>NC_136385.1:45923728-46606228 GCF_965140285.1 Lepidochelys kempii | reverse complement strand
TGTTTCTTTGTGTAACTAAATATTCCAGGCAGCAGTCAGTGCAACCAAATCATCTTAAACAAAGATAATTGAGAGAGAATCTATGTAAGTCACAGTTAAATGGAATAAACCAAGTTGTCAATGGACGACACAAACATCTGGCTTGTTAGGCTAAAAATCTGCATCATGAGGATGATGATTAAGAAACTTTGAAGAGCCCCAAAATGTGATAGGTGCCTCATTTAACAAGTAAAACAAACCCCCTAACCCAGAGCATTTACAAGCTGAGGCCTATATCCTGTAAAGATTAAGCTGCTTAATTGTATTTTCTGCAGCTTAAAGATCTTAAAAATATCTAGCTGATAAATGTACATTGCATTTCTTTAAGCTGCGGAAAATACAATTAAGCAGCTTTAGTTCAGACCATTTATCAAGCCACGCAGTTAAACTCAACTTCACTGGATTGAAAATGTATTCACAGTTGATGCTGTGTTTATTTAGATGTTGTTTAGAAGGCAGAGAAAAATAGACTATATAATATTATGTAACACTTTTAAAATCGGTATCTTACTGCACAAGTGACATGAGAGCCTAAGAAGGTAGTTACACTTTGTGGGCTGAGTTGTATGTTGGAGTATATATTGTGTTAAGTGCAGTGTACTGTGTTAATTCATGGATATAGCTACAAAGGTATAAAGTTCTTACCCAGCTAGCTGGGGGAAAAAAGACTGAGAAAGTTGTATAGCTTCCTGAAAGTTCATGGGCAATGCTCCCAAGGTCATACCTGAACGTACAGCATGCTTCACACTGCTACTTGCCATAGAAAGAATTATTCCTTTCTTCCAGATTTTGAGTGCTTCCTGTTATCAGGAGGTAAACACCCTGTAATCCTTTTGCAGTTGCAACTGAGATCTGTGTACTGAGCTCTGTTAGGTCTCATCAAGCTACCCAGAAGGTTTTCACTCAGGATAAAAAGAAATCACTTCTTAGGGGTAAATCCTGGTCCTCTCTCCACAGCCTTAGAGGGCTGTGTCTGTTCATTCACTGGAATTAGGAAGCCTGAACCTTGTTCACCATGGAGCTTTGCTCTTTGAGGGCCCCCTGTAGAGGAAGGGAATGTTCAGGATGGGTGAGGATGCAGAGCCAGTGGTTCCACTGGTCATTTCTCTTATATAGAACAAATGCGGGCTGCATAGTGGCCATGACATGCAGGGAAAATGTTCAAGTTATACCATCCATTGGAATGGTACAGTCTACTTGTCTATGGCAGCCAGCTCTACGACCTACTAAGAATAGGGAAGTCTCACAGTTTCCTCTCTTTACCCTTCCTCCCCCAAATAAAAGGTGTGGATCTCAACACCTTGCCAGATTTATCCTTTTTAGATCATGAGATCATAGTTCTTCTCACTAAAAAGGTGATGCAAGCAAAGATGGAAAAATACTGAAAACAGATTTAACTACTTCTCTTCCACTACTACTCTGAAGACGTCCTAGATTCCTGGAATTTAGTTCACAATTCTGCTGCCATAGCATTAAATGGTAAGACTTCACTGTAGTAAAACTTGTAAGCCTAGACCAAAAGAAAATGATCTTCTGTAATAACTTTCTCTATGTTTGGGGACCTTCTTTTAAATTCCTATCTTTCATCAGCTCTTACACAAAGCTGGATGTCTAAATGTTTCATATTCAGTTGACATAACTTGAGATTGGGCTGAAATTTCAAAAGAGTTAAGGATAAAGAAAAATGCCAAGCAAATACTCAGTACAGCTTGGAAGTGGGAGAAGAGGCACAATGGGCTCTAAGACCGCTTTCTGCCTCCTCTGAGTCTAGGTCTGGATGGAAACCAAATCAGTTCATAGAACAAGTTAGAGCAGCCTAAGTATTGCTGTAACTTTTATGTTGGCTTGTTATGGTCCTCAGAATGCAATATGCTCTAGCCATGCACCCTCCATCACTTGTAACGACCCCTATTCTGGGCACAGAAGCAAGTGGCATAGAGTAGGCTTTGCCACTGCAGAATGCCCCGAGCCAGAGGAATCCTCTGCTTCTGGTTTAGAGACAGTTCTCTATATCCTAAGTTCTGAACAATGCAAAACAGCTGGGGCTGGAGATCTGGCTTTTAGTGTTTATAATAAATTTGGACAGCATGAACCACCAGCTAATTCATGGAAATAGTTTTACTGGATGTTTTGGTATGAGACACTATGAAACAGTTGTTTTGTTGCAAGAATGACATGGAGCAACATGTGATGTATTCATGACAGGTGGGTTTTTTTCCTTTAAGTCGTTTAAATACAGTAAACGGCCTCAAAATATTCTCTCAGCCAAATTTATTTTCGCAGCTTATATTAGCACTAATGCAGCTGTTAAGAGAACACTATTAATAATGGATGATTTCTGGAATGAGAACAAAAGCAGGATGCCAGGATATAACAGTGGTTAAAGCCTGTCAGGATGACAACTAGTCTGTGTTCTGCAGTAAATTGCTGCTGCAGAGCTAGGAAAAACTTCTACTAGAAAGGCAGTTACTTACAAAGCACGTCTAAAAGAAGTAGTAGTGTATTAACTGAAAAAGGAAGCACATGCTTTTGTTTTGTAGGTATCAGTTGATATTTACTCCAGAAATCTATCTTTGCCAAATTCAATGGCAGCTCAGTAAAACATTCAAAGTAGAAACCAACATGTTATGTTTGAAACATTTAAAATGCTTTGAGGTTGTAGTTTCTGTTAACATCAAAATGTGTTTCCGGTCTCTTCACTTAATCTACTTTATTAAATGTGTGAGATCAATTGAATATGCATAACAACAAATCCCCTTCATGCTATGATAGTATGTGCCAGATTTCTTAACTCCCAAATCTGGTCAAATTGGTTAGCCAAGTGAATTCATAAACTGACAAAAAAAGAAATCCACATTTGGGAATAACTTGGGACTCATAGGTAGGGAGGTACATTAGATAAATGTGTGGATATCTGTGGAGGAGGTAAAAGCGGTCAAATACTTGGTCACAAATAGGAAAGGAGAATGTTATGAAATGAGCCGCTACGGAAACATACTCAAATCCATGCTGAGCCTCAATAATGCAATAGTTTTTTGTGTGTTTAAATAAATTAATGGTGGACCTGACTCTCCTCATACTAGTTCTACACCAATTAAATTCCATTTTATTTCAATGGCATCACTCCTGATGTAATTTGGTGTACGTTACTTTGGAACTGAGCCCAACAGTTCTTAGGGCTTATCTACACATGGAAATAGATTGAGATGACTAATGTGGAATAGTTGTTTGGAAGTGGATGAAGCTAATCTTCAAAAAGGCACTCTTTGTGAGGAATAAGGTTGTCCACAAAGGAAGCTGGTTAATAGCGTTTAATAGCGTTTTAAATTCACACCCTAGCTTATTTAGCAATTGGTTCCCATGTAGACAAGCCCTTGACGATAAAACAACTAAGAGAGTTTTGTGAGTCTAAATCAAATCTCAATGTTCAGTCAAATCTCAAAGATTATGAAAAGTGGTAACTTCTCTACAAACGGAAATCTGGCCAAACTCATGTGTAAATAGTTCCAGAGATTGTGGGATTCTTCCTGATATTAGACTAATTAACCTTGTGTTGAAAGGTTGCTGCTACTATGTCTGTCCCACCTAATAGTTTGTTTCTGGTGCTTCTGAAACTGGCTGTGGTAGTAGTGCTGATTATCAACATATTGTCAAAATAAGGGGAAAGTATTAAAGTAACTACTTTGTTGCATATTTGTTCCTCCCATGAGACTGTTTGTTTTCACATAAAAAACAATTGTCCTTAAAGGATAATTGTTTTTTTTTTTTTACATGATCCTAAGCCTTTCCTGGGTTTTGGATTAGCTCCATAATCATGGCAGAACTAATGAAGTGTAGGAGCACGGTGCGTTTGCACAACAAGCTAATCTTTCTGACTTTCCCATCAGAAACATCAATTGTCCAGTGAGTGACCAAGCAGAGTTTCTTCTATTTATAATGTTCCGAGAGAGTGAGAGACCCCATGCCCCGTCTGCTGCTTGTCATCTCACCTAAGCACCCGGAGGTGTATCTCTTGTCCTAGGTATATACAATTTCTTGCACCAATGTAGTTGCTTTAATACTTTCCCCTCATTTTGATTATTTATATTTGCATATTTGGCAACATTCAGGATGTTCTTTTCATTTTTATCAGCCTGCCTTAGTGGATCTGTCATTTTACAGTAATGGGCGTTTTAAGCCTAACCTTGCAGTTTGCAGCAGTACCAACTTCTGTTTGTCCTTTGTCAAACAAATGAAAAGATGGAGCTTCTAGCTAACATGTACCTAACCAAGTGCTTTCCTTAACTGATCCTGCAAACAATCCCTAAAGCACCCAGTCACCTCTACCAAAGAGAAAGATCAAAGAATTGCCAGGTTTCTTCTCTGGATAATCCTGAATGACACAGGCAATTACCCTATATTTCAAAATGAAATACTGTAAAATAGGATTCTCTGTTCTAATCCACTGCTATGTTTTTTAATTAGAAATGTATCTTACATGTAAGGAATACTAAATTGCACTTCCTTTCCCACAGCCAGCTGGATCCAGCTCCTATTGAAATGAATAGAAAAATTTCATTGGAAGTAAAATCAGGCTCTGGAAGTATTTGTACCATTTGTATCTTTCCTCCCGCATGAGTGATTCTGAATCACCTTATTCAGAGAAGAGGGAGATGAAAAAATAGGGATGAGATAAAATATTTGTCTCAGCACAGTCACAAAATTCCTCTCAACTTCAACGAGAAGGATTGGTCCTTGCTTTTCTCTTATCACTCAGCAACACTCTTATCAATGAAGTACATGTGATAGGTCAGTTCATTTTATTTTATATTATTTATTTTCATTTAAATAATAAGAAAAGGTGTTTATATACCTTAACAATTAATATTACAGCATTACCCCAGCAGCATTAAACAGTCAGGGTTTGTCTAAGCATGCAATAAGCTAGGGAGTGAATTTAAAGCATACTAGCAACTTCGCATTAACTCCCCATGTGAACCCTCTGCCTGTGCATTAAGAGTGCCCTCAGACAGTTCAGTTTAATGCACTTCCAAAGTAAGAGTGTCCACACGGGGAATTAGTGCACACTAGCTCCTTCACACTAGTAGCTACTGTGGCACTTTGACAGGGTGTGTCTACATGGAGACGGTCAAACAGGAACTTGCCCAGCCAGCCACCTCCAAAAAACTTCCTTTGGGTATGTCTACACTGTGGAATAAAGTCGAATTTATAGAAGTTGTTTTTTTAGAAATCGGTTTTATATATTCAAGTGTGTGTGTCCCCACAGAAAATGCTCTAAGTGCATTAACTCGGCGGAGTGCTTCCACAGTACCGAGGCTAGAGTCGACTTCCGGAGCGTTGCACTGTGGATAGTTATCCCACAGTTCCCGCAGTCTCCACTGCCCATTGGAATTCTGGGTTGAGATCCCAATGCCTGATGGGGCTAAAACATTGTCGCGGGTGGTTCTGGGTACATATCGTCAGGCCCCCCTTCCCTCCCTCCCTCCGTGAAAGCAAGGGCAGACAATCGTTTCGCACCTTTTTTCCTGAGTTACCTGTGCAGACGCCATACCACAGCAAGCATGGAGCCCACTCAGGTAACCGTCACCGTATGTCTCCTGGGTGCTGGCAGACGCGGTATGGCTTTGCTTCACAGTAGCAGCAACCCATTGCCTTCTGGCAGCAGACGGTGCAGTACGACTGGTAGCCGTTCTTGTCGTGTCCGAGGTGCTCCTGGCCACGTCGGCTGGGAGCGCCTGGGCAGACATGGACGCAGGGACTAAATTTGGAGTGACTTGACCAGGTCATTCTCTTTAGTCCTGCAGTCAGTCCTATTGAACTGTCTTATGGTGAGCAGGCAGGCGATATGGATTGCTAGCAGTCCTATTGCATCATCTTCTGCCGGGCAGGCAAGAGATGAGGATGGCTAGCAGTCCTACTGCACCATCTTCTGCTGAGCAGCCATGAGATGTGGATGGCATGCAGTCCTTCTGTACCATCTGCTGCCAGCCAAAGATGTAAAAGATAGATGGAGTGGATCAAAACAAGAAATAGACCAGATTTGTTTTGTACTCATTTGCCTCCTCCCCCGTCTAGGGGACTCATTCCTCTAACTGCAGTCACTCACAGAGAAGGTGCAGCGAGGTAAATCTAGCCATGTATCAATCAGAGGCCAGGCTAACCTCCTTGTTCCAATAAGAACAATAACTTAGGTGCATCATTTCTTATTGGAACCCTCCGTGAAGTCCTGCCTGAAATACTCCTTGATGTAAAGCCACCCCCTTTGTTGATTTTAGCTCCCTGAAGCCAACCCTGTAAGCCGTGTCGTCAGTCGCCCCTCCCTCCGTCAGAGCAACGGCAGACAATCGTTCCGCGCCTTTTTTCTGTGCAGACGCCATACCAAGGCAAGCATGGAGGCCGCTCAGCTCACTTCGGCAATTAGGACCACATTAAACACCACACGCATTATCCAGCAGTATATGCAGCACCAGAACCTAGCAAAGCGATACCGGGCGAGGAGGCGACGTCAGCGCGGCCACGTGAGTGATCAGGACATGGACACAGATTTCTCTGAAAGCATGGGCCCTGCCAATGTATGCATCATGGTGCTAATGGGGCAGGTTCATGCTGTGGAACGCCGATTCTGGGCTTGGGAAACAAGCACAGACTGGTGGGACCGCATAGTGTTGCAGGTCTGGGACGATTCCCAGTGGCTGCGAAACTTTCGCATGCGTAAGGGCACTTTCATGGAACTTTGTGACTTGCTTTCCCCTGCCCTGAGGCGCATGAATACCAAGATGAGAGCAGCCCTCACAGTTGAGAAGCAAGTGGCGATAGCCCTGTGGAAGCTTGCAACGCCAGACAGCTACCTGTCAGTTGGGAATCAATTTGGAGTGGGTAAATCTACTGTTGGGGCTGCTGTGATGCAAGTAGCCCACGCAATCAAAGATCTGCTGATATCAAGGGTAGTGACCCTGGGAAATGGGCAGGTCATAGTGGATGGCTTTGCTGCAATGGGATTCCCTAATTGTGGTGGGGCCATAGACGGAACCCATATCCCTATCTTGGCACCGGAGCACCAAGCCGCCGAGTACATAAACCTCAAGGGGTACTTTTCAATAGTGCTGCAAGCTCTGGTGGATCACAAGGGACGTTTCACCAACATCAACGTGGGATGGCCAGGAAAGGTACATGACGCTTGCATCTTCAGGAACTCTGGTCTGTTTCAAAAGCTGCAGGAAGGGACTTTATTCCCAGACCAGAAAATAACTGTTGGGGATGTTGAAATGCCTATATGTATCCTTGGGGACCCAGCCTACCCCTTAATGCCATGGCTCATGAAGCCGTACACAGGCAGCCTGGACAGGAGTCAGGAGCTGTTCAACTACAGGCTGAGCAAGTGCAGAATGGTGGTAGAATGTGCATTTGGACGTTTAAAGGCGCGCTGGCGCAGTTTACTGACTCGCTTAGACCTCAGCAAAACCAATATTCCCACTGTTATTACTGCTTGCTGTGTGCTCCACAATATCTGTGAGAGTAAGGGGGAGACGTTTATGGCGGGGTGGGAGGTTGAGGCAAATCGCCTGGCTGCTGGTTACGTGCAGCCAGGCACCAGGGCGGTTAGAAGAGCACAGGAGGGTGCGGTACGCATCAGAGAAGCTTTGAAAACCAGTTTCATGACTGGCCAGGCTACGGTGTGAAAGTTCTGTTTGTTTCTCCTTGATGAAACCCCCCGCCCCTTGGTTCACTCTACTTCCCTGTAAGCTAACCACCCTCCCCTCCTCCCTTCAATCACCGCTTGCAGAGGCAATAAAGTCATTGTTGCTTCACATTCATGCATTCTTTATTCATTCATCACACAAATAGGGGGATGACTACCAAGGTAGCCCAGGAGGGGTGGTGGAGGAGGGAAGGAAAATGCCACACCGCACTTTAAAAGTTTACAACTTTAAAATTTATTGAATGCCAGCCTTCTTTTTGGGGGGCAATCCTCTGTGGTGGAGTGGCTGGTTGGCCGGTGCCCCCCCCACCGCGTTCTTGGGCATCTGGGTGTGGAGGCTATGGAACTTGGGGAGGAGGGCGGTTGGTGCTCCAGCTGCCTTTGCTGCAGCTCAGCCATACACTGGAGCATACTGGTTTGGTCCTGCAGCAGCCTCAGCATTGAATCCTGCCTCCTCTCATCACGCTGCCACCACATTTGAGCTTCAGCCCTGTCTTTAGCCCGCCACTTACTCTCTTCAGCCCGCCACTTACTCTCTTCAGCCCGCCACCTCTCCTCCCGGTCATTTTGTGCTTTCCTGCACTCTGATATTATTTGCCTCCACACGTTCGTCTGTGCTCTGTCAGTGTGGGAGGACAGCATGAGCTCGGAGAACATTTCATCTCGAGTGCGTTTTTTTTTTTCTTTCTAAGCTTCACTAGCCTCTGGGAAGGAGAAGATCCTGTGATCATTGAAACACATGCAGCTGGTGGAGAAAAAAAAAGGGACAGCGGTATTTAAAAAGACACATTTTATAAAACAGTGGCTACACTCTTTCAGGTAAACCTTGCTGTTAACATTACATACATAGCACATGTGCTTTCGTTACAAGGTCGCATTTTGCCTCCCCCCACCGCGTGGCTACCCCTTCAACCCTCCCCCTCCCTGTGGCTAACAGCGGGGAACATTTCTGTTTAGCCACAGGCAAACAGCCCAGCAGGAATGGGCTCCTCTGAGTGTCCCCTGAAGAAAAGCACTCTATTTCAACCAGGTGACCATGAATTATATCTCACTCTCCTGAGGATAACACAGAGAGATAAAGAACGGATGTTGTTTGAACGCCAGCAAACATACACTGCAATGCTTTGTTGTACAGTGATTCCCGAGTACGTGTTACTGGCCTGGAGTGGTAAAGTGTCCTACCATGAAGGACACAATAAGGCTGCCCTCCCCAGAAACCTTTTGCAAAGGCTTTGGGAGTACATCCAGGAGAGCCGCGAATGCCAGGGCAAAGTAATCCTTTCACATGCTTGCTTTCAAACCATGTATAGTATTTTGAAAGGTACACTCACCGGAGGTCCCTTCTCCACCTGCTGGGTCCAGGAGGCAGCCTTGGGTGGGTTCGGGGGGTACTGGCTCCAGGTCTAGGGTGAGAAACTGTTCCTGGCTGTCGGGAAAACCGGTTTCTCTGCTTGCTTGCTGTGAGCTATCTACAACCTCATCATCATCATCTTCTTCGTCCCCAAAACCTGCTTCCGTATTGCCTCCATCTCCATTGAAGGAGTCAAACAACACGGCTGGGGTATTGGTGGCTGAACCCCCTAAAGTGGCATGCAGCTCATCATAGAAGCGGCATGTTTGGGGCTCTGACCCGGAGCGGCCGTTCGCCTCTCTGGTTTTCTGGTAGGCTTGCCTCAGCTCCTTCAGTTTCACGCGGCACTGCTTCGGGTCCCTGTTATGGCCTCTGTCCTTCATGCCCTGGGAGATTTTGACAAAGGTTTTGGCATTTCGAATACTGGAACGGAGTTCTGATAGCACGGATTCCTCTCCCCAAACAGCGATCAGATCCCGTACCTCCCGTTCGGTCCATGCTGGAGCTCTTTTGCGATTCTGGGACTCCATCATGGTCACCTGTGCTGATGAGCTCTGCATGGTCACCTGCAGCTTGCCACGCTGGCCAAACAGGAAATGAGATTCAAAAGTTCGCGGTTCTTTTCCTGTCTACCTGGCCAGTGCATCTGAGTTGAGAGTGCTGTCCAGTGCGGTCACAGTGGAGCACTCTGGGATAGCTCCCGGAGGCCAATACCGTCGAATTGTGTCCACAGTACCCCAAATTCGAGCCGGCAAGGCCGATTTAAGCGCTAATCCACTTGTCAGGGGTGGAGTAAGGAAATCGATTTTAAGAGCCCTTTAAGTCGAAATAAAGGGCTTCATCGTGTGGACGGGTGCAGGTTTACATCGATTTAACAGATTTCTGTTGCAGCATGCCTGGAAGCTCACCAAATTCGAGCTATTTGAGACAAAGGTGGAGCACGTTCCAGAGTACTGGGGTCCTCACCAAGATTCCCCTGCCAGCAGTCCCCTCTCTTTTCTAATGAGCATCATCCAGCTGGAGTGCCTCTGGATGCAGCAGTCACAGTATTGCCTGGGAAGAGAGGTGATCCCCGTGGACCTTTAAGTCACAATCAACACCTTCAACTCCACTGGAAACCACTAAGTATCCAGTGCAGATCTCAGAGTAGTGGTGTCATGGGCTTCTAATGAGGTGCCCTGCCCAGAAAGTGATCTGCTCCATTTTGCAGTAGCTTCGGACTCCAACTGATTTTAACTGTATGCAACTGGGCAGTAAATAGCTCTTACCACTGTTTGTTGCCAGTGAGAGCTATACAGTACCTAATATAGTGCATGAAAAATGCTGCTTAGTGATGTACAGTTGTATGTGTGAGTTAACAGGGACAAAGGAATAAAGACCACTTCATTGGGCTAAATATTACTGGCCACTTGGCCAGATTTTCAAAAGAATTCAGCTCCCATTTGGGCACCTAAAAGGAGCTGCCAGATTTTAAAGTGCTCAGATGCTGCCTGACAGTTTCCTTAATCGACTGTGGGTAAATGAAAGGTTTATGTAAGATACAAGGAATAAAATTATTAATAATAATGATTTAGTTCATCCTTTGCATTTCTATTGTGTCTTGCATCTCAGGGTCTCAAAGTGATTAGTAATGTTAGGGACAAGATCGGGGATCCTTTAAAGTACCATTGGTTACAGGTAGCACTGAGTAGAAAAGAATCCACAAAAAAGTTAACACCTTAAAAAAATAATCTTGGTAAAATGTTACCCTTTGAAAACAAAAGAACAAGTTCTCTGATGTGGTGGACTAAGTGGCGAAGTGGCATCTCTGAATAACTGTGTGGTGGAAAAAATACTGTCCATTGGCCACGTTTTTTCTCTCTCAGATCAAAAAATGCCTGTGGGCAACATTTAAAACACTGTACTTCATTGGCTAGTCTGAAGTTACCGTCTTCCTTGTGTTCATAGTGGGGTTCCTGACATCTTACGGGAGAGTTCCAACTCCCTAAGGAACAGGTGTGCCATTCATGCCCTTCTGTGAAGACTTAACTAGATTATTTTCTGCGTTCTACTGGGTCAATGACTTGAAGCCTGGGAGACACAAATCCACTAAAGCAATTAATTTTAGTGGGATTGACTTTTATTTAACAGCTGGGGCTTAGACTTTCTGCATGAAAATGTTAAGAAGTTCAAATACATACAAGGATGCAGGAAGAAAAGTGTGTGTGTGCAGGGGAGGGAGCTGCTTCAAAGGCCTGTATCAAAACATAATTATTTGGCATTTGCATAAATATTTCAGTAATTGTTATACTGTAGGAGAAATACATTACAAAATTACATCAAAATTTGTAACTGGCCTCAAACCTTCACTGCTGTCCGGGTGGTAGGTGGCCTTGGATTTGCACACTGAGCTGTCACATAAAACATGTAGAAAGCCCATCAAAATTTGCTACACAGTTTATTTTTTATAATGCTACCCTGCCAAGTACTTCACATGACCTGGTAAAAATGTGACTGGCAATTTACTCTTCATAATGGAGCCAGCGCAAGGCATTACACAGCAGGAGTAACCCACAGCATGAAGTGTGGTTGTTAGTGTGAGATGGAGGTATGGCTCGGGTTGTTATTTCTGTGACTTTTTAAAATATATATTGTTTGCAACACGAGTATTCAAAATGATGCATAAAGGATCTTTGTTTCTTAAGGCTTAAGGGTACATGTCCTCTGGCTGCTTATTGCTTACTCCAGTGCATTTAACACTCTGCTACCCTTTATGTTGTCACATATAGGATCATGACCCTGATTAGGGAATGTGCTCTGATAGCTAATGCCTCTCAACTGTTGCAAAGAGGCCATAAGTCAGCACATCTCCCCTCCACAAGGAGCCCTTCTTGTGGTGCAGAGCTTCTGTAAATGTTCCTCTGGTGACCACTGGCATAGAGGACTGAGCTAGAAGTAATGGGTGTGGTCAGGCCTCTAGCTGTTGGCAGAGTCCCTTGGGGCTATTGGCATCTGGTGCATGTTAGAGCAACCTTTATATTATAGGTGGTAGAGAACAGAGTTGCATTTGTGTTTTGGTGCACATGGGCCTTATGCTGGGGACTAGTGCAGGAAATGGATGGGTGAGCTTCAATACCATTCTCATGAATTTTGTAAGCTCTTTCTTAATCAGATAAAAACAATGTAGATGCATTGGAGGAGTATTTATGCACAGCAGAGGAAGGAACATGTTTATTCTGGGGAAGGAGCACTTATAAATTCAAACTATTTTATCCTGCATCTGGCCACCACGTAAATGCACAAGGAAGGAGGATATAAGAACTATCCCCCTTGTTCTTTTTCCCCTGTAGACCCAGGCAAAATCCCAGTCCCTCTGCTACCCTGAACAGAAGAACTGTTCTCATACCTGTGACACAAGCCATTCCATACCAGGGGCTGGAAGGACACAGGTTCATGGGCAGAGCTGTTCCATACCAAACAGCAGAACTGGTCAGCTACATGGAAATATGTATGCTGCACACCCTAAAGGGATGCCACAGTGGTTGTTCTTCTAATGCATGCCTGAGAGCTCCTAGAATCATTGTGCTTCCCACTGATCATATACATCACCCAACATAGGACTGTAACTAAAGCCTACACAACAGCTCTCTAGATTTTACTTTATGATGCACCTCATTGAGGTAATTGGCTTAAAATTGAGTAGTAAAGCAGATGTCTTTATTAGATGATTTAAAAAAATTAGGTCTCAAAGCACTGGTAAAGCCCGTGTGGGTGAGGTGACCAGATGTTTCTGAGGAACCCTTATGGTATAAATTTAGGTATATCTCTAGTTCCGTCCTCCTCAAAGTGATATTGCACTCTTGATACAGCTAGCAGGAGTTATGAGGAAGTTATCTTAGCCAATAACAGAACAAATATAAAGGTTTGTGTATTAACATAGTCCTGTACCCATCTAACCAATTACCCTGCAACATTATTCCCATAATATAGAAAATATAGCAAAACATCCACTGTTCGCTGTTTTATTTGGGGAGGCATTCCAGTAGCCCTTTATAGTATGTGCATATGGAGTGTGACACATTCTGTATAAGACCATACCTCTGAAACCTTCCACAATAGCTCCTAGAGCAATGTTGCTATTCATTATAAGATACTGTACATTTACATAGCAATGCTCATTCTGATTGACCCAGAGCACTTCAGAAACTATGTACTGTGCACACGGGCTCACCACAGGCTCACCACTGAAATGTAGCCTCTGCTGGGGCAGAGGCCATCAGCTAATCCACACACGTAATGCTGTTCAACAATGTGAGAAAGGAACATTTGGTCAAGAATACTGATGTAAACTCCTACTCTTACAAAAAGTGTCATGTATCTCTCATGCCCATGAAAAGCAGCGAGAACCTGAATTCTTAAGGTATTATCTGAAAAACATGCACACAGTAAACTGCATGAAACTTAATTTATCTACCTCATAAGGATGAAGGGCTGAGTCGACCTGACAGTATTAAAGCAGGCTCACTATTTTATGCCACATAAAACACTTTCTCAACATCATACAATACAAAGCTAATACCCAGACCCCTCAGGGTACCAGCACAATGTGACATCAGATAAGGCCTAGATATTTGATTTGGTCCATTGCTGCCTTCTGATTTCCTCCATCAGGGTCTTGTGAATAGCTGTTGTTAAACAGGAAATGGAAAACATTTCATCTTGGCAATCAGCTCTGTCACATTCTTACTGAGCACCTTATAGTTTTGTGGGTTTTTTTTTTTTAAACACCTCTATGAAATGTTCTGGAGATGAGTGAGGACTCAGTATGGTTTGATTTGCACTATTCATCAAGCAGAGGCAGACACAAATTTATCTTGTTCAAAACAAATAACTCCTGCCAGAGATCAGATAAACTGTTGAGATTTGCACTGATTGTCAGGAATAATTTTCTGGGGGGAAAATTATTTTAGTTGCATTTATATACTCTGTGTCCTTGCTTCTCGAAAGTATTGGTGATGACACTGATAGTTTTGTGCTGAGTCTATCTGTAAGGACCTGAAGGGTTGGAACCTGGGACTATGAGGGTTCTGGGCAGCTGATTTCACCATGGGAGGCTTAGGCTAGGCTCCCACGGGAGGCCCATGCAAGTCTGGGCTTGGTTGTACCACCCAACAGGATCTTAGTTGCCCCTCACAGCCCACTGCTTGGCCAGTACCAGGAAGCCAAGCTGTCTGAGCAACCGCACAGACTGCCTGCCTGTCTCTGCTCCAGGTCCTGCTTGTGATAGACCCTAGACTCTGGCATCTAACACTGCTTTACTCAACTTTACCGTTTGATAACTGTCTGTAACCTGGCACCTAACCCCAATCTACTGGTAACCTAACCCTACCTGACTCCTGATATCAGACTATGTTTACCCTCTGGCCTGTCTTGGACTCTGATCTCCCAGTAGCTTTTCCCTGCCTGCCCCGACTCCTGCACTGACCACTAGGTCTAACTACCCAAGTCTTGGTCATGACACTGCCCGTGTGGTATTGTTTCTCTGCTTAGCAGTTCTTGGCTACAATACATCACACTTCTAGTAAGGATTGTGCGTGCTGTGTCAGATTAAGGGCCTGATCTTGCTCCCATTGGAGTCAATGGATGCCGTAGGTGCTCAACGCCTCAGCGGATTCGGCCATTTATTTAGGTGCCTAAATACAGATTTAGGTCCCTAACCTTAGGCAATTAAGTTTGAACACTTTGGCCTTTATCTCATTTGTGTGTCAGTTTATCCATCTGTAAAATGGGATAACGATTCTTACTTTACTTTTTTGAGGCAAAGTTTGTCAGAAGTTTGAACTGACATTTGCACAACTGTGCTTGAAGTATTACCTTCAGATTTGCTATGATGTTTTAGCCGTTTAATGAGATAGAGTATGTTAACATAGGATTGGTTATAAATTATATGCACATCTAAAAATTATGTATAAAAAAGTTTGAAATATCATTTAAGTTTCAGTAAATGCCAGACTCATGGTTGTCCATGCAATTTTAACTATGACCCCTTTTGCATACATTTTGTACACTCACTGAGGCAGAGGTCCTGTGGAAGAAATAGTGTATGATCATGTAATTAAAAACTGTATCGTAATGCCTATATTCATGTTATGTTGAGAGGGACTGGTGAGCGTATTGATCACAAACCTCTTTGAAACTGGGTTTGAACACACTTCCAATTACAAGTTATTCACAAGCCCCCCACCTAAGACAAAAAGGGGTGCAAACCGGTAAGCATGGTGTGACCCTGGAGAAGCCTAGAGAGAGGTCTGGATCAAGGATGCTGTCTGAACGAATCTTGGCCCTATAAGCTAAGGATAATTTTGGTCCCTCTGGCATTCAGAGAAGCAAGACTTTGTACATTCCTTGTAAAATAAACAAGAGTGCATCAAAGAAAATACCAGACTCCATCATCAATTTCTATGCAACTGAAACAACTTCAGGGCCCCGAACTTTGATGAGCAACTTGGGTCAAAAAGGAGTAACATGCACAAATAAAGATTGCATGAAAACCATAAAGCTGGCATTTCCTAACATGAGTATTTGATTTTGCAGCCTGAATAACTTTCCATTAATGCACAACTGTAATGGCTCCCTCAGCGTGCGTCCACAGGGGTTTGAACCCAGACTTTTCTGCAGTGTCATGTAGTCTGCTTCACATGAACTACAAGGCTAATTACATTACTTGACCAGCATGAGAGTGCTGTTATCCCAGAGTAAGAAATGGGCCACTGGTGCCATGTGTGTGATACTGAGGAAGTGAGGCTGATGATGGGGCAGCAGCTGTGCTTGGTCTCTTTTGCTCACTTGCTCACTCTCTCTGACAGGCTGTCTGCTATCAGGGTTCCCAGTGAAGTGTGCCCTGCTACTGCTGCTTTGGTGGCATCAGGGGCCCAGATTTTCAGAATGTTGGCATTATTTTGGTATGCTGCCAAACTGACCAAAAAGTGATTTTTAAACATTTATAACTCAGTTCATTCTCAATGGAATTTCATGGAACAAAGAAAAGGCACTTTTCTAGCCTGGAGGTTTTTTCCCTGCTCAATTTCAAAGGCCTACTGCAAACAATGAAGGTGTCGCACCTTTTCATTAAAAAAATAAGACTGTTTGATAAAAGAAGGAAATTAAATATGGGATTCCTATCAACTCTCCTGATAATGAATTCACCCCCGTCTCTTTTCCCTTCACATTTCCAGTTCACAGATATCACAAGATTATGAGAGATCCCTGTATTCACAATTACAGTGTAAATGTAATTGAAGTACAAGGTAAAAAGGCATATTTTTGACTTTCAGAATGGCCTTTTCACCTATTTAAAAATAAGTAATTTAAAAAACAATAACACCGCCACCAAAACTCCAAGCATAGAACTGCTAAATCTTTTTAGGCAAGACCCAAAGATCTTTATTTTCACCTGGAAACTTGTATAAAGAGTCTGTCATCAGGTCCGATCTGTTGTTGGGGGTGGGGACGGGGCGTGAGGACTTTTAACAACAGATCGGACCTGATGACTGACCCACCTCTGCCATACACATTCCTGTGTATATCCTATCTATGAGTATCTAATGTCTAGTCAGGTGTGTCAGCTGCTTGGAAGGGAATTGAGTAGGGGCTTGTCTAAACAGTGCACTTGTCATAAATATAAAGGGAAGGGTAAACCCCTTTAAAATCCCTCCTGGCCAGAGGAAAAATCCTCTCACCTATAAAGGGTTAAGAAGCTAAAGGTAACCTCGTTGGCACCTGACCAAAATGACCAGTGAGGAGACAAGATACTTTCAAAAGCTGGGAGGAGGGAGAAAAACAAAGGGTCTGGGGCTGTCTGTATGCTCCTGTTACCAGGGACAGAACAGGAATGGAGTCTTAGAACTTTTAGTAAGTAATCTAGCTAGGCATGTGTTAGATTATGATTTCTTTAAATGGCTGAGAAAAGAACTGTGCTGAATAGAATGACTATCCCTGTCTGTGTGTCTTTTTTGTAACTTAAGGTTTTGCCTAGCGGGATTCTCTATGTTTTGAATCTAATTACCCTGTAAGGTATCTACCATCCTGATTTTACAGAGGTGATTCCTTTACTTCTATTAAAAGTTTTCTTGTAAGAAAACTGAATGCTTTTTCATTGTTCTAAGATCCAAGGGTTTGGGTCTGTGGTCACCTATGCAAATTGGTGAGGCTTTTTACCAAACCTTGTCCAGGAAGTGGGGTGCAAGGGTTGGGAGGATTTTGGGGGGGAAAGACGTGTCCAAACTGTGTTTCCCAGTAAACCCAGTTAAAGTCTGGTGCTGGCAGTGGAAATTCCAAAGTCAAAGGGTAAAATTAATTTGTACCTTGGGGAAGTTTTAACCTAAGCTGGTAAAAGTAAGCTTAGGAGGTTTTCATGCAGGTCCCCACATCTGTACCCTAGAGTTCAGAGTGGGGAAGGAACCTTGACAGCACTACACTGCACCAGAGAGGTGTAAACTCTAGTGCACTCCAGGGTGTCGCATTAAGTGGTCCACTTGTACCCTACTGGTGCACTCTAAAAGTTTGCTAGCACATTAATGTAGTACTGGATGACATTAATGTGCACTAGAGAATTTTTCGTGTGTCTCAGCTGTGTCCACACAAGTCAGTTTAGTGCATGACACACTAGTATGCACTAGAATTTATGCCCTTCTGCTGCAGAATAATGCACTATCTATAACAGCCCTAAGATTACTACAAGTCTGAGGAAGAACCAAGGCAGGTTTCAACTGCAGCTAAATTTATGGATGCACTGAAACTGCTGATGCAGAGAAGTTAAATAACAGAAAGGGGAATGAGGCTTTAGACCTCAATTACAGTTGTTCACTGTGCTTAATGATACGATGATGCAAATGTTTCAGAAAAGCACTCTGTGATATTAGCATTTCAAGCAACCTAAATACACTGAACTACACATTTAGTTTGGATATAATAGGATACTTGCTCTAAATCTAAACGGGTAAATCTAGTTACAGTCCTTATTGTATATTTTTTAAAGATAGGCTGACTATTAAAAACACAATAATGGATGCTTAAACAATTACGTTTTACATACATATCTTGGTTTTTGAACTTGAAATATCTTTTTAATCTAATCCTATTTAAGAATATAAAACCAATATAGTGTTGTGAAAAAGTGACCGTGTAACATACCAATTCAATTTTAAATGATTTTTTTTAGTTTATCTCAGTTTAGGGAGCTTAACTGGGAAACAAGAAAGGTCATCTTAAATCCGTATGAGACCTAATTTTGTACTTTTTTTCCTGACTCAGTAAGAATTTGCAACCACAGAGTCTTGCAGATTAGTTAATTGAACTAATTACTGAGAGCCTCTTTTACCAAACAGTTACAGAATACAAATGAAAGCAGACTCTTCATGAAAATGGTTCTTAAAGAAAAGCCCTGATCAGATTATCAGTGGGGCCCTGATACAGCAATAATACAGGTCAAGAATTCTTCATTTGCTGCGGGAGGAAATCACTGATTATAATCAGGATGCAAAACAGTACCTGTCAGTGAAATGTGTCCAGAGTTTGGTAAATGCGAAATAGTAAATACCAAAATTCCCCCTGTTCCAGGCAGAATCTAGCCCTAAAAGGCTATCTACGAATTCTGCCAGCATAAGGGATCCCTTAGCTGGCATAAAGTGACCTAGCCGGTGCCTATGCCATTTGAGCCCTGGCACAAGGGTGCTGGTGGTAGGACACAGTGTAGCTGCAATACAGCAATTCACAACTAATACGATCATAGCCAGTTAGTATAAATGAAGAGTGGCTCCTAAACTGCTCTAATTTATATTGATGGACCAGGGCCAGTGCAACTATCTCATTAGTTCCTAGTGCTCCCCCTGTTGTTTGTCTTTATCTACCATTATCTCTTGTCTTATATGTAAGCTGTTAGTAAGAACTAAGGATTCCAGGTGCTATGGTAATACAAATGAATAATAATAGCAGTTAATAGTAAATGCACCACGACAATTAAAGTGGCCTAACTTGTTCCCCCTTTCTCATACAACAAACATATCTTTGCACAGGAGAGAATCTGAAGAATAATATCATTGCCTTGTAGTACTGTGGACACCTGTTTTAAGCAACTTGAAGCTATTTATCATTCCAGAAGCAACCTGTGTTAATGTGTAATAGAGAGGAACAGAGTGAAATATGTGTGAAACAAGATGCTGTACTTTGTCATTACGCAGGAATTGTGCAAAAGGTACATGAGGGAATTCAAATAGCGTGGGAACTTCTTTGTGCTGGTGAAAACTGCATATGTCTAATTCACAAATAAAGCTTCCCGGTGTTCCACTGAGACACAGACTTCAATCTAAATTGATGTTCTGAATCCAATTAATAATCTTTTTCAAATGCCATGCAAAATTTTAGAGAATGCCATTGCTATTCAGTAATACATTTACATTGTTTCAATGTGCTAAATGAATCAAAGGTGGTGGGTTAGATTTCCATATGTTCATGGTTCATTAGCACAGGGAGAATGGGCTCACCATTATTTTATTTTAGTTATTTTATTTAGTTATTTTATTTTAACTATTCTTCGTCAAAGGATAACTATTGAAATACCCAGCTTTCCCAGCTATTCCCAACATACCTATCCTTTCCATTTAGGTGAGTTAGGGTGTTCCCTGTAGAAAGTAAGAAAGAGACACTGTACATGAGAGGCATTCTCAGTGTGCTCATTTCATAGCACATGCATGTTTGCATGCATGCATGCACACTCACATGTACACACTAGAAATATTAGTCCAGTTTCTCAGCTTATGACAACTGATGAAATTTGACTGACTTCAGTGAAGCTAGGCTGAATTGTACCAGCTGAGAATCTTGCCCATGGTCTGAACTCGAGCTGGGTGGGAAATGGTTTTCCCATCTTGTGAACGTTTTTGAGATTTTGAAAAAAATCCCATTCTGTACTGGAATGAAAGTGAGACCTTTTGAAAATTATCAAAAAAAAAAAAAACCCAAAGAGAGGACGAGAGTCACCCTAGAACCACCAGTGAACTGGTGGTTAGGGCACTCCTGTGGGATGTGAGAGACCTAAATTCAAGTCCTAGCTCTGCCTGGTTCAGACCAAGGTCTTAAATGTGGGTGTCCTATATCTCAGATAAATGCTCTCCTCACCTTTTCATTTTGCATCCTGGGCTGAAAAACCTTCCCCAACAAAAGCTTTATCAATAGTGGAATGTTCCCATGAAAACGGTTTTGGTTTAAACTAATTGTCATTTTCTGACAAAAAGATGGTTTGTTTGAAAAATTCCCACCTAGCTGCAGTCTGAATTTACCCACCTCCTGGAGTTACATTTAACTTAAATCACAACAAACACAAGACTCAATCAGTGCTTCCTTCTGTTCCTATGGTTTTTCTTTTCATGCCTTGGCCCTTAGTTCTGCCATGAAAGCAACTCTTGTCCCATTTACAGTCAGGAGTTGAAGCTAATGAGACCCACTTAATTTGGTTGCCGGGGTGAGTCAACAGAAGGGCTGTGTATCTCTAGGCACCTGACAACCTGTCAAGGAAAAACATTTTAAAAGCCAGCTGTGCTGGTTACTTACCTACTAAAATTCAGGCCACATTTGTTTGTGAGGAATACACCTCTCTGTGGTGAGTGCACTTCTCAGCATTTTAAGATTTCTTTTTTGTGGTTTAAAAACCTTCCCCCCACCCCTTCAATTTTTCTGATCCAACCACATAAAAAAATTCACACTTCTTTACACTGAGCAAAGACCACAGAATTAATCTAAATAATACAGCCAAGGGTAACAGTGCTGGCTGGGATTTTTAAAGAAGTCAGAGGGATTTAATAGCTGAATTCTCATTGAAAGTCAATGGGAGTTGGTACTTAATTCCCTCAGCCTCTTTAAATATCCTACCTGCTCGTAAGAAATAAGAGTGCATATAATTCCTTACTGTGGACCAAAAGTCTAAGCTTTCTGGATGTGACCATGCAAAGTTACCCCTTCCATGGGTTTCTTTTAATGAAATATTCTTTGAAATGAGAGACTCTCTTTTAAATTGTGTGGTACGACAGATCTGGGAAGAAGTAAATCTGTGTCTTTATTGAGGCAGGGTGTTTCAGGGTTAAGGTATAGGAGATTTGGGTTCTGTTCCTGGCTCTGCCAATGAGCTGCTGTGTGGCTTTGGACAAACCACTCATGCACTGATTTTCCCATCTGTAAATATACTATAAAATATAAAACTAAAATATAAATATTAAAACTAAATATAAAATATAAAACTATAAAATATCTGCATCTTTAGGCACCTAAATACCATTAAAATCTGGTCCAGAATTACTAAGTGATAGAGACAACAATAATCATCATTCATTCCCAGGGAAGGCGAATGTGACTACTCCTATTTTACTGATTTTCCCATCTGTAAAATAGGAGTAGTCACATTCACCTTCCCTGGGAATGAATGATGATTATTGTTGTCTCTATCACTTAGTAATTCTGGATCAGATTTTAATGGTATTTAGGTGCCTAAAGATGCAGATATTTTATAGTCCCTTCTTATCTTTTTGCCTTTTCATGTTCAATTAGGGGAAAAGGGGTCACCACGCTAAATACTTCAAAAGGTGTAAAATATTCTCAATATAAATACTGTTCACAGCAGGTCCATAACTAAGTACAGATCAAATGAATGTACTTCCTATACAGATATGTCATCCTATAGTCCACACAGTCATATTTTTATTTACTTGTGTTGTGTTGTGTAACATGTTGGCAATGCCTCAGGCAGTATTGTAGGTAATTTGTATTCATAGGTTACAATTTAAAAACTGTCTTCTGGTAATTTTAAATGCTTCTTTTTAGAAATACAAACCTCCAAGAAACACACAGAAAAAGGAATGTGAGGGGAGGAGGTGTAAGGGAAAACATAAGAATGGCCAGACTGGGTCAGACCAAAGGTCCATCTAGGGAGGAAAAACCTTAGAAGATTTCTATTTAGCCTTTACTGTATTACAGTGGGGGAGAACTAAATTCTCAGTGTGTGCACAAAACAACATAAGAAAAATAGCCAGTTGAAAGGCAGTCAGTGAGGGAAATGTAAACAACTTTGCCAAGGGGAAAAGACCAAATGGCACCCCAGGCAAGGAGCATCTTCGGCACTTCTCCCCCCATTTGTTAAACTTTTGAATACCTTATTTTTTTTTATTGCAAAAAAATTTATTTATTTTATTTATTTATTTTATTCATTTTTGTAGCCTATTTCACGTCTTTGATGCACAATTTGCATGCATGATTTATCCCTGTCATTTAAGAGATTCTACAAAGGTCCAGAACATTCTAGGAGGTTAGTGAAAAATGAATCCACATACAGAATACCTGACGCATTTTATTTCAAACATTCTATTTTCCCTTTTGTCGCTAACAACAAAAACAGCACCCCAAGCCCAGCACCCCAGGCAATCGCCTTGGGTTGCCTGCCCCTAAATCTGGCCCTTCCCCCAAGTTACACTCATGGAGAGTTTCCTTCACACGTGAAGCTCTCACCCATCACTTCCACAAAACTGACTTATTGTTTCCTAGGAGAGTGCCTCTTTGGGATCAAGAAAAGGAGTACTTGTGGCACCTTAGAGACTAACCAATTTATTTGAGCATGAGCTTTCGTGAGCTACAGCTCACTTCATCGGATGCATGCCGTGGAAACTGTAGCAGACTTTATATATACACAGAGAATATGAAAAAATACCTCCTCCCACCCCACTGTCCAGCTGGTAATAGCGTATCTAAAGTGATCATCAGGTGGGCATTTCCTGGATTTGTGCTGGAAATGGCCCACCTGATGATCACTTTAGATAAGCTATTACCAGCTGGACAGTGGGGTGGGAGGAGGTATTTTTTCATATTCTCTGTGTATATATAAAGTCTGCTACAGTTTCCACGGCATGCATCCGATGAAGTGAGCTGTAGCTCACGAAAGCTCATGCTCAAATAAATTGGTTAGTCTCTAAGGTGCCACAAGTACTCCTTTTCTTTTTGCGAATACAGACTAACACGGCTGTTACTCTGAAATCTTTGGGATCAGGATCCATTGCAGAGGAAACAGCTGGGAATGGGTGGCCCAACTTTGGCTATGGACATCTTTCTACCTGCCTTGTAGGTTGCTAAGAGAAAATGATACAACATCAGGGTTTATTATCTGTCCTGTGAAGGTGGGATCCTCCTGCTAAAGGGGACTTCCAGTGCAGATATGAACATGGAGTTTCCCAGGTGCCTCCACTCCAATAGAGATGCACTGCTATGGAGGAGGGTTATGGGGCGAGAGCTCTGCAGAAGAACAGTATCCCACTGATTCCTTGGGATCCATGAGGTTTGGAGGTAGTTCCAGCAGTCTGTTTCTAGGGGGGAAAGCAGGAAGTGGGGCAGGATTCCCAAAATGATGAGAGGGGATCTTTACTACGGAAACTTTTTGGAGACCTACTGAATTTGCAGGATTTAATGTGAGAGGTGTTGACCCAGCCCTTTGTGCTGACCTGTTGAGAACAGTGTGTGTGTTGAGCTGCTAACATTTCTCATTTCTTGCCTCACTTGGGTGTTGCCCATGGCTACCCATTGGAATACAATATATAGCTTTGTAGAAACATTGTTGATAGTTTTTTTAACATTGAAAAGTATAGATACAGTATGCATTGCACTGGCTGATGTATAAGAAAATAACCTAATGAAATTTCCCTGAAGGGTTAGCAATATTTAGAGGTATGTAACATTTGTTAAGCCATTTCTGCCCTGTTATCTCCATCACATGCACTCTTTGACAGTACAATCCCCGATAGACAGCATCTGCACAGCTCGTCAATTTCCTGAAGATCATTAATACATAAAAATGCAGGTCCTTAGTATAAATTATGCAAGCTCTATATTAGCCTAGTATGGTACTTAAAAAACAAAAAACCCAAGATCCATTAGAAACTACTTTAGATTTTTCATAAGGCTCCTTAATGTCCCACACTAAATAAAATATGAATCTCAGTGGGCTGCAGTGTAATAATGGGGACAGGGAATTGAAATAAAAATAGTGAAAAAGAATTCTGTTCAGTTCTTACTGTAATGTGTTTGAGGAATTCATCATGGTAAGGTCATTCAAGAGAAATGAGCTAAAAAGGTAGGAACAGATCCTCAGCTGATATAAACCGGTGTAACCCCATTTGTCACAGTTATACTGATTTACTCCAGCTCAGGATCTGGCTGATTGTATTCTTAATTCAAGAGGGAAGAATTTAAAGAGAGCAAAAATAATTTTCAAAGCTAGGCAGCTACTCACCCAGTGGAGAATCTGCAAAGGTAAATACCCTTGCCTATCGACTATAGCATAATATCAGCAAAAAGAAAGAATATAGAAAAAAAGTTACAGTGTAGGAATATTACTAGGCTAGTTGAAATTTAATTTTATTAATGTTTTAATCAATTTTCATTTCGGTAAATAAAAAGTGAGATTTAAAACTGCTATGGTAGAAAAGAAGGTTGAATGGTAGAAGTGAAATGAGGGGACTCAGCATTTAATGTTTCAGACTTTCTGCCAATTTTAAATTAAACAATTTTACAATGAAAAGAATCTTTAAATCTTGACTTTAGGGTTCAATGGTGGGATACTAGGCCAGACCCTCAGCTGCTGTAAATTGCCTTAGTTCCACTGAAGTTAGTGCTCAGTCATGCTGATTTATACTAGATGAGGATCTGGTCCCTTGTCTTTTCTCATCATATTGAGATTAAATAAATGTCTTTCAGCTTAATTCATATAGTGTTTTGAAAGTTTACAATGTGCAGTTCTGTCTCTGTGAATTAATATTTTAATGCAAAAACCACAGGCCTTCTGAATTTTAGAAGAGAAGATGCTACTGTACCGTTCTACATTTATCTTGGCTTCATATTTATATGTGGCCTGACTAACATCTTGAAGATCATATCTAGTAAAAAATAAAACCAACAGGTTAAAATATTTAAAGGATTCCTCAATATTTTACTACCTCTCAATAGTAAAACCATGTTCTTTTCTCAGAACAAAAGCCTGAAAAACAAACTCCTGTCGGGAAACAAGCTTTGTGGTATTCATGCAGAAGAGGTGAGTAGAGTTTCTTACTGTTCTAATCCTAACACACGCAGAGAGACAGAAAGAGAATGTTGAGGATTGCCATAAAGAATTTCACACAGAGACTCTGGGCTAGATAATGTAGACTTCATGTGTAGCTACAGCTAGTGTTCAAAGAGGCCATGCATCTAAAATCTCTTCTCATTTGCTCCCATGACAAAACCATACATCAGGAAACAAAATACAGTCTCCATTTTTAGACAAAGTAAATCCATACGTTTAGATTTGAGGTCATTGGGGGAGATTGTCTGCCGAATCCCAGGATCAAAAGCCTTGATTTTCTCCATTGGTCCCAATACTAAAAAGTAGAAATAATAACTCCATTGTCTGAGTAATTTTGAATAAAGAATTCTAAATAAAGCACTGGAGAAATAATTTTTAATGTTAAAATAGTGTATGATTTAAAAATCTATGCATGGCATTTTACCAAATATAGAATAAGAAGTGGTGCCTCTGCCAAAGAGCTGGCAATCTCATACAGACAATATAAAAGCCCTGATTCTTCAAATACTTAAGCATGTGAGTATTTTTAGTCATATGAACGGTCATGCTAGCTACTAGTGGTTGCTATTGAAGTGAGTAAAGTTATGCACTTATTCGAGTAGTTCCCGGTAGTCATCAGGAGTACTCAGATGAGTTACTATTGATTCCCACCATTCTCAAATAGGAATCAAGCCCCAGTGATGTAAATCAGGAGTAACTTCAGTGAAGTCAAACTGGAGAAGCATAAAAATAGAGAAGAGTCATCAACAATAGCGTACTCTAGGGAACAATTATGCATTGCCAAGAAGATAGGCAAGATGATCTAAGAATAAAACTTTTCTCTCTCAGTCTAATGAGTCTGCAGAAGTCAATGCATGTTGCTAGAACACCACAGTATTATCACACTTGAATCAAGTACATTTTAATTCAGAAACAGATTTGAAAACTTGTATTTTCAAAGTTATACAGCCAGATACATAATCTAAATAACTGATTTCCATTGATTTCAATTGAGCTACACTGCGGGAGATCTAGCCCATCATATCTAAGAAATTTGCAGCAGTCAGAAGCAATAGATTCTTTTCTCTCACTTTGCTCAAGCTACATCATAGTATCTTTCTGGTTTACTCTACAGTATTTGGTTTCAAATGTATTTTTCTCTCCCTTTGTACTACTGAATTGTTGAAGTCCTGGCCTAAAAATATGACAGTGTTATTTTTTTCTCTCTTGCTAATTTTGCTCAGGGTTCATCACATCTTGAATTTTTAGTATTATTTAACTTTATTTTTTTCTATTAGTTTTGCATCTTATTGAATTACATTAGAATATTCGCAACATAACTATGTATAAACCAGTACTGATATCTACATTTAAATGGAAAACACGGAATTTGACATTCCAGTGTTTGATATGAAATCAGGTTTCAGAGTAACAGCCGTGTTAGTCTGTATTCGCAAAAAGAAAAGGAGTACTTGTGGCACCTTAGAGACTAACCAATTTATTTGAGCATGAGCTTTCGTGAGCTACAGCTCACTACTGTAGCTCACGAAAGCTCATGCTCAAATAAATTGGTTAGTCTCTAAGGTGCCACAAGTACTCCTTTTCTTGATATGAAATCAGTGTCAATCAGTATATTGCCAGTAAATCTTGTCTTTATCCTGGGAGTTTGAAGTGGTCAGAATCAGAACTGCTTGCAACCTCTCTCTAAAAATTCTCATTGACGTATCTCTCAAGTTTTAAAAAGACCTCTCTATCTCAATATGTGTTTACATGAGAGACCAGATTAGCTGAGGTGAAATTCTCATCAAAATGCACAGCAGGAGAATCATTGTGAATCATACTCATGGATGTTAAGAAAGCTAACTGTAACACTGCTCCTTGTGGACCAGCTGGTGTCTTCCTGCTTCTGGAGACACAGAAGAACCTAAAGTGCTGAGAATTGTATTGGTTCCACCTCACAAGGGAGGGTTAGGGATTACAGGCAGCAAAAGCATGCCAGACTTCCCTTTGCATACCGGGGGCTCTACTTTCTCTATGACACCCTAAGGAGGGAGGGAGGCATGGCAGACCATTCTGAAGGAGGGCTGAGGCAGTGGCCTGCAATCCAGAACAACAGGCCTAATTCTCTGTATAGGATGATCACAGTTGAGAGCAGTAGAGATTCCATTCATTTCTATGGCTCAAACCAGAAGATTGTAGGAGATTTAATCCCCACATACTCTCACATTATTTTCAAATTGATGCACAATTAGAAATAGAATTAAATTTGGAGGCAGTTTATATTTTAGTGCATCTAATGAAATACACCACTTATTTTTATGGTGCCAAGTTCTGAGGTCCTTTACCTAGTAAATTGCCTTCAAATCAATTCTGAAATTGATTTGTGTAAAAGCTAAGTAAGGAATTTAGGATTTAACCCATGAACAAACTACTAATTTATTAGCCCAACAATATGTGACCTAACTGGCTGCACTAAGTGAAAAGCACTTATTAACATACAGTACAGTATGAGAATCAATGGAACTCTTGTAGTACACAGTACAATTCATAGTACAGTGTAGTGTAGTATGCCTTGTCATCAGGGAATTTCAAAGAATTGAACTCTGGATTATACAAAGAGCCTGTGGTAGCAGATTGTGAATGTGCTTTACTTTTCAAGTGCCAGAACATTAAGCTTTGTAGGTAGCCTTTATGAATTACGTGTTAAACCTGGCCAGCACAGCTAGGATGAGATGCTGCCCAGTTGGTGATTTGGTGCTCTACTCTAGCCAGGATTCAATGGGGTAAAACAGGGAAATGCATATTGTTTTCTTCTATTCTGAATAGGAGGAGTAATATGCAGAATGAAGCATACATACTAGGTGGATGCTGGTGTGTCACTCCCTCTGCTAGTAGATCAAAACCCCTTTAGGCTGCGGTGTGTGGAATGGCATGGTAGTAGGTTGCCCTTTCTTTTTCTCCTTTAAATGCTACTTGGAAATCCTGCTCTGCTGACTGCAAAGGGAGCAGGAAAGGTAGAAATTCTCTGTGTCCTTCTTGCACCAGCACAGCAGAAGGCAGAATCCTACCTTACATCCATAAACTGTTACAGGGTGGACACATCCCCCCAGTGTCAGATGTTTGAACTTAGTGGAATTACACTAGGGATGAAATTAGCTCTAGGGATATTAATTTTACCAGCTAGTTGTGCAATTAGCAAATGGATGATACTAACATAAGTATAAACTTATTTATTTTGCTGTAGCTGTTCTCTAAGAATCATTGGGACTTTTACACTAAAAGCTAGCACAGCATCAACAGTCTAGTGTTGAATAAAAAGCTGCCACTATCATCAGGATTGAAAGGTGGGTGTGCGGCACCATCTCAGAATGTTAGTCAGTTACAGATATGACAGAGAGCCACAGGGATACAGTGCTGCTAGTAACAATTATAAAACCAGACATAATTTTTTCTACTAGCATGATCAGGAAAAAGCTGGTAAATGTGGTCTTAGACATCAGCTGGTAAGACATGACAAAAGATCTCTTTGCTAACAAATGGTTTCAGAGTAACAGCCCTGTTAGTCTGTATTCGCAAAAAGAAAAGGAGTACTTGTGGCACCTTAGAGACTAACCAATTTATTTGAGCATAAGCTTTCGTGAGCTACAGCTCACTTCATCAGATGCATACTGTGGAAAATACAGGAGATCTTTTTATACACACAAAGCATGAAAAAATGGGTGTTTACCACTACAAAAGGTTTTCTCTCCCCCCACCCACTCTCCTGCTGGTAATAGCTTATCTAAAGTGATCACTCTCCTTACAATGTGTATGATAATCAAGGTGGGCCATTTCCAGCACAAATCCAGGTTTTCTCCCCACCCCTCCGCACACCCCCCCCACACAAACCCACTCTCCTGTTGGTATGTGTGTGGGGGGGGAAGAAAACCTGGATTTGTGCTGGAAATGGCCCACCTTGATTATCATACACATTGTAAGGAGAGTGATCACTTTAGATAAGCTATTACCAACAGGAGAGTGGGTTTGTTTGGGCGGGACCTGGATTTGTGCTGGAAATGGCCCACCTTTATTATCATACACATTGTAAGGAGAGTGATCACTTTACATAAGCTATTACCAGCAGGAGAGTGGGGTGAGGGGAGAGAAAACCTTTTGTAGTGATAAACACCCATTTTTTCATGATTTGTGTGTATAAAAAGATCTTCTGTATTTTCCACGGTATGCATCCGATGAAGTAAACTGTAGCTCACGAAAGCTTATGCTCAAATAAATTGGTTAGTCTCTAAGGTGCCACAAGTACTCCTTTTCTTTTTGTTAACAAATGCCAGTGTTGATCAGTGGCGAAGCCAGCAAGGGATCCTATGTAAGCTGTACAGCTGGCAAGAGGCATTTTCCCTTTGAAGGTTGATTTCAACCTCTCTGGAACACTGGGCCAAAGGTTTTAAATTCCTTTTCAAAGTGTAGCCTCCAGCTTGACTTACAATATAATACCTCACACCTGTCTGGCATCTTTCTTAGGATAATTCAGTGTGGAATAGCAACCATATTTTCATATATATAATATAAAGTTACTATTGATGTGTTCATTTGACCTCCATGGTTTGTTATTGGGGTCCAAACCCTTAAACAGTTAGCTACTAGCGACTGGAAAAAGCTGCAAACCCCCTACCCCTGAGCTACTGAGTGTGAGAATTTTCTAAAGGAGTGAATTTTAGACTTTCCTATAGGTCAGTGGCAGCTGTATATATCATAGAGATTACATACTTTTTTTAGGACCAAATACTGATTCCATTAAGGTCAGTCGCAGTGTTGCCATTGTTTTAATTGGATCAAGATTTGACCCGTAAGATTGAAGTGTACTAATGGTTGTATCTGGTAGTCCACAGAGCCATAATGACTTTTCCTTAGAATAGAGCCTTGGCACATTCTGTTCTCCAAAATAAACATAGAGGCCATAAGGGGAAAAAGAAATGTGGAATAGAAAGATAGCTCAGAAGGTAGAGGTGAAATATGCTAATCTCGGCTGTTTGATTGACCAAGGTTTCAGGTGAACCTTTTCTTCAGTTTCACTTTGTGAGTGGTCTTCAAACTCTGAGTTTCATGTTGCGTTATAGGCCTGAATGAACTTGTAAACTGAAAGCAAAAGCAAAGCTGCAAGGTTTTACCTGGTTTCTCTTCATAACCATGTGAAACCAATTAAAAATTAAAAAAAAAATGACACATTTATTTAGAAAACTGCAGTGGTCCAAGTTAGCTTAGAACTTTAAAATGTCTATTCAAAAAGTTTTGAGCCTTAGGATTTTTTTTCATATATCCATAGATTAGAGGCCAGAAGGGACCATTGGGATTAGCTGGTCTTACCTCCCGCCTAAGACAAGCTGTAGAATTTCACCCAGTGATTCCTTCATCTAGCTCAACAACTTGTCACAAAATTATAACGTGTCTTTTCGAAAGACCTGCAATCAGGGGCTATGTCTGCCCTGCACACCTTACCGCGGCGTACCACTACAGCCGTGCCGTCGTACGGCACTCAGTAGAGCTGCTCTTTGTCGCCGGGAGAGAGAGCTCTCCCACCAACCAAATAAAACCACCCCCAATGGGAGAGCAGTTCCCACGGATGAAACGCTGTCCATGCCAGTGCTTTTCGTGGTTGAAACTTCTGTCATTCAGGGAGGTGGTTTTTGCATATCCCTGAGCGACAAATTTTTTTAATGGTGAAAGCTCAGTGTAGACATGTCCTGACTTAAAACGTCCCAGTTATGGGGAATGTGCCAACTCCTTTGATAAGTCATTCTCAAGGTTGATGTCCCTTTTCAATGGACTTGGGATGAGTTTTGAATTTCATTCCACTAAACTCTAAATATCAGAGACCGTCCAATACCATGAAGATGTCATTAAACATGCAAATTGATGGGGGTACGGAGGGTGTTAAAAACCTCACCACAACAATTAAAAACTCAAAAACAGCTGGCAGTGAAGTACTTCGATCTTTACAATAATATCTAATTTGAACACCCTTTGGGATTATTACAATTGTGAAGCCAGAAAATACTTTATTTGGGCTGGCTGCTCAGATAAAGGGGAGGAAAATATCAGTAGATAAAGGAACTCAGTATAGTTCAGATTCTGCTTTTTAAAAACTTTTTAAAAATATATAAGAAAAGTAGACTAAATGGATTTGAAATTAGTTTATTAACAAATATTTTTCTTAAAATTAAAAACAAAACAAAAACCTTTCTGGGCCAGATCCTCAGAGAACATAAATCAGCATAGCTTTGTTGACTTTACACTAGCTCTCTATACGATCTGTACAATGTGAGTCACAAAAAGTACAAATAAACACATAATAGTAGAAATCATTAAACACTTCTGAAGATTCTCACCCATGCTGCCTTCATTTATGCTTAGCTGTGAACATTTAATAAAATCTTGTGTCCGAAATGGATGAGTTAAACTAACTGTATGTAACAATGTGATAGCTTGTGAATGTATTTTAATTGGAGGTCACTTTTTAACTCTTCCTTGGGTCCCGTAATTGGTTTAGACATACTGTCCTTGCAAAGAATGTATATACATGCATTCAAAAGAAAAGAAAGAGAGAGAGAGAAAAAAACTTGACTTTTTGATTTTGCTTCACTTTTTTTTTTATTGTCAGAATTGTCAGAATTTAAATTGTCAGAATTTGCTGTCATCTCCTCCACAGGTTCTCAAATGGAAATGATTTTAAAGATTAATTTATTATCTTCCACTTGCAGTCAAAAAAGATCCAAGCCCAGCTGAAGGAGTTTCGCTATGGGAAAAAGGATTTGATTTTTAAGGTGAGTTTATATTTCTAGAGCTGGCTAAGGTATTTACTTACAGTCCATATAACATTACAATCATCCAGTAGGATGATTACTGCCTTTATTACTGGAGAACTGAGAAATCATTTCTCTGTCAACATAATGAAAGAAGCTCAATACTCTGAATCACAGACATCATTCCCATAATGTGCTCTCTGAAATCCCCTCTACTTCAGTGTTGAAGAGACAATGCACGGTATTACAATGCTTCCTGTGGCAAAGATAGAGGTGATTTCAAAGCTTCAAAAATTCTGTTATCTTCATCATTATTTAAAATTAAAGTGGAAAAAATATTTAGCTTATGATTATTTACATTAAAGTGCCTACATAGACCAATGTCCCAGCCAGTAGTTTGCCAGTGACCCAAATCTCTCCCATTGTTCCACAGATTCCTGTGAAGGGCTTTTTTATCTTTCTAATTGAGCAATAGAGCATTTTACGGCTGCCTGGTGGTTTCTGTTTGATTAGCAGTCCTCCATGCTAAAGCTGTGTAGGGTAACATTTAAAGAAAAGCATTCTAATATTTGTGACAAGTAGACTGAATAATTTGTAACAAACATGGAAAATAAAATGTTATCCTGTAGGCATCTGGCTTTTATCCATCTACATACCCCTCTGCTGAAATTTCTTTTCTGCAACTTCCTGAAAACAAAATGAAGTATCTATTAGGGATGTGCAAACCAAATTTAGGTTCAGTCTAATTCACATAAATACCCCAAAGTTTTGATACACAGCTGAAACATATCCAAATTCCTCTTTGTAAAATCAGGCAGATAATATTATGAGAACAGGATGTCTCATGGAATTTTGCATACTTCCTACTTCTGGTCTTTGCTGGAACCTAGAAGATGAGGGAGCAGAATTAGTGGTAGGCCCTAGGCATGAAAAGCCTTATCTGAATTTTCACTAACTTTAGGCAGTTTCACAAGAAATTTGAGGAATTTTCTCTAAGCTAGCTCCAGGGTTTTAGTTTGGAGCTAGAAAGATGATAGCTAATGAGGTAAAATCAACTCCACGTCAGTTCAGGTTCAGTTTTGATTTTAGGTGAAAAATTTAAGATGGGAAAGGAAGATATTATCGAAAACTGGTTAGGGGGAAAGGCTTATTTTATTTGCCTGCAGCAGGAAGGCTCAACTCTGACTTCTAGGGGGTGACCATGATGACGCTAGGGGAGAGAGAACACTTCAGTCTATACTCATTCAAATCGCCAAGAAGGGTGCCAGTTGTGGTGGTTGGTTGGTTGGTCTGGTTTGGTTTTTTGCATGGCCAACACTCCATTGGCCACCAGAAACTTGTTCTCCCATTTATTTCAAAAGGCCACAGGATAAACAGTAACCATTATCATCACTGAATTTCTGTTCTGCTTGCAGCTGTAAAAAATAAATATGGCAGCTATGTCTCCTCTAATTCTCCAGTGAATCAGCTCATAATGTTTAATATAACCTGACTCTGCAACAGCATCTTATCAGTTGCAGTAAATAAAATCTAAAGTAATAATAATACTCGCACTTACAATCCACTTTATATTTTCAAACCACTTGACAAATATGCACAAATCAATCTTCATAGCCTCCTTTAAAGGCACAAAAGTACAATTAATTATCACCATTTGACAGGTGGGCAAAGTGAGACAAAGGTTAAATGACTTGCTCAAGGCTATAGAGGCAGTCAGTGTGTCAGTTGGGATTTGAATTCCAGTTCCTGGCTCTCAGCCCAGTGTTCAATCCACTAGAGCATGCTGCATGGAGAGTATTGAGACTATTATTTTTAAAAGAAGCAAACTGTAATTTTCCATGTGTTGAAACAAGAAAAACTAAGAGCATTTAGTGACAAATTTCAGCAGAGGCCTCTTATTTTATAGCCCCACTTGTACAGCAAATTACCTCACAAAGACAGCTACAGTTTCTCTGAGTCCATTTTAATTATACTAGTAGCCCTAAAACCCTGACTCAGCAAAGCACTGTAAGCATGTGGTTAAGGGACTGAAGTTTAAGTACTTTGCTGAATCAAGGTCTATGTTTGTTTCAGGCATTTCTAACTTTTTTTTTTCAGGCTGCTTCTTGATATATTGATGAGAAAAAATCAGATATTTTAATTAATTAAAATAAAGAAAAAAATAATTGATTGTGTGTGTGGGAAAAATACAAAATGTAAATGTAGGCCTGATATAAATTCAGGATAGTGAAAAAGATCATTCAGTAATTGCACTCATGTCAGAAATATAAAGGGAAGGAAGGGTAACCACCTTTCTGTATACAATGCTATAAAATCCCTCCAGGCCAGAGGCAACATCCTGTTACCTGTAAAGGGTTAAGAAGCTCAGCTAACCTGGCTGGCACGTGACCCAAAGGACCAATAAGGGGACAAGATACTTTCAAATCTTGTAGGGGGAAGGCTTTTGTTTTGTGCTCTTTGTTTATGTGGTTGTTCTCTCTTGGGACGGAGAGAGGCCAGACAGAAATCAATCTTCTCCAACCCATCCTAATCCAAGTCTCCAATATTGCAACCAGTATAGGCAAGGAGGATTAGTTTATCTTTTGTTTTGTGTGAATTTTCCCTGTGTTAAGAGGGAGGTTTATTTCTGTTTTCTGTAACTTTAAGGTTTTGCCCAGAGGGGGATCCTCTGTGTTTTGAATCTGAATACCCTGTAAAGTATTTTCCATCCTGATTTTACAGAGATGATTTTTACCTTTCTTTTTTTTTTTTTTAAATAAAACCCTTCTTTTAAGAACCTGACTGATTTTTCCATTGTTCCAAGATCCAGGGGTTTGGGTCTTTGATGATTTTGTAACAAATTGATTAGGATATTATTCTCAAGCCTCCCCAGGAAAGGGGATATGTAGGGGTTGTGGGGATATTTTTGGGGAAGACATCTCCAAGTGGTCTCTTTCCCTGTTCTTTGTTTAAAACACTTGGTGGTGGCAGCATACTGTTCAAGAACAAGGCAAAGTTTGTACCTTGGAGAAGTTTTTAACCTAAGCTGGTAAGAATAAGCTTAGGGGGTCTTTCATGCAGGTCCCCAGATCTGTACCCTAGAGTTCAGAGTGGGGAAGGAACCCTGACAACTCATTACGCGGTTTTATACAGATCCTTTATTATTTCTCAATCTTTTTCTTTATCAGTGATTTCAACTGTAATTTGTACAAAATATGAATACTTATTTGAGTGTGTTTTCAGTTTGTTTTTGTGATGTGTTTAAATGGTTCTGCATTATAGTTTCAGAAGTGCATATTTCATGTATTGTCTATCCATTGTAGTACTTTTCATTTAAGATTCCAAGGTAAAATAACAATTGTTTCTCCATATAATAGGAAAGTAAAGCTAGTGATCTGACAAGCTAATTATGTGTCAAAAGCTTTGGAAAGTAAAGATAAAATAACGAGGAGAAAGGGAATTTTAAAATGTTATTGGCTGAGATAATGAAAGAGGTTTATAGAATTACATGACACATCCACTGGAATACATGTAATTAAATCCCCTAGACTGCCTTGATAATCTCTATTGGTGCATTTTAATTCTTTTAAGTGGCTTCTGTGATTAGGAAGAGTTCTAGGTATAAAGTCCTGAAAATAGAGGTTTTCTACATATGCAGTTGCTATATCCTGTGCAATAGCGGCATAAGCTTTGTTTGCCAGCATAATTCAAACTTCTATAGTACAAGGTGGGGAGCCCCATTTCCATAACTATGTAGTCCCTGATTTATCTGCTGAGACCACTGAAAAGTTCAGTTTGTGACAAAGTTTCTGTGATTGGAGGATTGCTCACTTAAAAATGGACTGCCATTTATACCAAGCACCCTCAATTCCCATAAATATTGGTGAATATTGAGGATGCTGAGCACCTCAAAGGAGGCCCTCAATACTCCTCAGGATTGAGTCCCTTCATATTATTTTCTTGAAAGTGGGATTAATTTGTCAATTTGTAGAGACTAGAAAGACATGACAGGATTGAAGGAAGCAATGTTTTGTTAAATCAGCGCATATGAATAAATTAAGCATGTGGTGAAGTGCTGCCCTGAATAGGGATGGCCCATTGTATTAGTTTGGATGGAATATATGGAATAAAAGTGTTGGCATAACCTAGTCACTGTTCATCAATGTTAAACAAGGTTTGAGGATTGGTATATAGAGACCTCAGCTTGCTTAGTACCATGGCACATGTCTCATTAAAAAGTCTTTTAACCTTTTATTAAAGATAGAGAAAAGAAGGGAAAATAGTTAAAACATTTGAAATGTAAAGTATTAAATCAGGCTTTCATTTTAACTACTTGGTTTTGTTCCCTTTTCCTTAATCTGGAGAAAGTTTTAAAAGAAAAAAAGCCTCTTTGTCTGATGGTATCAATGGCAGTAATAACCTTCCTTTTGGGGGAAAAGCGAATAGGTTCATTGAGAAAGGCTGTAAATGTCATTGTTGCTATTGTTAAAGTCCAATTTTAGAAGGGACCCTCTCTCCTTTATTTTGCGGTTTCTTAGATGGTATTAAAGGTGGTAATAACTGGAATTCTAGGTGGTGGTTGGGATTCAGCTGGTGCCAGTAGGGGGTGACGATGTCGTCTGGGTCCCTCTCTCTCTGTCTCAGGATGATGAAGGCACAGGGTCCCAGGAAAACAGTGCAGGTGGCAGCTATGATTAGAAACTAGCTTCAGAAGCCTAAGTATGTTTCTCTTGCCTGTTCTTTTTGTTCTTTTGAACTTTCCCCACAAAATATTTCTTTTAAGAACTCAAAAAGGGAGTGTAGGTGGCATGGCCCACCCCCTCATTATTTTGTCTACCAATTAGGCTTAGTGTCTGGCATAACAATTTTGGCTCATTATCCTCTGGCTCCGCATCTTCTGGCTTCTGACCAGCTTAATTTGAACATGGTCGCTGAATCGCATCAACCTGGCCTGTTTGTTTAGACTAATTCAGTTATTCTATCTTCCTTTTTTACTTTTTCCCATCAACATTTGGTATTAATGTTGTTGTATCCTTTTATGAACTTTTACATACTTTTTACAGATGAGCTCACAATTGGGGTAAATTTGTAGGCCCAGTAGTCACAACAGGTCTTAAGCAACTGTTTCAGTACTTTCCTAAACCAGGTCTTAAGATCAGTACTGATATAAAATGCACTATATATTAAATTTTACTTTCAAACTGTCTTTGCAATACAAAATGGTAGTCTTCCAGGAAACTCACTGATGCGTGGTGTGGTTTTCTTTTTACATACTACTCTTCTTATAAAAAAAATATTGTATGAGATGCAGAGTTCTGTAAGATTAGTTTCAGAGCATTATTATCTGGATGTAGCAGTAATGTGTACTATGCCTCTTCCTAACTTAAAATTGATGCTACCATATATAGGCTTGTGTTTCAGTGCCTATTAAAAATAATTACATCCACAGTAAACCTATTTCCTGGAGTTGCAAAATTTTTCAGTGGCACAAAGGACATAATTCTGTACTCCCTAGAGACAAAGATCAGAAGTGATAAAAGCCAACTCAACAGAAGTCATGTCTTCATCATTAAAATTTTAAATGCCTCTGTTATGGTTCAGGGTTATCCGTACCTTTGACCCCACAGTCTCTCTATGAGCACCTCATACAGTGAGAGACCTACCCCTGTACTTCTTTCATAATAGAATCTCACAATTCATCCCTATATGTATACCTCAAATAAAAAAAGAAAAGTAAGAGAAACAACAACAAAAAAATCCACTATGGCTAAACAGATTTAAAGAGGTAGTTAGAGATAAAAATACATCTTTTAAAAATTGGCAGTCAGATCCTACTAAGGAAAACAGAAAAGAGCATAATTCTGCAAGTCAAGCATAAAATTATAATTAGGCAGGCCAAAAAAGAATTTGAAGAACAACTAGCAAAAGACACAAAGCCTAACCCCCCCCCCCCCAAGGCCATGTCTACACTAGAGAGTTTACAGAGGCAGAGCTGTACCAATGCAGCTGCGCTGCTGTAAGATCACTTGCGTAGCCACTCTATACCAGTGGGAGAGAGTTTTCCCATCCATATGATAAAACCATCTTAACGAGCGGTGGCAGTTATGTACCACTGACATAGCACTGTGCACACTACCACTTATGCCAGCGTTCGGGGGGTGGGGGGGTGTTTTTTCCCACATCCCTCAGTAATATAAGTTTTGTGGACATAAGTGCCCTAAGTACATCAGAAGCAGGAAGCCTGCCAAACAATCAGTGGGGGCACTGGGCAATCAGGTTCTAAGAGAACACTTAAGAAAGACAAGACAATTTCAGAGAAGCTAAATAAATTCTTTACATCTGTCTTCACTGCAGAGGATGTGAGGGAGATTCCCATACCTGAGCCATTATTTTTAGGTGATAAATCTGAGGAACTGTCCCAGATTGAGGTGTCAATAAAGGAGATTTTAGAAGAAATTGATAAATTAAACAGTAATAAGTCACCAGGACCAGATATTATTCACACGAGTTCTGGAGGAACTCAAATAAGAAATTGCAGTACTTCTAACTATGTTATATAACCTATCACTTAAGTCAGCCTCCGTACCAGATAACTGGACAATAGCTAAGGTAACACTGATTTTTAACAAAAGCTCCAGAGACGATCCTGGCAATTACAGGCTGGTAAGCCTAATTTCAATACCAGGCAAATGGGTTGAAACTATAGTAAAGAACAGAATTTTCAGATACATAGATGAACATGATATGTTGTAGAAGAGTCAACACAGCTTCTGTACAGGGAAATTGTGGCTTATCAATCCATTAGAATTCCTTGACGGGTTCAACAAGCATGTGTACAAGGGTGATCCAGTTGATGGAGTGTATTTGGACTTTGATAAAGCCTTTGACTTGATAAAGCCTGATAAAGCCTCACAAAAGGCTCACAAAGTAAGCAGTGATGGGATAGGAGGGAAGGTCCCCTCATGGATCAGCAACTAGTTAAAAGATAGGAAACAGAGGGTAGGAATAAATAGCCAGTTTACACAATGGAGAGAGGTAAATAGCAGGGTCCCCCAAGGATGTGTGTTGGGATCAGTGCTGTTCAACATAATCATAAATGATCAGGGGGCTGGAGGGGAGAGAGAAGGATAAACAGTTAAGTGGCAGAGTTTGCAGATGGTATGGAATTATTCAAGATTGTTAATTCAGAAACTCTCTGTGAAGAGTTGCAAAGGGATCTCACACAACTGGGTGACTGGGCAAGAAAATGGCAGATGAAATTCCAAGTTGACAAGTGCAAACAATGCAAATTGGAAAACATAACCCCAACCATACATACAAAATGATAGGGTTTAAATTATCTGTTACTACTCAAGCAAGAGATCTTGGAGTCATTGTGCAGAGTTCTCTGAAAACATCTGTTCAATGTGCCGTGGCAGTCAAAAAAAGCTAACAATTCTTTGAAAACATCTGCTCAATGTGCCATGGCGGTCAAAAAAAGTAACAATATTAGAAACCATCAGGAAAGGGATAGATAATGAGACAGAATATGTTACAATGCCAGTATGTAAACCCATGATATGTCCACACCTGGAATACTGCATGCAGTTCTCATTGCCCTATCTCAAAATAGATACGTTAGAATTGAAAAAGGTACAGAGAAGGGCAACAAAAAAGAGTAATGACAGGTTTCAGAGGAACAGCCGTGTTAGTCTGTATTCGCAAAAAGAAAAGGAGTACTTGTGGCACCTTAGAGACTAACGTGGAACAGCTTCCATATGAGGAGTGATTAAAAAGGCTGGGACTGTTCAGCTTCAAAAGGAGATGACTAAAATGGGATCTGATAGAGATCCATAAAATTGTGACTGCTATGGACAAAGTGAGTGAGGAAGTGTTAGTTATCCCTTCACATAACATAAGAACCAGGGGGTCACCCAATGAAATTAACAGTCAGCGTGTTTAAAACAAATGTAAGGAGGTACTTAGTCACACAGTCAACCTATTGAAATCATTTCTAGGGGATGTTGTGAGGGCCAAAAGTATAACTGGCTTAAAAAAGGAATTAGACTAAATTAATGGAGGATAGGTCCATCAGTGTCTATTAGCCAAAATGATCAGGGATTCAACCCCATGCTCTGAGAATGCTAGAAGACAGTGGATGGATTGCTTGATAAATTGTCCTGTTCTGTTCATTCCCTCTGGAGCGCCTGGAATTGACCACTCTCAGAAGACGGGCTAGATGAGCCATTGTTCTGATCAAGTATGGTCAATCTTCTGTTCACCCCCACTTTTAGACTGGGTCACCAAGATATAGCACCCTGCTTATCAACAGTGTTTCCTTAGCTCCGTTTAGCCCCTGCTATAGACTTCCCTTCAGAAGCTGTGAACAGTGTGAAAAGAGAATGACACCGAATAGCTTCTACAAATAAAGTATTATTCGTTTATCCATAAGAGCATAGCAATCAGATAGAAAAAGGTTCAAACATCAAAAGGTCTATGGATGTATTATATGAGCTTAGCATTTTCCTCAAGACTTAGCTGGGCCGTAATTAGCCCTGGCACCCCTTCCCTTCTGGGGACCAGGTTACATTATGTCTCTATAGATCCTGCCTCCCCTTTTCAGCTTCTAGGATGAGGCTTTTAAACCTTCCCAGGCTCTTTATTTCATTTTGCCCAACTGAAGTTCCCCTCCCCAGAGCACCAGCTACCCTGTTGATCAAAGCACAGCAGGGATAAAACTTCAAAGGAATTGACACCTGTATTGTTTATTAGGACCAGTTACTGGGTGATCTGGAGCTAACTTTCAGTTCCTGAAGAGGTGCAAAAACCGCTTAGGACTAAGTTAATTCTTTGCAACTATGTAGCAAACAACATGATCTTAATCAGGTATACAAAATAATCATTAAAAAGTAGTACAGAAAGTAATACAGTAATACAAATATTCATGGAGGATAGGGTCATCAATAGCTATTAGCCAGGATGGGCAGGGATGCAAAACCATGGGCTAAAGCATCCCTAGCCTCTGGATGCCAGAATCTGGGAATGAGTAATGGGGATGGATCACTTGATGATTATCTGTTCTGATCATTCCCTCTGAAGTACCTGGCATTGGCCACTGCTGGAAGACAGGATACTGAGCTAAATGGACGATTGGTCTGATCCAGTGGCCTTTATTATGTTCACATATCTTCCACATTCTGACCTGTTCTCTGAGAAGTAGCATTGCGGTTCCATTGGTCTATACTTAGCAATACTCTCTTTCAAAAGCAAAAACAGGGAACTATAACTTTTTTTCACCTTTCATTATGATTTGAGTTACACAGCAGTGCTGGGGAGTTAGAGGAGGTAAGGACTTCTCTCTCATATGCCCTAGCTCACAGGCTGCTTGGACCTTGTGTGCAGGGGTAAGCAAGAGTGCACCTACTTATCCCTTCCTGGAGCAGGTGGTTGCTGATAGGTGGAGCATGGGTGAAGTCTTGGCTCCACTGCGTATACTCATTGGCCAGTTCAGCTGAAGTGGCATACCTTGTTGCTGGCATAGGCAGCAGGCAATTACCATAACAGCAAAGCAATAAAGAAGCAAAGGGGTATTTGTGATTCAAGGTGTGTCTGAATGATAATGTCTTCCAGAGCTACTCCTGAGGTTGTGTTTCTTATCCACCACCCCTCACTCAGGACTATGTCTAAGGTCACAACCCAGCCTAGTGAGATGAACTATATGGGGAATCAGGGATACAAAGGGTTAAAGCCAATGACAAAACTTGAAAGTTTGAATTAAAACTTGGGGAGGAACAGCTCACCATCTGCTTCTTTAACAATAGCAGAAGACACAAGAATTTTTTGGTATAAAAAAGTAGATACTGGATTTTTTCCCTCTTGGTACAGATTTCACACCAATGACTTTACTAAAGATGAGAAATAGAGATGTAAGCTAAAGACTACATGCAGTGTATTAACTTAACGACAACTGACTAGTGTCTTGAGGCAGGGATCCAAAAGATATTGCAATTTAATAGTATAGTTCCATTAACCTATGGTTTGTGAAAATAAGTGTTGAAGATTGCATGTAATTCTATTCACGTGAGCAAAGAACTTTAGAGATGGCAAGCTCTTTTTACAAATTGCCCATGTTGTCTTTAGCAAGAATGATGTGCCTGGGTGAAAATAACCTATTGCTACACTACATTTAGAGCCTTCTAAAAAAGAGAAAATCAGTCATGAAAAATGGGAAGCATTTTTTTCTTTTTTGGAGGTTGTCTAGAAACAGTGTTAATTTTTCTAAAGGTGAATGGTGTTTAAAAAGTATGCAAAATACCTGAAATTTTATTTACAGTTTAATTCTTGTATCTTCTTAAGTTCTGAAAGTATCCGGATTCTTTATCTCTGTGTTCATCTACTGTATTTCATATTGTTTTCCTTCTGATGCACTTGAATCACACCCATCTATTCTAGTTTGTATGGTATTCCTACTACTACACTGTTTGATTTAATAGCATAAAATGCTGTGGTGGGAGCAGGGGGGTTGGTTGTTTTTCTTAAGAGAGGCTTGATTATTTTTTTATTCATAGAAAGAAAATTGTTGGCTAAAAGATGAGGTAAAGAACAAAACATTTGCAATACATGCATAATCTATTATAGTGTGAAGATATACTTAAACTGAAGGTGTTCAAATATTGATTCAGATTGTATCTTGATAAATAAATTAATGAGGACAGGAGTACTGTTGCATGGTTAATGAGCTACAGAAAAATCTCTGCAGGCATTTGTGTATCCTTGGGATAAAAGACGGGTTAGAATACTTGGAATTTCGGAGTTTTCACTGTGCTCATCACTTATAGCAAAGTTCAGTCATTTCAGAATTACACAAAGAAGTGACAAACATATTGTTCCTTTTGTTTAGCAATTTGTAGAGCTGATTGATTAAGGAAAAAAGTTTCCCATAATTACTCATTCATATTTCAGGCATCGTGGTCTAGTGGAAAAGGCACTAGACTGGTGGGTCAGGCAACCTTCCCTTTACCTGCTGTTTGACCTTGGGCAAGCCACTTCACCTCGCTGTGTATTTTACCATCCCTTATCTGCCTGGCATATTGAGATTGTAATCTCTGAGGGCATGGGCTGTCTCTCACAGTGTGCATATGCACAGTGCCTAGCATAGTGGGCACTGAGCTCAATTGTTGTCTCTTAGCACTAGGGGGAGAAGTGCATGCAGTGGACTGTTTTATTTATTCGTATCGATATACACAGAAAGAGAGAGATTGCTATATGATTATGATAGAGAAGGCAAGGTCAAAGAATTGAACCTTGCACTAGGAATAGAAGGAGATAATAGTCCTTACTCCTGGGGGAGGGGAGTTCATTCAACAATCCCAGATTGGCTCTCCAGAAATCTGTCTCTCGCGTATATGAGCTTTACTCTTCTTGTAGAAACTTTCATTGTCCCAGAGAAGCATAGTTGTCAACCATTGTCTTCTTCCTAGAGTGTTAGTCAATCTTTTAGAAATCCTAGGCCCAGGTAAGGGAGTGCTTTGAAAATGAGAACTGAGACTTTGAACTTTACTCATTATTCTATGGGAAGCCATAGTCTGTGTTGCTGAGGAGACATGCTGCAGTGTTCTGTACTAATTAGAGTTTCCTAAGTGGCAAAGGCTTCATGCCCAGATATATTACATCACTGTAGACCAGCCAATAGATGCCAAAGGCATGTAGAGTATACTCCTGATTATGCAAATAGCATATGGGACATGGATGTTGTTCGGATAATGGAGAGGGCAGAAGCCATTCAACCATTCAGCAGCATCTGGAGGATCCTCCTTCTCCTTGCTGTCTTAATCAGCAGGCTCTGCTCTGTGATCACTCAATCCCATGACAGCCAGACTGCAGAGGTTTCCCTGTGTTACTGCAGAGCCAGTGACACCTAATCTCTGCAGGCACAATGTGTGCCCAGGATGGGGGTGGGGGACAGGGGCTGAGAAGGGGGCTGAAATCCTGTTGGTGCTCAGTAGAGACCCCTTGGACAGGACTCTGCTATGCCCCACCAGGACTGCAACCAAAGAAGGTAGATAGCATTATTCACAGATGCTTTTATGTGTTAGCATCAGCAAGGAATCAAGGAACGCTCCTGAACAGAAAATTGTGGAAATGTGCTATCAACCAAAGGAGATAATTTCATGGCGGCAAACTCTTCAATATGCTTTGCTCTGCCCACCGGCATAACCTCTGTCTTGCTCTGGTTCAGCTTCAGCCAGCTGTTCTTCATTCATGAGCTCATCTCATCCAAGACTGGGCCATCTTGATAGTAGTGGTGCGGTTGTACGCAGTGAACGATAGGTAGAGCTTGTGTCATCTGCATGTTGCTGACTCTTGAGTCTTTGTTCTCCAACTCACCTACTAGCTGTATGTAGATACTGAATAGGACCAGAGAGAGAACTGATCCTTGTGGGACTCCACAAGTGGGAGGTCTGGTGATGGAAATTTTCATAGGTTCTAAAGCCTGAAAGGACCATTGTGATTGTCTAGTCTGACTTGCTGTATAACACAGGCCATAGAACTTCCCAAAAATCATTCCTAGAGCATATCTTTTAGAAGAACATCCAATCCTTGATTTAAAAATTGCCCGTGTTGAGAATCCACCATGACCCCTTGTAAATTGTTCCAGCGATTAACTACTCAGACAGGTAAAAATGTATGCATTATTTCCATTCTGAATTTGTCTACCTTCAGCTCCCAGACATTGGATCATGTTATACCTTTCTCTGCTAGATTGAAGAGCCCATTGTTAAATACGTGTTCCCCATTAAGTACTTATAAACTGGAATCAAGTCACTACTTACTCTTCTCTTTGTCAGTCTAAATAGTTTAAGCTCTTTGAGTCTATCACTCTAAGGCATGTTTTCTAATCCTTTAACCATTCCTGTGGCTCTTCTCTGAACTGTTTCCAATTTACCAACATCCTTGTATTGTTGGCATCAGAACAAGGCACAATATTCCAGCAGCAATCTCACCAATGCCAAAAAGAGAGTAAAATAACCTTTCTACTTCTATTCAAGATCCCCCTGTTCATGCATCCAGGATTGTATTAACTCTTTTGGCCACAGTGTTGCACTGAGAGCTCGTGTTCAGCTGATTATCCCCCACAGCCCCTAGGATAGAGTCCCCCATCCTGTAAGTATGGCCTACATTCTTTGTTCCTAGATATATACATCTACATTTAGCTATATTAAAACATATATTTTTTGCTTGCAGGCAATTTACCAAGTAATCTAGATCTAGATCACTGTCCTCTTTATCTTTAACTCCCCCAATTTTTGTGTCATCTACAAAGTTATCAGTGAAAAGAAAAGGAGTACTAGTGGCACCTTAGAGACTAACCAATTTATTTGAGCATAAGCTTTCGTGAGCTACATCTCACTTCATCGGATGCATTCAGTGGAAAATACAGTGAGGAGATTTATATACACACAGAACATGAAAAAATGGGTGTTATCATACACATTGTAAGGAGAGTGATCACTTAAGATGAGCTATTACCAGCAGGAGAGTGGGGGGGGGGAAGAAAACCTTAAAAGGTTTTCTCCCCCATGCTGGTAATAGCTCATCTTAAGTGATCACTCTCCTTACAGTGTGTATGATAACACCCATTTTTTCATGTTCTGTGTGTATATAAATCTCCTCACTGTATTTTCCACTGAATGCATCCGATGAAGAGAGCTGTAGCTCACGAAAGCTTATGCTCAAATAAATTGGTTAGTCTCTAAGGTGCCACTAGTATTCCTTTTCTTTTTGCGAATAGAGACTAACACGGCTGCTACTCTGAAAGTTATCAGTGATGACTTTGTTTTCTTCTAGGTTTTTGATAAAGATGTTAAATAGGGTAGGGTCAAGTCCAGATCCGCACAGGACTCCACTGGAAACAAACCCACTCAGTGATGATTCCCCATTCACAATTACGATTTGAAACCTATCCATTAGCCACTTGTTGTTCCATTTAATATGTGCCATATTAATTTTAGCTCCATTCTAGCTTTTTAATCAGAATGTTGTGTGATACCAAGTCAAGCACCTTACAGAAGTCCAAGTATATTACATCAACACTGTTAGCTTTGTCAACCAAACTTGTAATCTAAATTTTTAAAAAATGATAGTTAGTTAGTTTGGCGGGATCTATTTTCCATGATCCCATGTTGATTTGCATTAATTACATTACCCTCCTTTAGTTCATTATTAATCAAGCCTCTCCATTATCTTGCCCAGGATCAATGTCAGACTGATGGGCCTATAATTACCCATGTTATCCTCTTTATCCTTTTTAAAAATTGGTACAACATTATCTTTCTTCCACTCTTCTGGAACTTCCCCAGTCCTCCAAGGCTTATTGAAAATCAGTTTCCCATCACTACTCATTGGGTGCATCCCTCCTGGAAGGACTCAAACCATTTTACCACATTTCCCTGGACTCTTGTGACCTCTCTTTAGAGAGAGAGCAGTGGCTTATGGTCATCTGTGTCAGTTATTGCAGAGAGGTCCAAGAGGATGAGAATGGATGTCTGCCCTTTGACAGCAGGAGATCACACATCAGTGCCACTAAAGCAGTATCCGTTCCATGTCCTTGCCTAAACCCCGATTGTGCCAGACCTAGGAGATTAGCTTCAAAGTGATGAGTTTGAATTTAGCCTTTGACTAGCCTCTCTATGAGTTAGTTCAGCAACAGGAGGCTTGATGCTGGAAAGTAGGTAACTAGAATTGATGTATCAGGGATTCCCTGTTATTTGGACTGTTGGGTGTTTGAAAGAGGAAGGAAAGATTCCTTCCCTGAGTGAAACACTGTCTATATCAGTCATGAAAATGCAGTTCCTCCACATATGAAATTTCAAATAAAATCTGTCTAACTAATTAAAATGAAACATTTTGCTTCCGGTCAGTTCAACCCAAGTCAAAATTTTAGGTGTCTTGAACCTAACTGAAACATGTTGTTTCAAGTCAATTTGACATTAAATTGCATCTCCTTTTAGTGCCACAGTTCCTCACTGGAGTTTTATGTCAGTTCATGCTTCCAGTATTTCCTATGGGCCAGGTTCGTTGGCTGGAATACATGTCTCATGATGTTCTACAATGACCCCTCTAGCTAAGCAGCATGGTGTATCATGGGAGTTACGTGACTGTGGTATATTATGGAGATGTACTCCAGCCAAGGAGCCCAGTCCATGGGGGAAATTAGAGCACGAGCCATCTGAACTTCAACTCCCAGGAGGCACTTTGGTACCACAGGCACAGACAGTTTAGTGAAACAAAATATTTCAATTTGGTTCAACACCCCAGAATAAAATATTTTGACATTTTGAATAAAAAAAATCAGAATTTTTCATTCCATGAGAAAATGTTGATACTTTGATTTTTATCCCAATTTGGGATGAAAACAAATGTGAAAATACTGGAATTTTCCATCGTTGCTCCATTCTATTACTGCATCTCAGATTCCCTAGAAGTCAAGAATACAGCATGTTGGGGTTCTCTCAATTTCAAGGCAAGAAGTTTGTGATGCAGTTTTACAGACTAACATTCTTCAGTGCCTCCTTTATGCAATTTTTTTTCATTAACTCTTAGTAGTACTACAGTTGTACATTGAGAACCTAAACAGAATTGTGCCCAATTATGTTAACCCGCTGTAATAAACACATACAATGGGGTGCTTTTTAGAGCTTAAAATCTGAGGAGAGAGGTGACAAAGTATGCAGGGATGTAATACGATATATCCACTTATATCCACATCATTAAACACATTTGTAATTTTTCTATAATAGATCATCAGTCACGACTAACCTCATATACCTCTCAAAGCATCATTAATCTACACCAATAAAGATGGATATTTTAATTGAACTAGAGAATGTACCATTTCCTACTGTATTGCTTTAATAGTTTTATAAACTGGTGGGAAAAACAAGTTTTCAACATTTGGGTAGAATTTCAGTTCTTAGTAATTTATATATTAGCATATTGTTACAGAGCTTCTCAAAATGTAGCCTTGAGTATTAAAATGTTATTACATCTTTAATGAACTGAAAAATCCAATTTAAAACGTTTCTTACATACCCTTGAGGTGGCCTTAAGGTTCTAGACTTACATTTCAAGTCAATGCTATCCTTAATAGTCAGTCTGAGTTAGTGTGTGTGACAAGGTTACTTAGATAAGTCTGGAAGCCGCAGCAACAGTTTTAATGCTAAACAAGCTCACAAATTTCTCAAACCTCACTAGATATCTGAACCAACTGCCACCAAAGTCAGGAAGAGTTTGCCACTGGCTTCAAAGGGAAATGGATCTGGCCCCAAATGATTGCCACCTACTCAGTAAACTTGCTTTTATCGAGATCCGAAATGTATCATGTGGAGAAGGATTAGAAGTTAATGAAGACACTGAAAACACTGCCGCTGTGAACCCGAACTGCCCCCAAGCTCAGGCCCAAAGCTTATGAGACAAAGGGGAATTCAGAGCTTTGAGAAGATATAAGTCTAGCCCAAGACAGGTTCTTTGTGTAACAGACAGCAAAATAAAGAAAAGAAGGAGAGGGAGTTTGAAAGTCTCTAATGAAACTTCTTAATTTGTTTCCATATGGCCTATATAACAAAGTAGTGCAAGAATTCTCAATGAATGAGGCCAGTATCGGCCATACACTTTGTAAGTAATCCGTATTGGCACAGTCATTTCTCTTTGGTGTTTAAGTACCACAGTGATAGTCACTGTAGAAATGCCTGAGATAGATAGTGTGTTTTCTCTGAGATTTCTGGGACTCAAAATTTTGTATAATAAGGCTATTGGGGCAAGCTTTCCTCTTAGTTACAACCGTGCTGCTCCAGTGACTTCATTGGGCTAACATGGATGTCAGTGAGACCAACGTGGTGAAATGCAAGCACACACACTGCAAAAATCTCAAAGAGCAAGATTCTGTCTCTCTGTCCCCATGGATATGTAAGAGTAAGCAAGACTTAAATCCTGGACAGGGAGGGTAGGGGAATGGATCAAATCTTGGCTCTACCTCTGTATTTATTCTCCAGAACAGCTGAAGTTGCCTGGAGAGTTGGGCTAAGGCCAGCAGGCTATTATTACCAAATTGAACAGGAGTGTGATTGTGATAGGAGGCAGCAGGAAGGTGACTATTACTCAGGACACTGCCACATGGAGATGATGTATCTTACACATAATCGTTGCTCAGGTCTGTGCCTAAAATCAAAATCTAGCACCAATTCCATGAAATCAGGAAAGTAGAGGTGGTCGGAAATTTTCCAACAGTACACTTCGCTGTTAGAAAATGTTGTTTCTTCAAAATTGCAGTGTTCTTACAGGAATGGTCCAATTCTGACAAAATTCCAGTCGAAACCAGGCAGGTTTTGAAACCTATGAATATTATATGTTGGATTGGTTATGGGGGTGTTTTCTGTATGACTGTACTAGTTTAACTTAATGGAAGTCTGTCTGAAAAAATGGGCAGGAAGGAAGAAAATAGCTTCCCTCAGCAAACACTTAAGAGTTCTTCAGGGACAATGCCAGAACTATTAGCATTGATGATTTTGCTTCCAGCTCCACCCAAATTACAGGACTGGTTTTGACCGAAAGGGTCAAAATGTAGGGACACAAGAGAACAAAAAAAATTCTGGAAGGATTTAACAGGACCCTTTCTCGAGAGAGGCAGTAGTTCAGGGGTACCGAATCACATAACACCTTTTGGAGGTTTCTAAAGAAGTTAGACCTGCCTAAGTTGCCCTTAGGGATGGTATGACTTCAGGAAAGACAGACATACAGGTGGAATGTTTGTTCTTTTAAATTATTTGTCTCTAAAAGCTTTGTTTCTAGTGCTAAAATGAACAATATCTTTGTGTTAAGGAGGCTGTTTTGTCACTACCCCACAGGTCACAGATTCCTGAAAGTAAGAAGTGCAGGTGATTGAATTTATTTGAACCTACAGGGTAATAATTGCTAAATAGGGTGCTTGTAGCTCAGACCCTCGTCTTAGGGTATGTCTTCACTACCAACATGTAGTCGCGGCACCAGCGCTGGGGGAGAGCTCTCCCAGCGCTGTAAAAAACCCACCCCCACGAGTGGAGTAGCTCTCAACTCTGGTGCACTTTCTACACTGCCACTTTACAGTGCTGAAACTTGCATTGCTCAGGGGGGTGTTTTTTCACCCTCCTTAGTGAGAAAGTTTCAGCACTGTAAAGTGGCAGTGTAGACAAGGCCTTAGTGTGGGAGAATACAAAATTCCACCTGACAATAGGTAAAGGCAAAAGAGGCTCCACCCCTGAGAGGGTGCACTCAGAGAAACCAGAAAAGGGACAGAGGGACAGTTGCAACTGTGGCACCCCTGTTTGTAAGTACTGAATATAAATCATTCAGTAATATTGTACAGTCTGCTTTCTGTCTTAGATCCTAGTATACGGAGTCACTTCTAGAGAGATGGGAGCCTCCTGTCACTTACTCTAACTAAAATCTGAACGATCTGTCACTTTTGAGTCACAGGGTGATATTTTATGTGCAGGAAGAAACATGGAGTGGAAAAATGTTAATAAGAAGGGGGAAGTGAAGCTTCCACTACTAAAAACCATGTAGGTCAAGATTCTTTGCTTAGATTGAACAGCCAGAAGAGTCACTAATGAGGATAACAGCATTGAGCATCAGGAAAATAGACAAACTGCAAGGATTTTGAGTGGAATCATATTTTAAGTTGGCTTTTTTTCTTTTGTTATACATTCTTGAAATATAATTCAGATATTGTGGAATGGCTGTAGTTTTTTAGCTGCACATCTGAATGAACAGATAGCAGTCAGCGAAGTGCAAGTTTCTACTATATTTAAAATGCTGTTTTATAGTACATAGTCTTGTCCAGTGGCACCAAGTATTTGTTTTTTCTAAGAGGCAAATAATGTCCAGAGAGTAAATGTAGTAGATTCCTCTTCACAGGACAGCTCATTCAATGTTTGTCTCTCTTACCAGTTCAATAGTTGTGCCAAATAGAAGATAAAATTTTAAAATAAATAATCCACCAAAAATAAAGAAAAGAAAATGATGCTCACCTTTTTTAAACTTAAATATTTATTTAAGTACAATAAAATTAGAGCTCAAAATGTCACACCTACTTAACATGTGGTTAAACACCATTTAACTACTAGATACTGACTGAATGTTTCCCAATTAAGTAGAATTTGTGATAATCATCAATAAGGAGCAGTCCTTGTCATTCAATATAATTAGGCTCAAAAAAATTCCTTGAGAGAGATCCCAATAAAATCCCACTTTAGCATGTCTTGAATAAGGCCCTGATCCTACCAACACTTATACATGTATTTGTGTTTGCACATGGGAGTAGTCCCTTTAAGAGGAGGGACAATCTAGCCATTTCTAGCTACACATGGCGGAAATGTTTTGAAATTTTGACACCCTTTGCCCCCACCCCCCCAAAATACCCCAATTCAGCGCAATTTGCCATGTTTCAATCTGTTCCTATTTGTGACACAAGGTTTTCAGTTACATCTGAGACCTCATTCCAAATTTATGGGAAATTACTTATTGAGTGACAGACACCATAAACAGTCAATCCCAAATAATATTTATATAATAGAATTTTCCTGCATATTACTTGAATTACAGTCATGCATATTTCGTAATATCCAGGCAGTACATGCAATCCAAGGTCTGTCTGACTTGTATAACAAAGGTTGGAAAACTTCCCTCAAATCATTCATGGAGCAGATCTTTTAGAAAAACATTCAATCTTGATTTTAAAATGGCCAGTGATGGAGAATTCACCATGACCCCTGGTAAACTGTCCCAGTGGTTAAATACCCGCACTGTTAAAAACTTACACCTTATATCCATTCTGAATTTGTCTAGCTTCAACTTACAGGCATTGGATCATGTTATACCCTTTCCTGCTAGGTTGAAGAGTTCATTATCAAATATTTGTTCCCCAGGTAGGTACTTTTATAAACTGTAATCAAGAGACCCCTTTTCTCTTTGTTAAGGTAAACAGACTGAGTTCCTTGAGTCTATAACTCAATCCTTTAATCATTCTTCTGGCTCTTCTCTGAACCCTTATAATTGACAACTTGGCATGACTTTCAATTCTTAATCATCCCGGAAGCATTCATGTCCAACCATTAAGACATCTGTGGTCAAATTATAGCTGCACAGGGATTAGGGGCAGGAGGGGAAGAGATCATAAAGGAGCCACTTCATGGACTGCCTGTGTGTCCTATGCAGAAGTCAGGCATAATTTGTGTGCCACCGTAACAGGATGGTAGATTCGAGGGCTCCGCAAAGGGATACAGCATGCTTTTGATGAGTCATTTTGATGTCAGGTGCATGAAATATAGAATTGGTGCATGCATAGAGATAGATTTGGGTTTTTTGCCGCGTCATACTAGCAAAAGGATTTTATTAACGCAGACATGAGGATTTAGTTATCTTTCTGAAGCAGAGAGAGCTAGGGGTTAGGATGAGGAGATCCTGCAGGAGAAACCACTGGTCTAGCCTTCCATGAGGAGGAAAGTGAAGGGGCTATATTTGGAATGTGGCTTGAATGTAGATTGCTTGTTAGAAGCTGGGTGAGCTGCTTTATAGTGATATGCAGTGTTCCGTACTCCAGAAGGTGATGTATATATGCCCTTTGTTCCATGCCTCCCCTGTGAAAAAATTAGATTTTAGGGAACAACATTAACACATCTGAGGACATTTTGCCTGGTCTCCAAAAGCATAAAATATCTTGCTTCTGAGGATCATAGAGTGTATCACTTTTATTACTTGCTGTATGGCTTTCAGAGAGAGAGAGAGCGCCATGCTTTAGAACTTCAATATAATATACAGCATGCAATAATTATAGATACGTGTTAAACAATCAAAGGCATAGTGCAAGGAAGAGAAGACGTTGTTTGCATACCGTTTGACAGATCATAGATTCAAATAGACACAAAAATCCTGTTTCTGATCCAGAGCCAGTCTGGAGTTTTATCTATGCAACATAGATCAGACTCTAGCCCAATAGCCATCTGTCTCTTCCCCCCTCACCCCATATCTGTAGATATTTATTTAAATGCTGGCATTTTCTCTAAGGTAATTTGCAATAAATAGGATGAGTACATTGAGTTCAGTGGGAGTTTGGGAGTGGGAAGGGAATGCAGGACTCCTAAGTGGCTTTAAGTTCCTGCACTTAGAGTAAGTGTTCAAAATGCTCTCTCAGAGCATTCAATGCTATTATTTCATTTCATTTCTCCTCTATTAGGGCCTGATTCTTCAAGGTGATGAATCCTATAAGAAGATCAGTACTATGGATATTAGTGAGGGGTTGAGGGCCCTCTGTGCCTCACAGTATCATGCCCTTATAGTGGGTGTAGTTAAAACTTTTCTTTTACAGTGGGTAAGAGATCACCAATTCTAGCAGTATTCTTCACTATAATAATTATTGGGAAGAGCTGCTCAAACTGGTAATTTATTTATTTCTGGCAAAAAGAATGAAAAGCTTTTAAGCTGTGCTTATTCTCCGTAGCATTTTTGAATATAATCCACATTGAAATGGTTTTGCTCATTTTGGGTACCAGTTGTGCTCCTTTCCTTAGCCTCTCTTCACTGTCTGGGTTATGTTAATTAACAAAACTTTTTCAAAGGATTAGCTCAAAGTAGCAGCAAAATTGTACCATATGAGATGGAGTTTAACAGACAATTCTGAATTTTTTTGGAAAATAATTAATTTGGGCATTGTAAAATTACAGGGGGATAAAGAGGTGAGCTGAGATTTAATATCAGCTGCAGCTGAATGAACAATCCATTATTTCAATAAAAAGAATTTTTAGTGCACGGACTTAATGTCAGTTTGTGGCAGCAGGATTGATACTACATTGTCCTATTGGTTCAATAGCCTGTGAAGTAAAATAATTTACGTGATAGACTCAGCCATTAAAGTAAATCAATCAACCCCTTCTATTACTCTAAAAAATATATACCCAAGTAAATGTGTACTGCTTAGATAATAATTGCTCCCTGCAAAATGATTTTTATGATACATATTATCACTCCTTTTCAAGAATGCTATCTATACTCTGTAGATTCAGAAGGTTTTACTTGATATGAAGTAGAGTTATAGAAGAGCTAGTCATTGGAAATATCCTTGGATCAGATGATCAAGAGTTAACTAAGTTTAAATTAAATGACCAAAATCAGCTTGTCAACCATGATTTTTCATTTTAAAAGTACAGATTTGGGGAAATTAAGGGAATTAGTTAAAGTCAGCTGGAGTGAAGAGCTCAATGACTTAAATGTGGAGGAGGCTTGGAACTGCTTCAAAGCAACTACACAAAAGCTACCTGAAATTTGCATCCCAAGCAAGGAGGAAAAATGTAGAGAAAAACTGCCAACCCAGATGGATGAATAACCACCTCAAAAAAAGGTAATTAGGCATAAGCAGAGAGCCTGTAGGGAATGGAAGAAAGGGTCTACCAGCAAAAAAAATTAAATCATCGAGGTTATAAAATGTAGGAGTAAAGTGAGAATTACTTAAAAGTCTATCTAAATTAGCATTTGCCAAGGAAATTAAGATAGATAATAAAAGAATAAGGAAGGATGAAGTTGGAATGAGATGCAGTGTGGATGGAAAGGAGGTTAAAGATAATCTAGATGTGGCCCAAAAACTAATGGATACTTTTGCTTCTGTTTTCAGTAAGCCAGTTGGTGGCTGCCAGGTTTGTGGAGGTGGCAGGTACAGGTGGGTGAAGACAGAGATGGAACCCAAAATTTAAATAGAATAGACTCTGCCCAGTGGAGACGTGATCTGCATTATTGTAGGTGAATTCTGCTTGGGGCAGCACAGCTGACCAGTCATTCTGGTGATCATTTGTAAAGTACTATAGATGTCATTCTAAAACCGGATTCATTCTCACAGATTGTCCATCAGTCTGTCAGTGATAGATGGAGAATGCATAGGTGCAGACTCCAAACAGCAGCAAAGGTTTGTGCCAGAACCACAATGCAAATTGCAGACCTCAGTCAAGTAGTCTGTCTGGGGAGCCCATGGAGATGGATAAAGTGTGTCACCAGCAGTCAAGATATCTCTTCAGTGATGGGCAGGTGTGCAAGGGGGGCTAAGTGGGGCATTTTGGTTAATTGATTGACCACGGTGAGGATGATGGTGTATCCATCAAACACAGGAAGTTGCTGCACTATAAAACCCATGGTGATGGCTGCCCAAGGTTTTGCTGAGGACTCGGCAGGTATTAGAGCTCCAAGGGGAACTCATGGATGGCCACTTGGTCCCACTGCATACCTCCATTGCTCACATCCTAGGCCATCAGAAGACGTGGCTAATCAGGTAAAGGATCTTGAGGTGGCTGAACTGGCTTGCTAGTGGGAAGTCCTGGCTGAGTCTCAAGACCTCACGTCGGGGGTACCCCGGTGGGATGTACAGGTGACCCTTGACAACAGAGTAAATCATGCCATATCTGATGTTGCCTTGCTTCCTACCTCATGCTCCTTGGGAGAGTGTTCTTACCCTGTTGCTGAGTGGATCAAAGACAGGAGGTATTGGGAAATACCCAGGAAATTGCAGGGCTTGAGGATGTGTGGTGGCTCTGTGCTTGAGGGGTGTTGGCTGGTAAGACACTCCCCTTTTCAGGACAAGGCATCAGCAGCCTTGTTCTGGGCTCCAGGGTGACTGGTGATGGTGACATTAAAACAGGTGAAGAACAGAGCCCGGCAGAGATGTCTTTGGTTTAGCACCTTAGACTTAGATGTACTGGCTAAGACGTCATGGGATACTTCATAAACTGGAAAGTGGCCGGGGCATTTGTGAGACCAAAAGGCATTGCCAAGTATTCATAATGGCCATATCAGATTTGAAAAAAGCTGTCTTAAATTCATCCCTGCTCTGATCCGTACTAGGTTGGCAGCTCCACACGGGCTGAGCTCAGTGAATACGTCGCCTGACCACACATGGTCCAACAACTCCAAGATGAGTGTGAGGGGCTACCAGCTTCTGATGATTATTTGATCGAGGGCCTCATAATCCATGATAAATGTTGGATACCATCTTTCCTTTTGATAAAAAGAAGAGGGGCCCTGGTAGGAGATGATGATGGCCAAATAAACCCCTTTCCAGATCCTTCTGGAGATAGGAACACAGGGTGGCCAGTTCTGTTTCTGACATTACATAGATGTAGCATAGGGTATTTTGGCCTCAGGCTGTAGCTCAATCAGACAGTTATAGTCCTGATGTGATGGTAACAGGTCTGCATTTCTTCTCAAAGTTCCTGTACTTAGCAAAAAGAGCAGGAGTTGATTCTGGTGATAGTCGCACCCAGCCTTCAGCCAGAGTCCAGAGATTTCCTGGCAGTGGCCCAGTCTCTGGCCAGGATCCATTGGGCAATGTACATAGGCGGACTTGAAGGCAGAATTCAGAGCAGAAACTGAGTTTGCATTCCTACTGCAGACATCCTGGTGATAGATTGCCAGCCACGAGACACCAGTGATTATGGGGAAGTGTGGTGAATGGATTGCATGAAACCTTACAATTCCTCAGTGATTCTGGATAACAGCTTACAAAGGCACAGCCTCCTGTGTCATTGGATCCAAGGACAGGAGCAAATCATCTACAGCAGTGGTTCTCAAAGCCGGTCTGCCGCTTGTTCAGGGAAAGCCCCTGGTGGGCCGGACTGGTTTGTTTACCTGCCGCGTCCGCAAGTTCGGCCGATCGCGGCTCCCACTGGCCGCAGTTTGCCGCTCCAGGCCAATGGGGCTGCGGGAAGGGCGGCCAGCACGTCCCTTAGCCCGCGCCCCTTCCTGCAGCCCCCATTGGCCTGGAGTGGTGAACCACGGTCAGTGGGCGCCACGATCGGCCGAACCTGCGGACGCGACAGGTAAACAAACCGCCAGGGGCTTTCCCTGAACAAGCAGCGGACCGGCTTTGAGAACCACTGATCTACAGTCTTTGAGGTCAGGGGTTTCGATTTGGCTGCTCTGGGATACCCAAGGCAAGTGTGACATTGGTGTCCATGAAGTTGTTCACTGCCCTGGTGTTCGTGAGCATCCGTTGTGGGGGAAACTCATTGAGGCAAACCTGGGTTGTGGAAATGAACCTGAACTTGAAGGTGTAATGAGGACTCGTCATGCCTTCAGCATGCTTCAATAAGTGGATGAATGTCTCATGGCCCACCCAGACTGGCTCCCTTTTCTCTGTCTGGGCTCAGTCATTTCACAAATTTTGCTGGGCTGGGGCCCATGATGGGCAGCCAAAAAGTGCAAGACCATGTTCCCCACAATAGAAACAAAAACTGTGGTTGCAACAGCATTCTCTTTCCTTAGAGTGATATGGCAGTGGGCTACATTGGGTTGCATGGACACTGGGATGTGGACTGTTACCAAGGAATATTGGCAGGGATGTGGCACGAACCCCTTCCTTTTTTTGCATCGCTCAAGCAGTTTGCCACTGAGTACAGCGAGATCAGTAAAGGCATCCAAGCGGGCCAGGGTTCCCACATAAGCTAGTATGTCTTTGACTTCCTTGTATAATCCCCATTGAAACTGGTAGAACTGGGCCACCTTGTTTCACCTGGTGTCAGAAATGATTTGTCTTAGGTGGGTGACATAGGTGACCAACCACTGCTCCTGTTGGAGTTTGTGCTCTGGTTGCTCTGGCTGAGCGAGTGCAGTATAGGTAATTGAAAATGACAAAAAAACAAACAAAAAAACCATTGAAGGAAGATAGAATCATAGAGCCATAGAAGATTAGGGTTGGAAGAGACCTCAGGAGGTCATCTAGTCCAACCCCTTTCTCAAAGCAGGACCAACACCAACTAAATCATCCCAGCCAGGGCTTTGTCAAGCCGGGCCATAAAAACCTCTAAGGATGGAGAGTCCACCCTCTCCCCAGGTAACCCATTCCAGTGCTTCACCACCCTCCTAGTGAAATAGTGTTTCCTAATATCCAACCTAGACCCGCCATTCCCACTGCAACTTGAGACCATTTTTCTGTCTTCTGCCATCACTGAGAACAGCCTATCTCCATCCTTTTTGGAACTCTCCTTCAGATAGTTGAAGGCTGCTATCAAATCCTCCCTCCCTCTTCTCTTCTGCAGACTAAATAAGCCCAGTTCTCCCAGCCTCTGCTCATAAATCATGTGCCCCAGCCTCCTAATAATTTTCATTGCCCTCCACTGGAGTCTCTCCAATTTGTCCACATCCTTTCTGTAGTGGGGGGCCCAAAACTGGATGCAGTACTCCAGATGTCGCCTCACCAGTACCAAATAGAGGGAAATAATCACTTCTCTCGATCTCCTGGTAATGCTCCTACTAATGCAGTCCAATATTCCATTAGCCTTTTTGACAACAAGGGCACACTGTTGACTCGTATCCAGCTTCTCGTCCACTATAGTCCCCAGGTCCTTTTCTGCAGAACTGTCGCTTAGCCAGTTGGTCCCCAGCCTGTAGCTGTGCATGGGATTCTTCTGTCCCAAGTGCAGGTCTCTGCACTTGTCCTTGTTGAACCTCATCAGATTTATTTTAGCCCAATCCTCCAATATGTCTAGATATCTTTGGACCCTGTCCCTACCCTCCAGTGTATCTACCTCTCCCCACCCAGCTTAGTGTCATCTGTGAACCTGATGAGGGTGCAATACATCCCATCATCCAGATCATTAATGAAGATGTTGAACAAAACCGGCCCCAGGACAGACCCTTTGGACACTCTGCTTGATACTGGCTGCCAACTGGGTGTCTCAGTTCATCAGTACTGGCTTCCTTGTTCTAACAGGGATGTGGTTCAGTCTAACACTTCTTCTGTTAAGAGGCTAATTACAAATCCTACCTTAGCTTGATCAATGGGATAGGACATGGAGCAGTGGAGGAACTGCAAATAACATTGATTAAGAAACCCCCTGAATTGTTAGTCTCTGCTGAAGTGTACATGGGTGTGAACTCTCAGCCCCATATTTGGGGAGGTGGGTGTCTGTCATGGCACGCCACATGTCAAGAGTACAATATTCTCACCTTAGAGCCAGGTAGTCTGCTCCATCAGAGACTGGTTCGTGGCAGCATACTGTGCCAGTTGAGTCCACTGTGCAGTGTTTTTGTCATGTGTCTGAGTAATCTGCATCTGCAGGGTCTGGTTCTCTGACAAGGGCTGCAACACTTGTGCTGTCAATGTGGGGAGTTCCTCCTGGGTTTGATCAACCCATTAAGGCATTTGTGGTGCCCTTTGAGACATGCCAGGAAGAGTCCTGGGGTGGGACTCAAGTGGCTTGAGGTCAGACTTACAGGCCAGTTCAATACCAGAGGTCAGAACCTGTGCCAGGGTTCTGGGTCCAGAATGAGGGTCAGAATCCGAATCAGAGCCAAAATCGATGCTGGGACTTTGGAAGCAGAGAAGCAGTATTGGTTATGGTAGCTTGCTGGGGATCCCTGTTGATACCTGGATACTTCCTTCTACACCCTGTAGACTTATACAGTGTCAACTGGAGCCTCCAGCATGGCTGCCAATCAGGTGTTGTGGACCGGACTTCTCATAGTGTACATGAATTGCAGGTCGCAAGGAGTAGCTGGGTTACTGCTGTGGCCAACCAGCAGTTTGGAGGTGTCAGTTGCCTGGTCGCTCTGCTGATCTGGGTTTGTGTCCTGTCGATCCTTACAACATGATATTTTTAGTCCAGTAGCAAGGATTGTTCATAAATCTATCTATCTGAGGGTAGTACAATCTGACTGGAAAATAGCTAATATCATATCTATAATTAGGACAGGGAACAAAAGTGATCTAGGCAATTGTAGACATGTAAGTCTGACCTCAGTAGTATGCAAGGCTTTAGAACAAACTGGGAATAATAGAAAGAATAATTAAATGTATGGAGGAAAAGGGGGTGTAATGCAACATGGGATTACCACGGGTAGATCATGCCCGATTAAACTGATTTCCTTCTTTGGGAAAATAACTGATTTTTTTAGATAAGGGAAATCTAGTGCACTTGGACTTCAGTAAAGCATTTGGCACAATGCCTCATGAAGAAGTATTAGTTAAATTGGAGAAGATGGAGATCAGTACACGAACTGTAAGGCAAATGAGGAATTCTCTAAGGTAAAGAAGACATCTGATTGTGCTGAAAGGTGAATTATCAGACCAGAGGGTGTTGCTAGTGGAGTTCATCAAGGATGTGTCTTGGGACTAACCTTATTGAATATTTCTATTAATGATCTTGGCACAAGGAGTAGGAGTACACTGATGAAATTTGATGATGAAATGAGTTGGGAGGCATTGTCAATACAGAGGAGGATTGGAACATCATACAGGATGACTTTGAAGACTGGAATAATAGAAATAGATTGAAGTTCAATAGTACGAAGTGAAGGTCAGACACTCAGGGTCGAATAATAAGAATTTCTGCTACAAGCTGAGGGCCCATCCGTTAGAAGTGAGAGAGAAGGAAAGAGACCTGGGTTTGTGGGTCAGTCACAGATGACTATGAGCCACCAATGTAATGTAGCTGTGAAAAATCCTAGGATGCATCAGGGAAAGCATTTCTAATAAAGATAGAGAAGTATTAAAGCCATTGTACACGGCACTGGTGAGACCTCATTTGGAATACTGTGTGCAATTCTGGTCACTCATATTCAAGAAAGATTAATTTAAACAGGTGCAGAGAACAAGTATAGGATGATCAGGGGAATGGAGGGCCTCTCTTAAGAGAGGAGACTGGGTGAGATTGGCTTGTTTAGTCTAGCATAAAGAAGGCTTACAGGGGATATGATTGCTTTCTATTAATGCATTAGGGATGTGTGATGGGATATTCAAACCCCCACTGGGTCTGAAGTTGTTAAAGGGCAATACTGAGCCAAGGTAGCCCTGCCCCTCCAGATCTGCCACTCATGCTGCCTGGAGGAGCTCAGAAGCCCAGGCAAAGGATGGTGGACAGGCTGCAGGAGAGAGAAATCCTCCAGGAAGCCAGACAGAAGACTGGTCCTGACAGAGGACCACAGAGCTGGTAAGAGAGAGCTGGGCAAACTTACAAGTGCAATTGTATGAAAGAGTTACATGTGATGGTAGGTGGTGGAGATCATCAGCTGGAGGTTCACTTCCAGTTTCCATCTTATGTCCCTAAAAGCTCACGCTTTGGGGGTTTCATTTGCAGGGGTCAGGAAGGGATTTTTCTGTGCCCCGCTCCAGTGTATTCTGGGTTGTTTTGTTTTAATCTCCTTCTCTGATGGCCTGGTTTGAGATGAGACTGGATGGGGAAGGCCAGGGCTCTGAAGTGACACTGAGCATTCTTTCTTTCTTTCTCTCACATGCTTGGCTCACTGGTTCTTGCTCACATGCTGAGGTTCTAACCAGTTGCCATATGTGAGGCCAGGAAGGAATTTTTTCTCAGATAAGATTGGCACTGATCTTGAGAGGGTTTTTTTGCCTTCTTCTGCAGCACATGGGTGCAGGTCACTTGCCAGGATAGCTGGGTATATCTCACTCAATCATTTCCCTGCCAGTGCAGGAAACTTTGGCACTAGTGCACCTCAGTACCTCCTGTTCTCTTCTTATGACACATAATAGTTTAGTCTCCTGTGGGCTGTAATACTTTGGTCTGATTTAAGTTGCGGGGTTTAGTGTGTGGGTGTTGAGTGGTATTGGTGGCCTGTGATATAAAGGAGGTTAGATTGGTGGTCCCTTCTGGCCTGACACGCTATGACTTTAAAGTCATTATAATCTATTGGATTCATTACCTCCCAGGTCAGGATTGTGAATGGCTGGCATCAGTGAGGACAGACACAAAAAGTAGATTTTTGACCAAATGGTCACAACTTTATTGTAACAACAAACACCTGAAGACTTCCTCACTTGGCATCAGAGAAGATGCGGGGAGGCAACAACCAGCTAAACTCATCATCATGTTTATAGGAACAGCAAGAATATCTAGAGTTAATGCTAACAGAGGATTGGAAGCAAATCTTCTGATACCCAAATCTTGAGCAGCTTAACTGTTCAAAGTCTAAACAGTCTAGGTAAACCCAGAGCCCCTTGCAAGCTTCTATACAAGTTACCCCTGAGCTTCATAGCTTGATCTCAGGTATTTCTTTAGATCCAACTCCAGTTCAGGGTGAGAGTTGATTCCTAATTCACAAGTAATTCATTAACTCACTTTCACAGCCACTCTGGAGACCCAAGCCACCCCCACGTTCTGCAGCCAAAGCACACCTCCACAATGCTACTAGCCTTGAGTTTAGCTGCTGTATTCCATCAACAAATCTGGCAACCTCCTCTCAATCCATGATAGTATGCTTATATTGAAAATTAGAGCTGGAAGGGAAAAAATTGGGTGGGGGAGGGAATAGTACCTACTATATCTGAGAGGTGTACATCATTGGGATACATAGTCCAGAGCAGACATCAGTATTGTCTTTGTCTGATCCTCCCCTGCAACATGTATGGAGGTGCTCATTGTCCACATAATGTCCTTCTGTGCCCAACCCACCACCATTGCAAGTGCTTCTCCAAATTCATCCCTCAGGCAGTTTAGCACTTCCAGTTCGGGTGTGATTCCCAGTTCAAGGAGACAAACCTGCAGCAGCTCTAATCAAGCTAACATGCTCAATATACAGTGGCAGTTGGATGGGTTACCCACCCTGAGTATGTATCTAGGGTCCCGCATGAGTATATACTCAAGGCTGCTAGCCTGTCTCACGCTACATTCTATTTTTAGCATGAAAACTTGATGAGAGCTAGCACCGGTATCTCTCCCTGTGCTGGGACTCCTGCCCCCTAGCTTGAAATATAGACATACCGCTAGATCATGCTAACATGGCTGCCAGGAATAGCCAATAAATGTCAACCAAATCTCCTTTTGGCCACATGAGCAATTCAGGCCTCTTTTTTCATGACCAAATGGCAGGCACCCGGATGGGTGATAACATGCAGGCGTGGAGCTTGGGTTCTTTTGCTGAAGCTGCTCCTTGTTCTTCTTCATCATCATCATATTGATATTAATATTGACATTAATATTGATATTTATTTCTGTTATGTTAGTGCCTAGGAGCCTCAGTCATGGACCAGGGCATTATTGTGCTAGGAACTATACAAAAACAGAACAGAAAGAGCCCATGAGCCCCAAAAGGTTTATAGTCATAAATCAAGAGCATTAACTTATACCCAACAGCTGAACCATAACAGTCATACCTGGTTTTAAGAGCCCCCCAACTGCAATCATTGCCAGTGTAACGAGTCACTGTCTACTTTTGAGCTGATGCAAAATGTTGTGTCTCAGAATCCACGTCAAGAGAGAGGGGCTCATCAGTCCTGTCCCATTGTGACTACATAACAAACCATAAGTGTTTAGATATGAACAAGTGCTTTTTCTTCACTTCAGCAGGAGAGTGGAGGGCCATGACTCTGACTGTCATGACTTTTGTTAGTTTGTCAGACATTTAAAACTATATATTTAATATAACTTTTTGTTTTTAATTCTGTACATGACATTCAGTTAATTTTCCATTGTTCAACCACCTTCAGCATAGTCAAAGTCTACCAAATAATAAAATAGAAAAATATCACACACAAAAACTTTAGCAGGGTGGGAAGTAGGTAAGTCAAACATCTGCACTGTGGTATCTCTGGGGAAAAATAGCAATATATTTTAGCAATTGGTTGTTTGAGTAAACATTTACAAAGGCCTAAAATGTGATGTCCTTTGACTGATGAGTTAGAACCTTGCAGATCTATTTATATGCAAAAAATGTACAATGCCTCATTACAGTTTCAGATGGAAGAGACAGCCATCTGGTCCAATGTGCTTTCCTCCCTTCTCCTTCATAAAAATTGAAAATAACTACAAAGCTATTTATATTTGCAAATAAAACAATAAAACAAAAACAAAACCCCACAACTCTTTAGTTACATAGTATGTGCTATTACATTATAGGTGGCACAGCCATAGGAAGCTAGGGACTCTTAACTCCTTAAAAGTTCAGTTCCCTACTAGAAATTTCTTTTTCTTCAGGGAAAATTCTATTGAATTATTCTGAGTTCCAGGGGCGGGAAATCACTCCCTGCTGTTAATTCAGGAAACTCAGGTAGACTGTTGTAAATTTAAGCCAGTGGAATGACTGCACACACAAAACATTTGTCTAAATTACCAAGGTCTCTTCCTTGAGAAAACTCCTCCAGTGTGGGGTCTAGCCTGGGCCCCTGGATTTGGACTGTACAATGTCTCAAAAACAGCCATTCCTATAGCCCTTCCTTTGAGTGCCATACAAAAGAGGAGGAAGAAGCAGAGATGGGGTTAACTCCATGTTTACCAGGGAGTAGGCCCTGAAGCCTGTCACAGTATGTATGCATGGCTGTTTGTGCCTGTGTTATGTATAGTCTAATTTCCAGTTTAGCGGAGAGAGTCTGAATGGTTAGGAATACAAGACTAGCCAAGGAACAAAAACTATACGAACACTTCAATGTTTTACAAAAAGTGCTCTAAGTTGGGCTTTCTAAATTCTTCAGAACACATGGGGACTTTTCCTACTGCCACTGAAGTTAATGACTAAACTTTCATTGACATAAACAGGGCAGGATTGAGCCCAGTTCCCACATAAAAAGCCACATTTTCTCAGTAAAAAATATCCCTTGGGGCTTGGTCATCTGACAAGTAATTTTAACTTTAATCTGCAAAGTTAAACACTTTCCTCGCTCTCAGGCCTAACATGCAAAACGACTGGGGAAATGATTGTATTGTAAATTATATCAACTACTTTTTTTTTTTATTCCCACAGGCCCAACAGCTCACAGACCTGGAGCAAAAGTTAGCAATTGCAAAAGACAAGCTGGAAAAAGCCGCCCTTGACAAAGTAAGAATTTATCTGGGTGCTATAAACGTGTTTAGCTCTATTCGCTATGGACACTTCAGTGTAACTTGACAAAGAAATACAAATTAAGGCATCAGTTCTGCAAAGACTTACACATGCACTTAATGTACTCTGAACAGTCCCGCTGAAGTGAATGGAACAAATCAGTGCATAAAATTAAACTCAAATGTAGGGTTTTCAAGATTGGGATCAATAAGATTAAAAGTAAACTGAGAAACTTGTATCAAGCCGAATTCTAAGGTTACCTTGCAACAAAGAGATGTTGATACTTGATCAACTTTTGGGCTAGATTTTAGCGTTTAGCCACAGTCCCAAGCATGATGTAGTGCGGATGTATATAACCCCATGGGAATTATTGAGCCAAGTCCATTTCTCACCTCCTGGAAGTGTAGAGGAAATGTACAAACTAAGCTATCCCTTGAGATTGCATGGCATTCTTCCCTCAGGGCACCCAGGTAGCTGTGCAGGCCAGTTATTGGTTGTGAAGTGTTGCACAATGGATTTGTGTCCCTCAGATGCTTTTGGGGTGTGTGGAGGAACAGTCATTGATCTCCTACTGCTTTCCTATTGGATGATTTTTATTTACTTACTCTGGCAAGCCTACACAATCACTGCACTGAGTTACAGATTTTTCCCCACCATAAGGAAACAGGAAAACTATTCTGTTTTTTCCTATTTTTTCTTTCCTTTTAATCTTCTGTCCATTTCTTGTTTCTGTGATTATCCTCTTTCTGATATGAATAGTGCTTTTGCGTCACACCCTTGGGTAGTTTTCATACTGGTGTTTTTTCTCTTGAATAAAACCCAAGTTGTGCTTTCCTGGGTACCAGACAGGTCCGTTTATGGGATTTATCTCTAGATTCTAATTCGGTGGAAGCAAGGTGGGACTGATAATTCAGTTCTATTCTTCTCTGATAGATTACACATCATAGTTATCAGGATATAAAAAAATGGAGAAAAAATCTCAGGACGATTGTTATTGGTTATTTGGCTTAGCAGTGCTAAAGGCATGCTGAATTGCACTAGATATAAGCAGCTAAATTACTTTAGATGCACCTGTAATGTAATGTGGCCCGTTCTTTCTCTCTCTATTTTACATATTACTGTATGTTTGGAACTATCGATATAATGTACTTATCTGGCCCCCATTATCATAGTATCTGAGCACCTCATAATCTTTAGTGTATTTATCCTCACAACACTCCTTTGAGGAAGGGAAGTGCTATTAACCCTATTTTACATGGAGGGAACTGAGGCACAGAGAGGCTAAGTGACTTGCCCGAGTTCACACAAGGAAGCTTTGGGAGAGCAGGGAACTGAACCAAGGTTTCCCAAATCCCAGGCTAGAGCCCTACCCATTGGGAAATCCTTCCTCTCTTTGCTTACAGCACATCAGTTGGACAGTTTCATTAGTTTATAAGAGAGTGGTCTGCATCCTTTCAATAAGACTGTTATACCATAACTCTTTTGGAGTATTGTGCCACTCATTCAGGATACTCAGTATTTCTATCCAAATGGGATATTTAACTTTCTTTCTTTCTTTATTAAAAAAATATCACTCAGGATCCAAGAATTGTGAATGGTAAAATGAGCTGCTGTTCTCTCAATATGTAGGAGGCACTCCCTATAATTATACCGTAACTCCCGGTGTAATTATAGGAAGTGCCTCCTAAATATTTTGAGAACAGCAGCTCATTTTACTGTTCACAATTCTTGGATCCTGAGTGTTTTTTGTTTTCATCTGGACAATGGTAATTTTAAAATTTCCCAATCCAAACCAAATTATGGATATATTATTAACTATGTGACAGCATAATTGCATCTGAGAGAGAGGATCTTTCTGTCACAATAAATACACTTCTGCAGAAATACTGAGTATCCTGAACGAGTGACACAAAACTACATACCCACATATATGTGTGTGTGTTTATAAAACATACAAATGAACGTCTCTTTCTCTCCAGCAATCCTAAAAACAAAGGCTGTTACAACCCTGATGTTTGGTAGATTACACCTTAGTTCCTTTTAATATAAGTGGTCTTTAAAAAATTCTCTAGAATAAGATATCCTGGTAAAGTTGTATGAGAATAGAGGAGAGTTTACTATGACTTTCCCAGTCTGTTTAATGTGCTGTGTACATACTGTAACCCACCCGGCAGTTATGTAAAGGGTGAATTAAATTACTTTAATTTCCTGCTTTAATAAGAAAAAGATTCCTACAGCTGTTGCCAAGTGTTTGATTCAGAGCAGAAAGAAAACAAGCTACACTGTTCAGTATAGCCTATCTTTAAGAGCTGATGACTTCTCATTTTCCCAGGAGTCACAGCTGAAAGCTCTGAAGGAGACTGTACAACTTTGCCTGTCTTCCGTTCTGCACAATCAACCGCCCGCTACGAATACAATCTCTTCAAAACCAACTGAGAAGCTGACATCGCAAGTTACAAATGGCTCAAAATTTCCATTTCAAGTGACAAACACCAAGGTATAATTTCCCCCTATTTATTTTTTTAAAAAACAGTTTTGATCGTTTGTCCTGTAAGACCATCGAAGTGGAACTAACAAGGATTTTAAATTCATTGAAAGATTAGGATGAATTTGAAGATAATTCTAAGCCTATTTCTGATGTCACTAATGTTACTTTTAAAAAGTTGGAAAACAGCTACTTTTCTTGCTGGTGAACAAAATTCTGTCTCTGCTGTTAAATGGAGGAAGGTGGGTTTGTGAATACAATAATTGATTACATTAATTCATATTGGTTTTATAATTAATTGCCAGGCACTGAAAATTGTGTTTGATGATGTACAGGACTAAATGGCAAGAAAATTTGTGCCCACCATGTCTTCCATATATATGATAGACTTAGAAACACAAGATGCAGTGGGAGGCCCAAAGGAAGGGAATCTCTCTTTGTTTTTCTCGGTTTGCTGATTGATTACATTTGAGGGCCATGCAGAAGAGGTGGCTCTTTACGAGTGATCCCAAGGAAAGCACGCTGGGTTTCGGAGAATGTGCGAGGCATATGGGTGCTGCATGGAAGAAAAAATGAGACAATATGATCTAGCGGACTTGAGCTTGGATCTAGAGCTGGGAAAACATGGGTTCGAACCCTGTCTTTGATATTGATTCTCTTCCAGTGCCTGTGTTTTCTGCAGGGTTCAATCTCGTATGTCTACTCTCAGGCAACTTATGAGCACACCTATCAGATCAGGTCAGCAGGAAAGATAAGTGGGGAAATATCTAATTTGAGGGTCTTGTCAGGGTGTAGGTCTGAATTGGCACTTGGCTCCAAGATTTAGGCAGCTGCTTACATGCCCAATAGGCACCTAGCAGACTTTGTTGGTGAAAACTTAGGTGCCTGGGGAATTTAGGTATTTACAGAGTTAGGCAGCAGCTATGTGTATGTATGGGGAGGTGAATATCTAAATTTTAGATTTAGTAGTTAGGCACCTAAATCCCTTTGTGGATCTAGCCCCTAATCTCTGCAGAGTGTAAGGATTTTACTATGATCAATAATAACAGTGAACAACAATTACCTTAATTTATATTTATAGAGTCATATTTTGCCCTCATATTGAATTGTGCAAATCTAGGAAAAACTATTGGTTTCAATAGAGTTATTTGAGATTTACAAAGAAATAACTGAGAATACATAGAGTGTATTCATTCCAAAGGATCATAACATACTTTCCTAAACAATATATAGGAATCACTTCACACACTGTAAAATGCAGCCATCTGTAAAGTGGGATATGGCAGCTGTATATGTGCATAATCAGTTCAGAATTTTAAACAAGGATTTGGTGAATCTTTGTGTCCAATTAAAGCTGCAGAGTAATTTCAGTAGGCTGAATATAATTATCCAATTAGGAATTTGATGAGGACATGGAGTCTCTAATAATTATTCATGCATAAAGTGCTATGGAGTTTTTAATGAGCATGCATGGTCACAACCTTCTCATGCAAAAGAACAGTTCAATATCTTCATTAATGATCTGGAGGATGGCGTGGACTGCACCCTCAGCAAGTTTGCAGATGCCACTAAACTGGGAGGAGTGGTAGATATGCTGGAGGGTAGCGATAGGATACAGAGGACCTAGAAAAATTAGAGGATTGGGCCAAAAGAAATCTGATGAGGTTCAGCAAGGACAAGTGCAGAGTCCTGCACTTAGGATGGAAGAATCCAGTGCACCGCTACAGACTAGGGACTGAATGGGTAGGCAGCAGTTCTGCAGAAAAGCACCTAGGGGTTACAGTGAATGAGAAGCTGGACATGATTTAGCAGTGTGCCCTTGTGGCCAAGAAGGCTAACAGCATTTTGGGCTGTATAAATAGGGGCATTGCCAGCAGATCGAGGGACGTGATCATTCCCCTCTATTCAACATTGGTGAGGCCTCATCTGGAGTACTGTGTCCAGTTTTGGGCCCCACACTGCAAGAAGGATGTGGAAAAATTGGAAAGCGTCCAGCAGAGGGCAACAAAAATTATTAGGGGGCTGGAGCACATAACTTATGAGGAGAGGCTGAGGGAGCTGGGATTGTTTAGCCTGCAGAAGAGAAGAATGAGGGGGGATTTGAGAGCTGCTTTCAACTACCTGAAAGAGGGTTCCAAAGAGGATGGATCTAGACTGTTCTCAGTGTTGGCAGATGACCGAACGAGGAGTAATGGCCTCAAATTGCAGTGGGGGAGGTTTAGGTTGGATGTTAGGAAAAACTTTTTTCACTAGGAGGGTGGTGAAGCACTGGAATGGGTTACCTAAGAAGGTGGTGGAATCTCCTTCCTTAGAGGTTTTTAAGGTCAGGCTTGACAAAGCTCTGGCTGGGATGATTTAGTTGGGGATTGGTCCTGCTTTGAGCAGGGAGTTGGACTAGATGACCTCCTGAGGTCTCTTCCAACCCTGATATTTTATGAACAGCATCTCCGGGAACAAACACTATGCCTTTTTATAACACCATAGGGGATTACTGTTTCAGTGCTACTTTAGAAGAAAGAGAACCTCTTACTCTGCTTCCTGCAATATCCTGAGATTTTCTTGGCGGTCATAAAGACCAAGCCCCACCGTGTTTAGTTTGTGAGAATTTAGGAGAACCCCTTCCTGAAATCCTATGTCTGCAGGATTCTTTCTTTTTATTATACCAGTAAAAGTTTTATATATCTGCTTTGCTTCACCAATTGCTGTTCTGCCATCATGCAAGAACAATAATGCTTAGTAATAAGGTCAAAAGACCACCATTCATCTGGCTAATTTATGTGTAGTGTCATAGACTTCAGACTGATACTGTCCAGCTCTCATTGGCTTTACAGACGTGACTGCAGTGCAGATTTTGAGGGGAGTGGAAATAAAAGCAGTGTAAAATGGAGTGAAGGGTTTTTTTTAAGTTCTGGGTTCTGAAAAAAAACTAATGTATATCTGATTTTCTCTGTATTGTTGCAAATGTTGTATTTGTTGCATATTGCTATTTATAAAACTTCGTTATGTCAGTATTTCCCTGGTAATACTGTCTACAAACATGAACAGGTAGTCTTCTGTACATCTGTCCACAGGAGTATGTTTGAATAAGAAAAGCAATATTGCCTCTTCCTTAGTCATTGTTCACATTTCTCTGCATTTGGCACATGCTGGGAAAATGTCTGGGAAAATAATGGTTCTCAGTCCTGTTGTTCTACCCATTGACAAGCCATTATTATAAATCTGTGCATTATCTATGATTATAAAATCACTGAAATCTGCTACTGTGAAATAGGTTGTCAAAGAATCATAGCCTGGGCCAGAATTATACTCTCTGTACCTGAATTATATTATGGAAGACTTTTCATAATTCCATCCATTGCTATGTATGTAGTCCTTGACTTTGTCTTCCTATTACAAGCTAACTAGCCCAAGATATACATGTGTACGTTTTTCCTTTCCTTCACACTCTCATGCACATTTTCATACTGTAGCCTAATTGTGTGTGTGTGTGTGTGTGTGTGTGTAAATTTTTTAATATAAAGATAGGGACCTTCAGTGGAAAAATGTTCATGAATCCTGTCACTTTTGATAAGTGTCAGCTTAACCTTCAGGGGAAAATGTGACACTTTGCCTGGTAAATACCTTAACTTCAAAGGATTACTTATCCAGCTTTAAAAATTGCTTTTTAAAAATGTCAAATGTATATACCACGTACAAATTCAAATTTATATTGTGTGGTCTGTACCACACAGGGACAATAGTCACTGGAATTGGTGTTAGTTCCTGTTAGAGAGCATGAATGAGTAGATTGTACACTTGTATCCATGGCTGACTGTTACAATATTATAGGGTGGTTTTGGCTCCTCACCTCCTAGTGTTTTGAGAATCAATTTATCACAGGCAAAAAGGTGGGGAAGGAGGAGGATGTGGCAAGAAGATTGCTTTTCTTGCCACTAGCCAACAGGAAGAATTGAATATCTTAATTTTTATCCACAGATTTGGTCTGTGTGGAGGTTGTTGATATGAGAAAATTTATCTCGATAAAAATTACAAGCTGTGGAGTTGGCTAGCTCAGGAGCTTGGAGTATTGGTCAGTAAAGAAATTCTCACATTTAGGTCATGGAAATTATTCAAATCCAGTGATTGAAAACATTACAATATGAATTCCATTTGGTGTCATATGTTAAATGAGTTGGTGATCTTGAATCCAATTTTTAATGGACAAGACAGAGTTCAAATACCAGAAATTACCCTACCAGTAATTCACATCCTTACTGTCAGTCTAAGAGAGGATAAAAATTAAATAGTCATGGATGGACTTTTCTTCCCAATTACTGAACTGGACTCTCAATCAGAGTTGGAGATATGTAGGCAGGACAGCGTGCAGAAGCTTGCACTGCCATTTCTGCCTCTTACTTCTTCCTGGGATAACAAGAGGGCAGGAATATCAATCCAGAATTTCTATTGCCAGGGCTGCTATTGCCATATTTCCTCCAGCTCTAAAATTCACATACTTTTAAAAAAAGCAACAAAAAAAGAGATACAATTGGGAGAAAAAGAAGAAACACTGGTTGATTGAATTTATTTTTCTTCATAAAGGACAACTGGAAGAAAACACATTGTCTCAGCTAAATCAATATATTTTCTGATCAAAGAGGCTTCGACTGTAAATAACACTTCCACTACTAATGTATGTAAGTGGTCAGAGCATCTACCACTACAAATAAACAACCTAAGGAACAGTCCGTGGGTGCAAGAGAGCCTCATCTAGAGATCCTGTCACTAAGCCTGAGCTGTGAGAGTTCTCAAATTCTGAAACAGAGCTCTGCTTTCCTATAGCAATTCTTAGCTGATGTTTGGTCTCTAAGGGGCTATAGTTAGCTGTCATAAGTCATGGTGTCCCCTACAACATCCAAGACAAGCTTAAAGCAAAAAGCAAAGAAAGTCTGTACCTCCAGGGCCAGAGTCATGGAGGAGACATCTGCAAGATGTACCCCAAAATTGATATTTCAAGGAGTAAGATATGTATCAGTTGACTAGCTGATGCTATGGTGTCTTTTCCCAAATGTACTGCCTGGCAAAGAAAGTCCTTCTGCCCTGGTGGATGTCCTGTGATCTGAGGACTTGCAGCAATTTAGGGATTTGAAATCTCTGAGAGTTTCATGCCCAGAGGAGCAAACACTAGCCCTTCCAATGCTACAGGACAACTTGGAGGAAACGCCACACAGGGATATTAAGTACCAAGCCTCAGTTTAGATTTGGCTAGCATGTGGCTCATTTTTCTCTAGTAATATACAGTATTACCAACACGGGTACTATTATCACAAGCATTACAATTTTGTCAGGAATTTTGCTTCAACTGCTGCAGTTTCCCCTTTCGGCCACTAGAGAAGCGCTAGTTTCTGCCTCGGATGGGAAGGCATAGGCTTGGGGGAGCGGAGGCAATGGGCACCTGCCAGGGAACAGGGGGACCCTGAGTAACGATGAGAAAGAGTTGGGGACCACGTGCACAGAGCAGATGGGGCCTGCATTTATTGTGTGCATATCTGTTATGCATTTAAAGTTGAATTTTCTACCTGTAATTGTCACAGGCTCATTGAGTGTGGGCAGGGAGATTAATAAACTAGAAGACTGACCAAAAAACATAGTTTGGCTAAAATCATATCTATTTTTAAGAGTAATCTCTTGATTTTGGAGGTTCTGATTCCTGAAGTTTGAACTCTTGCAGTTGGCAACACCACATCTATTGCATCTCGAAGGCAGCATAAGCAGTTTTTTAGGCTCCAGCTCGTCCTTTTTTTCAAGGAGATTAGGTGGGACCATGTCTGTGTCAGTAAAAACACCAAGGAGAATGTGACTGTTGAGTCATATTTTGTAATAATTTCGAAGATCTTCCCAACACAACAGTTATTTCCAGTATCCTGCTACAGTTATTTAAGCAAATACAGTAATGTATCATTTCAACTATATCCCCTTGTGGAAGGTCAAGAAAAAATCCAAAATCAGAACAAATGATTTTTAAAATTATTTGTGTTTGCTAAAATTGGAACTAAGGCTGCTCACATCATTTATCATAATATCCCAATTTAAATGCAGGTTTTGACCTTTTTTGCACAAGGCAGTCGCACGTTCTTCTATGAAGAACAATAAAACAATACAAATTTAATTATGGGATTATTTTTATCCTAATAAGAGAGAGTAGTGATATAATGAAAACTTTTCTAATGTGTATATTTTTTTTTTCCTCAGGATGACCTCTGTTACCATAACATGTTGGAAAACCTCATTTTTGAAAATTACTTTTCTTAGCAACAGCTTGAAATGTATTGCCTATGACATTATGGCATTGAGCACCAACACATTTCTTGTTTGTAATAATCCCGATACTTAGACTGAATGATGTGTGTCATTCAGCAAGTAGCATTCTTTTGAAATGAAACAGATTTCAACAACAAGGGACATACCATGCTACTTTTAGTTCATTTGCTTTTAACAAAGGGCTTTTGAAATGAATCTGACAGTTCGGTACACAAAATGTGACTTTGTCTTTATCCCAGATGGACACCATGAACCACCCATTTCTTCTCCAGACTGTGTCCATGACTGAATTCTTTCCCAGTTTTTCCTTCTGCCTAGCTGACTGCTTCTTCATTATTGCTGTCTGTGAATCATCCACCCCAACTCTGTTGGTGTTTCCCTTGGCCAAGTCCTCTTTTTTTCTCTGTATTCACCCCCAGGATGACCTCATCCATGCTTTTTTCTCTCTCATCCCACCTGCTGATTGCTGCAGACCTTCTTTTCCCCAAAACTTACATCTCCCTCTGGATCTCCTGTTCCTCCTTCAAACTTAACAAAGCTAAATCTGAATATATAATTTTTCTTCCTCTACAGTTGCCCTGTCCGTCTAGTGTGTCTGACTCTCACCATTTCCCTTTTTAATTTATCTAGCATGTTGAAATTATATAATTATTGTTATTTAAATATTTTTATTATGGTGGCACCTAGAGGCCCCAGTCAGTGATCAGGGCCCCCACTGGTCTAGGAACTGTGCAAATACATAATGAAGACAGTCCCTGCCCAAAGGAACTTACAATCTAATCAACTTTCTTTCACCATATCCAACACCTCTTCCTCACCCACTCCCACCACAGCCAGAATCACTTCTTTGTAATGGCTCCCTACGTCTCTGTGTATCAAATTTGAACTCACCACCTTCACTTTCAAGGTACTGCACAGCTCTGTGCTCCATTTACTTTCACACTTTTGTCCTTTGTCCTGATCTCTCAGTCATGTGTTCACCATTTCTTTTAGTAAATGGTTAAATCCAGAGGTAGTGTCTTCTGATTCTACAAAGCACCAGGCAAACTAATGGCACTATATAAATATTTAATAATCTTTCATTTAAGGACTTCAGGACTGGTCTTTACTCAGGCAAGACTCCCCGGTGTTTCACTGGTAGTTTTGCCTGCATAAAGATTTCAGGATCGGGTGCATAAATACTTTTAACCTGGAGACTAAAAACTCCATCTTCCAGTCCTTTTTTTCTCCACATCATTCACCGTATGTTTCTGCACTAACCCAAGAAAAAATTAAGACCCCAGATACAGGCTGCTTTGGTTTGGCTCCATCGATGATTTCTACCTAAAAGGCCAAGTGTTGCTCTCAGAGGCGCATGTGCAACCTCCTTGCATTACTTGGACTGGTATCTCCAAGTAATTCAAGAACAAAATTTGACCTAAAGTCGCTTGAAAAATCCTCTACTACTCCTGCAGAAGGAGTTCAAGAATTAATGTGATTGTTTCAGGAGAGGATAAGGGGAGGGGTCATTTAGATTTGTAACAGGTTCAGTTTCTGTGCAGTTTTTTCTGTGTTCTGAAGAAAGAATTCCTCTGTAAGTGTTGTGGAAATGGGGACAGAAAAAAAGAGCATCACTGCCATTTAATTTGCTCTAGCAAAGGATGATTGCTAATGTATTTATAAATACTACTATCAAAACTTGGTGTTTTATGTAGAAATCATCATCATCCCCTACTGCACATTAGCCCGGTGTGCTGTGAAAGTTTTGTTTTTGTCTTTCTTGAGAATGATTTGGAAGCTCATTGTGGCTGTTCCCAAGTCTTAAATCATTTCTTTTATCTCTGTTTTCTGATGTCACTTCAATGTAGACAAGCCTCTTCCATTTCCTCAGAACACTTCCTTTACACAAGAGTAGCTCTTTTGCTCCAGTGATGAATTTAAGGAAGATTTTGTGAGTTGACCTTATGTGCTAGAAAATGTTTAATATCAGCATTCGTTAAACCAAAAGGTAAAGCTGTTTAGTTTTATTTCTAGTTTTAAAGAAGTCTTTATTATTAGCACATTAGGTTTATAGATAAATAGTTTTTATAGCCAACGGCAACTAGATGAATTTGGAAAAAAAAAACACCTGACATTATTTAACCAAAATCCTTAAAACACTGTAGTTTTCTTGAATATTTAATGTCATAACCTTTATAACGTCCAGTAATTCAAAAGGCAAGCTGACTCTCTGACCTCCCTTCTTCAGCTTTATTAATAACCCCAGTATTCCGCTTGAATGTCATTCTTTGCCTTAATATACTATTGTGTAAAACTGTAGATAGGCAGAGTTGCTATTCTAAAACCTAGCTGAGAATTGCACAGCTGTATCCAGTATCCTTGTCTTCACTTGACACTCTAGAATGAGAGGTGTGGTCAGTTGAGTGAGGAGGTGACTGGGAGCCAGATATTCCCAGTCTGTTTTCCTGACTGTGATTGACTAACAGCTTTACTCTGGAGAAGTCATTTAACTGGACTGTGTCTATTATGGCAATAATAGATTTATTTCTAACCTGTATCTTATTTCACTATATCTAGGTCCCATCACCATGCATCTAACTAATGTACTTCACAAGGATGCTGGCTGGGGCTGTATTTATTTATTGTTGCAAAGCACTATGAGAACAGCAGATGAAATATACTATACAAGTTTATTGTGTTTAATCTCGAATGGATACAGATCTTTGGGTGCAGTCCTGGCTATGCTCAGCACAAGACTAAGGACATGAAAAGATCACTTGAAGCCATCTTTGGATCCTCAAAAGCAGCTGAGGTCCAAAATAGTCCCCACTGTTACTTAGAGCAACTTCTTGGCTGTTCTAAGTTCTGCTGTCTGCCATAGCCTTCTAGAGCAGTGGTTCTCAAACTAGGGCTGCCGCTTGTTCAGGGAAAGCCCCTGGAAGGCTGGGCCGGTTTGTTTACCTGCCGTATCCGCAGGCTCGGCCGATCGCGGCTCCCACTGGCTGTGGTTCGCTGCTCCAGGCCAATGGGGGCTGCAGGAAAGGCGACCAGCCCATCCCTTGTCTCGCGCCGCTTCCCGCAGCCCCGATTGGCCTGGAGCGGTGAACCACGGCCAGTGGGAGTGACGATCGGCCAAATGTGCGGACGCGGCAGCTAAACAAACTGGCCCGGCCCACCAGGGTTCTTTTCCTGAACAAGTGGTGGCCCTAGTTTGAGAACCACTGCTCTAGAGGCTTTGGCCACACTTTCTTCCATCCCCAATATGCCTCCTGTGTCCGGCATACAACCAGAGAGAAACTGAGGTCACTTTACCTATATTTCACACATTTTTAAAAATGTTATTTTAACAAAGAGCATTACTCATTATCTTTTTATAATGACTAGCCAAATGGCAACTGAAATAATTGATGATCAGACTTTTTTTTAATCACTTTGTCTAAAATATTGGAGTCGTGTTCAATAGGAACGGATAGGAAAACCAATATAAGGTAAAACTTTCTGTTAAATTTTAAAGCCTTACAGTTTGGATACACTGTCTTTTACAAAAAATAAACATACACATCCCCATATGTTTGGTCCCAGACAGGCTGCCCACAGTATTTTATTGTTCCATTTGCTGCTAAGAATAATGAAAGTGCAACTAATACAAAGCAACAGGGAATATATGTGTCTTTGCATATTCTGTGGTAGTAGGCCTATTTTAAGTTTACAGTAACTTTTTTCTAGCACTGTCTTATGATATTATAAGATATGAACAAATACAGTGAGTGTCTTAGTTATAATTTATAATGGCTTACAAAGCTGAATGTAATTGCCAAAACAATCTCAAAGGAATTTTGTGACTAAGAATCCATTAAAGATTTATATGAATATTAATATAGTCCCCTTATATGTAACATATATTATTAATTAACTGTTATAAGGTTTCACTTAACACATCTAACAGGCTAACTAGGAACATTAGAGTTGCCATTAAGTATTCCTCTCTTGAATCTGTCTAACACAGATATAATTTAGAAAATTTTCACTAGGAAAGAGTAGTAATTGCCTCCAATGAATCGGGCAGTTTGACCTTTAAAACACAACCACAGCCTTTACATCTTCTGATAATTTAATGGAAATGTTGTATTGAATCATCAGCCATTAAAAAAAATCCACAATGCCTTGGACATCAACAATGAAGGAATTAAATTAGCTTTTGTCTTGAATGATTTGAGAAACAATCTGCTGGCCTAACTTGAAGTCCAGGCAACTCTCAAGAGCTAAACAGAACTTCATCTCTGATTTTACATTTGAAATCTAGCATAAACTAAAAAAGTTATGTTTGACTTGTATGAGGAACCAATTTAAACAGTCTGGCTGAAGCTAACCTCCTAAGACTGGAAAAACTGGCCTCCAAAGGCTCATGAAAGAACATAAGATATTGAGAAAAACAAAAACACAAAATCCCACCACAAAACCTGAGCCTGAATTGGCTGTGTGGAAACAGAAGATTTCTTGTTAAGTAATCTTCATGACCAGCACAATTACAAAATTAATAAATATTTAATTTTTGTCATTACTAAATGATCTGGGATAGCTTGCTAAGCACTTAACATATCCTGTGGTGACTTTATTCTGTTCACGGCCTGGAGATAAGGGCTGTGGCTTTATACTCAGGGGCTCCACGGTTGATAGAACAACCCACAAGGGCTGCTGGCAGCCATAGTGCAACCTAGAAAAGCCTAGAAAAGGTTCATCCCCAATAGTTTCTTATCCTTTTTACAATCTACAGCAAAGTCTCTTTCTGGAATCTAGTACTTGCTGCCACATGGATAAAAGACTAGAAATGGTCAATAAGAGACATTTTAGTTGGATTTTTTTCTATTTTTTCATTGAAAATATTATTCAATGAAAAACTTCTAGATATCTTCATATGTGACTAGAGCTTGTTGGGAATTTCCAGCTAAATATTTTTTTCATAGGAAAATTCTGATTTGTCAAAACTGAAATGGTTCTTGGGAAAGGGTCAGTTTTGACTACTCTCCTGGTTCAAAGACATTTTGAAAGAAAAGTTTTTAAATTGTCGATATGGGATGTTTCAGCATTTTCAAAATGAAAAGTTTAGTTTGAAAAATTTAGTTAGTACTAAAAACAGGTATTTTTTTTTCTCAAAAGTCACAAACCAACACAGAACATTTTAAAATTATTGGAATTGAATTATTTTGATTGACTTGATCCAAAAATGTTTGTGGGTTATCCATTTGGGGAAAGTTTTAAGATTTTAACTTTTCATCCTGATTCAGGTTGGGACAGAAAAATAGTTTCCCATCCAGCTCTGTGATCTCACCTTCTGTGAACCATGGCTCTTCTCCCTCTCTAATTCTTTCTGATATTTGTGCTTTTTCAGCCTTGCCTTTATGCCATTACAAATGCTACCTCTGTGACATATTGTAACCTACATAGTTTTCTTATATTTGTCTGGGTAGACTGTAATTGCCTATGAAGCATTCTGTGATATTCTGTGTGACTGATGCTTTACAAACATAAAATGTGTTGTATAAATGAATGTTCATTAGCCTATGACTAATTACTTTTTCCTGTCATGGTAGTTGCCAAAATCAAAACACTATCATAGCAATAAGTTTCTCTAAATACTTCAGTTTCTTCTGAAATGTGATTGTCAAAGAAGTATAACATTGAATTATGTATCCAAAAGCTGCTTGTAACAGTGTGTTGGTGGTGCTCTCCTGGTTCATGAAGCATCCCACTTTCACTGAAAGCTAGGGAGAGTCAAATCAGCGGAACAGTGAAGCAATAGAAAGTTCTTACATCAGGGCCAAATTGTGAACCTATTTAAGTCAAAGGCAAAACTCTCATTAAATTCAGTGAGTTCAGGATTTACCCCTTAGGAATTATTAAAGAAAAACTAAACCACCTGTCATAAATATAAAGGGAAGGGTAAACTCCTTTAAAATCCCTCCTGGCCAGAGGAAAAAATCCTTTCACCTGTAAAGGGTTAAGAAGCTAGGATAACCTCGCTGGCACCTGACCAAAATGACCAATGAGGAGACCAGATATTTTCAAAAGCTGGGAGGAGGGAGAAAAACAAAGGGTCTGTGTCTGTCTGTGTGATGCTTTCGCCGGGGACAGAACAAGAATGGAGTCTTAGAATTTAGATAGTAATCTAGCTAGATATCCATTAGATTATGATTTCTTTAAATGGCTGAGAAATTAAGCTGTGCTGAATAGAATGGATATTCCTGTCTGTGTGTCTTTTTGTAACTTAAGGTTTTGCCTAGCGGGATTCTCTATGATTTGAATCTAATTACCCTGTAAGGTATTTACCATCCTGATTTTACAGAGGTGATTCTTTTTACTGTTTCTTCTATTAAAATGTTTCTTTTCAAGAACTGAATGCTTTTTCATTGTTCTTAAAATCCAAGGGTTTGGGTCTGTGCTCACCTATGCAAATTGGTGAGGATTTTTACCAAACCTTCCCCAGGAAGTGGGGTGCAAGGGTTGGGAGGATTTTGGGGAGAAAGACATTTCCAAACAATGCTTTCCTAATAAATAAACCCGTGTAAACATTTGGTGGTGGCAGTGGAAGTCCAAGGGCAAAGGGTAAAATAGTTTGTACCTTGGGAAAGTTTTAACCTAAGCTGGTAAAAGTAAGCTTAGGAGATTTTCATGCAGGTCCCCACATCTGTACCCTAGAGTTCAGAGTGGGGAAGGAACCTTGACACCACCAAAAACAGGGAAACCCAAACAGTAAACTGCATTATTCTCCAAATCCAATACTTAGAACTCTCCCTGTAATATAGGGATATTCAGAGACAGAGATTTCATCATCCTTAAAACAGCCTTTGGTCCATCTAGTTACACCTTTAGCCATTTTAAGTGGAAAAATCTACTGTAATCTTTCCTGGACAAGTCTCTCCAGCTTTTGCAGAATCTAAACCTTCATTTTAAAAAAAATGACTGTAGGCCTTAGGATTTCTTGCTAAGTGTGCAGAATGACCACTTCAAAGCTGCTACCACCAAGCAACAGGTGGTGCCCAACCAGTGGAAGATTAGAGTGGGGATGAAGACTTGCTGAGTGGAGAGAATGGCTTGCAATGGTCTGTAGCTTAGCTTGAAGTGCCAGTGTATTTCAGCCTAGCAAGTAAATGTAGTCCTTTGGCTACTAGGTGTTGGATAGGGCTGGTCAAAAAATTGGAATGAAACATTTTCCTGTCAGAAAAGGAACTTTCATCACAATTAAATATTTCTGCAGGAAAATATTGGATTTGGTGAAATTTCCTATCAGGGAAACTCATGATGTAGGATGCTTCAATCACATGGAAAAATTACAATACATCAGAGAGAGATTAATCTCACCTTGACCAGAAACAAAGGTTTCATATTGGGTCAACAAACTGTGAAAGAAGCATTTTGATTCAGGAATGTCAAAACATTTTGTTTCAATAAAAAATGTTGACACAAAATGCTTTAACATTTCCAAATTGAAATTCTCTAATTTTTTTGTGCTGCAAAATGTATAGCTTTTTCAACATTTTGTCTCAGTGTGGTATGAAAAACAAATATTGAAATATGGGAAATAGAAATTCTGGTTTTCACTCAGCTCTGGTGTTGTGTAAGGTTTTCAAGTCATTTCTTAAATAATGGTGACCATATTTAACCTCTCATCTCCTGGTACTTTAGTCACAAATAAATATCTACAGCTACTACTAAACAAATGTATACCATAAAGTAGCCTACAGTGCAATATCAATACCAACTTGGCTACCCGCTAACAACCTTATAGTCTGCAATACAATATACTGAAGTAACATATTGTTGTCAGTGAAATTGGACAGTTCAAACTATTATTTTTTATGTATCCATAGATTTTAAAGCCAGAAAGGTCTATTATGAACATCTAGTCTGACAGTTTGCATAGCAAAGGCCATATAATTTCACCATAACACATGAGTCTCTATAGCTTGAGCTACATTTTATTCTAGCAGTTTACTTCTCCCCTAGAAACTCTTTAAATTAATGATGATATCTTTGTCCACAGCACTGGGAATTAATGAAAATTACAACCTTCATACACATTTAACTGACATTTCTTTCTGATCCTGTAATATTGGTTCAGTGTGAATCACTTAGGGCCAGATTCTGCCTTGGCCTTACATGGGTATGCAGTGGGAGAAAGGCCAGGGGGACTCTTCCCTCCTCCCTTCAATGGCCCATGTAACAGCCGGACAGAATTACTGACCCTGCTCCCTCCCTACTCCCAGCAGGTGCATGTTGCCTCCTATACAATAGTAATCAGAGCTAGTAAACCAGTCAGCAAGATGGGGGTAGTGAGCTCCACTGTACAAAGGAATGTAGCAGCAAGCACATGGAAACAGTGCCCCTCAGTGCTCCAGGAGACATTCTGGTTGCTTAAATGAAAACACTTCCTGGTACTCCAGGAGGTCACAATCCAGCCTATAATTATTATTTATTGTTTAGATTGCAGAATGCAATCTACCATTTGCTAAATGCATTCCAAACACAGAGGAAGATGCAGTCTTTGCTTCAAAGAACATACGGCCATATTTTCAGCTGGTTTAAATTGGCTTAGCACCATTGAAGTCAATGGAGCTATGAAGAATTACACCAGCATGGGATCTGGCCCACAGTCTAAAAAGATAAAACAAATAAAAGTTTGCAGGAAAGGAATTCTCTTAAATACATCACACTCCCCTGAGCTCAGATTCAAATGGGAAATGTTCAAATGGCTCTGGCATTAACAAGAAAAAAGATATGTTAGAACAAATGGTGCAGAAATAAATTAATGTATTTGTAAATAGTCTTTCAGGCATCTGCCACTTTTTCCTCCTCCTCATACTTCTGTCACTACCATCTTCCATTATAAAGGATGCCCTTCATTTTCAATCAAAATGCACTACTATCCTGCATAAACTTGCTATTTTCTTGCTTCATTATTATTCTAAATTATTTACAATAGCAGCCTCAATTGTTGCAGTGAATCCTGGCCAGTTTGCCTTTTGAAAGTTCCGTCATGGGTTAAGCAATGACATGATATCGAGAAATTCACTCCTAATATGGATTACAACTGGTCGATGCTGACTTTGTGGAAAGTTACCAAGAATAGATCCAGAGGCATTCTGATGGATTCTAAATTAGTCTTTGGTGAGGAAACAGACATCCAGGTTTCAGTCTCCGTTCCAGTGGGCAGAATGAAAAGTGCCTTTGTCTTTTGGATCCAAAAGGCAATGTGTGTCTTGATGTGTTTGATTCCTCAACTGTGTTGGCCACAGTATCGTTACTTTCATAGCCCTGAATCATGAGGTTGCTATAGAAATCACCAAGATATATAGACGGGTGATAAGCTGTGGAGAGAAGGCCAGTCTGTATTTGGTAGTTTATACATGTTAACTACCATTATCTTGATGATTCTACCAATGACATGATTCCACCAAAGCCCAAACATTTAGATTGTTTCACCCAGTTCATTCAAATAGCTGCAAGAAAAATCCTCCCTTGCAGCCATTGAAAAGGATACCTCCCTTGCTGGAAATCAGAAACAGAAAGATTATTAAAGATGTACCAAATGACTGGCGGCCCAAATAGAGTAACTGAACTTAGCTCTCCATCAAAAATGGATCAAGATGATTGAAGCTCTGGACTTTACTCAGTTCAGAAAGCTTGTGGTGCAAATCCAGTGAAATATTGAAACCCTGAAGTCTCAACTGATATGATTGCAAGAACACTTCTTATGAACTCAAAAGCCCCAGGGGAGAAGCTTATTAATTGCAAAGAGCTCACAGAGCTCAGACAATCAATCAGTTCACTACCCAATTCCTCCCCCCATCATTCCTCTTCACTGTTGAGGAGGTAAGTAAGGCCCTCTCACTCACGAAAGCCAAAAAAGGTGCAGGACCTGATGGTGTCTTTCCAAAATGTCTTTAAAATCTTGGTGCCAAGGATTGGAAATGGCTGGCAGCGCTGTTCTTCAATATTCATTCTTTGGGATTTGTCCCTAGGATCTAGCGCAGGACTATCGTAAATTCCATTGCCAAATCTGGGAGGCCAACCAGCAATCCTTCATTGTACTTGTCCTTATCGCTTCTCTGCAGGAATATTACTGGCAGGATAATGCTGCTTGTTGAAGCAGTGTTACCAAACGAATAAGTGGGTTTCTGACATTCCACAGCTGTACCGACCAAGTATTAGTCTTACCAACACACACTGAGGCAAGATTACAGAAAAACTCAAGATTGGGGCAGCTTTCTTAGACTTATCTACTGCTTATGACACTGTATGGAGTGATGGCCTCCTCCTGAAAGCCAGCAAAATTATCCCATGCAATGTAATGATAAAATTATTCCAAAAAGTTCTGAACAGTGATGTATATTAATGTTTTCCTTGGTAACAAAACCAATCAGCCACTCCCTGTCAATGATGGCCTATCACAGGAGTTAATTCTAGCACTGATCTTGTTTGACATTAGACCGAATCCTCAGACATCACCAGCATCTGAAAAATATCCATGACAAAATAAAGATTAATGTAAAATTCACCCAGAAACTGGCAGGAATGACCTGGGCAGCCAGTGCAAAAACACTTCAGACTTCTTCACTGGCCCTTGTCTATTCTACCACAGAATATTGTTCGCTGGTCTGGACACATAGCTTCGACACATCACTTGTCAACTGTCAACTTGACACCCTCATGTGGACCAGCATGATCATCATCATATTAGCACCACATCTGTGGCTTCCCATACTGGTCCACATCCAATCTCTTCAAATTTATCACAACATGAGAATCCTTCAGGAGTCCCATCATATTTGAGGGAACATATGTCAAGCATCTATAAGTTACAACATAGTTCTGAACTGTGAGAGTACTGGTTCCAGCTTTAATAGTTGTATCAAAAGCTGAATTTCCATTTTAGACAACACACTTCAATATTGAATAGAAGGAGCCAACAGATGTGATTCCCAATTTACCTGCTCAATAATGAATTTAAATCAAGTTGGTTGTGATTGCTCTTACTTTTCTTCTCACTGTCTTCTTTTGTAATGTGTGACTGTTTCTTTCTTTTTCTTATTATTTATTGTTTATTGCAGTGGTTCCCAAACTTGTTCCGCTGCTTGTGCATGTTGTGCCAGTGAGGAGGAGAAATAGATGATAGTCAGGTGCTTTTGATGCAATCCTGTTTGTTTACAAAGAATGTACAAAGTTCTGTTTCCCTGAATGCAGGAGGAAATACACTCGGAGATAGTTTCCTTGCTAACAGCCCCAAGCATCTTTTTGGCCAGCACTGGACCCAAAACTGTTCTCTAGACTTTTCTCTTGGGGCCAAAACACTTTGCTTGTTCAGGCTGGGTCTGGAACTTCCTCTTCCTCTTTCAGTGTGCTTCTCTGTGTGTCTTCTCCCCACCCCCACCCCATGCACCCTTATTCAAACAATACACAGTGAAGCTCTCCGCTTACATAGTTCAAATTCCTGAGTGGCCTCGGTTGTGCCTTTGATTTGGGCAGTGATATATGACCAGGACACCATTATGCTAGGTGCATTCACAGAACATAAAGATGGTTCCTGCATCTTTTAGCTTACAATCTGCATCAAATAGCTTACAGTCTCCTCTTCTGATTGCGTGCTCAGAAGTATTCTTTACAAAAGCGAGGATGCGGTTCTGTGATGTCAGCAGAGACATGAGGCGCATATGGTGCCATTTGCCAGGACTAGATGATAAGCCATGCTTATTAATACAAATATATTTTCATGGACAATAAAAGAAAGAAAATCCCCCCTCCCCCCAGAAAGGAAACCTTTTTATATATATTTTTTAAAATGCAATAAAAAATCTAATTGTCTTAAATGGATATTCTCCAGCAGAATCACATATGTATCAAACAGATCCAAGAAAAAGGTCTTTTTATTGTTTACCTAAACAGTAAAAAAGTATATCATAATATATTTTTATTGACTCTGCTATAAGCCATCTACCACATATTTTTGATTCTAGCTTCCTTCAGATATTTGTGGTATCACAATCCATCGTATTCTCTCAAAAATTACTACATAATTTGTCTAAAATGCTATGCAGTAGCTTTAAGTACTTTTGCTACAATGTTTTGGACCATTACTCTATAATATTTTGGTAGTACTCTATATGCATGCTGTGTAGTCTCATTTAATTATATGCACCCTTCATTTGTCACCTGTTCGAGATTGCATCTCCCCTATTCAGAACAGTAGAGGATAATTTATTATTTCCTTTTTCTTTTTGGTTAAGATATAATTCTGTCCTTTGCTTTCAATCATGAGAATATTTAAAAATCAGATCTTCTTCAAACCCATCTTAAAATGTAACAAAGACCTTTGTAATACTCTGTTTTCATAGAATCATAGGACTGGAAGGGACCTCGAGAGGTCATCTAGTCCAGTCCCCTGCACATCTAGTCCAGTCCCCTGCACTTATGGCAGGACTAAATATTATCTAGACCATCCCTGACAGGTGTTTATCTAACCTACTCTTAAAAATCGCCAATGATGGAGATTTCTCAACCTCCCTAAGCAATTTATTCCAGTGCTTAATCACCCTGATAGTTAGGAAGTTTTTCCCTAATGTCCAATCTAAACCTCCCTTGCTGCAATTTAAGACCATTGCTTCTTGAACTATCCTCAGATGTTTAAGAAGAACCTTTTATGTACTTGAAAACTGCTATCATGTCTCCTCTCAATCTTCACTTTTCCAGATTAAACAAGCCATTTTTTTTCAATCTTCTCTCATAGGTCATGTTTTCTAGATCTTTAATAATTTTTGTTGCTCTTCTCTGGATTTTCTCCAATTTGTCCATATCTTTCCTGAAATATGGCACCCAGAACTGGACACAATACTCCAGCTGAGGCCTAATCAGTGCAGAATAAAGTGGAAGAATTTCTTCTGGTGTCTTGCTTACAACACAACTGCTAATACATTCCAGAATGATGTTTGCTTTTTTTTGCAACAGTGTTACACTGTTGACGCATATTCAGCCAGTGGTCCACTATGACCCCCAGATCCCTTTCCACATTACTCCTTCCTAGGCAGTCATTTCCCATTTTGTATGTTTGGAACTAAGTGTTCCTTCCTAAAGGGAGTACTTTGCATTTGTCTTTATTGAATTTCATCCTATTTACTTCAGACCACTTCTCCAGTTTGTCCAGATCATTTTGAATTACAATACTATCCTCCAAAGCACTTGCAACCCCTCCCAGCTTGGTATCACCCGCAAACTTTATAAGTTTACTCTCTATGCCATTATCTAAATAATTGATGAAGATATTGAACAGAACCAGACCCAGAACTGATCTTCGCAGGACCACCCGTGTTTTGCCCTTCCAGCATGACTGTGAACCACTAATAACTACTCTTTGGGAACAGTTTTCCAAGCAGTTTTTCACTCACCTTATAGTAGCTCCATCTAGGTTGCATTTCCCTTGTTTGTTTATGAGAAGACACTGTCAAAAGCTTTAATAAAGTTAAGATATACCACGTCTACCACTTACCTCCTATCCACAAGGTGTGTTACCCTGTTAAAGAACGCCATCAGGCTGGTTTCACACAATTTTTTCTTGACAAATCCATGCTGACTATTACTTATCACCTTATTATCTTCTAGATGTTTGCAAATTGATTGCTTAATTCTTTTCTCCATTATCTTTCAGGGTACAGAAGTTAAACTGACTGATCTTTAATTCCCCATGCTGTCCTTATTTCCCATTTTATAGATTAGCACTATATTTGCCCTTTTCCAGTCTTCTGGAATTTCTCCCATCTTCCATGACTTTTCAAAGATAATTGCTAATGGATCAGATATCTCCTCAGTCAGCTCCTTGAGTATTCTAGGATGCATTTAATCAGACCTGGATTTAATTGTCCTTGGTTCATAAGGTGTCCTGGTACACCTTTGAGCAGGATGCTCATTTGATCTAAGAAGATATTTTTCCCATTTCAAGATCCTACTTCCAGTGGTGGTAGCTGCTAATTAACAATGTTCAAATCATCGTATTTCTAAATCCCATCACATGTAGACTGTGATTAGAGTCAACATTCTGAATATTGTCTATATGGTAATTTCTGTTTTTTACCCTCCTTCCCATTTGTCTTTCAGTAACCACTTCTAAAAAGGTGAAACAGCCTATGATTTCCCACCTCCATGTTATACTGCAGTTGGGGTGTGCACACGTAACAGAGGGAAGCCAAAAACAGAGATTTTCCCCTCACCATCTAGTTTCTGACAAACAAATATGTCACCATAGCTATCAGTCCAACTTTACCTCGTTTACTGACCATTTTTCATTAGACATTAGAGAAGTATGAGGTGAAGCCTTTGGTCCACTATTTGATATCTCATTATTGTAAAACTCCTTTAGATGGGAGAGTATTGGAGATAACTAATAGGATGCATAATGTATGGCTATGTGTTTATTGAGTGTAATACAGAGGAAGCAGAGAAAAAAACCATAAATTAGTAGATGGATTGTGATTATATATATAAACTTGTTACTTAAGTTTACTGTGCAACCCGACGAAAACCTACATTAATATTTAGTGCCTTGTATTTCATGGTTAACAACAGGGAGTAGAGAGAGAGATACAAATAAACTAACAGAGAGATTTTGTTTCAAAGAACCTAACATCACTAAATTAAAACTTTGTTTTGCTGTTACCTTGGTTTTACTGTAATGAAAACTGTGCTGAATGATGGATGGATGATTCAGGAAATAAGAAACCTTTCACATTTATGGACTGATTTGAAACACTCCTGATAATTCAATATTTCTGTCCATCCCAATATATTAAAGGCATTAATGTAAATGGGAAACCTCTTTAGCTTTATGGATGCCATTGAATTCAGATGGTTTAGAATGTACATAATTCAGAGAAACGGTAATATGAGCACATGGGATTAATCAATGCTTGTAGAATGCTGGATAGATGAAAAGTGCTCTGAGAGCCTTGTTGTGGGATACTTTGCCAGCAAAGAAATGCTAATAGGTATTATGAGCAGGATGAGCAGATCCTTAGTTGATATAAGTCAGTGTAGTTCCATTGAGGTCAGTGGAGCTATGCCAATTTACACCAGCTGAGGATTGGCCCAGAAGTTTTAATCACTAATATAGGGTGGATATGTTTTCTGAGAGAGAAGAGCTAGTCTCTGAGCTAAGAAGAAATTAAATATTGTAGTTTCTATACTTCTGTCATTCTGTGCTTCTCAAGGGCGGAAGCCAAGTTAGGCAAAAACAAGTACAAGAGCCCCTAAACTCAGGAACAGCCTCTGTTCAAGCTAGCACCTTCATCCCTGGAGCCCACAGAAGTTCCTGCATAGTTATGTCATGCTGTCAGGGCTCCTTTGGTCTGGTGGGAGAATGCTGAGGTGAATACTGGGAAGAGCGATTCTATGTAACGTGCTCCCCTCACCTACTGAGCTGATGTAACCAACATTAAATGCCATCTGCATCTTTTGCTTAGAATGTGGCACAGACACTGGCAGCTCTGAAATCTGCATGGATGAGATCTTCTTTTACTACAGAGTTTTGGTGCTTAGCTTCCTATTCCTGTGTGAACCCAGGTCCTCTTCCCATTGAGGGAAACATACTGAGTAAAATCCATAAGATTCATCCCTCGGTTTCCTGGAGGTTTTTTCTATATACATGTTTTTTTCCCCATATAGCCCTGTAATATTAAATCCTTATACAGGATCAAATCCTAAAGTCCTTGCTGATTTTTAACTCAGGCAAAGCTTCTAAGAATTGATTGAAAACTAAGTAAGGAGTTCCCCATAGAAAACAGAATTTCCTTTTATATGTTTCTTTTCACATTCTTAGTATCCCAAACACCTTTGAAGAGTAATGAATCACTATAGTGATTTATAGTGGACAGTGTTGGCAAAAAGCACAGTCCCTCTGCACTCAGGAGTAGTATATATGCACCCAAAACTATTAGAACCTGTTTTACTTAGGGGAAATGTTGACCAACACACCATCATTATGCCCTACTTTTATAATAAGATATGCAGAAGAATCTCTGATTCTGCCAGGACTGCCACAAGAGATGACTAGAAGGGACTTTGATTAAATGTTGGGCCTTAGGATCAAATTGTGCCATTTAGGCACCAGGTAGGGGGGCAGGGCGTCATTTCATTGCCCCAGGAGGCATATTGAGTATAATGTCTTCAAAGAATCACCTAAAGGATGGTGCAATCTGCTCCTCTAAAAGGTGGCCCACTATGGGACCCTTTGTGTATGCATGCAGGAAGGGAGGATTACGGGTTGTCAAGGCTGAATTCCCACTCTGTCACTCCGAGTGCAGACGGTGGGGGCCCACAAGGATTCTAAAAATTAATACTGGCCACTCCAGGCTTGTATTACACTCCCAAGGTCACAGCTTTTCTCTGACCTTGGCTTGGTAAATGCTGCCACCACCCAATTGCAAAAAAACCCTTTGAACCCAGGAAGGAGTACTTGGGAATTCCTCCCTGGGGGTACCCTCAAGCTCTTTCACCCCGCCTCCAGAGAAGAGCTGAGAAAGAAAACAAAGGAAATTAGCTGTAGCTACCCGCTAATCAAACAATATACACAAACCTCTTAGGACACCAAAAATCCAATCCTGGTCTTAAAAAAGGTAAATTTTATTAAAACAAAAAGGAAAAAAAATACATCTGAAAGTTAGGCTTTCTGCGAGATTTTAAAAGAAACAATTACAAAAATTAAGCATCCAAAACACCTTTCTTGGGGGTTCAGCTTAAAGGTTACAAGCAAACAAAAGCATCTTGGGTTACCACAGAGGAGATCCACAAGCCAAAATAAGAAATAAACCTGAGAGCATCTAACTAAGCATTCCCTGTCCAAATTATTTCTTCTAGGTATGGAAGATACTTTTTAATACCTGGTTCAAACCTTACACAACATTTCTGCTTATAGCATTGCTGCTCCATGTCCCTGCAGCCCAGAGAACAACAGACAAAGGGAAAGTTTCTTTCCCTATTTTAAAAAGTTGTACCTTCCCATTTGCTCTTTTGGTCAGGTGCCCACTCCTTTTTTTTTACCTGTGGGCTTGTTAACCCTTTACAGGTAAAGCAAGCAGAGAACAGACACCAAGTGGAATTTTACAGCTAACAGACTGGCTAGGTGTTCATCAAAGGGAGCTATCCCCCCACTTTATTTATCACACAGGTGGTGACATGGCACCTGACAGCATTATCACATTCTGGTCTGAACAAATACTTAAAAAAACCTAGTCCAGTTCCTCAGATGGAGTAAATCAGTATTTTTCCGGTCATTGAAGTCATTGAAGCTATGAGCTACTTTACCCAAGCTGAGGAACTGGGCCAAAAACTTCTGATGCACATTCACATAGTACCAAGTCATTGTTCAGGTTCAGGTCTAGCAGAGAAATTATTTACTAAGCCTTTTGACAATGATCAGTCCTCACTGCCTTGATTTAACTGTTCTTATTTTGCGGTTCTGAACAGAGATACTTAATGAGTGTGGTAGCATCCTACAATGAGGAATGTTTATGAAGTTAAGCCAGTAATTATCAAACCTTATTTATTTGTCTTCATTTGCTATACAATTGAGTGAATCCCAGAAAGGCTTAAACAGAGAGATAATGGTTATGGAATAACGTACAAGTTAATTTCTAGCATGCAGGCATTTTCCAGCCAGCCAGGAGTGTGAAGATAAGCACAAAGTTATATTCTGATGTCATTTGCATGAGTATGAATTCTAAATTGTTCTGCAGAGTTCAGTGGAGTTGTGAGGAGCCACACTAGAGACACTGAGATCAGGATTTTGTCCATCGTGTATATCTGTACAACCCAACATTTTAAACACACACTTGGGTAATTTACTTTTCAGTTAGTTCATATGCACTATTTCCTGTAATAAATGAAATAGTGGTATTTCTGAAGTAGCCTAGAGATTTTAAGAAGCACAGAGGAAAGGTAAATGCCCAACTCCCATTGAAGTCAAACTGAGGGGGAGGAAATATTAGGCTGTTTGTGAAAGGCAAAGTGCAATATTAAAAATGTATCACTTCAAGCTTACCCTAGCTTTAATAGTGTCCAATAATATTGTTGAAATGTGGCAATATTAAAGCTTTTATTTGCCTTATTTGATTTTCTCTTTTGATGGAAAATGAGCAAATTAGTACAGTACTTCAAAAGAACTTTCACTTGAATGAGAGAAAAAAACAGTCACTAACTGATGTAGAAATGATGCTTAAAGGGTGGAAAAGTTGTTACACAATTGCCAAAAGTCATCAACCTTAAAGTCAAGGTGACCCTTCATCCTTAAATTATCTTGTTGTGTCTAGGCATTTGTCATGCATATGGTGTGGGATTACATAGACTCTGATCTGAGACCTCAAGGAACAGCAAGAAAACCTAAATCATTATTTTGCAGACATTTTAAGATGCACCTTAACTATTTATCTATTTAGGGTTTTAAATGAATATATTATTTACTACAGAGATTGAATATCTTGGATACTTTGAAAAATGCATATTAATACATCATTAGGGGCTTAATGAAATGTGGATTACTATCTGGTGGAAATCTTGGCAGACAATATACATGGTAGTCTGTATCAGAGGAGTGACCGTGCTGTAAAAGCTGTGAGGTAAAAGCCCTGTTGATGTTGCTGTTATAGATTAACCATATTTACTGACACCATTATTGTGCAAAAAGTTTGTGTGGTAGAATTTCTGTTCATAGAAATTTTAGGTCTGGTTACTTTTTCTTGCATAACAAATCTATATAGCAGGGCTGTCAAGCGATTAAAAAAATTAATTATGATTAATCACGTTGTTAAACAATAATAGAATACCATTTATTTAAATATTTGTGGATGTTTTCTACATTTTCAAATATATTGATTTCAGTTACAACACAGAATACAAAGTGTACAGTGCTCACTTTATAGTATTATTTTTATTACAAATATTTGCCCTGTAAAAAACAGAAGAAATAGTATTTTTCAATTCACCTAATACAAGTACTGTAGTGCAATCTCTTCATCATGAAAGTTGAACTTACAAATGTAGAATTATGTACAAAAAATAACTGCATTCAAAAATAAAACAATGTAAAACTTTAGAGCCTACAAGTCCAATCAGTCCTACTTCTTGTTCAGCCAATCGCTCAGACAAACAAGTTTGGTTACAATTTGCAGGAGATAATACTGCCTGCTTCTTGCTTACAATGTCACCAGAAAGTGAGAACAGGCATTCACATGGCACTGTTATAGCTGGCGTCAAAAGATATTTATGTGCCAGATGCACTAAAGATTCATATGTCCCTACATGCTTCAACCACCATTCCAGAGGACATGCATCCATGCTGATGATGGGTTCTGCTCGATAACGATCCAAAGCAGAGCAGAGAGACGCATGTTCATTTTCATCATCTGAGTCAGATGCCAGCAGCAGAAGGCTGACTTTCTTTTTTGGTGGTTCAGGTTCTGTAGTTTCCGCATCAGAATGTTGCTCTTTTAAGACTTCCAAAAACATGCTCCACACCTCATCCCCCTCAGATTTTGGAAGGCACTTCAGATTCTTAAACCTTGGGTTGAGTGCTGTAGCTATTTTTAGAAACCTCACCTTAGTACCTTTTTTGTGTTTTGTCAAATCTGCTGTGAAAATGTTCTTAAAAAGAACATTTGCTGGGTCATCATCTGAGACTGCTATAACATGAAATATATGGCAGAATATGGGTAAAACAGAACAGGAGACCTACTCCTCCAAGGAGTTCAGTCACAAATTTAATTAACACATAATTTTTTTAATGAGCATCATCAGCATGGAAACATGTGCTCAGGAATGGTGGCCGAAGCATGAAGGGGCATACGAATGTTTAGCATACCTACTACATAAATAATTTGCAACTCTGGCTACAAAAGTGCCATGTGAATGCCTGTTCTCACTTTCAGGTGACACTGTAAATGAGAAGCAGGCATCAGTCTCTCCTGTAGATGTAAACAAACTTGATTGGCTGAACAAGAAGTAGGACTGAGTGGACTCGTAGGCTCTGAAGTTTTACATTGTTTTGTTTTTGAGTGCAGTTATTTAACAAAAAAAATCTACATTTGTAAGTTAATCTTTCATGATAAAGAGATTGCACTACAGTACTTGTATGAGGGGAATTGGAAAATACTATTTCTTCTGTGTTTTACAGTGCAAATATTTGTAAGCAAGAATACACTTTGAATTCTGTATTGTAATAGAAATAAATATATTTGAAAATGTACAAAAACATCCAAAATATTTCATAAATTTCAATTGGTATTCTATTGTTTAACACTGTGATTAAAACTGTGATTAATTTTTTAAATCACGATTATTTTTTTTGTTAATCACGTGAGTTAATTGTGATTAATCGACAGCCCTACTATAAAGCTTTGCCACCTATACACAAAATGCAACCCTGCACACTATATAGCTGGCCAGGGTCTCAGAGGTGATTGCTGGGACTTCTCTAAAGTTCTGACCTGTAAAGACTTACTCCTCTGATTAAATTTTAAGCAGATGAGTAGTCCCACTGAAGACGAAGTGAAGTGTGAATATTAGGATAAGTCTTTAAAGAATCAGGGCCTAAAAGACTATTATCTGGGGAAAGGGGTAGCAGTGATTTAAAGAAGAAACAACTTCAGTGTCTTACAAACATATTAATAATGTTTGCTGTTGCTCTTATAGTGCCCAAAGGGCCTACTGAAGATAAGGGGTCCAGGGGCGGTCGTGGGTAGAGCACAGTGTTCTTTTCTTGGTTCTGCCACTGATCAGCTGAGTGACCTCGGTCCAGTTACTTTCCCTCTCCATACCATAGTTTCCTTATCTATAAAATGTAAAGTACTTTGAGACCTTCTGATGAAAAGTATTACATAAAAGCGTGGTGGTATTATTAATGATAATAATTGTATTGTGCCAAGTATTATCAAATACATAGACTTACTCCTTGCCCCAAACCACTTGCAACCTAAGATGTGACAAATGAAAACGGGAGATTGATATGAGGGAAAATGCTGGAGGATGGAGATAACAGTATGAATTGGATGCAGAAACTCATGCTGCATTCAATGTCTCCAAATAATTTCAATGTATTTTTAATTGTAATTTTAAATATTCCCTAGCAAACTATGACCCTTCATGTTCACTTTTTATATTCCCCAACAAAAATTGACTCTGATATCAACACTAATTCTTTTATTTATGACAGGTTTCAGAGGAACAGCCGTGTTAGTCTGTATTCGCAAAAAGAAAAGGAGGACTTGTGGCACCTTAGAGACTAACCAATTTATTTGAGCATGAGCTTTCGTGAGCTACAGCGCTCATGCTCAAATAAATTGGTTAGTCTCTAAGGTGCCACAAGTCCTCCTTTTCTTTTATTTATGTGGCTAATTGTTCCCAGCCCCCCCCCACACACACACACACTCACACACACTTCTGTGCAAACTATCCCCTACTTAGCCCTGTGATTTTGTTTTAAATGTGTCTGACCAGCATCTCAGAAGTGATTGCTTTGGTGGCTTCTTTGGATACGTCTACACTGCAATTAAAAACCTGTGTCTGGCCTCAGGCTAAGGGGCTGTTCAACTAAGGTACAGATGTTGAAGCTGTGGTTGGAGCCTGGGCTCTAGGACCCTGTGAGGTGGGAGAGTCCCAGAGCTTGGGCTGCCTCCCAAGCCCAAATGTTCACACCACAATTAAACAGCCTCTTAGCCCAAACCCTGCAAGCCCCAGTCAGGCACAGGCCAGTCGTGGGTGTCTAATTGCAGTATAGACATACCCTTTAAGGTCCCAACCTGCAAAGCTCCCTCAGTCAGTGTCCCTTTTCCCCACTCCTCCCCCCCACTCTATAAACCTCCCTAGCCCCTCTTCACAGGGGTACCTGCTCCATGCGGGGCTGAGAGTCCCCTAGGACTCTAAAGGTTCTTCCACTCTATCTGCTGCCATTATTCAAGAGCAAGGTGTTAGGTCCTTGCAGGTAATGCAAAAGGACAGAAAGTGTATTGATACTGATCAATTATGGTACATGCACTGTGATATTACCATTGTCCAAGGCTGTGCAGATGCTGCTAAGGCCTGCCCCTTACTTATCCTCTGGTCAGTTCCCACCTCCTTGCCCATACTTCCCACACCCAAAAGGCACAATCCCACAGAACAGCTCACAGAACTTGGAACTGTTGACATTATCAGGCATCCTGAGACTTTTACAGCCCTGCCCCCTGGCGCTGCTAGGAGGTGGGGAGTTCCAGAGCTGAGTACCACCAAAGTACTTAATCCTCAAAGGTTGGATGTAGTTCAGCTTATCCCATCTGATTCTGGTTCCTGGTGCTTCTGGCAGACATTGCTGATTAGTCTTTCCTTCTTGGAGGATGTTGGAGTCTTCTTAAAGAGCCAGTCCCTTGGGAAATTCTGTGGACAGCCCCATCCCACATGTCCTGGAAGTGAGAGGGACTGATGGGGCTATGATTCTCTAACTTCTGGATCTGGGAACGGCAAAGGGGGTGAAGCTGGCAGTGGCTGCTGTAACTCCAGAACGTCTCCTAAAACCCAATAACTGGGTATTTTTTTCTGTGTAAAAGTAAAGCAACATTTAAGCTACTCTGGGCCAGGGAAAGTGTCTCCCTTTATGTGTTTGTTCAGAACACAGTATAATTATTATTTATTAGCTTATTATTTGTATTACTTTAATGTGTAGGAGCCCTAGTCATGGACTTGGACCTCACAGTACTAGGTGCTCTACAAACACAGAATAAAAAGAGCTTGCGGGGCCCCAATTATGAGTGGGGGCCTTTTGACAACTATTGCAAAACAAATAAATAATTACTAATGAAAAAAATTTCCTCACAGATTAACAGCAACATTGGAAAAGGTTTAGGAGTCCTTTGAAAAATGAACCTTTTGAAAAACTTGCCCCTGAGAAAATATTTGTTTTCAAACCCATTCTGATGTAAAACTTTATAGGCTAAATCCCAAACTGATCTCAGTTTTGCCCTAGGTACTGTGCACAGTTGATCTCTTTCTCTTTCTTTCTTTCTTTCTTTCTTTCTTTCTTTCTTTCTTTCTTTCTTTCTTTCTTTCTTTCTTTCTTTTTGCTGGGGTTGGTGGGGAAGGAGGCAGCAGAGAGAGAATCTAAAATGTTTTCAGGAAAAATGCCTTTAAATATTCTTATCTTTAAAAATTATTTGGGAAATAAAGTATCATAGAATTTGGTGCTAGACAATCATGGGAGACCCCAGTGGTCAAGCCCAGATAAAGAGGATTTTCCTTATGTCTCCAAAATAGACTTTAAAAATGGAATCTGGGGGACATTTTTATCATAGACTTCAGGACAGTGCCTAATCCTGCTCCTAATACAGTCATTAAAAAACATTGATGTCAATGGGAGTTGGATCAGGCACATTCTGAAAAAGTAGCATGCAATACTTAGTTTACAGATTCAATCCTTTTATTAATTATAGGGATATGAAAAGTATATGTAACCTCTTTGTACCCTATAACTTAAGAAGGCAGCCACATAAATTGCTTCTGAAGCAAGACCTTGTGTTTCAAGTTTAATCATACAGCAAACTTTTACAGCTGAATTATAAAACTTGAAAATAAGCATTTAAAATGAAAATACTAGCAGAACTTTAACTCTAATGACACGAATGTCACAAGTCTAATAATAAATCTCTTAACAGTGTAATAAATCAACTCAGGAATTGAGAAGCTAGGTGATGAATCTAATCAGATTTATAGGCAAAATGAAATATTCTGTAAAGAGCATTCTGATAATAAATATATTCTTGGGCCCCTCAGAGATTATTTTACTTTCCTTTTTTATCTTGCTAATGTTGATTTGGGGAAATCAAGTGCATGGCAGAGAGGATAGCAAAAATATTTTTTTGCACTTAAATATTTCCTACAACATATAACCGTCTCCATGTAGGAACAGAGTATTGAAGGATCCATTTCTCATCTGAGAGGTATGCATTACTGCAAATCTTGATAACCCAGTAGGCCATACTTTTGAAAAGAGTCTAGAAAGCAATTTTAGAAACACCTTGGTGGCCTAGTTGCAATGCATTCCTACTCAAATAGATCCAAATTCAGGTACTGAGCAACCCTATATATGTATAAAAAAACCGAGGAGTACTTGTAGCACCTTAGAGACTAACAAATTTATTTGGGCATAAGCTTTCGTAGGCTAAAATGCCCAAATAAATTTGTTAGTCTCTAAAGTGCCACAAGTACTCCTCGTTGTTTTTGCTGATACAGACTAACACGGCTACCCCTCTGAAACCTACATATGTATGTTACTCAATCCTAGGTGGAGCATGAAGTGAGACCAAAAGGAACTCTCAGCATTCTGAAGGTCGTATTAACAGTGGGAATTTGAGGATTAGAAACAGGAGCAAAGGGCTCAATTGCTCAAAGGGCTCAATTGATCATTTCCGTAAGGTGCTGAGCACCCTTAACTCCAGTGAAATCAGTGGGAGTTTTGGTGGTTAGCACTTTGCAGGACCCAGCACAAAATGTGGAATCAGCAGTTTTCCAAGACGTATTTACAGAATCCCTTCCCATGGCAGTAAAGAGTCCTCAAAATCTTTAAAATCGATGCAGCTCACACTTTACATCTTATCACAGGTGGTGCTGTCCTTAGGAAAGTGTTTGAATCATTAGCTAAATTGGCTGTAAAGTAACGCAATTATATGACAGCAGAACATTTTCCTCCCCTTCAAAATTTAACAGAAACAAAAGCCAGATCCATGACTGAAGAAGAACAAGTTAATGGGACTTTTTTAACCTTCTGGCTGGAATGTCTGAAACTCTAATTTTGCTGTTGTTCTGTAGATACAAACTTTTATGTACAGGTATACACATTAAAAAAAGGAGATGGATTTTTTCAAAGTACATTACTCTTCACTCTGCATATCAGCTAAAATACTAAAAAGAGGCAGAAGCTCTGGGCAGGTGTGGGAACACCTGCCCAGTTAGAGTCAAAATCCCAACAGATAACCACATAAAACAATTACAGTGCCATTGTCACTGTCCTCTTATATGGAATACAGCTTTGGCACTTGACAGTCTCTATATTCAAAGCTTATATTGTATATTAACAGATGGAATTTCCTCCCAGCCCATTTTTATCTTGTGCGAGTTCTAACTTTTATTTTGGTGTTATCCTTATATCAGTGTCATTTTCTTTTAAATATGGTATATGAATGCAAAAATCAGAAGACTTAGTATTACTAAGTAAAGGAATTGGTGGCTTCTGTGTACCTTGTGAGCAGCATATAAAAAGTCATTTAAATTCACTTTGAATTATGCCCCTTTATTGCAGTAAAGCAGGCAAACAATAGGCTAGAGGTTATAAATGAGAAGTTATGTAGACTCTTGATGCTCATTGTTGCATTTTGCAATGGATTAACATAAAATTAATGTGCACAGGTGTTTCGGTAATTGGGAAGCATTTGGAAAATTCACAGCGTTCAATTACCTCAAATTTCACAGCCATTTGTTGTGGTGACATTGTGTTATTGTTATGGACAGCTATGTCAAATAATGTTTTAATACAAGCTGGACTCAAACCTCTAAGAATATTTTTCTTGTACTATATAAGCTTCTTTCACTTATTTAACTGCATTCTCTGCTTTTTTTCCATATATAAAAACCATATTCAGAAAACAGTTTTTAAAGCATACCTTTCAGTATAGGTATCTTTCCTATCACTACACAAGTCCTGCCTGTCAGAAGTGCACAGTGCATACACAGCAGCAGAACTGTCAAGGATGGGTTCTTTGTATGTGAATTTGCAACATGCTTGGAAATCCTTCAGAATTAAGAATTTACATTTAACAAATATTAGACCAGGTCTTCAGCTGTTATAAAGTGAAATCAATGGAGCTATGCTGAAGGTCTGACCCAAAATATGTACAAGTACTGGTAAATTCACTTATCACTGAAAAGCAGCCACCTCTGGGCAGAAATGAGCAGCTATTTTGTTGATACACAGCAACACTGCACAAAACGTTGGGAAAAGAAATGGATAAGAATAATGTAGCCAAAAGAACCTACAAAGGGAATTTTAGCTAGTTAGAGTGCACCCAAACTAGAATGTTGCTAGGATATTTTTAGTGTTTCTGTATTCCTAGTGGGGGAGATTAAGGACTACCCTGACACAGTAAGAGCCCTCAAAGTGTTCTGTATTATTAGAGCTGGACTTCAGGCTATTCTAAAACCTGGTTTGACCCGCTTGCCCCTGCTCTCATATTCACTAGAAAGAAAAATCAGTTCAATCTGAGCCAGAATGGGACTCAGGATGAATGAGTCTTGTCCTTGTTCAGCTTTTGGGGGGATTCAGAACACTAGAAAGAAGAAAGTCAGGTATAAATCTGACCTCTATTCTTTAATGAAATTTAAAGTACTAATTATGTGTTCCTTTTTTCTTCTTCAGACGTACAACTTTATAGTAACACAGAGAGAATAACAGCAGAAATACTTAGACTATAAAATGTCTACGCTGAATTAGTAGGAGCTAAAACAAAGTTATTGTTTAAATAATATGGTTTTAGAGCTGAGAGTTGCAGAGTATTGTGTGGGGACTTTTTAAAAAGTTTCCATAGTAATATCATCTTATTGTCAGAGATTACATTCCCTTCACAGAGTTGACCAAAGTGACTAATCCTTTGTTCACCATGCTTTATAATATCACCTCATTTCCATTTGGGATACCTAAATGGCTGATTAGTGTTTACCTTTACTATGGGATCCACTGTATAGGCTCTTCAGGGCATATAAAGTGTTATAGATAGAATCACAGAAGACTAGGGTTGGAAGAGACCTCAGGAGGTCATCTAGTCCAACCCCCTGCTCAAATCAGGACCAACACCAACGAAATCATCCCAGCCAGGGCTTTGTCAAGCTGGGCCTTAAAAACCTCTAATGATGGAGATTCCACCACCTCCCTAGGTAACCCATTCCAGTGCTTCATCACCATCCTAGAGAAATAGTGTTTCCTAATATCCAACCTACACCCACTGCAACTTGTGACCATTGATCCTTGTTCTGTCATCTGCCACCATTGAGAACAGCCAAGCTCCATCCTCCTGAAACCCCACTTCAGGTAGTTGAAGGCTGGTATCAAATCCCCCATCACTCTTCTCTTCTGCAGACTAAACAAGCCCAGTTCCCTCAGCCTCGCCTTGTAAGTCATGTGCCCCAGCCCCCTGATCATTTTTATTACCCTCGCTGGACTCTCTCCAATTTGTCCACATCCCTTCTGTAGTGGCGGGACCAAAACTGGACGCAATACTTGAGGTGTGGCCTCACCAGTGCTGAATAGAGGGGAATAATCACTTCACTCCATCTGCTGGCAGTGCTTCTACTAATGCAGCCCAATATGCCGTTAGCCTTCTTGGCAACAAGGGCACACTGCTGACTCATATCCAGCTTCTCATCCACTGTAATCCCTGGGTCCTTTTCTGCAGAACTGCTGCTTAGCCAGTCGGTCCACAGCCTGTAGCAGTGCATGGGATTCTTCCTTCCTAAGTGCAGGACTCTGCACTTGTCCTTGTTGAACCTCATCAGATTTCTTTTGGCCCAATCCTCCAATTTGTCTAGGCCCCTCTGGACCCTATCCGTACCCTCCAGCATATCTACCTCTCCCCACAGTTTAGTGTCATCTGCAAACTTGCTGAGAATGCAATCCATCCCATCAACCTGATCACTAATAAAGATGTTGAACAAAACCAGCCCCAGGAACTTGATACCAGTGGCCAACTAGACATCGAGCCAATGGTCACTACCCGTTGAGCCCAACGATCTAGCCAGCTTTCTATCCACCTTATAGTCCATTCATCCAAACCCTACTTTTTTAACTTGCTGGCAAGAATACTGTGGGAGACCATATCAAAAGCTTTCCTAAAGTTAAGATATATCACATCCACTACTTTCCCCATATCCACTGAGCCAGTTATCTCATCATAGAAGGCAATCAGGTTGGTCAGGCATGACTTGCCCTTGGTGAATCCATGTTGACTGTTCCTGATCACCTTCCTCTCCTCCAAGTGCTTCAAAATGGATTCCTTGAGGACTTGCTCCAGGTACCGAGGTGAATAGTTTAGTTTATGAATTTGGCAGTTCTGCTTGTTTGTGAATCATCAACAATCATCTTGCAATATTCCTAGTACTTTTTGCTTCTGCTGTTGTTATTGGGAGAGATTCTCAAAGGCATAAAGGGTACATGGATTCATAGATTATAAAGCCAGAAGGGACCATTGTGATAATCTAGTCTGACCACCTGTATAACACAAGCCATAGGACTTCCATTAATTAATTCCTGTTTAAACTAGATTTTTAAAAATTCCACCACCCTGAGTAAGTTGTTCCAATGATTAATTACCTTAACTGTTAAAAATGTGCAACTTTTTTCTAGTCTGAATTTCTCTAGGTTCCACTTCCTGCCATTAGATCTTGCTATATCTTTGCTAGATTGAAGAGCCATTTATTTTCAGTTCCCCATGTAAGTGGTCACCCCTTATCCCCAAAATGTAAATGGGGAATCCCCTCTAAATGGGAAATCACTGTGGAGTGGGTGTTTATAATGTGGTCCCACAAGGATCTGTTCTTAGCCCTAAGCTATTTAACATTTTTATCAATGACCTGTTCCAACATAAAAGCATCACTGATAAATTTTGCAGATGACCCAAAAATTGGGGGAGTGGCAAATAATGAAGAAGACAGGGCACTAATACAGAGCAATCTGGATTGCTTGGTAAACTGGGGGCAAGCAAACAATGTTGAGCTTCTTGAGTCTTTCCTTATAAAGGGAAGTTTTCCAATCTTTTAATCATTCTTGTGGCTCAAACCCGCTCCAGTTTCTTAACATTCTTCTTGACTTGTGAACACCAGAACTGGACACAAGATTCCAGTACCAAGTGCAACAGTGCCAGATAAAGAGGTAGTGTAACCTTCCTGCTCCTACACAAATACACCTCTTTATTTATCTAAGGATCTCAGTAGCCCTTTTTGCCACAATGTCACACTGGGAGCTCATGTTCAGCTGATTATCCACCATGAACCACAAGTCCTTGTTACAGTCACTGCTTCTCAGGATAGACTCTTCCATCCTCTAAATATGGTCTACCTTAGATACGCCGCTCTTACTGTACGTGGCATTATATAGATGAAAGTCAACAGGAGATGGTTTCCTAACTGCTGTTTTTGCCATTGAAAATCTACCCCATTATTATGTATTAAAAATATATATTTGGCTAGTCATTGTACAAACGCAATCCCTGCTCCAAAGTGCTTTCAATGTCATTCAAATCTCAGCATACTAAGTAATGTAATAAACAGTTGGAGGGAAGGGTAAAAAGAGATTAGCTCTGTACTAGTTATTTCCCCTTGCGGTTTGAGTAGAATCCACATGTGGAAGAATGTATCCTTCACTTTCTCGGACTCTCATAAAGTTGTCCTCACATTGTGATTTATTATATGTTGATATATGTATATATTTGTTTTCCCCATGAAACATCATGGAAACATTTGCCTAATATCACCTTTGGTGATCAAAACCATTAACACAGTACATTTCAGACCAAGTGTTTTGATAACTAATATGCAAACTGGTCAAAATACCAAGTGCTACAGTGTAGACAGTGAACATCAGCAACATTACACTTACCATGAACTATTTTGTAAGTGTTCTTTGGAATAGCTATAGAAATCTTATTCTCCCACACCTAAAGGGTCATCTTATAGTGTGGTACTATTCATCTCCTTCTTATGTCTTGGTTTATTGAAGTTTATTTTGTCTTGTCATTTATAAGGAATAACATCCATGGCCATGGTATGCACTGGTAGTAAGTGGAATTTGCATTTAAGAGCTTTGGCATTTAATCATCCACAAAAGCTATTTATTGCTTCATGTACTCCTCTGCCTTGAACATTATCCCTTAAGTATAATTTGTACTCATGCAGATATATATTTTTGGAACCAAGTGAGGCTGTGTGATATATTAGATCCTTTTTGGTATTTGATTTCCTTTAGCAGCCCATCAAATGGATTATAAACTGACTCCAGTATGTTCAGTATCTCCAATTCTTCACCGCCTGTTCCAGATAGTCCAAGTTTTGTTTTTCAGATTATTAAGAATGTCTTTTGTGTCTAACATAATGTACTCCATTTTATTTTAAAATCCTCAAATTGTCATTAGCGTACCAATATTGTTTAGTGGGCGTTATATGAGAGGTCTCTGGATAAGGTACAGGTCATAAATTTTAAATTTTACATTTTTAAAATTATTTCACAATAATTAAGTAATAATTGTAAATGCTCATAGACTATTTAGTGAGTGTATAGGCACAATACTATCCAGTAATTTTCATTAAGTCATCTCAGAAAGGCCACTCTTAAACAAAGTTAATGGAATGGGTGTTCATCGTTCAGTGTTTGTTGGACAAGATATATTTGTAATACATTATTTAGACTGTTTATTCTTACCTAAAATAGAGGTGTCACAGTGTGGCACTGGACTTTTTAAGAGGGAAGAAGCCAGTTCACCTGTGACTGGTCATTTCAACCCCCCAATTAGGCTTAAGAGAGGGGTTCCAGATGGAGGAGACCAGGTGAGTCAGTGACCTAGTGGGTCAGAACCTGCGAGTGTCAGGAAGGGGCAGGTGAGAGCTGTCTGAGACCCTGAGGGGAGAGAAGGATCAAGGAAGAGTTGGTGGGAGTTGCTTTGGAGATAGATGCATTTGTAAGGAGAGCAGTTAACTGTGATCTGCCAGTGAGGTGCTTGGATGAAAGCTGTTGGTGAGAACTGACTAAAGCTGGGGATCCCTGATGAACGGAAGGCTCAGACAAAGGCCCTCAGGCAAAGGGGAAGATATAGCTTGGTCAGAGGAAGCCTAGCCTGGAAACAAGAGGATTGTTGTAGGGGAGTGAATCCCTTTGAGAAAGGGAAGGACTCCTAGGCAGGAAGGCCTGGAAGAGGGGAACACTGCAAGAAGGGGAGCTGTCAGGATGAAGGGCTTTGGGAAGATTGGTCACTCTCAGGCAGGGAGGGCCAAGGGCCAAAGGAACTGATAACAAAGTGCTGCTATTGACTCTTGGATGGGTAGCTTGCTGCTGATGTCCCTGGACAGGGAAATGGGGGAAAAGCTGCTGTATGTTTATTGTGGAAAATGGAAAATAGTTGTACTGCAAGATTTGGGGAAAGAATTGCATGAAATTATACCCAGGGGTAAGCTTTGTATTATGCACTGAGAGCCTGTGTGCCTTTTTATTAGAAGAAAGAGGGAAACTGAGGCAGACACATCTGTCATGCTTTAGCCCAGCACAGGAAAGTGCTTAAGGGAGGGGCTAGTCTATGACAGGAGGTTCCCTAACTGAGCTAACTTTTGTTCTGGAAAGCCATTATTGGTTCAGAGAGAACTGGCTGGTTTAAAGATGCTGCTTCTCCTTGTTTCTAGATTTAAAAAAATATTCCCCTATGGAACGGAGAGAGGAAATGAACAGTAAAATTAGAGAGTGTGAGTAACATTTTTCATGAAGGGCAAAACTGTTATAATTCCAAACACAGGTAAAGATAATTGAATGCTTTCCTTCTGTTGCTCTCTCCATTTAAGCAATTGTTGTAATTACTACAGGGATGTCATGAACTTGGAAATGGGAAGTACAGTGTCCTCTAGAAAATCTTTCTAGTAAAATGTCTGAAATATGACAAAGCTTGTGTTGCACTAGTCTCTCTGTATATTCTTATACTCAGTAGTAGTAGACAATAGTGGCCCCGGGAATGTACTTGGTTAGCGTGGCATGAATGGGAATATTTGCCTAGTGACAATTAATAGGAAACATTCAGGCACTAACTCCTGCTTGTTGAGTTCAATTTATATATTTCTAAGAATATTAAAGAGCAGCTTATGTCTACTGGGAATGTCGTGGTGGATATACTCAGATGGGGGATTCTGCTGTTTAAAGATAATGTGGGTTCATCCATTGGTGGTTTTCTAATTAGCAGCTATCAGGTCCATGCTGGTTTGCTGTGGAGAAGATGTCTGTTTTTTTGTCAGATTGGTGGCATGAGAGCTGCTGAAATAGGCAGGCAGCAGAAACCGTTGGTAAGGTTCCCCATGGTGAAGATTATGCCCGGTTAATGTCCTACCATCCAGAAATGATCTGCCCTTCCTAGTTAGGAAGGTGGATGACACTGCCTGGGGCATTTTGAAGTGAGATTCTAGACTCCTGCTGGAAAGCTGCTCCCTAGTGACAAAATAAGAAAAGTACAGGAATTGGTGAACAGGACGACATTGGGAGAGATTAACTTTCTGTTCTTAAAACAAACTTTTTAAATTCTAACCGATGTAATCAGAAAAAAGGGAAAATGGGAGAGGTTTATGCTGCACCACAGTAAGGTCTTCTGTGTAGCTACTCTGCCAGCAGAAGAGAGCTCTCCTGCCGGCATAATTAAACCACCCCCAATGAGCATCAGTAGCTACATCAGCAGAAAAGTGTCTCCCACCAACATAGCGCTGTCCACCCGGCACTTTTTTTGGTGAAACTTATGCTTGTTTCACACCCCTGACAATCCAAAGTTTTACCAACAAAAGTGCTATTGTAGAAAAAGCCTTAGACTCACTGCAAGAAGGACCCTGCTGGTGTCGCTTTCCAAGGGGTCCTGGGCTGGGACCTGGTGGTTAAGGAGGTCCGAGGTTCTCCTACCATACCCCATTAAGGGTCTAGACCCTGATGTGGGTGGAAAGCCAAAGATCCCTAGCTTTAGGTCAGAAATGGTTATGTACTACTCTGATTGAGTGGCAAGGGACTGGAAGTCAGGTTCTTTAACCACTAACAACCCGGTCCTTCAAGGTCCAAATCACACAGGATCATAGAATCATAGAATATCAGGGTTGGAAGGGACCTCAGGAGGTCATCTAGTCCAACCCCCTGCTCAAAGCAGAACCGATCCCCGAGTAAATCATCCCAGCCAGGGCTTTGTCAAGCCTGACCAGATCAAGCCTGATCTGGTGTTGCTTGGAGTTGGTGTATCCTGCTTGCTTCTCATGATGATCTTGATGAGTTTGAGGGGCTTCAGGAAAGATTTCTTTTAGGATGTGGTCCTGATCAAGTATGCACTATAATTGTTTGATACCCCATATGGGTTCCAGGGTGAGATGGAAGGTGACAACTAGGGGTATGTGGTCAGAGGTTTGGGGTTTTTTTTTCTGTATGGAAGCATTTTCTCTTGGGGAATTAAAGTGGCCTGTTTCATGATGTCCTCTACTTCTCTGATGGAGTCTCCTTTTGATGAAGACGATTTTAAGGTATGTATCCCAGACTTTCTCCTCTGGGCATATTCTGAGGTATCTTTGCACCTAGCTGCAGATAACAGATTCCTTAGTGTGTCTGGGTTGATTACTGAATCTGTGAAGGTAAGTGTGGTGATTCATGGGTTTCTTGTGGGAGACCTGGGTTCAAGGTCCTGTTTTAGAGCAGGGATTTAAACTAGGGTGAGTGCCCTAACCACTGGACTATTGGGTAAAGGTGTGGCTGGGGCGGGGGGGGAGGAGGAGGAGAGGAGCACTATCTCCACTTCAGTTTTTGTGATTCTAGCCCTTCATTTTCTTTTGATTTTTTAAATGCCCCAAATGAAATGTTTCATTTGAGCTGAATTGAAATTTTTCTTAATTTTTTTCAATTTGCCAATTATTTTTATGTTTGTTTAATTATTTATGTTTTGGTCTGGCCTGAAATACATTCTTTTTTCAATGTTTCTAAACTTCCAGCAAACCAAAAGATCAGTTATTGGCAACTAACACTGTGAACCAACATTAAATTGTTTGTTTTGGTTTTGAGCTTTTTAAAAAATTTTTTTCAATTAAATTGAAGTAAAGTTTGAAATAAAAAGTTGTTTAGAAAACATTTTAATTTTGACAGATTTTTTTAACTTGTTTTGTTAGAAATAATTCATATTCAACACAAATTCACTAAATCTTTTGGTTGACCCATGTCTGTGCTTTTCACTGAAAAAAAGTTTTGTCCAAAAGAGTTTGCCCAGCTCTACTCATCAGCTGTTCTGTGGTACTGTATGTTTCCCAGTCCTAATTTCAAACTGAGGATATAAGATAATTTAAGTTGACATGAAAACTCCAGGACACCACAGACCTAGGACAATTATGTGAGCAATAGGTTTATGAACTGAACACTGACTGTCCTCATCTCTAGTCTATACATATGTTAATAAATTGAATGGAGTTTTGTTGAGGAAAAGTTGTGTTAGAAAAACACAAACAAAATCTTGTCTCTTGGATGTATTTATCCCTGGAAGGCGGCATGTGCCATCGAAGCACGTATCTCATTAGTGTTTTGGAAGTAATGTAATAGAGTTGGCTCACTTGCACACATCTTCTGGCAAAGCCAAAAAGTGCTGTAATAGTGCTGAGGGGATAGGGTGAGGGTGCATCAGGGACATTATTAACAAAATAATTTGGCTTTTCCTTCCAGTTTGTCTTAAGATCTTTTTCTTTTTCTTTTTTCTGCACATCCATGCATTCCACTGATAGTGTTCTACTCTGAGCTATGCATGTTTAATTTAAAACAAACTTCCCCAATTGCCAACTGGCCTCTCAGCATATGGGAGCTTGGGATAATAGTGATGTTAGACAATGGATATTCAACATGTATTGAAGTGTGGTCCACCCTTTGTCTACACTTTGAACAAGAAGATTTCTTTATGTCCAAACATAAATCTTCGCATAATTACTTATGCATCTGAGAACCTTCCCAACACTCCTGGTTGCTCTCATGAAAATCATCTTGTTTATATCTCATAGAAAATAGAAAATTTGGTATATACTGAAAGTAAATATATTGCTGTTTTTCCACTGTGTGCCAAATTCTGCTTCTATGCATATTACTATTTTAGTTGCTTCATAATATAAATAGATGTAATTTAACTGCATGACTCTAGCTTCAAAGTATTAAAATAATAGAATGTATAGGCAGTACATGCTATAGTGAACAGTGAATTATAGCTTCTGTTCTAAGCTGCCTATTTTAAGTTGCTCATAATTTCATTACACAAATTCCTTTTGAAATGAAATGTTCTTAAGGCCCCAGTTCAGCAAGATACTTAAATCACATGCCTAACTTCTTCTTAGCTTATGGGCAACATGTCTCAGGGGGCACGTGACCAGGATTCATCATCATACTTTGAGTATGTGAGTAGTCCCATTAAAGTCAATGCGGTTATTTACAATTCTTCAGGATAGGCATATGCTTAAGAACCTTGCTGAATTGAAGTCCTAACATTATCTGAAAGGTGAGTAAAAAATAATTGTTTATTCAATTGACTATGAAAAAGTTTTACAACCCGTGTTGTGCTGAGAGAAGTTATATGTAGATAAATCGTAAACAGCTGAAAATAGATGTTTAAACTATGCTTTGTAGGTTTCACTGAAATGTAAGTTTTAAATAATTGGGGGTGTTCAATTGTTTAGTATTTTTATATACTTATGTAAGTTAAAACTGAGCCATTTGAAATATTTTATGTAAAAAGATAAGAAAAGAGACTGGGGGAGATTACACTGAAGAATGTATGCATTACCCTTAGCTTACCTTTAGCTTGCTCTTGGGAATTTGGAGATTTACAAGTAACGTGAAGTTAATATATTTATTAAGACAACATGCACATAAAGAGTTTTGCTTAACATATAAAACCAAGCGAAAAATGTTATTAGTCTCTCAACCTTTAATATTGTGTCGAGCCATTGGAACATATATGCATCATTTCTTATTACGCTACTAATGAAGGGTCATATCAACTGTAGTACTAAGACTGAAAGGGGTGAATTCAGGGATAGAATGAGACAGGTGCCTTTTTTCTCCTTTTTTTGTGTTCTTAGCCTGATCTTCTATGTTGTTTCTTTAGTATTAAATGCATTTATTTTGTAAATTCCCAAGAGCAAAATAATGTTGTTCTTCAATGTTGTCTCCTCAGATTAGTCTTTTCCCCTGTGTTTATAGATTAAAAGAGTAATGACTACCATTTCCAGTTTCTTGTGCCTTTTAAAGTATTGAACTGTCTTTAATATAGTAACTTTGTAAACACAGTATGGGTAAATGGCAATCTTAGCAGTACAGTGCTTTGTTGGATCTCTCTTAGAAACGTTGTTACAAGTAATAGATTGATCCCACCAGTTTTAGACTGTTAACAACTGATTTGGTTAAAGAGAATGATTTTAGGCTGAAGAGTTATAGAATCTAGAAAACAAAACAAAACACAAAAAACCCACACACACTACAAACAATGTCTGAAATGAAAGACCTCTTTCCTAGCTTTTGCCTGTAGGGCTTCTTATGAATGTGCTTTTATATTTATTTCTTAGAACTACAGTAGAGATTTAAAAGAGGAAGGAACACAGAAGAATAGCAAAGAAAACATAGAAACATTAATGGCCCATTACATATCACAGGGAAGCAATTATGATGTAGTCACAAATATGTTACAACAATGTTTCAAAAGTGAGAAGTGTGTGTGTACCATTGTCTCAAATTTTCTTGCTCTGTGAGTCAGTCATTGAACAATTTTAAGTTTCCTCATAAAAATTTAGAGCTGAAAGGATGACTCTGGATTGATAACTGGATATGGAGACTTTTACTTCCAGATCATCTGTTTGAAGCCAAAAGTAATTACTATCTGATGGATATTCTGGGGTTTGTGTGACATAAGTTGACAGTCTCTCTCCATTTCCAAGATGAAAAGTGTTCACGTTCCAGAACTACCATTACAACTGACATTAGTTCACTTGAGACCTGATATAGAGAAAAAGAAAGGGAAGTGTTGTCTTTTCCACATTGATGTTAAAGGTCATCTGGCAGTTTTCATAAGATTAGGGGTTTGTCCTGGTGTCCCTGAACAAAATGTCCCTGTACCACAAGGTGTACCAAGTAGCAGCCACTTTTCATCCCAGAGATGCTTAAATTTCAGTGGTGCTAAACATGCAAAAGTCCAAATTCTGGCATCATTAGTTTTAATTCATGCCTTACAAAGGTAAAACTCTCACTGGGAGTTTTGCCTGCTTAAAGACTGAATACATAAGGATTTAGTACATAGTTCATAAAATTAACTATGAGATTCTATGAAAAATGATACACTATACACATGTACTTGAATTTATTAGGCCAGAGAGAACAAGGTTTAAATAAGGATGAAAACTGAATTCCCTCTTACTGACAAGAGACAATTACCTCCAGGTCTTTGCTGAGTGATATTGTCTGTGTAGTAGTATACAAAAGCTTACATGGCTCCTTGCTAATTATGCTGGACTTGTATGTATGATGGTGACCATCAAACCTAGGGAACTATAGCCTGTATCGTTTCATTATTACCAATGTTTGTGCTTCTTATTTAATAATTTCTCATTTTTAAATTTCTTATGTGTAAGCTTTTATAGTCACACTGCTAAGAAACTGACTCAAGGATTTGCTTCACACTGCCAGTATTTGCAAAATGTTGTACAGGCTTCTCTGTGGTTTTCAGTAAGGGACTGTCTTTTGTATTTGTTTCCAGCTATTAAGAGGCCCCCAACTAATTTTGATTACTTCCAAAATTGTGTGGAAACAAATATCTGTGTCACTTCACATTTTGGACAGAAAAGAATAGAACACAAAACAGAAAGCAGTCATGAAGAATAGCAATTGTAACCTGCCCAGAAATGATGCAAGGCTCTGTCAGGCCAAACATTTTTTCCTAATGGCCCCTTTAAAAAAATCAGATGGGGAGTGCTTGCCCTGTGCACATATATAGTGTGCAACTAGATAGTCAGAGCCTTGTGTTTGGGGGAATATGACAATTGCCACAGATTACGGGGATGAGAGATTTCTGAATGTTTCACAATGCAGCTGGCCCAGAAAAGCACAGAGAACTCTTTTCCAGCTCCCAGCTAACTGTCCTCGTCCGCCATAACAAATGTTACCAACACACAACTCCCTGGCCAGTTACCAACCCTTCCCAGATATCACAAGCACCTCTCTGCCATCAAACTAAAAAAAAAAAAAAGTCCTTGAAGTAAACTGATGAAAGTAGTTCTGAGGAAATTTCTTGTCTGAGTTTGCACAGAGCTCTGCAATGTCTATGACCAGACCAAGTATTAGTTGATTTATTTTCTTGTATGCAGTCCTGTTACACACCATCTGTCTGGCTGTTCATCTGTCCTTGTGGTTTCCTGGAAGGGAGCTGACTAAAACTCCCATCAGCCTTTGAGGCTGGCTTCAGCTGTCCAGATGGATACCACAGAGCAGGGTATCAAGCACTTCCTGTAAATATTTTTTAAATGTTTCTAGTCTTGGCCTTTGATGCTTCTAAGGGTAAAAGTTTATCCCTGAACAAACACTAATGGTATTTGCATCTACAATTTAGACCAAAATAGTCTGTAGGTTTCAGGGCATAGCCATGGGTTTGATGTCCAACATCTTGGTGAACTTTACAGGCATTACTGTGCAGATGAGACCACTGATGTTTATAAAATCATATGACTACTTGGATTTATAAGAGATGGACACTTGTTTGAGATCAAAGTCCAGCAGAAGTCCCTTGTTAAATATATATGAAGGCCTTTAACTTAAATTGCTTCTCAGAATGCAGATTAATTCACTGCCACTGTAAAACTTAAACTGAGAGAAAAGAAAGCAAGTGGGTTGTATATAAGGGAAAATAAATGTCCTGAAGTTGGAACATTTATTCATGTTGGTGGGCACGTTGGCAAGTAGTCTCAACAGTGCTGGTGGGACTTCTCATGTAAGTGCTTACCGACGTAAGTAATGGCTGCACAATAAAACCCAGGAAGTCGTGTAAGAAAAGGAAGAAACACTTGAAAAATAGCATAATTGAATAAAGAGTTCAACTACATATCAAAGTCAAAAGAGATTACAGGATAGTAATTCAATTGCCATAACAAAGTAGCGGTATTAGGCAGTAAAGAAATAATGGTGAGACCAAAGAGATTATAATAATGTCGTATATTTTTGAAAAGAAAAATTGTAAGTAGCTTGAATGGGGAAAATGTATAGATAGTAGCTAAGAACATTTAAAAAGCACATGCTGGAACTGGAGTCTATCTTTTATTACAGTGCAGTCTGTAGGAAAATTCAGAGAAATGATGAGTTTGGCTTGGTTTTCTGTTGTAAATTTCCTGGATTTTTTGTTGCAAGCTATGCACACACAAATGGATTCTAGTTTCAGCTGCAAACATATATGTTAAATGAGTTGTAAACAGCTTTACTTAATGCAAATATGTGAATTTGAAAACTGATTTTTTTGGTCAAGCTTGAAAGTTCTCACCTGTAAATATCTGTATTTTTCAAAGCAGCTCTAGTGGATGCAGATCCACTGAAAAATTTCACGTGTGAAATCCTGGATTTAAAAGCTTTGGGCAGGGTTCAGAAGGGCTTAGACAAATTAGAAAGGAGTCCAGGAGCTGTTTCCAAATTGTGTTGCTCCCAAATACACAGCGGCATTTTTATCAATCTGCTAAATGATTTAAATCAGCTAGTAAATGGTGTTTCCGTTTTTATTAGGGCTGAATTTTTTTTTCAAAAACAAAAACAAAAAAAAATATTTGTAAAGCTTTGTTTCCAGGCATTCATTTACATCATCTACGAGTCAGCAGCCCTTTTAACATGAGCTCCCAGTGCAACCCTAATACAATCCTCAGAGGCATAAACAGGGGAATCCTTAGTAGGAGTAGAGAGGTTATTTTACCTCTGTATCAGGCACTGATGTGACTGCTGCTGGAATACTGAGTCCAGTTCAGGTGTCAACAATTCAAGAAAAAATGTTGAAAAAGGGGAGAAGGTTCAGAGAAGAGCCATGAGAATGAGCTCCTTCAGTCTATCACTATACTTTAATGACTCTACTTAGCTTAACAAAGAGAAGGTTAAGGGGTTACTTGATTAAAGTCTATAAGTAGCTACACAGGGAACAAATATTTAAAAAGGGGCCTTCAATCTAGCAGAGAAAGGTATAATGTGATTCAAATGCTGGAAGCTGAAGCGAGAAAAATTCAGACTGGAAATAAGGTGTAAATTTTTTACAGTGAAGATAATTCACCATTGGAACAATTTACCAAGGGTCATGGTGGATTCTGAATCAGTCAAAATTTCTAAATCAGGGTTGGATATTTTCCTAAAAGATATGCTATAGGAGTGATTTGGGGGGGGGGGGGAGTTCTATGCTGTGTTAGACAGGAGGCCAGACTAGATCATCACAATGGTCCTTTCTGACCTTGGAATGTATGAATCTGTAAACACTAAACAAAACCTTAATGATGTTTAAGAAATATAATTTGTCATCATATTTCATATAAGAAATTAGTTCTAACTATTCCTAGAACCCCATAAAAATCCATACAGAGGCTGTAGTCTTTAGGAAACTGGCTAATCCCAGTGGTCAAATGCTGAAACCCATATTCGGGTGAAATTACCATTGAATAGAATGGGAAGTTTCCCTGAGTAGGGACTGATTATGGACTTCAGAATGTGGACCTAAGTGTTGAACAACTTAGATTCCAGCCAGTTTCCAAGGTTTTGAAGTGGCCAGATGGAATATGAAAGGGTTTCTGGCCATTAGGCGGTGAAACAGGTTAGAACTCTTGGGAGGAACCAGGAACAGGCTGACAGGAACCCCTCTTTTTTTCTGGCCTGCACCATCACCATGCTCTGCTGCATCCCATCCTGCTGTTTCCTGAACCCTCCTTTAGGTCAGGAAACAACAGGCAGGAGATGAGAAGGGGAAATTTAATCAGGGACTGAGGGCATGAACAAGGAAGAATTGGCATGGAGCCACAGCATGAAAAAGAACTGGAGATGATGGTTGCACAGGAGATGTGGGTAAGAAGCATGAACCATTCTTAAGGGTAGGGTTGAGGAGCATCCACTAGGTAGGGATTTCTAGGGGAATGGGAGAAGGCTCATTTGATTGAGAAAAGGAAGAGAAATGCAATAGGAATTGAAAAGGATATAGAGATTCCGGTGTGTATGGGGAGAGAGGAAAAGAGGGACTGGGAAGGGGCTTGTTTGGCACCAGCACCTCCTTAAGAGCATTTAGGCTGTGTATATTTGTCCATGATGCTCTGGGAAGAGAGAAAGAAAAAAAAACATCAAGTGACATAGTATCTGTATTGAAGAATTTGAAGTGATGAACCTTGATATGTCAGTTGTCTTCCAGGAAGAGGGAGGTCTTATCATTCAAGAACTCAGTGTTATGCAATGGTATTTACTGTGTGAAGCAAGAAGACTCCTATAGGACAATTGGAATTTCAAGTTTACACAACTCTACTATTACCCCTCATTGTTCAGATAGGTAGATTACTTAATCAAATAAGTCCATTGTTATGAAAGAAAATTCATTATCTCACCAAACTGATTCACCAGATCACATAACTAGCAATTTTTTGTCTGTTTTCAAATAAATACTTACCTTTCTCTTGTTCAGAAGTTTGTAATGTGCATGTCATAGTCTGGGCCAAGGTGGAAAATAGTCCCCACATTGATAGAAATACCAGAGGAGTGGGGATTGCTTTGGTGTCACATCCCAGTAAGACTAATAGTCTTGCCAAAACTAGGCAGACCATATCACCAGCTCATTTCATGACTATAGCTTGTCTGTCATTTATCAGCCTCCATGAGACTAAAGCCTTCTCACTGAAGAGCTCCTCCTATTATTAAAGAAAAATACTATTTTGTAGGCTATAATCTACCCATTTCTTCTCTTCAGCACTGTATCAAATCTGGACATTTCTAAAACACTGGTTTTAGATGGAGGTAACTGACACAAGAAAGATGGGTAGAGCCCTGAGCAGATAGAAAGTTTGTATCCACATCCGGCCAGTGATCCGCAAACATGGTCTGCAGATATCTGCAGATTTGCAGGGCTCTAAAGATGGAACAGCCTTTCAAAACTGGTCATTGAAGATCACCAACATTGGTGACTTGGTTGCCTGTTCCCAGCTAAATTGTTGTGAAATTTTGGGTAAAATGCAAGATTTACTTGTTTCAAGATCTCATCCAGAACTATAGAGCAGCCCAACTTCATCTGAAAGTATTAACCCGGATACAGATGCTAAACTTTTAATGACTTGAAACTTTTATCAAAATCAATAAGGATCATAAACATTGATTTTGAAATTTATTGTAGGATTTATTCTCTGATAACATATTTGAATATATTCTCAGAGAATAAATTTTACAATAAATTCCAAAATCAATGTTTGAGCCTTATTGATAGGCCATAATGACTGAAGTAATCAGTTCTCTCTTTCCAGTGGTTCAAGGATATCACATTTTTGAGGCACCTAAGGCCTGATTCAAATTCCACTGATGTCAGTTGAAGTCTTCCTATTAACTTCAGTGGGCTTTGGATCAGACCGTAAAGACTTTCTGATAGAAAAAGAAGAACAATAAAAATATGGTAGAAATTTTCACGATGATCATGGGTTTAGTGCTTTCAGAACACATAGTCCTTATAACTGAAAATGACCAGGCTGTGATAATGATCCACTGAAATTCATCATTAAATTATGTTGCATACTGTACCACAATGGCAATTTTATGTTACATTTTATTTTTCAGCATAGTGTGTTTTATTTCTACTTTATTAACAAACAGTATGTACAACTGATCTGAAGATGAAATCTAATTTAATGGTGCAATATCCTGTATGCTTATCCAGCCATGTCACTCTGTACTGTACTTCTTGTTAGGGCTGAGGGAACCTGGAACTATCAACATTATTACATGTAAACAACAAAAGTATGATGCTGATGTGTATCTATATAATGTAACTGTGGTATAGATTCTGTATCAAAATAACATCCTGATTAATTTCTCTTGTTTGTAATGGCAAAAAGTGTTGGAATATGGCTGAAAAGGGACAATTGAGAATGTTCCCAGTGTTAGATATCTCTCAGCTGGTTTACAGTTTACACCAACTGCTCTCAACACACAAACACCTGTCTTAAGGGTGTGAGGGACATATTGTGTGGATATAGAGAAGAGCATGTTTTCACCGCCTCAATTCACAACCTGTGTAAGGTCCCATAGATCATAGCCAGTTGGAATAAGATAAGGCAGTTCTTAAAGTGTTCCAACATATGCTAATAAGATAGCCTGGCTCAAAAGTACTAAAAGATTAAGATAGGCATATATTACTGATATTCCCTTTCCTTTCCCTTCACTGCCTTGTGCGTTGACTGTATCTGGGTGCAGAGAAGAATCTAGGCAAATTTGTGCTTCATTACACAGTAATATAAAAAAAGTGCTATCTAAGGCAGAGCTTATCATTAAATAAAATAATCTTCATGTTTCAGTCTTCTGAGAGAAAAATCTTGATTATTATTGATTTATACATAAGTTATCAGATGTATCAAAATGCTTTGCAAGAAGCAAATGTCCTGAAAATACAAAATAGAGAGTAATTGATAAGAGTAATTGGTAATTTACAATAAACTTATTGCATTCTGTTTGCTGTCCTGATTTTCATGTGAATTCTGTCTATAGTTTGCCTCTGTATTTACTTTTTTTCTTCTTCTTCTTCTTTTCTTTCCTACCTTCAGCAAAATGCCTCAGCAGATAAGGAGACCCTTCATGTTGCCTCAACAAAGGAAGCAAATCAAAGTGTCCAGGAGTGCGAATCACAAGATGTAAGATTGGGAGTCAGTACTTAATATAGACTGAAAGCCTTAGAGACAATTTTTAATACTATCTGTTTTTTAATAATCAAGCCAGTACATATATTTTAAAGGCAATTTCATGTTCAGATGCTGTGAAGCAAATGTGGTTTAGTGTACAAGGATGCATTGTACTCCCTAGGTTTTCTTTAGGGATTGGTTAACAGGGTTTGTAAAGCTTTTGTGAAAGTAAACCAGTAGAAGAGATGTGATTTAATGATTAACTAGTTCAGCAATCTACTTATCCCTTTGAGAGTTGGAACACAGTGGGGTACAGAATGCTGTTATATAACATTCATATTAATAAACAAGCATCGATGTCACAAATGCTTCAGGTCCTAAGGCAGATGTTTAACTTGAGAAGTAACAGTGACAATGTAACGGTAAAAGTCTGCAATCTTGTCCACTGAGAGTAGGGAACAAGCTGAAAGCTCAAATCTGTGATGCATCAGAGACAGTAGGCTGAAACCTGCAGCCCTTACTCAGTTAAAACACTGATGTAGCATGTTAACATAAATCTCAAACCAATTTATTATGGCCCATGTTACAGTACAAACAAAAAAGAGTAGAGTATTGCTGGTTTGAATGTTTCCCTGGATATTGCAAAGGATATCACACTAATATGGTCTTAGCAAATGTCCTGATGAGACATGAAAAATAATAAGAGAAGATAAGAGACAAATGAGCCTGGAGTGAAATACTAAACACACTAGTGTCCCTTAAATATAACAACCACTATATCTGCAGGTAACTGGAAAGCTTGCTGGTAACAATAATAACAGTTTACACACCTTTCATCCACACACTTACTGTTACGCAGGGATTGCTTTACACACTCAGAAGTGCAGCCATATTTTGGATGAAACACAAGAGCCATTTAACAGCACAAAGGAACACAGTACACAACAGGAACATGTTACACAACATTTTAAGGAAGGAATTGATTCAATTAACACTGCAAAGTAGAGAGAGTTGAGCCTGTTGCCTTCAACTCTGTACCAAGCTCCTTCCTGATACCACTTACTGGTTGTTGTTTAGCAAATTGTTCATGAATATAGCCCTATTTTTGGTGAATGTTTTTGTTTTTTCCTGAGAACTTGCTGGATAGTTTGGACAACTTATTTTCAGATTGTGGGTCATTTGCAAATATGGTCCTCATCAATCAGTGTCATATATACCTATGTCACATGGTATGTTTTGCTCACTGATTGCAGCACAGAATCTTTTAAAGCAAGAGAATAATGTTGTGTGAATAGTGAACAACAAATAATTCATTATTTCAGCAGCTATAGTTAAAACATTACACGAGGGGATTACTGAGGCAGAACAAAAGCAATTAATGCGTAGTGGCCATACTTTTTTAAAAAAAATTGTTAAAATTTTGTCAACAGAAAATAGGGTTTTTGACTAAATAATTTTTTTCACAAAAGTGTCTGTTTTCTGCAGAAAATTTTGACTTTTCACAAAAGAAAAAAAACCCAACAACAAAAACACTTTTGGTTTTCAGCCAAAAAGCTGAAAAGGTGTGATTCAGACATGCTGCCATGGTGCCTTATGGGAGCTATAGTTTTGGTGCCACATGCCTCAACTCTTCTCCAGGGACTGCTTTCCGTAGCTGCACTATATCTCCCATGATGCCCCACGTTGGCTCAACAAAATGGGAGACCATGAGGCACCATGTACATTATTAAAGTATAATTAGGCAAGCCAAAAAAGAACTGGAAGAGCAACTAGCCAAAGACTCAAAAACTAACAGCAGCTTTCTAAAAGTACATCAGAAGCAGGCAGCCTGCCAAACAAAGAGTGGGGTCACTGGAAAATCGAGGTGCTAACAGAGCACTCAAGGAAGATAAGGCTAGTTTGGAGAAGCTCAGTGAATACTTTCCATCAGTATTCACTCTAGAGGATGTGACGGAGGTTTCTACATCTGAGCCATTCTTTTTAGGTAACAAATCTGAGGAATTATCCCAATTTGAAGTGTCAGTGAGGAGCTTTGGAATAAATTAATAAATTAAACAGTAATAAGTCACCAGGACCAGATGGTATTCACCCAAGAGTTCTGAAAGAATTCAAATATGAAATTGCACAAATACTAACTGTAGTAAGTAATCATATAATTCATCTTCTGTAGCAGATAATTGGAGGATAGCTAATGTGACACCATTTTTTTTTAAAAAAAAGGCTCAGTGGTGACCCTGGCAATTACAGGCCAGTAAGCCTAACTTCAGTACCGGGCAAATTGGTTGAAACTATAGTAAAGAACAGAATTATCAAGCACATAGATGAACACAATATGGTGCGAAAGAGTCAACATGGCTTTTATAAAGGATGCCTCAGAGCTGTTTCTTGGCCATGTCTGCAAAAGGAACATTTACCAAACCCTTCCAGGACAAATATCTCATTACACAAGGATCTCATCCTCAGAAAGAGAGATAATTAGTGAAAGTATCATGGGATCTCCCTCCCCCAGGATGACCATTTCCTGCAAAACCTTTCTGCAAATACTCAGCAGCCACTGAGGGCCTTGTATTAACAAACAACAAAAAAAAAAAACACACACACAAACCTCCCCTTCGTACAGGGGGTAAACAATGAGGTGGCAAAATTTGGAGATGATACAAAATTACTCTCAATAGTCAAGTCCAAAGCAGACTGCAGAGAGTCACAAAACTGGGTGACCAGGCAACAAAATGGTAGATGAAATGCAGTGTTGATAAATGCAAAGTAATGCACACTGGAAAACATAATACCAATTATACATGTAAAATGAGATCTAAATTAGCTGTTGCCACTCAAGAAAGAGATCATGGAGTCACTGTGGATAGTTCTCTGAAAAGATCTACTCAGTGTGCAGTTGCAGTCAAAGAAGTTTATAGAATGTTAGGAACCATTAGGAAAGGGATAGATAAAAAGATTGAAAATATCATAATGCTATTATATAAATTCATGGTATGCCTACACCTGGAACACTGCATGCAGTTCTGGTGGCCCCGTCTCAAAAAAGATATATTAGAATTGGTAAAGGCATAGGGAAGGGCAATAAAAATGATTAGGGGTATGGAAAAGCTTCCGTATGAGGAGTGATTAAAAAGACTGGGACTGTTCAACTTGGAAAAGAGCCTAAGGGGGCATATGGTAGAGATCAGTAAAATCATGAATGGTGTGGAGAAAGTGAATAAGGAAGTGTCATTTACCCCTTTTCAAAACACAAGATCCAGAGGTCACCCAAAGAAATTAATAGGCAGGTTTAAAACAAAAGGAAGTACTTCTTTGCACAACGCACAGTCAACCTTTGGAACTCATTGCCCGGGCATGTTGTGAAGGCCAAAACAAGGTTCAAAAACAATTAGATACATACGTGGAGGATAGGTCCATCAATGGCTATTAGCCAAGATGGTCAGGGATGCAACCCTATGATTTAGATATCCCTAGCCTCTGACTGCCAGTAGATGGGAGTGGGCAACAAGGGATGGATAATTCAATGGTTGTTTGTTCTGTTCATTCCCTCCAAAGTGCCTGGCACTGGCCACTGTCGGAAGACAGGATACTGGGCTAGATGAACCACTGTTCTAACCCAGTATGGCCATTCTTATGGGAGATACAGTCTGGCCAGTTATCCTGGCCCACATTGGAGAAGAGGGGCATTAGGCATTTTAACTACAATTCCCATTTGACACTGCAAGGCATTTCCAAATTGGATTTTAGTTTTCAGCTGAAAGGTTTTATTTTTCTCAGTGTTAACAGAAATTTTTGGTGAGAGAAACAATTTTCTGAACAGCTCTATTGACCTCTATGCAGTTCTTAATTAGGCCAAATTCTTACTGAAATCAGTGGTAGCTGTGTCATGATACAAGGACTTCATTATCTGCTCCCTCCTCCCCGCCCCACAAAAAAAGTTGTAGATGATTTTAAAAATCAATCTAGATAATTTAATTTTAGATTTGAACAAGTTGGAAAGCATGGCATTAACTAATTGTGGAAAAATTGTTTCCAGTTTATTCTACTATGAATGACCACAGACTCCAAAAGCAGAATGAGCTAAGAAAGAAAAGTATTTTGTCTTTGAATATTAAATGGTATTTTCTAAGTATGTCGCTGTGTAGAATCTACAGTCCTAATACAAATAAATATACAATTATTATTTTACTTTCAAAAATAGAAATTTTTGGAGGCATATAGGCATGAATTTGAACTGCCCTTTAACCCAAGAGTCAGCTGGTCTAACAAAGCAGGGAGCTATATTCAACTGCAACAATCTCCTTTCTGTGCTGCTACCCCCTAATCAGGGCTGGATTAATGCAGGGGCTTTAGGGGCTGGAGTCTAGGGCCCAGGCTAAGGGGGGCATGGTGCAGCAGGACTCAGGCAGGCTGCCTGCATGTCGTGGTCCCACGCCACTCCAGGAAGCAGCCAGCTGCTGGCATGTATCTGAGGCCCGTGGCGGGAGTGGGTGAGGAGGCAGCTCCATGCTCTGCCCCCATCCCCAGCACCGTCCCTGCAGCTCCATTGAACCGGCCAATGGGAGCTGCGGGGCCAGCACTTGTGGGTATGGGCAGCACATGGAGACATGCTGTTCCTCTCCCCACAGAGGCACGCAGAGACATGCCAGCAGCCAGCCACTTCCGGGAGCAGCGTGGGGCCATGGCATGCAGGCAGGCAGCCTGTCTGAGCCCTGCTGCACTGGGAGCTGCCAGTGATAAGTGCCTCCCAGCCAGAGCCTGCACCTCACACCCCCTCCTACACCCCAACCCCCTGCCCCAGGTCAGAATCCCATCCTGCACCCAAACTCCCATGTAGACTCCTCACCCCCTCCTCACTCCAAACCCCTGCACCAAACTCCCTTCCTGAGCCCTCACCCTCTCCTGAACCCCAACACTCTGCCCCAGCCAGGATCCCTCTCCTGCACCCAAACTAATTGCTGTTCTAAGGTAAGAAGTAAGCTATTTTGAATTAGCTTTACTATATTCTACATGTTTTAAGACTGAAATGTAACCACAGAATGGATTTATGTTACCTAAAAGGCAAGTTTATTATAGCATTAATAGCCATAATTGTGATAATTTTGTTTTAAATTAGGAAAAAGACTTGTATACAGGGGCCCCACAAAATCTAATAGCCCCGGGCCCACAGGAGAGTTAATCCGGCCCTGCCCCTATTATGTGCAGCCCGTGCCAGGGAGTAAACCCACTGCATGTGTACACAGGACAAGCCACAATCTGGCTCTATGAGAACCAGTATATCCCCGGATAACAAACAAAAAAATAAGGGTAAGATGTGATGGATCCATCAGTCAAGTCAATCAAATCAACAAGTTTGGAGGTTATCAGTAATAAAAAAAAAAGAAAATAAATGTACAGAATTGATGTTATAAAGAATACATTACAAAAATGATAAAAAGTGGGATGGAACTGAATGCATGTACTGATAATTATGATGCAGGTAGGCGTAAAGACTTTATTTCATGATCCTATTGTTGCCTGATCTATTGATTATATATTGATCATATTACTGATATAAGAAAAGGAGTACTTGTGGCACCTTAGAGACTAACCAATTTATTTGAGCATAAGCTTTCGTGAGCTACAGCTCACTTCATCGGATGCATACTGTGGAAAATACAGAAGATGTTTTTATATACACAAACCATGAAAAAATGGGTGTTTATCACTACAAAAGGTTTTCTCTCCCCCCACCCCACTCTCCTGCTGGTAATAGCTTATGTAAAGTGATCACTCTCCTTACAATGTGTCTGATAATCAAGGTGGGCCATTTCCAGCACAAATCCAGGTTTTACCAGCAGGAGAGTGGGGTGGGGGGAGAGAAAACCTTTTGTAGTGATAAACACCCATTTTTTCATGGTCTATGTGTATAAAAACATCTTCTGTATTTTCCACAGTATGCATCCGATGAAGTGAGCTGTAGCTCACGAAAGCTTATGCTCAAATAAATTGGTTAGTCTCTAAGGTGCCACAAGTACTCCTTTTCTTTTTGCGAATACAGACTAACACGGCTGTTACTCTGAAACCTGATTACTGATATAGATTCACCAATTAGCATTCATAAATTTGGTAGGCTCTTTTCCCAAGATCAGGCCCAGTAGTATCAGAATTACTGCTCAGTTGGGAGCCCTGCTGGGCATGGTTGCAACATTCAAACTTAGGAAATCACTCTAAATTTATAATAGTTTTATTAATACAGTTAGCAACTTCACAAACACTCCAACCCAGCAAGACCGGTAGAGATAATACAGGATGAACTGAGCATTCTTGTACTTACACCATCCTTTGAAAAACAACCTGAAGTGTTAGTTATCTTCTTCCCTCTCACCACAGAATCATAGAATATTAGGGTTTAGAAGAGACCTCAGGAGGTCATCTAGTCCAATCCCCTGCTCAAAGCAGGGCCAACACCAACTAAATCATCCCAGCCAGGACTTTGTCAAGCCGGGCCTTAAAAACCTCTAAGGTTGGAGATTCCACAGCCTCCCTAGGTAACCCATTCCAGTGCTTCACCACCCTCCTAGTGAAATAGTGTTTCCTAATATCCAACTTAGAACTCCCCCACTGCAACTTGAGACCATTGTTTCTTGTTCTATCATCTGCTACCTCTAAGAACAGTCTAGATCCATCCTCTTTGGAACCCCCCTTGAGGTAGTTGAAGGCTGCTATCAAATCCCCCCTCACTCTTCTCTTCTGCGGACTAAATAACCCCAGCCTCTTCTCGTAAGTCATGTGCGCCATCCCCCTAATAATTGTTATTGCCCTCCGCTGGACTCTCTCTACTTTGTCCACATCCTTTCTGTAGTGGGGGGCCCAAAACTGTGGCCTCACCAGTGCCGAATAGAAGGGAATAATCACTTCACTCCATCTGCTGGCAATGCTCCTACTAATACAGCCCAATATGCCATTGGCCTTCTTGGCAACAAGGGCACACTGCTGACTCATAGCCAGCTTCTCATCCACTGTAATCCGCGGGGCCTTTTCTGCAGAACTGCTGCTTAGCCAGTCGGTCCCCAGCTAGTAGCTGTGCATGGGATTCTTCTGTCCTAAGTGCAGGACTCTGCACTTGTCCTTGTTGAACCTCCTCAGATTTCTTTTGGCCCAATCATCCAATTTGTCTCAGACACTCTGGACCCTATCCCTACCCTCCAGCATATCTACCTCGCCCCCCAGCTTACTGTCATCTGCGAACTTGTGGAGGGTGCAATTCATCCCATCATCCAGATCATTAATAAAGATGTTGAACAAAACCAGCCCCAGGACCGACCACTGGAGCACTCCGTTTGATACCGGCTGCCAACTAGACATCGAGCTGTTGATCATAACCATCACCAGTGGTCATCATCCTGGCATCTCCCAAGGGCTGTATCTCTCCCTCGCAAAACGCACGGACTGGGGTACAACTTTATAATGTGTTATGCTGACACCACTATGCCTAATGCGTATTCATTAGAGGTTTCTCCCTTTTGCCTTATTTGTATTTCCTCCCTTTCTGGAGGGCCAGTGGACTGCTTTTTATTTGATCCCAGACTTTGGTCTGTCCAGTTTGGGTGGCCCTACCAGGCATTAAAACTCTTGCCAACATAGCTCTCAAGGTCATAGACACACACAAGCTGATCCACTGCATCAAGGTACAGTCCCCCAGGGAAGGTGATGCCTCAGTTGTCTTGAGTCCAGCTTCACAGGAGGGAGAGAAACTATAATTTGACATTTTTAGAAATCTGAAAAAAGACTTAAAATCCCTCTCCTTCTTTAAAAAAAAGTTTCCAAAATGTTGTTTTAAGGAGTGATATCTCAGGACTTTTCAGAACTAGAAGCAAGTACTGACCTGTTGGAAAGTTGAGTACTTCCTCTTGTCAATAGGACAATCTCTTGTCTCCATTTCTGACCTGTGTCATTTTGAGTAAATTCCAAGTTTGGGAAGAAGAACAGTACCTTTTTTCTCCAGGTTTGCTTGCTTGCTGGTTTTACTTTATTTCTATGTTTCTTTGTCGTTGTTGTTTTTTTAATAGGAAATATTTGAAGATGGTCAGATTTTTTTAAATATTATGTCCCAGTGGCCAAAGTACAATTAAGGTGGTCAGAGATGCAAGACAAGTTATGCCATTTATTTTAAAAAAATAAAATAAGGGTTGAAACTGAGTTAAAAACGGGACTTAATGAATATGGTCAGAATCAAGATGTTGCTAAGAAACCTTCAGCAACTCTTTTCTTAGAGTGGTGGAAAAATCCCTTAATTGTTTATCTGATAAACAAGATTCAATTTATTTTGTAGAAGGGTTACTCTTCTAATGACTGACTACCGTAGAAGAACATTTGGTATTTTAGACTTCTAAAGAAAAAGAGAGAGAAGGTAAAGGGCTTGTCAAATATATCAGCTTTCCCTCCCACCCTGCAATCCTTATGGCCAAATACTTTGATTATTTTTAATTTGTTACTCCTGCTGCAGTTTTTGTTTATGGCTTATATGTGTTCATATTAATTAATGTATGTAATTTCTAAAGTGAATATACATACAATTTTATTTACAGGTTAGATCTAGATAGGTAGGGTGAAATGAATTCATTTGAAAATTAGGTTGGAAAAAAAGAGTTATTCCCCCATGGGACGTTCAATGGCTACAAGTAGTTAGATCATCTTGCAATATTAATGTCCTGGTTTATTTAAATCAGTGAGATTTTGCCTGAGTCAGGACCTCTGTTTGCCTCTGTCAAGGTTCCTCCCCCACTCTGAACTCTAGGGTACAGATGTGGGGACCTGCATGAAAAACCTCCTAAGCTTCTCTTTACCAGCTTAGGTCAAAACTTCCCCAAGGTACAAAATATTCCACCCTTTGTCCTTGGATTGGCCGCTACCACCACCAAACTAATACTGGTTACTGGGGAAGAGCTGTTTGGACGCGTCTTTCCCCCCAAAATACTTCCCAAAACCTTGCACCCCACTTTCTGGACAAGGTTTGGTAAAAAGCCTCACCAATTTGCCTAGGTGACTACAGACCCAGACCCTTGGATCTTAAGAACAATGAACAATCCTCCCAACACTTGCACCCCCCCCCCACTTTCCTGGGAAATGTTGATTAAAATGCCTCACCAATTTGCATAGGTGACCACAGACCCAAACCCTTGGATCTGAGAACAATGAAAAAGCATTCAGTTTTCTTACAAGAAGACTTTTAATAAAAATAGAAGTAAATAGAAATAAAGAAATCCCTCCTGTAAAATCAGGATGGTAGATATCTTACAGGGTAATTAGATTCAAAAACATAGAGAACCCCTCTAGGCAAAACCTTAAGTTACAAAAAAGATACACAGACAGAAATAGTTATTCTATTCAGCACAATTCTTTTCTCAGCCATTTAAAGAAATCATAATCTAACACATACCTAGCTAGATTACTTACTAAAAGTTCTAAGACTCCATTCCTGGTCTATCCCCGGTAGAAACCAGCATATAGACAGACACACAGACCCTTTGTTTCTCTCCCTCCTCCCAGCTTTTGAAAGTATCTTGTCTCCTCATTGGTCATTTTGGTCAGGTGCCAGCGAGGTTACCTTTAGCTTCTTAACCCTTTACAGGTGAGAGGAGCTTTCCCCTGGCCAGGAGGGATTTCAAAGGGGTTTACCCTTCCCTTAATATTTATGACAGCCTCCAATACCAATTTTCTTTTACTCATCCCTGGCATTTAGAAAACACTTTAATAAGAAAAATCTTGTCAATTAAATTCAAGAGGATGTTTTCTAGTGGCCAAACCGCTAGGAGTTTATCGGTGAAATCCTGGCTCAATTGAAGTCAGTGGGATTTTTTTCTGTTGCCTTAAGAGAATCAGGATTTCATCTAATGTATTTTTACTTACAGTGCATAGCAAGCCCTTCTAGTGTAGAATCCTGGACTAAACAATGTTTCAGGCAGAAAGTAGACTCCTTCTATTACAATATTATGAAGAATATTATCAATTTGTAACTTTCACACCCCTCCTCCCAAAAAAAAGAAAAAAGCACCATCCAAAGGTCATTTACTACCTTCTTCCGTCCAGAAAATCCTTATGCACATGACACATAACATTTAGAATCACCTATTGCAGGGTGTCAGAAATAACATCAAGCAATTTATAAAATGTTGCTTTATTTAAACAGCTGAGATTCATCATCTTCTGTTGGATTTCTAGCTCTTTTTGTTTGCCCTTGCTCAGCCTTTTCTGAAAAACAAAAGTAGTACAGATTTTATTTACTGCCTTTATGTTCCTGCAGTAAACAAATACAACAAATTCATTAATCATTCAGTGGCAAAGGACATTGAGCGCACTGGACCAAAACATACACATGTTTCTAAGCAACCATGGCATTTAGCTTCATAATTTTTGCATCATTCTTAACAGCAAAGCTTTGAGCACTCCGCTAGCCTCCACGCTCCTAGCCAATGTGGTAACAAGATAAAAGTAAAATTGTTACTGTCACAATTTTCATTTCAGGCTTGCTCAATTCTGAATCTGACTTCAATTGTCCCATGCTGCCTAAAAAAAGACTATAAAGGTCATGAAGGGTTAAAACAATTTGAGCACGGGGTTGGACTAGATGACCCCCTGAGGTACCTCCCAACCCTGATATTCCATGCTTAAACCAGTACACTGAATGGCTAAAACAAGAGTGGAAAAACTGGAGGGATACCTTAATCAAGAACCAGTGGAAACACACACTCAAATATATTACATATATTTAGCACTACATCTTCTTTAATAAGCTGTTTGGAGGCTCACCACATATTTAAGTAGATCATTATAATAGTTGATGAGAAGGCGTTTGTGCATCCTCATATTAATTTAGCTAATGATACAGGACAGTTCTCAAAGGAAAAAAATCTGTTCTGTACCTTACCATAGTTATGCCATATTTTAATACATTGTAATTCCAGTCTGAGAGCAGAACTTATCATTCTAATCATTAGATCAATGTGAAATATCTGCAAACAACAGGAAAACACGCGAAACTTGATTGACTGGCTTTTGGTACAAATTCAAATGTCAAACCAAGATAATTGAAAAGTTTGGAAGGGATGATGAACTTTTGAGCAGATCTGGGCCCTTTATAATTTTGACTTGAAATCATTTAAATTTCTCCTTTCAGAGAGTTTTGGCATTAAACCAGGTGAAATTTAGCAGATTTTACCTACTTCGTCTTTGAAGTTTCAGATCATTTGAACCAACAACACAAGGAAAATCCAGGGATTGTAAACCCACCCAAATTCCAAATATACTTTATCTCTGCAATGTGAAACCAGGAGATTCCAGATCAGACTCTGATCTCATAGATATCAGTTTTATACCAGCTAAACTCCACTGACACTCTATGGTACTTTAACACTAAGGGCTTGTCTACACTGCAGCTAGGAACATGCCTCACAGTCTGAATAGACAGATGCACGAACTCTGCTCTAGCTAGCATGCTAAAAATGCAGTGTGGAGGTTGTGGCATAGGCTAGCCATTCAAGTATGGATCCACCTTAATAAGCAAGTTGCATGATTAGATCATCTACACAGTATGTAGTTTTCTTTTTGAGAGTCGTGCTTCACTGATTTAACTGACTACCTTCATAGTCACATTGTTGCATAGTTTGTAGATCAAACTGTACAGTTTAATAGTCAAGAGGCATGCCTAATTTTACTATTCTATTAAAAAAATTAATGAGGATGCATACTGGGTGATCCACTTCCATAATTTACACAGCCAGCAGTGCATGTCCCTAACTCTGCTGTATAATTCACTGGGTGAGCTGAATACTATGGGTGTTAAATTTTTGCATACTTCACCGATCAAGCTGCATATTTCATCAGTTGAATTCTCACATGCAGATATTTTGTTGGTCAAACTGCATATGAAACTGATCAAGATGGATAAATACTTTGTCTTATACCATGCCTTGAGTGTCTATCTGCTTTAATATTTATTATTCCAGATTCTTTGTGCTTTAGAATACATAAAAATGAATTGCTTTAGGCACGAGAAGCATTGCATTGTCCGATACTTTATTTTACAAATAAAAATAAAGAGATCATTAATATTTTTCTTAATCTTCACATGGAAAATTTGAAATAAGCCCTCCTCACCAATAATTCATCCCATGGAAGCATTGTTCTGTTGTTTAGAAGGAAAAAATAATAATAACCCTTCTTTTTTTTTTTGCAGAGAACTGAATTCTCACACTGTCATAAAAATTGTAATTCTTGTCAAGACAAATTGTAATGCGATGCTGTGGAAAAATATACAATTGAAACAGAAAAGTATAGAAAAAATAAACCAATAAAAATAAGGTTAGAATAGTCTGCAAATAAATGAACTTGATTGATCATCTTTTCCCATGAAGTTTTCGTCTTGGGATCAGACAGTGTGCAGTTCTCTGCATATGCAGCTTGCACTGATTTCAATGAGAGCTCTGCACATACGGGGGCCTGAAGGATTGGGGCCTTCATAATGCCTCCAAGTTAATGGACAGCATATGCAAGTCAGTTAATAAATTATTTGTTACCATTAGGTTCTGGATCAGAGAATTTACTATAGTAGAAAGACTTTAAAGTCAACAAGAGTTTGACAGATTATCAGTGGGGTAAAGGTGTTCAGGATTTGCCCACAGTTAATCTGTAAAGTTCACTCATTAGTAAAATTTCTGTAGATTGAGTAACTCAGCACCTATCAAATAGGGGAAGGACATGTGCAGGAAAGAGAGAGAAAGATCACCTCTGACTGTGTCTTCCATTACTGTTTGAATTTGAGGAGGAGTAACAAAGTTGCAGCTGCACAACCAAAAGGCTGTGTAGATTAGAGGAATGAGCTAAAGATAGGAGAGGCTTGAGTTCTAATCCAGACTCTGCCTCTTTCTGTCTCCAATTCCTGTTCTCCAATGTGTGGATAGTAATATTTAGCTACCCAACTCAAAGGAGTGTAGTGAGAGCTATTTTGTTAATAACTGGAGAGTGACAGGAGTGGGGAGACTCTGTCAAGGCCACACCTAGTCTAGATTTTGCCTGGCCCTTCCCCACCCACCTCTATACAGGGGCAGGCACTCCCCGGGGTCAGGAACCAGGGAATTAGATTTCTCAATGAGGGTAGGTAAGTGTGAGGCCAGGAACTGAAGCAAGCAGAGCTGTGATGGAGTGGCGGGGGGGGCATGCTGCATTTTCCCAAAAGAGTACAGTAAGGACAGCTACCAGACCACATTCCCTCTTAATCACTACCCTCACTTCAAATGCAAGCAGTGAGTTAGAGCCACAAGCTTGCCTAAAATATGTCACTGGATCAGGATAATATATACCTCGATCAATGAGATGATCAAAAGGTTTTCCAAGCTGATGAAGTCTGCATTTTATCAGAAAAATATAATAATAATAAACCAAATCCCAAAACATCACATATTGCAGCATATTGAGAATTGTCAACTAAACTAATAAAATATGTATCTGGCATGACTTTTGTCTGCAATAGCACCTCTTAGAAGTGCAGCACCTATCTCTTTTGTAACGTACCCATTGTACCAATAATACTGTAATATGGAGCTGGAACTTGAGTTGCTGTACTGGATCACAGCAGTGGTTCATCTAGTCCAGAATCCTATCTCTGATGGTGGCCAGTAACAGATGTTTCAAAGGAAGGTGCAAGAAATCTTGCAGTGAGCTGTTACAGGATAACCTGCCACAGAGCGGTCTCCTGCTAACTGCCAATGGTTATAGGTTGGCTGACACCATGGACTTAGAATTTCAGAATGTTGTGATCCTTTTTACCATCAGGAAGACTTTGTGTTCTTAAATATAGTGAGCTGTAATAAATATCAAGAGTAAAAGAAGATGTTGGAAAAGTGGGGTGCAAGCATCGTTATTTTTTCATGGTCTTAAAATTAAAACACAATTTTTAGTCACACTAACTAGCCTTGAAGTGTCTCTTAATGTCCCAGAATTTTTGCTCTTTCATAGAACAGCTTCCATGGTTCATCAAATATTTGTAACTGGATCAAAGCATCTCTGCTTAATCATATCTTCCTTGCTTACTAATATAGTTTCCCAAGTGTACAATCTCGTCCATCTCTTTCATCTGTACTGCCCTTCTTACATCCACATTCTTTATTCATCTGTCACAAACAATAAGAAAAACATGAAGAATATAGCTCTGGGTTTTTTTACATTGGCCCTTAAAACATAAGCCGAGCTTGTTGGGCTCTCAAATGGATGTTAACTAAGGGAGGAGAAGTGGACTTGCCTTCATTTTCCCCTTAGTGATGCAGAGTTTATTTTCTTTGCACATATAAGCCTAATAACCTTGCTGAACTTCTCTGATTGTGTTGAGGGAGAGGACGAACATATGCTATGAATCCCAGAAAGTCTTTCCTGGAGGTAAATGGATTTTAAAAATATATTTATCAAGCTCAAAATCATCATAAGATGTAGTAAGACTGGGATAGAGGCCCAGACCCTGTGTAGTACTGCTCCCTCCCCTGGGGACCACACTAGTACATAGTGATCGTGCAATGGTGTAGAGCTGGCAAAACAGCTCCTGCACAACCTCATTTCCCTGATACCAGCCTAAATTTGAAATTGAGCATTGACCCCAGTAGACTTGGGGACCATGAATATGAAACACCTCTATCCATCCTGGAAGGTTTCCATTCGATATCACTGCTAAGCCTTCCCAGATTTGAAAAAGAGCTATTCCTTTAAGATTTATTTGTCAAGTGGAGACACTGTGCGTTGGATTAGAATTGAAAAACGAGTGTAGTTCTTTTGGCACAATTTTAGCTCAAATCCTGCCCTCAGTTAGGCTATGTCTACACTACATACTGGGGGTGTGATTCCCCTACTCATATACACATATGTGTGCTAGCTCTCACTGAGCATTCACTGAGCTATCATGGGTATGTGTAAGTGACTCACACCCTTAGCTCTTAGTGTAGGCATAGCTTTAGACTGGTACGCTGAAGTCAGTGGAGTTGCACTGGATTAACTGAGATAACTTTTAGTTCTCACTGCCTTGAACACATCCCACTGCTGCCCCTCACATTTGTCTGTGTTTTCATCTGTTTATATTTGCATTTCCACTAACATTCTTGCAAAGTGTGTTTTCATTCATCTTCTCATGGGCAATGGTTGTTCTGCGTGCAGATTATGAGGTGAAGATTATTTCTCTATGGGGGAGAAAGGGATGGCAGGATGGGGTATGGGACATGTGCAAGGAAATATGACTTTACCTCCTACCCACCTCTCTCTCTATGATTTACTTGTTGGCAGAGAAAGGACTAAGGAGCCCTTGCTCACAGGGATTAATATTTTGGTCCACCATTCTATTGGCTTAATAGAGAAAGGTGGGTGTTGCAGGGAAGGAAGTCTCCTAGCACACATCCCTGTCCTTTCATGTGCATTCACAAAGACAGATTACTGCTTAACCCGTAGAGGAGTAGATCTCTACATTCTTTATCCTTGCCCACCTTAGTTTCCCAAAGCTATTTGTATCAAAGTCTTTGTGAGTTAATATGTTTATATGTATATTAATTTATATCTTTATTAAGGTTCCTGAGAAGTAATATTCTGCTATATATACCTGCTGAACAATGAATGCATAAGATCCAGTAAAATATTCTAAAGCCCATAATATCATGTTCAGTCTTTGTAACTTAATAAAATGTGTTTAGCATTTGTTAAATACATTTGGTATATCATACAGCAGGTAATTAAAAAAAACACCTATAAATTTTTGGAGGCTTTCCTTATTCATTCACTGAGTTACCATGATATATGGTGTGGTGCATTGCAATAAAAACACAGTAAATTGCATTGCAATTCCAGTGGAAATAATGGCAGCTATGCCATGACTCAAGGTATTTTATAGCAATATGGTTGTGTAAATTATTCATGTCTCCAGTGCATCTATCCTATATTAACAGAGTTACACATACACATTATACTAGACACAATGTTTTATCGGGCTTTGGCACTATGAAGAAACAGCATTCATGACACCTTAGGTAAGGTTGTAAACAGGTTTCATTTTAAACCCTATTTTTACCCTTCTGAAACCTAAGAACATTGGTTTGTCTTGAAAATTGCCATATTTACTTGAAAGCAAACAAGAAAATCTTACCCAAAATTTGAATAAAATTGATTTTAGAGTTACGGCCCATTTAACAAGTATTCTGATATGAAATTATGATGAGTTTTTACTATCTATTTCAGTTCTTCTCTATCAAAACAGCAGGTTACTCCCTTTTCCGAACTTGAAAGGGAAATCATGAGTTGGAATAAATTGGCATTGCTATGGTATGCTGATTTACACCAACTGAGAATCTGGTCCTACAGATAGTTTGCTGTCCTTCAAAACTAGTCCTTATGCACTAGAGGCAGCTGAAGATTAAATTATAATTAAACAAAGTGATAAGTGATTGTTTTATCAAATTGTACCAGTTGTACCAGTTACACCCGTAGACCTCATTCCTAGCTAACAAAGCTGTTTAGAGCTGTCAGGCTCTGGTGCTTTTTGAAGAGAAAGTGCCTAGAGCAGGGGTGGGCAAATTTTTTCGTGTCCCCCGCTGTCCCCTCTTGTTCACAGCAGCACGGGCAGCGCGGCTTGCGCCCACTCATCTCCTAGGCTTTCCAATAAGCCTGTCCTGCTGCTCTGAGCGGCATGGTAAGGGGGCGGGTGGGAGGCGGGGTTGGATAAGGGGCAGGAGGTCGTCAGGGAGCAGTTGGATGGGACGGAGGTTCGGGGGGGGCAGTTAGGAGACAGGGAGCGGGGGGGCTGGATAGGGGGTGGGGTCCTGGGGTCCCAGGAGAGGGTAGTCAGGGGACAAGGAGTGGGGGGGTTGGATGGGTTGGGGGGCCTGTCAGGGTGTGGGGGTGTGGATAGGGGTTGGGGCAGTCAGGGGACAGGGAGCAGTGGGCATTGGATAGGGGGTGCGATCCCAGGGGGCAGGTAGGGCGGGGGATCGTGGGAGGGGACAGTCAGGAGACAAGGCGCAGGGGGGGTTGGATGGGTTGGGGGTTCTGAGGGGAGCAGTCAGGGGGTGGGAAGTTGGAGGGGGTGGGGGCCAGGCTGTTGGCAGAGGCACAGCCTTCCCTACCAGGCCCTCCATACCATTTTGCAACCCGCGGGCCGTAGTTTGCCCACCTAGAGGAACCCCTTCAATGTATTGACTATCTCTCAGTGGGGAGAAACAGGGATATCAGAGGAGGCTCTGCTTCCCCTGATGTCAATCATGATGATTCTACTATGATAGGATTGATCCCAAGCCTATTGAAATCAATGGGAGTCGTGTTTCAGTGGGCTTTGGATGAGGCCTATAGGTGGGCTGAGGAAGGTGGAATCTTGGAGTCTGCTTCTGGGAGACAGAACTGGAAAGCTCCTCAGCGACTACCTACTTGCCTCTTCTCACTGGTTTCCAGTAGTGTTCTGCAGGAACAGAGTCAGTTGGGCCATGGAGCTCTGGAGCAGGTCTACACCTGCTGGAATATCATGCCCATAGGAGAAATTTCTTCCTATCCCCAGAACCACATCAGTTAATGGCTGGCTTGTAAGATGAAGCATGAAGGATTGGTCCCTTATAAAAAACAATTATTAATCCTAATCATGCCTCCATTACTTGTCTCTGCTCTAAACCATTCCTTTCTCTACAGTTAATCTTTCCCAATTTCAATGTTTTTCCAAGCCTCTACTAACTTTTGTCACTGGATCCTTTCTATTTCTGTTGTATCTTTTCTGAGACAAAATGACCAAAACATTTCAGTCTTGTAGGTGACGGCAAACTGTCAATTATAAAATTGTCTAATAATTATTTAGTATTATTGTCTACTATTTTTAAACACAACTTAATATTTTGTTTGTTAGTTAGTTTTTGGGTTTTTTTATGCCCCTTTAGTAAATTTCATTTGTCATCACACTACCCATTCACCTAGCTTTGTTAGGTCTTTCTTAAACTTCTCAAGGTTTTCCCTAGACTAACCTGAACAATTATACACCACTGTTCACTTCCTTTCCATCTCATGAATAAATATAATAAATGCCAGTCTTAACAGGCTAGACTATAGGTGAGACTTTTGACGTGTAGAAAATTGAGTGAATATTTCTACTCTGCTTTCTGTCTATGAGAGAGTCCTTTACCTCTCAGTCTATGACTATGTTGTTTCCTTTTAGTAAGAAAGTCTTTAAGAACTTCAAATAAATGATATCAACCAGCGCTGTTTTATTCACTATTCTATTGACATGCTCAAAGGATTTTTAATAGATAACAAAGGCACAGCTTTCCTTTCCAGAAATTTTGCTGATTTGTCCCTCTCATCTCATGTTCACCTAAAGAGCTGGACATAATGCACTTTCTGTACTTAGAGAGCCAGATGCCCTCCTCCCACTCAATCTGTTGATCAATTCCATTGTTCTACTGATGACCCAGTGGTTTAGGTAAAGGAATGGAAATCGAGAAGTCCTGAATCTTAATTCCAGTTTTTACTCCAACTCTCTCTGTGGTATTGACCAAGCTACTTAAATTCTCTGCCACAGTTTCCTCATCTGTAATATAGGAATTGTAATTACTTATCTACCTGCCCCACAGTGCTGTTGTGAGGATAAATTGGAGAATGTTAGTAAAGAGCTTTGAACATAAAAAGGGCTATATAAGTGTCAACCCCATCTACTGAAGGAAAGAAGAATCACTGATTTTTTTCCCAAAACCTTTGTAACAGTGATATGGTTTCAATGATTGTATTTTCAGGTTGGCAAGACTTGTTTGGGGAAGCACAATAATTCAACATCTCCTCACTTCAAGGTGGCAGAAACAGATCCTAGCTTTCAGGTACTTCTGTCTTCGAGTAATTGAGCCCTTTTATAAAAGTGTCTTTATCAAATGAAAAATTCCTTGAACTATATCTGCTTATTCTAAGTCAGTGATTTCTAGGTAGTTCCTCATTAATCACAATGAAGACTTCCACTCCACTTGATTGAAGTTGGTGGTTTGAGATGGCCTTCTGTTAGGAACTATTACAATACTTAAAGAACTTGACTGCCCTAATAATCAGCTCAGCCATTCTTATAAACTCAGTGTTCCTTTTTGGGGGGGAGGGGAGAGAAAAATTTCCAAACCCTGTGTATAACTATCATAGAAACATAGAATCATACAATATTAGAGTTGAAAGGGACCTCTGAAGGTCATCTAGTCCAACCCCCTGCCCAGAGCAGAACCAATCCCAACTAAATCATCCCAGCCAGGGCTTTGTCAAGCCTGACCTTAAAAACGTCTAAGGAAGGGGATTCCACCACCTCCCTAAGTAACGCATTACAGTGTTTTACCACCCTCCTAGTGAAAAGGTTTTTCCTAATATCCAACCTAAATCTCCCCCACTGCAACTTGAGACTGTTACTCCTTGTCCTGTCATCTGCTATCACTGAGAATAGTCTAGATCCATCCTCTTTGGATCCACCTTTCAGGTAGTTAAAAGCAGCTATCAAATCCCCCCTCATTCTTCTCTTCTGTAGACTAAACAATCCCAGTTCCCTCAGCCTCTCCTCATAAGTCATGTGTTCCAGACCCCTAATCATTTTTGTTGCCCTTTGCTGGACTCTTTCCAATTTCTCCACATTCTTCTTGTAGTGTGGAGCCCAAAACTGGACACAGTACTCCAGATGAGGCCTCACCAATGTCGAATACAGGGGAACGATCACGTCCCTCGATTTGCTGGCAATGCCCCTACTTATACACCCAAAAATGCCATTGGCCTTCTTGGCAACAAGGGCACACTGTTGACTCATATCCAGCTTCTCGTCCACTGTCACCCCTAGGTCCTTCTCTGCAGAACTGCTGCCTAGCCATTCGGTCCCTAATATGTAGCAGTGCATTGGATTCTTCCGTCCTAAGTACAGGACTCTGCACTTGTCCTTGTTGAACCTCATCAGATTTCTTTTGGCCCAATCCTCCAATTTGTCTAGGTCCCTCTGTATCCTATCCCTACCCTCCAGCGTATCTACCACTCCTCCCAGTTTAGTGTCATCCGCAAACTTGCTGAGGGTACAATCCACACCATCTTCCAGATCATTAATGAAGATATTGAACAAAACCGGCCCCAGGACCAACCCTTGGGGCACTCCACTAGATACTGGCTGCCAATTAGACATGGATCCATGGATCACTACCCGTTGAGCCCGACAATTTAGCCAACTTTCTACCCACCTTGTAGTGCATCCATCCAGCCCATACTTCTTTAACTTGCTGACAAGAATACTGTGGGAGACCGTGTCAAAAGCTTTGCTAAAGTCGAGGAATAACACATCCACTGCTTTCCCTTCATCCACAGAACCAGTTATCTCATCATAGAAGGCAATTAGATTAGTCAGACATGATTTTCCCTTGGTGAATCCATGTTGACTGTTCCTGATCACTTTCCTCTCGTCTAAGTGGTTCAGAACCGATTCCTTGAGGACATGCTCCATGATTTTTCCGGGGACTGAGGTGAGGCTGACTGGCCTGTAGTTCCCAGGATCCTCCTTCTTGCCTTTTTTAAAGATTGGCACTACATTAGCCTTTTCCCAGTCATCCGGGACTTCCCCGGATCGCTATGAATTTTCAAAGATAATGGCCAATGGCTCTGCAATCACATCTGCCAATTCCTTTAGCACTCTCGGACGCAACGCATCTGGCCCCATGAACTTGTGCACGTCCAGTTTTTCTAAATAGTCCCGAACCACCTCCTCCCCATGTAGTACTCCCCAGTGCAGTAGTCTGGGAGCTGACCTTGTTCGTGAAGACAGAGGCAAAAAAAGCATTGCATACATTAGCTTTTTCTGCATCCTCTGTCACTAGGTTGCCTCCCTCATCCAGTAAGGTGCCCACACTTTCCTTGGCTTTCTTCTTGTTGCCAACATACCTGAAGAAACCCTTCTTGTTACTCTTAACATCCCTCGCTAGCTGCAACTCCAGGTGTGATTTAACTATGATTTGGTGAAACTCTGCTTCCCCTTCATCTGTTGGTCCAATAAAAATACAGTTACATAGATATTCTGTAGCAGAGAGGGGAAGTGCTGTACCTCTGGGCAGCTCAGCTGGTTTGCTCCATTCTAATTCTCCAGCCATTTTTGTACCACTGATTAACCAGCTGGTTTTTTTCCCCCTCTGCCACTTAGGGTGTGGGGGGAGCATCAACATTTTTTTTCACCCTAGTCAACAAAATGGCTAGGACCTTTTCTAGCAGAGACCAGAATTCTGAACCAGACAATCAGAAACCAGTTGAAGGATATTCTGTTGTTCGAAATCTTCCTAGCAGTATCCTCTAATAATAAATCTATAAAAGGTGAGCAATTGATTTCATACAATTGTTTCTACAATCAAAATTTTGGTATTTTGAGAAAAATTCTACAGGTTTCATGGAATGTAGATTAACTCTATATAGAGAGACACACATTATACATATGTGTATACATATACATGTATCATGCATGTATATGTGCACTCAGCAGACATACTATAGTTATTTCAAAAGCAGTACAAAGTCTAGCAAAAATAAATACAGCTGTGCGCACATTATTCCTATGGCACTTTAAGCATTCAGTGTTGATTCCTTGTATTCCAGTGTAATATGATGACCACAGATTGTTGGCCTGATTCTCCTCTCACTTACTCCTCAGTTCAGTAATTCTTGATTTAAATCAGGATTGATTTAAAATGAGATCAAAATCGAGGCCTGTGTTTCTTGATGAGAAAGATGACCTTTTTTATTTAGTATCCCACTATTCATCTGTGTAACATTCCATAATATTACAATACTTACATTGATTCTGTTTTCCCCATTGTGTTGGTTAACAGAAGTTGCACAGCCCTGCATGGATTCAACCTGAAGCTAAAAAATCAGCAGAGACAAATGAGAAGAAGCATGAAGAGTTAGATAAAACAGAAGAACAAGCACTGTAAACATTACTAAACTATGTTAACAATGTCCTTCATTTGCTATTGTATTCATATTGTTTTTAGTCCAGAAGCATGATAATGTATCAAGTTTCTAAAGCATGCGACTTTTTCACTATTTTATGAATGTTTGTAAATTAGTCTAGTTTCTGAAATAGACCAATTAGTATCTCTCAGCAATAATCCAACAGAAATGGATGTTTGAAGATATGTTTTGTAATACAGTCCAGTTTTTTGAAATATTATTCTGCCCTGATCAGTAACTTGCTTATTATAAATAAGTCTGTTTTGTAAAGAACTGCCATTCAGACGTTTTCTTTTCTTAGCCTGTTCTGTTTGTTAGCTATCTTTACTGTATACTGGGAGGCTGAAGTCAAAACGGGGATAAAAGCCTGCTAACATAAAATAATAGTAATTACATAGTTAAAGTGCAATGCTACTCGAAAGAGTGACTATGTACATGGCACAATAGGATTCCATATTTACCACCTTTCAATGCCTTCCATCTCAAATCTATTCAGTTAACAGGTAAAAAAGATGTTTGGGTTTTTTTCCTATTTGCAACCATTACAAACTCAACTGAATCTCAAGGTGTTTTCTTTGTGGCTTATGCAGCACCAACATAAAAATTCTGCAGTTGAAACCAAGTAACAATTCTACTGATGATGCACAAGCCAGAATGGAATCCATCTCCATCTCCTATAGCTGTGTTGGCCCTGCTGCCCTAACAGGAGTGAAAAAGAGTAAAAACTTACTTTGTCATCATAATTGGCAAAACACAGAGAAAGTGGATTTGATGAGTGCTTGCAATGGGGCATGCTACCTGTGTAGTTCTTAAGAATCTCTTAGCTGTGCATAGAGTGCATTTTCTGTAGCAGTTCTGCAGGATTGGGAGTGGAACCAGCAGAGAATAAATATCTGGATAATTGATTCAGCTGAGGTTAATTTAAGCAACAGGGCCAAGCTGCTAGATCTAAAAGAAGAAGAAAAGGTGAATCTGCGGACGGGGAAGTGCAAATTCTTCTTTGAGTATTTGTTAGAGTGGATCCCACAGTAGGTATGAATGTGTCTCATGCACAAGACTGGAATCTTTTGATTAGCAATGTTTGTTAGGCCTTGCTTGTGCCATGCACATCCTCATGCTCCTACCTTGGCAACAAGACAGAAACCCTTTGATCAAAATCAATTCCTCTGATTAGTTTCTCTATCCCTTTCCATTTAAATGATAAAAACAAACAAACAAAATTCTCCTTGTGTTTTCTTACTACCCTGGTCCCTTGTCCTCACGTGATGGTGAACTCAAAGGCTTTAAATCTTGTCCATTTTGCAATTACATAATCCTGCTCACCAACTACTATAGCTGCTGTCCATTCTGTCTCAGTGAGTTGCATACGCTGAACAAGTGCTCAATGTGCAATTTGTTCTCAGCACAGACATAGAAATCCCAAGATGCCCACTTCAAGCTTCACTTTTTGGGAAAATCTGTGAGAGTTACATCAAACCCAGAGGAAAAAGAGATAATCGGAAAGTCTTCCTGTGCAAGTATCCTTAACAGCCAGCACACAAGGAGAGTGGTACCAAAAAGAAATCACTGTTGAGTAAAGTCTTGGAATTGAAGTCACCGTACTTACAGCCTTGGGGCCAAAGACCTGTACCACCTCCTCACAGAGGCAGGGAAGTCCAGAATAGAGATAGGCATGACTCCAGGCACTGCTTTATGTCCTCCCATAAGCAGAGGTCAAAATACCAGCCCTCCAGGGAGGAGACCACTAACCACTTATAGTGGCCAAAGATCAGCATAAAAATACACAAGCCCAGCAACGACATTGACACTGTTCACTCCAGTACCTATATTGGCACCAGCAACAGAATCACTCATGGTACCAGCAGAGGAAGTAATATCCTCTGTGGCAATGTCTTTGATACTGAGATCTTCATCAGTACCAATGCATGCACCTTTCCTTCCACCACCAATATCATATATCAGCACCACCCCTGGACAAATCTATTCAGCGTCCCTATTAGCAGGGCATACCTTCTCACCAACATCCAGTAGGGAATCTTGGGAGTAGACCAGAGACTCCTCCTTCAGGGTCTCAGTGTTTAGAAATGGACTGTCCATCCCCAACCAAACCAGACATACCAATATGTATACAGGTGGGGGAAAGGGAATATAGGATCTCGAAGGCAGGGAAGCAGACTATATTTCCTCTCCCCCCACATACAGAGAAAGGGAAGGTGATAGATCAAGAGGAGCAGCAAAATCCTCCATACTCCTATCACCATGGTTTAAGCAGCCAAGCTATTTAGGAAACCTCTCCCGACTTCAGTATTGCCATGTCAGGCCAGCTGTAGATGGAGGCAGCTGCTTCTGCAAAGTAAGTAAGGTGGGGAGAAGGAACATAGGATCTGGAAGGCAGGGAAGCAATCTCATAGACTGTGAGCTACAGACAGCTGCTTCTCCGCCTTTGAGATGCTATATTAAGAGCCCAAAATTTGTATCTGCATCTGGGCTTTCATTCAGTTCCATCAAGTCCACCTTGCAATAATCTCTGCATGGAATCCACCTGATCAGTTCTCTTTAGTCTTCATGCATCCCATGTGTCAAGGTTCCTTCCCCACTCTGAACTCTAGGGTACAGATGTGGGGACCTGCATGAAAGACCCCCTAAGCTTATTCTTACCAGCTTAGGTTAAAAACTTCCTCAAGGTACAAACTTTGCCTTGTCCTTGAACCCTAAGCTGCCACCACCAAGCGTGTTAAACAAAGAACAGGGAAAGAGCCCACTTGGAGACGTCTTCCCCCCAAAATATCCCCCCAAGCCCTACACTCCTTTCCCAGGGAAGGCTTGATAAAAATCCTCACCAATTTGCATAGGTGAACACAGACCCAAACCCTTGGATCTTAAGAACAAAGAAAAAGTAATCAGGTTCTTAAAAGAAGAATTTTAATTGAAGAAAAACTAAAAGAATCACCTCTGTAAAATCAGGATGGTAAATACCTTACAGGGTAATCAGATTCAAAACATAGAGAATCCCTCTAGGCAAAACTTTAAGTTACAAAAAGACACAAAGACACATTCCATTCAGCACAGTTTATTTACCAGCCATTTAAACAAAAGGAAATCTAACACATTTCTAGCTAGATTATTTACTAACAAGTTCTAAGACTCCATTCCTGTTCTGTTCCTGGCAAAAGCATCACACAGACAGACAGACCCTTTGTTCCTCCCCACCCCCTCCAGCTTTGAAAGTAACTTATCTCCTCATTGGTCATTTTGGTCAGGTGCCAGCGAGGTTATCCTAGCTTCTTAACCCTTTACAGGTGAAAGGGTTTTGCCTCTGGCCCGAAGGGATTTTATAGCACTGTATACAGAAAGGTGGTTACCCTTCCCTTTATATTTATGACACCATCAATATCAAAATTCTTGAAGAGGTTGTTGCATACTTACCCACGTTGCAGAAAGCACTGCTTGCATGGAATCTCAATGCTGTCCATTCCAGCCATTTCATTTTGGAATGCTACCTACACCACGTTACACTCAAGACAGTCTTCTTAGTTGCCATCTCCTCAGCTAGCAGAGCTGAGACCTCATCCAATTTTTATCCGTAAAGTGGTTTCAGAATTTAATTTGAACCAGTCCATCTACTTACCTGTATTCTTCACCAAAGCCCATGCCACAATGGGGGAGAAGAATCTCCACATTCTGCGTGTTTCAGGAGTTTTATTATACTATGTTGATTAAAAAAGCCCCTTCAATCTGGCACTCCTCTTTTTGTGATCATCTCTTGTGCTTTGAACATTCAAGCTCTCTCCTCTCAGAGGATGTATAAAAGGATCACATAGTGAATATCAATCTACTACTAGATGGATGAGATGCCTCTCCCTCCAAATGTTAAATCTCACTCCTCGAGAGCATAAGCTACATCCGCTGCCTACTCCAAGAGCATATTCATATTAGAAAGCTGTAAGGTTGCTATGCAGAGTAACTCCTTGGTGTCCATTAAGCACTACGCTCTTGAACTAACTGCTAGGTCAGATGCCAAGTTTGAGAAGGCAGTGTTACAATCACCGTCCAATTAGGTCCGTCAGAATTCCACAGTTCCATCTTCCAGATGGGACACTGCTTGCCAGTCACCTACAGTGAGATTCACCATGGATATATAGTTAAAGAAGAAAGAATGGTTACTTACCTTGTAATAATTGTGGTTGTTTGAGATGTAATCAGTGTGGATTCCACCTTCCAATCCTATATCTGGGATTATGATTTAGCAAGGGAACTGAGGGATAATTGCAGCCACTCCGCACTTTATGCCTTTGGAGAGAGGAGCATTAAAAACATGCCTGGTGCAGGCATGGCCCAATGGACACTGCTATTTAAAAGATTCTGATCTCACACATGAGACACTTAAGGTTTGTCTGCACTGCAGTTTAACACCCATGACTGGCCCATGCTAGCTGAATCGGGCTTATGGGCTCGAGCTAAGGGGCTGTTTAATAATGGTATAGATGTTCTTGCTCAGAGAGTGGTCCAGGCTCTAGGGCCCTGAAAAGTGGAAGGGTTACAGAGCTTGGACTTCAGCCTGAGCCAGCATGTCTACAGTGCAGTAAAACAGCTCCTTAGCCTAAGCCCCATGAGCTTGAGTCAGCTGGCACGGGCCAGCCACGAATTGTTAATTGCAGTGTAGACATAGCCTTTAAGTGGGGTCTACCACACTGATAACATTTCTAGGAATTATGGTTACCATAGGTAAGTAACTGTTCTTTTCACGCAGCGGGGAGGCTGGATGACCCTTCTCAGACCCTGAAAGGGGGAGAAAATTGTGTTGCAGGGGTTTTTTGCTTGAACTCTAGAGAGTGGTGGACTAATATTAATAATATTGCCTGGAAATGGAAAATGTTTTTCTGAAACCTGGTGAGGGGGAAGGACCTTGGAGCCTGACCTCCAGTCCAAGCAGGAACATCTACACTGCTATTTTTAGCCGCACGGCTTGATCCCTGGAGCCCAAGTTAAGTGATCTGGGCTTTAAAACTTTGCACTGTGGGCTACTCTTTGAAGTGTAGACATACCCTTAAGCATCAAATGCAAAACCTGACTGCCTTTCTGATCACCCCAATACTTCTGATTGACTGGCTTGCACAGGGAGCAAGGGGAGATAGTCAGCAGTTCTCATTGGCCAGTCGAGAGCTACCCTATATGTACACTCACTTGTAATAGATGAAGAGATGTGTACTGTTACTTCATGCTGCTACTTAGCATAAAAGTCATAGGGCAAAAAGTCAAACCCTTCATTTTGCCAGTAAAGGATAGTCTTAAAGGGAATAAATAGACGTGGATATATTCTCCCATTTATGGATTATCTGACGGTCAGCAGTTAAAAGCAGGTTCTACTTTAAAAACAGCCCTTCCATATTTTGCTGCACATTCAGTGCAACAGGTAAAAAGGCAAAGCAGTATCCTGGATCACTGCCCATTGTAACATCTCATGACTGTTTTTCTGCTGGATTGCACAATAGGATACATCCCAGACGATTTGTTTGTCTCCTTTCTGGAAAGGAGTTCATCCACGTCACATATATTGATTTTTGTGTAAAGGTCATAACCAAGAAGTGCTCACTTATGCAAAATTGGAAATACACATTTTTGGATCAAAACAATGACCGCTACAAAACAGAATGTTAAAATCTTTGTTATTCTTCTCCTTACAAGCTACAATGTTTGGTTTGAAATGGGTTATTTGTCTGCAAATAGGGTTCAGTAACTTATTTTGCTTGAGCGAAACTTACATATTTTACTAGATGTGATTTCCATTTTATTCATCAAGAAACATAAAAATAGCCCTTAGTGTTTCACTCCTTGAAAATTAAGATGCTCAATTCCAATTCATTGTTTATTTTTCATACTGAATTTTTACTGTCTTTGCAGGGTAAATCGGACATGAGTAAGTGAAATGAAAACATACTTTATGACACAAATATTGTAGTGATACTGGGCTAAATTTATCCCAATGAAAGTCCATCAGATACAATGGTTTTCCACTAGAGATTTGGCTGGTTCAATATATTCATCAGGAATACATTTTCTACCTCAACATGGATTTCTTTGAATGTTAGGGAAGAGGCTTTGTGTCATCATTCCATCAGCTGACTTGCAGTGGGGATCTGGATGTGTCCTTGGCTATGCCACTGACTCAGCCTGAATTTTGGAAAAAACTGCCTCAGTTTCCATTTCTACACTCACTTCATTTCTGTGAATCAATTTGTGATCCTGAGATGAAAGACATTATGTTAGTGCTAAGTATTATTAGTACTTTATTTAGTGCTTTTGCTTGCCTGCCTTAGTACAATTTCCTCTTAAGAACTGTCAAAGTCAATATGGTGTAATCAAACTGTAGACTGGGGCATTTTCTGAAAAATATGACCTTTTCAGAAGGTTTCTTCCTAGCTACAAATATGAGACTCTTAAATATTTTTTCATTTTTAGCACATGCTGAATATTATCTTTGCTGTACTGTGTTGTATTTGCTGTAAATACAAAGTGTTAAATAATTCTCATTTGAATGTGTTATAGAAACAGCAACAATATTTGCACATACTAAGTTTACTGTTTACCAAAAATAACTAGGAACATTCTGTATAGCACTTTAAACAGATTCCTGTTGGAATATTTCTAACTGCACAATATTAGGCTCTGATTCTGCCTTTGTATACATGTGACAGGGTGTACATGCCCTTTGAAGCCCCCTGTTAGAGGTCCCATAGTCTTACCACACCCTGCTCCCAGGAAGGATGGCTGGCCCTCTAGAGCGTCTGCCTAGAGAGTCTGCACAGAAGCAGCCAATCAAAGCACTGCGGACTCAGATAAAAGGAGCTGCAGGGGCTAAGCAGGTCAGTTGCTGTCTGAGACCGGAAGGGCTGGAAGACTGTGACACTCTCCAGGAAATAGGCCTGCAGGAGTCCCTGCTCAAGCAGGAAACAGACAAAGAGAACCAAGGATTGTTATCCTAAAGTAATGGGTGAAAGTGATGGGATTGAGTGGGAAGCAGCACAGGCAATGCAGCAGTAGCAACTATTAAGGGAGCCATCACATGGTTACTGTTGACAGGGTCTCTGGTTTGGGACCCAGAGTAGTGGATGGGCTCCGGTCCCCCAGTCAGTCAGTGGGAAAGTGGCCTGAGTCCTGAAAAGGGAACAAGACTCTTGGCTAAAAGCCTGAGAAAGAGCCTGGAATTTAAACAGGCCTGGGGTTGGGGCTGAAAACCCTGGTTGAGGGCCAACCATGTGTTACCCAGGAAGGAGTTCATCCATTTTAGACTGTGACTTGGTGTCAAGGTTCCTTCCCCACTCTGAACTCTAGGGTACAGATGTGGGGACCTGCATGAAAGACCCCCTAAGCTTATTCTTACCAGCTTAGGTTAAAAACTTCCTCAAGGTACAAACTTTGCCTTGTCCTTGAACCCTATGCTGCCACCACCAAGCGTGTTAAACAAAGAACAGGGAAAGAGCCCACTTGGAGACATCTTCCCCCCAAGCCCTACACTCCCTTTCCTGAGGAAGGCTTCATAAAAATTCTCACCAATTTGCATAGGTGAACACAGACCCAAACCCTTGGATCTTAAGAACAATGAAAAAGCAATCGGTTCTTAAAAGAAGAATTTTAATTAAAGAAAAACTAAAAGAATCACCTCTGTAAAATCAGGATGGTAAATACCTTACAGGGTAATCAGATTCAAAACATAGAGAATCCCTCTAGGCAAAACCTTAAGTTATAAAAAGACACAAAAGTAGGAATATACATTCCATTCAGCACAGCCTATTTTAGCAGCCATTTAACAAAAGGAAATCTAACGCATTTCTAGCTAGATTATTTACTAACTTTTTACAGGAGTTTTGAGCTGCATTCCTGATCTGTTCCAGGCAAAAGCATCCCACAGACAGACCCTCCCACCCCCTGCAGCTTTGAAAGTATCTTGTCTCCTCATTGGTCATTTTGGTCAGGTGCCAGCGAGGTTATCTTAGTTTCTTAACCCTTAACAGGTGAAAGGGTTTTGCCTCTGGCCAGGAGGGATTTTATAGCACTGTATACAGAAAGGTGGTTACCCTTCCCTTTATATTTATGACACTTGGCTAGAGGACTGAGCCACTGATGACCCACCTATTGAGGCTCACAACCTAGAGCTGGTTCCAGGAACAGAAGAGAAGATTGCAGCACTGCATCCAGCTGACAGAAGGCATTCACTGGGGTGAGTGCACCCTGTCACAATACCTTTTATAAGTAAATGAAACTAGTTGTGTGTATAAAGCTAATCACACATGTAAGTATCCATTTCAACAAAACTATGCAACACATATTAGCTACATGTCCTGTAACTGAAAGTTTGTGCTTGGATTCCTGAAATTTTGTTTCTAATACAGAAATACTAGGGACCCTGTCACAGGGTGGTCTCCTGTGAGTCTCTCACCTTATGTACAGACCATACTCAATCCAGGCCACCTTCACCACCACTGTGCTTTTATTATAGTGTTCTAACAGTCTAACAGGCTGAAGGATTATTTACATATTACCAAGTCCCAGTGAATTCCCCCTCTTACATCTGGAAACAAAGGGACTAGTGCTAGCAATAGCAGTCAGCTCTGTCTTCCTTTAGACTCCTAACTGCATCCAGGGTTTCCTTCCTCTCTGTTTATCTGCTCCCAGCTGTTGGGAATTTTCCCCTCTAATTAGCCCTTCAGCTGTGGCCCTACTTCTTGATCCTCTCTTTATGTCTCAGTTAACTACGTTGGTGGGGATTTGAGTGAGAGAGTATTGAGTCAACTCCTGACTCTGAACCCCATCACAGACCAAACTGGTTTCTTCATGAATAACTTAGTACTCCGCACCAGGGTTAAATCCCCTGCTGTACTTTCAGCTGTAGATGCCTTGTCAGTGCTGTCTCCCCTTAGTGCAAACATGACGGGTTCATTCCAAAGCCTCTCTGGGAACGCACGTCCTTGGATGTCAGCAGGCACGCCTGCAGTACGTTGTGACAATGCATCCAATTGTAGCTGGGATCTCCGACAGTCCACCATAATGTTGCAACTCTTCACAGGCATGGTCATCAGGTTACTGTCTCACGCAAAATGGACCATCTTGGTATATCAATTGCAGGATTAACAACATCAAGGCTGATAGATCACGGACATCACAAGGTGGAAGATTCTTTACTTCTGTATTCTGGTGGCCCCAACCATTTATATGGGGTAGCACTACCACTGCGAGGCAAGGCCAAGTCCTCCCTGGCAACCTGGACACCAGTGTCTCCCCCATTTACTTATTGCATGTCTAAAACATTGGCACAGATACCTCACTGTCATAGTAGTTTATGCGCCAAAAGAGGAATCTGTTGACTCAGTTCAAGATCATTTCTATCATCAATTGGAATATCTAGTATGCACGGTCCCCCATATGATAATCTCGTGATCCTGGGTGACCTAAATGCAGTTACTGGCTCCCTGAGAACTGGGTTTGAACAGGTCATTGGTCATTATGGTTCAGGCACACCCCATGGTAACTCTCATCCCTTGCTTACATTCTGAGCCTCCCACAATCTTTCCATTCTTGGGTCATGGTTCAAACGGCAACGCATACACCAGATGTCATGGATCTTTCATGATGGTGTCACTCAGAAGGAGTTGGACCACATCATTACAAGCAATAGGCATCTCCTCATCTCCTGTAGAGTATATCATGGTGAAGAATGCTTGGCAAACACAGATCACCATCTAGTTGTCGCCCGTATGGTGTTGATGCTCCGACGAGCAAGTAAGCCCTCTGCGATTATGAAGAAGTTTGACATCGATGCACTCCATGTGCCAGGTTTAGCCAACAGGTTTGATGTCAGCAACAGTCTCAGCTCTAGCTAATCTGCCAGATGATGTGGAGGTTGCCTGGTCCCTGTTCACTTCTACTCTCAACCAATCTGCTCAGCAGATGATTGGCTATAGGCATCCAGCAAGCGGACCATGGCTATCAGAGGAGGCCTTCCAGATAATTAAATTGAAGGCTGCAGCCAACCAGCATGGTGATGAATGCAACTGTAATCAGCTGAAGTGAAAATTTAACACCCTGGTACTCCGCAGTCGCCAGGCATATTATAACCAAGTGACAGATGATGTTGAATTTGGCTTAACCAGGGGCAAATTGAAGCCAGCATTCCACACCATTCGTAACCTCAGCGGTCAAGAGGTAGTCACTACAACTGGCATCTTGAACGAGAGCCAAGGCCATCCATGTAAATTGGATGATGATATTCTCTCACGCTGGGTGGAACATGATTACAGTGTCCTGAACCATCCTCCAGCTGCCACTTGTTCAGAGCTGGATGATCTGGCAGTCACTGAGGTTCCAGATCCAGACATTTGTACTGATGCACCAACACTGGATGAATTGAAGTATACCATTTCTAAACTGAAAAACAGATGCAGAGTCGGTGCTGATGGCATCCTCTCAGAGCTGCTAAAATGTGCTATTGATCCTGTAGCAGAATCACTTCTGGCCATCTCTCATCTGGTGTGGAGAACTGGAACTCTGCCAACCACCTGGAAGGATGGTACTGTGATCTCATTCTATAAGGGCAAGGGACCGCAAAGTGAATGTAAGAGCTACAGGCCAATCACCTTGCTCTCCATTCCAGGGAAGGTGTTTGCAGATGTTTTGCTGGCATGCCTGGGGCCTTTGCTACATTGGAAGTGTTGTCCCCAGCAGTCAGGCTTTCTGAGGAGCAGGTCCATATTAGATGCCATTTTGGCCCTTCAATTGTTGTTGGCGATATACATCGCAAGTTCAGGAAGCCCCTGCATGTAGCACAGGTTGCTATTAAGGCTGAATTTGATTTAACAGACCATGTCACGTTATGGAAGGCCTTAAAGGATGCAGGTGTCCCTACCACTCTGCTGGACTTGATTAGAGAGCTGCATAATGGAACCACTGCCCATGTTTGTCTGGGGAACCGGATGTCAGCATCTTTTAAATCAGTATCTGGTGTTAGGCAGGGTTGCATTCTGGCCCCTGCACACCTTTGTCGGGCAATAGATTTCATAAAGCAGCATTCCGTCAGGTCCACAGGCATTGAGATTGGTGATCTCTCACTCATAGACCTTGACTGTGCTGATGACGTTGTTCTTTTAGTACAGAGCCCCAACAGGTTTCATGAGGCACTCTATCATATGGAGGAGGAATCAGCTAAGATTGATCTCCATATTTCATGGTCAAAGACAAAACTGCAAAATCTAGGACCAGGCTCACCTGCGACTCCAATCTCTTTGAGCAACGAAACGGTTGAATCAGTTTCCAGCTTTTGCAATCTGGGTTCTATACTTACCAGCTCCTCCAAGTCTCACATGGTGATTCTCCATCAGATTGGCATCTCAGCATCTGCCATGGCCATTTACAATGGATATGGAATTAACATCATCTTAGTATGACAACCAAGTTCAGGATTTATTCGAGCTGTATCCTTCCCATACTGTTGTACATCTGTGAAAAATGGACACTACGCTGCTCAGACTGGACAAAACTGGAGGCTTTCCACACAAAATGTCAACATTGTATATTGGACATAAAGTGGAATGACTTCATCAGTAATGCAGATATTTATGGTCGCTTGGGTCTACAGACTACTGGGGCCATTGTCCGCAGGCGGTGCCTTATGCTTTTCAGACATGTCGCAAGGATGCCACAAGACATTCCAGCAAACACCATTATCCGGGTGGCTTATAACACCCAGGATAAAATTCCACCAATCCAAAATGTATGCAGAAAGCCTGAGGTCAAAATTGGCACTTAAATCCATATTTAGGCACCTAAGTAAAAGTGGCATGATTTTTTGAGACGTGCTGAGCACCTGATGTCCAGATTAAAGTCAAAAATGTCCATTAATGTTGGATACTTAATATGAGTTACCAGGGACCTGAATTTTTCCAAAGTACTTTACATTATATAGCACTCTGAGCACAAAATAACCATCTGTTAAAAGTTTTAAATGAGTTGCCTAGCATTAGATAGAAACTCTTTGACAGAAGCCGTGATAAAATCCAATTCCTTAGGGCAGTTTTCAACTGCATTAACAATGAGATCATCCTTTCTCTTACTGCACTCTCTTGCCTTGTTTACTACTCACCTTCCAATTTATGCAATAAATGGGGCAAGAGTCCTACAGACAACAGCATCCCTGACTATACAACCTGTTTTAATCCCACAGCAGATCCATCTTGTGCACTGCATGAGGCAGGGGTCCTGTGGGAGAAATACTATGTGATCATGTAAGTAAAAACTGTATCTTACTGCAGAGAGAGAAATTAAGATTCCTTGTTCAGTTCCCAGTCTCCTGGCCCAGCCATTCCCACTTCCCCCTCGTAGAACTTAAGGCTGGAACAGACCACCAGATCATCTAACTTCCTGCACAACACAGGCCACCAGCATCTGCATGCTAAACCCCAAACTGAAATTAGACCAAGGTACTGCAGCTTTCAGGAGACCAAACCATTATGTGCCACAGGCAGAGAATAGACAGGACAATGTCTGATGCCCCTGCAATGGTAGGAAAATTATTAAGATAGCTATGCTCAGATGATCCTGGCAAGTGACCCAGTCCCTCACATGCTACAGAGGAAGATGAACAACCCCCAAAGTCACTGCCAATCTTATCTGCAGGAAACTTCCTTTTCAACCGCAAAGTGGCAATCAGCTCAACACTGAACATGTGAACAAGAATCAGCCAGCCAGGCACCTGAGAGAATGCTTGGTACCACCTCAGAGCATTGGCCAACCCTATCCAGTGTTCCATCTCCAGCTGGGGCCCTCTCTGATATTTCAGAGAAATGTGATTAAAAAATTCCCCCACACCAACCTCAGATACATTGGGGGTGGGGGCAGGGGAGGAAAGTCCTTCCAGAGCCCCGCAGGTGACCAACTTATGCCTTAAAACATAAGATTTTTAGGAACATCAGGGATGACCCAGAAGGCTGTTGATCCCTGTCCCCCACCATTGCCAGCAATTCCTTCATACAATCACACTGTTTTGTTTTGGGTTTTTTTGTCCCTACCACTTTTACCAAGCCAAGGTTTATAGTCTTCTCCCATAATAAGCCTTCCATTCTTCCAATCAAAACCCAGAAGGCCTATTAGACAGGGTTTCCTGGAGCTGAGAGGGGGAATCTTTTCCCAGGATCCTACTTGGCTTTCAATGTCTTTATTCTCATTTGGGGAAACTAGAATTCGTATCTTCAAAGCTCTAAACTGTGGTGAAATCAAGTTGAGCTCAAAGTTTGGCATGTCAATTTCCCAAATGAGAATTTATTTTTAGATATATGAATTTGAGTACTATCATTTCTAGAATCAAGGAGTGCTGCTGTGAGGCTCTCTTTCAACAGACGAATAGAATCAGGACCTTTCCATTTCCTCCCCAGTGAGTTTCATAAAAGCCAATTAGAACTTTCTGGGGAAATATTTAGAAAATATTATTGGTTTTATTTCAAAACAGATGATTGAAGAAAATAACGTAGAAGTCACACTGCATGGGAAATCTTACAGTATCTGAAATGCATTGTGAATAAGCTATCAGTGGCCATCTCAATAGGTCCTTGTCAGCGTGGAAATGTAAGTGATGTGGTAATGTTTCTGATGAGAAACTAAGTTGGAATGGGGGAAGGGAAATTCTATTATTCATTCAAACAAGCTTTGCTACAACCATATTCGCAACCCTTTATGTTGACTTCTTGGGACGATTTGAACAGTTGAGGTTTACTGAAATGGACAGATAAGTAGTGGTAGATACATTTATTAAAAATATTCTCTCCCAGTTCACCAGGCTGCTTAACCTAATTTAAATAATTACAGTACTTCAAAGGCAGAGAAACTATAATAAGCCTCAAAGTAAAAAAAATCAGTTCTGAGAAGACAGAGGTCTGATCGCACTCCCAATTGACAAGAGGGATGGTAGGTATTGATAGTACCCTGTGAAAATATAGAAGTGGGAACAAGGAGATGACTGACTCCCAACTATCATCCAAAATCAGAGTACTAAATTCACATTTAAAACATAAAATAAAAAAAGCAATGGCCAGACCATTTGGTCTGGCTGAGCAGCTCTTGGTGCAGGACCAAGGGAAAGGAAACAGATAGTTCTTAGGCCTATATCCTGAGGCTGACCAGTGACTCTTTTGGCCCCAGCTGGAACATGGAGTTAACTTAAGGGCTGCTCTAATTTATGACAGCAGAAATAGCCACCTGCTCTATACTGTTCTGCTAGACACTGATCACCAGAGTGGAAAGTGTTCCAACATAAGTATAGCTATTAATTTGTGCACAAAGTCTGTTTGATGCTATATACACCTCGAATGAGATGCAGCCCCTGCCTGAAAGAATTGTCAGTCTAGCGTACTCAATCCTGCAAACGCTTACACACAACACTTTGCTCTTAATTTGGTTTTCCCAAAATTGCACTATCCACAGTGTCTCTCAGAGCTTCCTTGTGAATGGAAATCCACACTACCTCAGAGGAGGCGGACCACATAAGGCACAATGGAACCCCAAATGAGCATGCCCTGTATTTAATCCTATGCTGTTTGCTTCGTACATGTTACAAGTCTGATCCAAAGTTCACTGAGGTCAATGGAAAGTTGATTTCAGGAGGTTCTGGATCAGGCCCTAATGTAGTGTTTTAAACTCATTGTTAAGAGCTCCTTTAGTTGCTGATATATTTCAAGTCATGTAATAAGGATAACTTTGCCACGTAGCAAGTTGATGGGTTTCTTGCCTCACCTAAGTAGAGATATATCAAAATATGGAGGGAAAATAGCTGATGGCTAATAATACTAGTACTAATACAATACATACTAAGCTGACATGTATCACTGATTGTGATACAGAAACTCCATAGCGATAGCTTCTTCCTGATAGGTCTTACTTTGTTCCTGAGAAGGTCTGTTAAATCATTAGATATTTTCCCAGTAATACTGGCTTTTGCATTCATGGATGTGTTTTAAATGGATATTTAGCTCTCTCACTGCCCCTTTTTGATATTTTATGCAGTCAAGATTGATCACAGTAGCTGCGTCTGAAAATAGGTTGTAAAGTGACAATTTTAGCTTACCTAAGAGAATTTAAACTCCAAGGCTACATCCATGTCTGGAACATAGTATCATGCTGCCTTAAGCCACTCCGCCTCTGTTTTGAAGAATTCTTGAGGAAAGCAGCTTCACTGTAATTTAATGGGCAGTTACTGTTTTAAAGACAGGACAGGAATGCATTTCAAAACTGACACTTCTTTTCAGTATAATAAGCCACTTGTCAGGAGCAATGTGAGTAAGAGGACTGCACTGAAATGTCCTCATTATGGATGGGAGAACTCATAAAATTTAACAGTTTTCCAAAATCATTAGAACTCTGTGAGGGAAAAGAAAATTCTGTATTTCATCCATTTATGATTCTGATTCTCCTGTCACAGACACCCATTTTACACAGGTGCAACTCTATTGAAATTACTCCTGATTTACACCAGTGTAAGAGGGAGCAAAACCAGACCTTCAGCATGAAATTACCCCAAAAAAATCATGTTCTCTAATTTACAAGATCATCTGTTGAGTTGCTTTTTAGACTGCAAGGCTGTCAATCAGCATGCAGACACCACATTGATGGAAAAGTTTGTGCCACAGCACTTAAAAGGGAGGACTGTGTGAAGGTTTTCATCTTCCTCCTCTGATTTTAGGTCCTGGGTTTGAAAATTTTGGCCTTGGTTCTTTATTATCTTTATTATTATTTTTAATAAGAAAACTGTTTATAAAGAGGTACTGATTAATAGAATTAATAGATCCCATCAAAATAATCCCCAAATTAATGGGATTAAAATAAGAGGTTACACTAGTAATTAGAGAGAACAGATCTTTTATACCTCTAATTAAAAGAGCTTCTAAATCAATAATAGATTAATGTCACTAAGCTAAATGATAGCTCTACACTCATGTTATCGTTGGTGATGGTTACTAAAGAAGTATCTAACAGAGCTGACAAACTGAAAAGCACAGCTTTTAGCCGCTGACAGACCAACCCATTTCTTTTGTCATTCATGCACAGAATGAAACCACTCCTACATTTTCATTATGTGAATGACGTCTAACAAACAGTTAAAGTATCTTCTTGTGGTGTCAGGGCTTCACGCTAGACACTGTAGGCAGAGGCTCACTGCAAGTAATGAAAGTACATTGCTTTTTCCTTTGTCAATGCAGATGAGATGAGTGCCATCTGCAAGAAATTCCCACAAGCCCCAGCATGCAGCTAAATTTAGTAGTGCCAGCTGGATCTTGTTCTCGGGGTATAATAACCTTAATATCATAATGCTTCCGTTGATGGGGCAAATGATACTGCATCAGCAATGAACCTATCGCTGCCAGTCTCTGGCACTGATGACAATTCTGTCTTGTACACAGTAAACAAACCAGAATCATCTCCCTCCCCCGCCCAGGATTTGCTACTCATGCTCTGCAATTAACATCCCACAGCTATAGAATTGAAGTTGAGTTTATTAAAGTTCAATGCCAGGTGTTTTTTTCTGTTGTTCTGCCCTTCAAAATATGCACTTTGATATGCATGAGGCTCAACAATAGAAAGGAAAAGCGTGAAGTGTTTTTTTGTTGTTGGTTTTTTTTTTGAAGAATTATTTCATGCATAATGATGAGATCTAATTTCTTATTAGCCCTGGAACAGAATAGAGAATATTTGTGGGAAATGGCACAGTATGTGAGAAAGGAAATGTAATTTTCCTCTCTTTTCTTTAGAACTAGTCTATGATTGACACATCTCTCTGCCTGCTCCCCTCCCCTCTCCTCCTCTTTCAGATTTCCTCTTAACTAGAAAAAGTGCTTTTTTCAATTGTTTTTTTTAATTGACTGTTCCATGGGTGAAAATACAGACTGAAATACAGCAGGTCACAAGCCCCAAGAAGGTTTCAAACTAAAAAAAAATAAATTGACAAATCCTTTAAACTTTGCCGGGGGTTATCCATTTCTGATAGAAACCAATTACCTTCTTGTGCTGCATTCCACAGTTAAAGAGACGGAGAGGTATAGGGTGTTTCTTTCACTGAGCAGAGGTGATTTATTTTTTAAAGTACCAAAGAGAAAGGAAACTGTTATGTTATCACTTTTTGGGTTCATTTTATGCAGTTGTTTTGTCTTTTATTGTCAGATGACGAAGCAAAAGAAAATAATTCAAACACTGATTTTGGGACGAGGGTTTTCTTTTGCCAGTTGACATGGATCCAGCCATTCTGCAATACAGCCACATAGGACGAACACTACATAACAGCGACACCGGTGAAAATGAACCTCTGTTCTTTCACCATTTTTAGACATTTAATAACAATGCCTCCAGAAGTTCAAACACCTTTTCAGACTATGCATTTCTTGACAGCCAACTCATATTCTTAATAAGAATGTATATCTGCTTTGGGTCAGGTAGAACACAGTTTTTCTAGCACTTAACGCAGGGAAGATTAAATTAGCTATATGGTTAGCTGTCTACTGGGACAGATTAATTCATGGGCACAGAATAGAAAGAGATTTTGTCAAGTACTGTTCTTCAGCAGTAATCTATTTTCTTTATCAAACTGGAAGTATAGAGAAAAGCACTTTCAAGCATTGTTATCTATATAACACATGCATAAAATTATTAATAATAGTTGTTTTTAACCTGTAACACATTCACTTTTTTGTAGTAGGATTTACATAATCTGTTGACTGGAGTCACCACAATAAGGGGCACGATCACATCCTCTTTAGAGATGCCAGTACAATAGTTTGCATAGTAACAGACACTAGAGGACCCCATTTTCACACATGCCTTTTCACTATACTGTATTATTTTCTCCTTTCAGCAGGTGAAAAACAGGTGTAACAAAACTTACACGCACACTCCATGGATCACACAGTTGTGTGTATTGGTGTTCTACCCTCTCTCCCCTGTCTCTTGGGCAGATTGAAGTCAACAGAAGTTCTTAACATTCTGTGCATTCCTGACAGCTGTTTGCTGCTGGTCAGGCTATGATCCTTTGTACAGTGAAGCATGCTACCACAGGACAGCATCCTAAAATTGCTCTTCTCAACTGTAACACATGATGCAAAAATGAAGGAAGTAGCAAGGTGTAGCCCCAAATGACAAGAAAATGGCATTAACACAGCTCTTGATGTGCTTATTTTTTGCTTGATAAGTAAGGTCATGTCTAGACTACAGAGTTAAGTCGACTTAAGTTACATCGATGATCTTAAGTTGCTTTAATAACATCAGTTGTGCACGTCCGCACACTTATCCTTGTGTAGGTAGCTACCCACAATGCAATGCTCTTGCATTGATAGAGGGAGCATTGCAATGTGGGTAGCTACCCCATTGTGCAACTCACCACCCTCTGTCACCCTGTGCTGCTGTGAGCTCTGGGAATGGATCATGGCGCATCCTCAGGATGTGCTCACCATTTTGTGAGGCAGTTCTTTTCATCCTATCATTCCAAGGGCTTCCTACTTTGTGTCACAGTGTTTTTCAATTGTCCTTATTAACTGTGCACCCTCCACTTCTGCCTCACAGCCTGGCTCCTGAGCTGCTGACTAATCTGGTGATGAACCTTATGAACACAACATGGTATTATTGGTCCTGCAGTATTTCATGAGCTGTGAAACACAGAGTGAATCGATGATGCCTGCCCTAGTGTCTGATATGGAAACAAATAATTCAAGATTGCTGCTGGCCACAGTGGGATCACACTGTGATGCATGTGTGGGATGATGAGCAGTGGCTGCAGAACTTTTGGATGCGCAAATCCACCTTCCTGGAGCTGGGTGCGGAGCTCGCCCTAACACTGCAGCACAAGGACATCGAAACGAGAGCTGGCCTTGCTGTGAGTGGTTACCTCTGTGTGGAAGCTGGCAACTCCAGACTGCTACCAGTCGGTCACAAATCAGTTTGGGGTTGGAAAGTCTACCAGGTGATGCAAGTGTGCGGGACCATTAATCACCTTCTGTTATGAAGGACTATGACTCTAAGTAAAGTTCAGGAAATAATTGATGGCTTTGAGGTAATGGGATCCCCTAACTGCAACGGGGTGATAGATGGAACACATATCCCGATTTTGGCCCCTGACCATCTTGTGACAGAGTACATCAACCGAAAGAACTACTTCTCCATAGTCTTTCAGGTGCTGGTGGATCACCAGGGCCATTTCACTGACATGAATGTGTTGTGGTCAGGGATGGTGAATGGTGCACACATCTTTCAGAACACTGGATTGTATAGAAAGCTGCATGCAGGGACTTTCTTTCCAGACCAGAAGATTCAAATGGGGGATGTGAAAATACCCACAGTGGTCTTTGGAGACCCCGCATACTCCTTGCTCCCATGGCTCATGAAGCCTTACACCAGGAACCTAGACAGCAGCAAGGAGCACTTCAACAACAGGCTCAGCAGATGCCAAATGTGTCTTTGGTCAATTGAAAGGTCACTAGTGTTGTCTTCTTTTGGCCAGTTAGACCTCAATGAGTAAAATATTCTGATGGTCATTTTGGCCTTCTGTACTCTACATAATATTTGCAAAGCAAAGGGGGAAATATTTCCCCAGGGGTAGACTGCAGAGGCAGATTAGCTGGTTGCTGATTTTGAGCACCCAGATACAAGGGCAATTAGAAAGATACAGTGGTCGGCTATTCAAATCAGAGAGGCTTTGAAGGAGCATTTTGACAATGATTCACAGTAATGTGTCTTTATAGGATTCATTCAGCCAGGCAATGATTACTTGCAGCCTTGAATTAACCCTGTAGTTCTTGTTTCCTGAGTGTTAATTGTAGTGAGCAAATATTCCTGCCTATAGCCACTGTGTTTCAATGTTAGTATTAACTGATGTGAGTATTTCACAAATAAAGACTCCTTTTATTTCAAAGACTCAAGTTTAATAACAGGACAAAACACAAGGTTTTGGTCAAACAGGGGACATGACAATGAGTAACAGTCTCCCAGTTAGGGCTTTTGTATCTGTGTGTAACTCCAGCTTTTGTTTGGAAACCAGTCCCTAGGCATGGAGTGCACAGGGTACTGTGGAGGGACTGGGAACACATGAGGAATGTGGTGGGGGATTTTGGGGAGGTCATGGAACAGTTTTTTGTATTGGCTACAGGGGGAATTATGCACGGGTATGCTCAGATTGCAGAGTAAGGAAGGACTTCATCATTTCTGTCTGGCCCTCCAGGAGCTTTATATCCATACCTGCCCCTTACTCCTTTCCAAGCTATCCAGCCTCAGTCTTTCATTAATTGTCTCCCTCTGTTATTTTGTTTTGTTATGTGCTGTATCTGTTGACTGCAGCACTTTGCGAAACATATCCTTTTTACCCTTCCTGGGTCACCGCCTTATTTTATGGAGGCGCGCCACCAGTGTGGAGGAGTGGGTCCTCAACGGCACACCTGCCAAACCCAAAGAAACAATGAACAGAGACAGTATTGTGAGTTTACTCACAGCTGTTAACCACAAAAATTACACACAACTCTTTCTTACTGTGCCTGGGCTAGCACCCAGGGCAGCGCAAATCCCAAATATGGTGACTTCAGGGGTTCTGGTAAGGGGGAATGGGAAAGAGGAACAAAGGGTGGCTCACGAAGGGGGTTACTACAAGTGGCTATGGAGCCTATTCTGAGTATTTGGTACCCTTTTCCACAGGGTAATCAAACCCGACATCTCACTCCTAAGGGTAACCCAATATGCTAAGGTGCATCTCTTGCATGAGTGTGATTGGCTTTAGATTGGCTCCGTATACTGCTTGCCTGTGTGCCATTCTGGTCCCTGCAGAAATAATTGCTGGGTGGCGTGGCAAAGTTTCCTAGAGTGGGGGGAAAAATAAGGCAGCTCTCCTAAGAAACCTTTGGCAGAGGATTGAAGGATACCTACAGGAAAGTTTCCTAGAGTCCCTATGGAGCAGTCCAGGGACATCCCCATGTGCATTAACAAACTTTTCCTCTGTGGACCCACAGTGTAGACGGGCAGGCTCTGTTGTTAATTTCTGTCTCTTATTCCTTCTCTACCATATGACAAAGTACATGAGAGCTCAATCTCCTCTAACCATGCAGTAGCAAAGCAAAATGAGCACTTACCAGAGCTTCTCTCCTGCAGCCTGCACACCAGAGTGCTGGCCAGACCCCTCTGGAGTAGAAAAGAGGTCCTCGCTCACCGTGCCACCAGATGACCCTGCCATTTGCTCCACTTTGTCCTCCAGTGCCACTTCCTTGTTGACCAGCTTTTCTCATTGGGGTTCAGTCCACTGACCGCTGCCTCCAGTCTCCCCGAAATGTCCATGGGGCTCATGGAGGTGGGGTCACCGCTGAGGATGGCATGCATCTCCTTATAGAAGTGGCAGGTCTTCAGCCCCATATCAGAGAGAGAAGGTTGGCCTCCCTTGCCTTCTGCCTCAGATCCTTGATCTTGGCACGGCACTGCTGTGTGTCCTTTTTGTGCCCCTTCTCCTGCATGTCACCAGCAATCAGCTGGTAGGTATCAAAGTTCCTATGGCTGGAGTGAAGCTGTGACTGCACAGCCTCCCCCGACCCAGACTCAGCAGATCCAACAGCTCCAGTGTGCTCTACATGGGAGAGCATCTGTTGTGGAAAGTCGGCATGGTCAGCTGGGAAGAGGCTGTGTGGACTGTCCACACTGAGCAAACAGGAAGAGGAATTTCAAAAATCCCCAGGCCTTGAAATGTGGGAGAGGTGCATATCTGAGTAGCTTCAGAACAGCGGAGTTCAACCTTTCAAAGTGCTGACCAGCGCAGTCAGGATGAGCATTGTGGAATACCTCCTGGAGTCCAATTACGGCGACGTAACCAAGCACAGTGTCTACGTTGATGCTGTGTCGCTCTATCTACATTGTAAAAGTCTCTATGCCAGTTGTCTAGGTGGTTTTATTATGTTGGCATAGCAGGGGAGTTACATCAGCGAGAAGAGCATTGTCGTGTGTACACTTCCACTGCATGATTAACAAAAGCTGACTTTTGTCAACAAAGCTGTGCAGTGTAGAAAAGGCCTAAATAGGCAGGCTGAGTCATGTGCCTCACAGATCTTTTGTGCAATGGGAGATGTGAAAGAGGATATAATTGCTTTTTAAAGGGTATAAAATAAATGTAAGGAAAGACATTGCAAGTCCTTTTATATATTTATAAAGGACATTGCAAGTCCTTTTATATATATATTTTAATGACCATCTCCATGGTAATACTTAGCATCAGTCCAAACATTCACCTTGCTTTCTTTTTCTTTCCCCTGCTCTTTTTTATTTTCTTCTCTTCTGACCATGTTACTTGAGACTCCTATTTTCACAGTGAAATTGGCAAAAAGCCTTTTCCCAGGGTGGTCAAATCTATTGCTTCCTGACTAACATCTCCCAGGTGTAGGCTGGTCATGACATTTGTAAAGCCTCAGACTTTCCTAACTAAAGTCAATGAATTTTCTGGGAACAGATTAAATAAATGAGCTGACTCCCGTTTCAAACTCAGCTCCGTCTTTCCTTCCTCTTGTCAAGATGCTTATCTGAAGCCTGACACACAGAAAAAAGGACAATGGAGCACAGCAGGCTTCCTTGTCTCTTTTGTTTCTTTCACCCGCAACTAAAAAGAATACCAATGCCTTTCCATTAAACGCATTTGCTTAATGGCACACATAGCCGTCACCATTAAAAAGTCACCATTTTACCACAGCTATTTCTCAGTGATATCTGAGATACCTCCACCACAAGCTCTATGAGGCAGAGGCAGCCTTTTGTGTGTGTTTGTACAGCACCTAGCACAGTAAGGTCCTGGTCTGTGACTGAAACTCATGAATAGAGGTGTGCAAAAAAATGTTGGTGAATAGTAAATTCTCTGAAAATATGTTTTTGGAGCACCAAATTTATTTGTGAATTGGGGTCAAATATTTGAATAGTTTCAGCTCTGACTTTTCCTTTCCAAATGTTGTTTCATTTCAAAATGTAGTTATATTAACTTAATAATAACCTCAAACAGATTTAAAAAAATCACCCCAAATGGAATAAACCAAAATGCAAACAATCAAAATTGTTTTGGATCAATTGAAGGGTTTCTTTCCACCTTAAACTAATTTGATTTGGTTTGGGTTTTGTTTTGGTTAGAATTTCAGTGCCATTTGGATCAAACCAACTTTTTTCCCCCGGATTTTCTCATTTGGGCCTGACCTGAAAAATCAGTTGTTCACTGAGTTCTACTCCCAAGTGCCACCACAGTACAAATCATCATCATAGGAGAAGTTTGCAGGGTCTCAGATAGCAATGTGGGGGTAATTATGGTTAATGCTGATTATTTTTTTAGTGGTTTTCATTCAACAACTGCAATCCTGAATGTTATTGGTTTATTGTTGTCTCCTCTAATGGAGCTGTTGGGGAAATATTCTCAATGCCAAAGAAAATGAGGAAAAAATACCATTTCAAAGGTTCATGAAAAAGGGCAAAACATCATTTGTTCTCATCTTGGGAAAACATCATTTGTTCTCATCCTGAGCTTTGTTGTGAAAATGAAATGTCGTTGTCTAAAGCAAAAACTGATATATTTTGCTACCAGTGTTCCTGAAGCAAAGTTTGGTGGTTTTGAACAGCTCTAATAAGTAAAAATTTTCAAAATATTCTCATTAATCTAGGATTTCTTTCTATTAGCTGCTTTTATCCTTTGCCCCCAAACCAACTAGGTGCAATGTTATCAACACAATCAAAAGGCATCATGCTAAAACGACAGTTGTTAATTATATAAGGAGTGGGGAGGTGTCATAAATATAAAGGGAAGGGTAAACCCCTTTGAAATCCCTCCTGGCCAGAGGAAATAACTCCTCTCACCTGTAAAGGGTTAAGAAGCTAAAGGTAACCTCGCTGGCACCTGACCAAAATGACCAATGAGGAGACAAGATACTTTCAAAAGCTGGGAGGGGGGAGAGAAACAAAGGTTCTGTGGGTCTGTCTATATGCTGTTTCTGCCGGGGATAGACCAGGAATGGAGTCTTAGAACTTTTAGTAAGTAATCTAGCTAGGTATGTGTTAGATTATGATTTCTTTAAATGGCTGAGAAAAGAATTGTGCTGAATAGAATAACTATTTCTGTCTGTGTATCTTTTTTGTAACTTAAGGTTTTGCCTAGAGGGGTTCACTATGTTTTGAATCTAATTACCCTGTAAGGTATCTACCATCCTGATTTTACAGAGGTGATTTCTATTTACTTCTATTTCTATTAAAAGTCTTCTTGTACGAAAAGTGAATGCTTTTTCATTGTTCTCAGATCCAAGGGTTTGGGTCTGTGGTCACCTATGCAAATTGGTGAGGCTTTTTATCCAACATTTCCCAGGAAAGGGGGGGTGTAAGTATTGGGAGGATTGTTCATTGTTCTTAAGATCCAAGGGTCTGGGTCTGTAGTCACCTAGGCAAATTGGTGAGGCTTTTTACCAAACCTTGTCCAGGAAGTGGGGTGCAAGGTTTTGTGAAGTATTTTGGGGGGAAAGACGTTTCCAAACAGCTCTTCGCCAGTAACCAGTATTTGTTTGGTGGTGGTAGCGGCCAATCCAAGGACAAAGGGTGGAATATTTTGTACCTTGGGAAAGTTTTGACCTAAGCTGGTAAAGAGAAGCTTAGGAGGTTTTTCATGCAGGTCCCCACTTCTGTACCCTAGCGTTCAGAGTGGGGAAGGAACCTTGACAGGAGGGGAGGAGAAATCTGTGTTTCTTGCTTATGTCAGAAATGGGGGGGTGGGAATTAAAGGTCTTCAGAATGGATACAGTGGTAACATATCATCTTCTTCTCTTTCTGTGCCTAAACTTTCTTTTTCATGTTTCAGAGTAACAGCCGTGTTAGTCTGTATTCGCAAAAAGAAAAGGAGGACTTGTGGCACCTTAGAGACTAACCAATTTATTTGAGCATAAGCTTTCGTGAGTTACAGCTCACTTCATTGGATGCATACTGTGGAAAGTGTAGAAGATCTTATTATATACATTATGTATATACATTATATACATATAATAAGATCTTCTACACTTTCCACAGTATGCATCCGATGAAGTGAGCTGTAGCTCACAAAAGCTTATGCTCAAATAAATTGGTTAGTCTCTAAGGTGCCACAAGTCCTCCTTTTCTTTTTCATGACAGTTCAAAGGTGCTGGAAGTCTTTCTTTCTACTTGCAAAAATAGCATCCTGGAAAGACAGCATGGGCCAGATTTTTATAGGTATTTAGGAACCTAATCACACTAATTTTAATGGGAATTAGTCACTTAACTATTTTAATAGTCTGTATATAGTATATATTTGGTGGTAACTAAGTTTTAACATGCCACCACTTTACATAGTCTGTAGCATTGGGATTCTGAGTGCAAAAGCTATTGAAGAAAATCTGTGATGATTCTAATAACATACCATGATTATTATATGTTAGGAAATAAGAAGCATTACCATTTATTATACCGCATTCTCTTCTTGCCAGTTCTCTGTGTAAAAATAGAAACATTTTTATAATGCCATCGTTAACAAAAGAAGAGCTACAGCAAACTATGGGAAAGAGCACATACAGTTGAGTACATGTTCTACATACTTTGCAAATGAACCTATTAGAGATTAATTCCTAACCAGCATCTGGCAGGGCCAGAAGCAGAACAGAGGCAAGGACCATCAACACAAATACCTCTTGCCTCCTATGGATTTCTCCAAGAGCCAGAGGTAAACTTAGCCAGAGGTGTAATTTCCAGGTTGGGTAGACATACCCATGCTAGCTCTATTTGAGCTAGCATGCTAAAAATAGCAGTGTAGATGTGGTGGGATAGGGACAGGTTAGCCACCCTAAGTACATAGTTATAAAATATATGAAATATAGTTATACACCTGGACAGCAAGGCTAGGATGAAAAATCAGAATGGGGAAGGGATAATAGGTGCCTATATAAGACAAAGCCCCACATATTGGGACTCTCCCTATAAAATCAGGACATGTGGTCACCATACAGCTAGCCCATCCCGATGCTCATGACACTGTGACTACACTGCTGTTTTTAGCATGCTAGCTCAACCAGAGCTAGCATGGGTAGTCTCTTTGAGCTGGAAATTACACCTCAAGATCTGGTGTAGGCATATTCTTAATGGCTCCACACCCTCCATCTTCCTACACAAGGGTACATGCCCTGCAATGAAAGGATTGAAATGTATAGGAACATAAAACTGTCATGCTGGATCAGAACATTGGGCTAACTCCTCCAGAGGCCAGTACCAGATGCTTCTGGGGTGAAATCCTGGCTCCACTGAAGTTAATGGGAATCTTGCCATTGGCGTCAATGCAGCCAGGATTTCATCCTTGGGGGTTTGGGGAAGGTAGGGATGGCAGCGTTAGTATTTTGTATTGTATCTCTGGATAGTCTTGTTATTGTTATAAATATCTATTCCCCTTTGAATCCTATTAAGCCCTTGGCCTCAATGATAGCCTAGGACAATGAGTTCTACAGGCTTAGACATACATTTTGTGAAAAAAGTATTTCCTTTTTATCAGTTTTGAATTTTCCCACTTTCAATTTCTTAGAATGTCCTCTTGTTCTTGTATTACAAAACAGGGTGAATAAAAGCTATGGATCTACCTTCTCTGTACCTTTCATAACTTTATCTACCCTTATCATGGTCCCTCTTGTTTGTCTATCCTCTAAGGTAAATGACCCCAGTAATTTTAAGCTTTCTGTTTTGTACTGTTTCTACTTTTTGTAATTGTAAGAATTTGAAAAAAAATTTAAAAGAGAGAAAATAGCACTTGTGTTAAAACATTTTTCATTTTCCTGTTAAAAAATTAAAAAGTGTGAAGCAGTGTTTTTCCCATATTTCTTCAGACCTTTTGACTTGTTTCTAACTTTTTCATATGAGAGAAAAGTGAGAGGCTTTCTGCCTTTCTCTCCATCTTTTAGCTCAGCCCTCTTTTTTTCTAATGTGGAAAAAAGAGGGGAAAATGTAAAGAGGAGAGCAAGAGGAAAACAAACTTGAAAATCCAAAAAATGCTATTGAAAAGACAAAGGTGTCCATTTTTAAAATCCAAATTGAAAAGAAAATGTTGATTTCAGTTCAAAGTTTCCTCCAAAAATAATTATTTTTCTCAGGAAAAAGCACCATTTCTCTGCACCATCTCTAAATTACAACTGCTGGTCTGTTGCCCATTCAAATAGCGAGGTTAAGTCCCTCAGAAAATCCTTAGAATATTCACTGGCCTGGGGTTACCTAAAACATCCTCAATTTTTTCCACTTCAATGCAAATATTCTTCTCATTAATTAATATAAACAGCATAGATGCTTCTGTAGAACCTGCTTGTTAACCTTTTGCCTGATGAAAATTAACCATTTAGTCCTTCTCTTTGTTTTCTGTCTCTTAGTGAAATCTTGATTCTGACTCTAGACATGTAACAGGTGAATCAACCTTTGTCACTGTGACCCAGATCATGTTACAGGACTTGATTAGAAACCTTATTTTGGTAAAATCTCTGTTGGCGTCTCATGCATTTTGCCAGAGTAATGACTGCAGGATTTAATCCAAACACTCTGGGAAAATTGATTTTTTTCTAAAAGATATAATCTAGAAATTATTTTGGGGGAATTCTGTGTCTTGTGTTATAATCATATCAGACTACATGATCATAAAGGTTCCTCCTGGCCTTGGAACCAAGAAAAGGAAAAGATTTTAGAGAAAGCCACATAGTTTCTGAAATGGTGGCCAGCTCTTTTAAGGGCCAGAGGGCCTGGGCCAGCCATCACTGTTTGTTTATCATATCTAAGCTGAGAAGGGGCCAGGTGATCCTTATAGAGGGCTGAGAGAACTTACTTGGAAAGGGGCTACAGGGGAGAGATGGTGCTCTGTGTTAGGGGGATTGAAAGAAGGCATATATTGTTTCCAGCCCTGAGAGAAGCAAGGGGGAAAGTCCTGAAATCTATAGGAATGGCTTTGGTTGGTTTGGTTGTCTGTTTGGGTGAACAAACTGCCCTGAGGGAAGGGCCTGAAAGAGACTTGGGCAGGATAGTGAGTCCTTCCTGAGCTGAGGAGACAGGCCAGCAGCTTATAATTCCATATGGTTAAATATTCATATTGCAGATAAAAGTATTTTCCTTTGGAAAATAAATATTTCATTCTCATGGCAGTGCATTTCAGAACAGAAGGAAATGCATTTATTTTGCAGTTACCATTTTTATTACAGAAATATATTTTTATTCACTATTTTAGTTTTCCATCTCAGCAAACTTGCCTCATCATCAAACAGAAAAGAGTAGTAAAATGAGGCTATGCTGGGATATGTCTTAATGGCTAAAGTACTATTGCCAGGTCTTGGGTTTGTTGATGAGCAGCTGGACTGTGGAGAAAAGCTTGTTAAATTTGTCACAATGTTTATCCAGATGCCTCAATAATCATAGTCATCTTGGATATAGGTTGACTGATCAAAGGAAAGTAATGAATATGCATGTTAACAGGTTTCAGAGTAGCAGTTTCCTTTCAACTACAGGATAATTGTGTGGATATCATAGAAATTACTGGTTTCAGAGTAGCAGCCATGTTAGTCTGTATTCTCAAAAAGAAAAGGAGTACTTGTGGCACCTTAGAGACTAACCAATTTATCTGAGCATAAGCTTTCATGAGCTACAGTTCACTTCATCGGATGCACCTTCTGGTTAGTCATCATTACCCACTTTTTAAGCTTTGATACACTCCACAGAGGGGAGTTGCAAACTCTTTGCTTTACCACAGACTTCACCCCTCGCACACACCCCAAGACTTTTTGTTGCCAGGAGTTAGCATAATGCAGAACTCAAGATATTCCAGTAACTTCAACTGAGTCCTGTCAAACTCACAATTCAAGGCTTACGTTCTATGATGGCCGATGCCCTGTGCAACCCCACTGAGGTCAGTGGAGTCTCATAGGATGTAAGTCTCTTTGCATTTCCATGAGAACCTGTAACTTACTTCCCATGAGTCTGGATTATATGCCACACAGTGCATTTTAAACTGGAAATGCACAGACTCAGAGTTGGATGGGCCCAATGTGCTCAGGTGGAGGAGAGAGATCCAAATGAATGTTTGGGAGGGATATAAACCCTCATGTTTCAAGACATAAAGCACCCTGGCACCTTAGCAAAGAAACTTTCCCTATGGCCAGTTATTCCATAACAGCCCACTTTGGGGTTTTTTGCACCTCCAATAATGTTTTTGGTATAGACCACAGTCAAAGGTAGGATTGTGAACCAGAAGAACCAAGGGACTGATAAGGTAGGAAAATTCCTGTTCCCATGAAAACATTTGGGCTTTGAAAATTCTGAGTTTTAGTTATCTAAGATATTCTTCTGAGACAGAGATAAGTAAATCTCTTCTTTTTTATGAGAGTGTTAAACTGACAATATCCCTTTACTATGTTTGCTGTTTCAAATGACATTAAACAGTGAGGTGCAAATCATATTTTAAAAATTACTTCTACTATTAAGCAATGTTTAGGATACAGAGTGTTTTAGAAAGAAAGAAAGCAAAGCATGTTCATGAGTTACACTCGTCTCTGCCAAATAGTAAAACCCATTTACCAGTAGGTTCAATGCAATGAAATTTGGCAGAGTGTCAGCATTATATTAGCATCCTCTAGTACTTGAAAGGGATTTCAAATGTCAGGAATTTTACTTGTTGAAAAATAGAACAGATGTTGAACAGGAGGTATGTCTAGTTCCAATTCTGCATTTAGGAATAATGTAAAATGAACATGGAGATTAGAAAGTAAGGAAATAATACTGTAAATTAAGGGCTGTGCATGTGGTTACGTTTCGTAGCTGTGTTTAATACTCTGCAAATTCCCCAACCACTTAAATGAAAGTGTATGCTGTATTAACAGAGCTCTCTCCCCTGACACCTTTTGGAACAATACTAATTTGCCAGATGTGCTGGGTGAAAATGATTTTGCATCCTGGCAAAGAGAAGGGACGTTGACAGTTATTGTTCTATAAATCTACTCCTTTGAGTTTCTATTTAATACATTTAAACTACTCGCAGTGTCACACCTTCATATTGTAATGAAGGTTTTGATAGTTGTAACCAGAAATTCGTAACTGTGAAATCATACACTTTTGAGGTTATATATTTTAGGAGTTTGTGCCCAGCCTGATTTTAAAAGCCGGAGGGTCTCAGTTTCTGCCTTCGGAGTTGAATTGGTCTCTTTGATCTCATGCAAAACAGTGCAGAACAAGTAGAGTCTTTCCTGAGTAATAAAGAAATTAATCTCATCCAGCAGAGAGTTCCACTGAGACGGCTGCAGTTGTTTCCATGAGAATCTGAAAGAACTAACCTCCTTTTGATGCTGAGTAACACAAAGTAAGTATTCTGCTATGTCAAAATTGGTGTTTTGAAGTCAAGGCCAAGGTAGCTGAGCCAGTGGACAATTTCACTATTAATACTTGCTGTCCATGTGTGTGAAATCAGGCAAGAGTTGCACAGCGGAGAATGACTGAGAAGAATACAAAACAGCACAGGCAAGGAAAAAAGGACCAATAACACAATGGGCCTGATTCTGATCTCATTTACATCAATGTGAATCTGAAGTAACTTCACTGAAATGGAATAACTCCTGAATTATACCAGAGTTAGCAAATTCTCAATCTGGCCTAGGGTATAATGAAGCAACACTCCCCACATTTCTTGGCATCCCAAGTGATGCATGAAATCATATTGGGTCTGATCATTATTATAGCCATTATAGTCACACCATTATTGCCATTATAGTCTCACCTGTAGATAGGCAATGTCCTCATGTCCCACTGTGGGGACTGCACAAGGCTGTGTTTCACCTCCCTTAAGATCCTCTGAGTTTGTTTCACTTTTCCTCTGGGGGAGTGATCTGATCTCATTGAGCTGTCTGTTCAATGGGCATTCATAGTTCTCTGGTCAAGCTGCCTGGGGCTGCTTTAACATGTGTTTTTCCCACTCTGGCTCTGCATGCTACCTGAAAGGAAAGGAAGGCAGCAGCACAGGGATGTAAGCTGTGCTCATCCCCCTATGGGCTGCCAGGCCGTCTTTCTTGCTGCTGCACAAAGCTCTAACACAAATGTTGCCCAAAGCCATGATGACATCTGTACGCTGAGTGGCAGCCAAAGTTTTGGTGTAAGCTGTGCCACCTTTCAGTGATACCATTCTTTTCATATCAGGCATGCAGTAGACAGAAATGTGTGCATGGGTCTTTAAAGTCTAATCATTGGCTTCTGTGCACTGAGAGAAATCTTGTGTTGATATATCTAAATAAAGATAGAGAATCCAATCCTGAACTTTTTACCAAATCAGTTCAGCCAAAACTCCCCCGTCCCACTAATCTCCCTTCTCTCCCACTCCTTAGCAGGTATAAATAACTCTCATTGACTTTAGGAGAATGTATACATATTCTGGTGGTGGTGGTGAGAAACTGCCCCCCCCTTTGGATGGGACCAGATTTAGGTTGATGATAATTAGCAGAGTTCTATAATAATTGAAGGAAATCTTGAACAGATCATTATTTTTAGGTCAACCATTGAAGACCGTCTGTTAGTGCAAATTATAAACTGCTTTAGGGCTATAAAGTGGCTTTAGAAAATTTGTTATGCTTCGGGAGAATAACCTCCCCCCCCCCCCCGGCCCCATAATATTCAGATTTTTTTAATGCACTATCAGGCTGGAGTAATATCTCACTGGGAAGTAGTAAAAGCAAATGGGAGTACTTTTTTAGATGCATGTGATTCAGTGTGGAGATGTTTACAAATGTAGTCATGAAAAGGTATGGTATATACAACACATTCAACACAAATCAAGCCCATAGAGATTCCTAAGATTTACAGCAGCACAAATGAGAGCAGAATTTATCCCATCTACTTTTGTTTCTTTTCACCAACGCTGTATTTTTGCTCTAAAATTAGGATGTTGTAATTAAATATCAGTTGACTAGAGGTTCATTTGAATCTGTTTTATTTTCCCAGTTTTAAACAGACACTGAGGTCTAGTTTTACTCATGTTGCACTGCAGAATAAACCTTTGAAATATGTAAGTTCATCACTTCTTCAACTGTGACAAGAACTGAATTGCCAGGGGAAAATGCAAAATGGTCCTTGCTATGACATACTGATATGCACATTTTTGAGGGGGGAAAAGCTCACAATTTATAGTAGGTCATGTACAGGTAGAATATGATCTTTTATAGATTATATTACAATATACCTCTATTCTTAGATTTTTCATCATGCACATAAATAGTCTCAGAAGGTATCTTTTAAATATAAATATAATTAATCCTATTAGTCATAAAAATCAACTTTGCAGACCAATATTCCAGAAAGTCCAATAGTCTAGTTCTAATAGCAGAGTGTTTTCCATGATGAAGCAGGGCTAGTAAATAGGGCAAAAGTTTTTGGACTAATAGTTTATTCACAGAAAAATGCAGTTTTGGGTCAACTGAAACTTCTTTGTGAATTTGGGTCATATTGGGTGAATAACTTCCACTTAAAAATGACACTTGAAAAAAAAAAGTCAAAACCTTTTGTTTGAATCAAGATTTTGTTTTGAAATTTAGCTACATGTATTTTTAAAAATGAACAAAAAGGTGTAAAAAAACACTTGAAAACAGAATTTAAAGAATCAAAAAATGGGGAAAAATCATTTCAGGTCAAACAAAACATTTCATTCAACACAAAATGTAAATTTTCAACTTTCTGGTTTGGCAAGGAAAACCAAAAGCTTTCTCTTTCGTATCAGCCTGAAATGATTTTTTTTTTCAGATTCTTTGGTTTGGCCACAAAGCCAAAAAAATTATGTATTTTTTCTGTTCTGCTTGTGAAATCACCAGGAACCCAGGCATATGTGGAACCAGCTTCTTGTCCCTGCCAAAATAGGGGGGAAATTACTTCACTGCCACACCTTTACCTATTCCAGCTACATGGCCACACACACTTCCACACTGCTGCAGAGGGACATATGGAATAAAGCACCATAGCATGTAGACACTGCAAAACTTCAGTGGCTATCCTTACAGCCTCTGTGACCATGCAGGGGAGCAGCATTTGCATTTAAGCAAATGGATTAATGCTGCAACACCTATCGTCCTAGTCCATCTTGCATGAGTAAAGAGTATAAAGGGTAACCCTTCTTCCTTCACAACATTAAAAAAAACAGAGAAAGGGAGAGAAAAGGGCCTCCACCCAGATTCCTTCCCTCAGGAACCCTTCAAATAATACAATATGCAAATAGCCAAGCAAATCAGCATGTGACCTACATGAAAAAGTACAAACCTGCCTTAAAAGTAGATTGCTCCCATCTCCAAAAAGCCCTATACATGAAATAACAAAAAAAGAAAACCTCTCCTACTTGCTGGTTGGGACCAGCACAGGGAGTGGGTCATATAAAATGATTTTGTCTAGCGGAATCTTAGTTCCCTCCACTGTCAGAGCAATTCATCCCCAATAATCTATCACCAAGGAAAAATCATCTCTAATGTATACATTGTTTGTCTGTAAACATTCTCAGCGCTTGTGAAGTCTGATACATTGTATTTTGCTTTACAACACTGCCCAGATGATAGCATTTGCAGGCTGACACAGCAAGGAGCTCATACGACCTTTCTCTCATGACAAGGATGTTTGCTCCTATATGGCAGGGAGGAATTAAATTATCAAGAGCATATTCTTCCCTTGAAGCCCACACATGCACTGGCCACTGTGAAAGCTAATTGAAGGTACATGCTGCACTGTATGAGAAGAAAATGTACCTTTTAGGAATATGCCTACACAAATGTAGAGAGGAGAGCAGGGATAAAGGGATGTTTTATTTTTCCACTAATGTTTGTCTGAGGGAGATAGGCAATGACCTTGAAATAAATTGATGCTACCACACATAACAAAGGAAATCTGGATGCAGGTGTAGGATCCATGGATCTTGGAAGGTGTAGTGTAGCAATGGAGATATGTCTGCAAGTTTTGCAAATGTGGTTATGGTAGGGTCTGGTGTTGAGTTGGTGTGTCCTGTTCTGTGAGGAACTTGCTTCTGATGATGACCTTGGTGAGACTGTGGGGCTGTTTGAAGTGGGAGGATTGGGAAAGATTTCTTTCAGGATGTGCTGCCCATCAAGTAAGGGTTGTATTTGTTTAATGATACCATATATAGGTTCCAGTGTAGCATGATAGGTGACAACCATCACTGTATGGTCAGGGGAGAATGTGGGTTCTGACTTGAAACAGGTTGTCTCGGGATATTTGGGTGGGTCATTGCATGATGCATTCTACTTCTCTGGTGGAGTGTTGTAGTTTGATGAAGGTGGTTTTAAGTGTGTGAAAGTGTGTGTCCCAGACCTTATCTTCAGAGCATAGTCTATGGTATCTGAGTGCCTGGCTGTAGATCACAGATTTCTTGGTGTGTTTGGGGTGATTGCTGTATCTGTGAAGGTAACTGAGAAACCACTTTAAAATCTCAGTTGACCTACTGGGGCAAAGTAAATTGTTCATAAGTACTGTCAAGATGGGCTGAAGAGGATGGTGAAAGAGTTCTTCAGCAAAATGCATTTGGTTGTTCATTGTTGTCAGACTAATTCGGAGCTTGGAAGTGACAAACGAAGATGAACTTGCTGTTTCTGTTCACTAAAGGCAAAGTTTTCCTCTTCCAGCCAGATGATAGTACTGAACTTTAGCAATCTGTTGGCCAATCTGTGGGATATCAATGGAAGATCAGCACACACAGGTAGGGCAGAACTCTGAAGTTAAGTGTTACTATCTCGATATCAGTGGAGAATTTTGCCCTCAGACTTACATAAGAAAGGCCATACTGGCTCAGACCAAAGGTCCATCTACCCAGTATCCTGTCTTCCAACAGTGGCCAATGCCAGGTGCCCTGGAGGGAATGAACAGAACAGGTAATCATCAAGTGATCCATCCCCTGTTGCCCATTCCCAGCTTCTGGCAAACAGAGGCTAGGGACACCATCCCTGCCCATCCTGGCTAATAGCCATTGATGGATTTAGCCTCCGTGAATTTATCTAGTTCTTTTTTGAATCCTGTTATAATCTTGGCCTTCACAACATCCTCTGGAAACGAGTTCCACAGGTTGACTGTGTGTTGTATGAAGAAATACTTCCTTTTGTTTGTTTTTCTCCTGCTGCCTATTAATGTCATTTGGTGACCCCTAGTTCTTCTTTTTATTACCTGTGTGGCAAGCATCTGATCTTTGAAAATTTCTGTAAGAGAGTGAGTAGCCCTAGGTTGACTCACCACTCTGAGCACTTGACAAATGCACACACGAGCCCAATTATCGAGATGATTATTGAGATGATTAACCTGTTAACAGGGTGGCTCAGCTCATCAGCTGAGAACAGCTAAAAGAGAGACAGGAAGAGGAAGAAACGAGAAGAGTAGTCTCGGCGTGCCTTGATCTGAAGGAAGAAACAGACGTCCAGGCCCCCAATGGGATGATCTCTCTTCCTCCTCGCACCCTGAGTCTAGGAAGAATGTAAGAACCTCAAGCTCTGGAGAACTTGTTCTGTTCTTTCACACTGTAAATAAAATACTGGGTGCTGAACTTGCCATAAGTTCTGTATGAGGACTGTCTGCAGTAAGAAATCCAGTGTGAGAGAAACCCACCCTGAGACATCCACATTTCTGAGAGACTGCCGTTACTTGGTTCCATGAAAATCATTTGCAAAATTCTCATTGGCTTCAGTGGAGCCAGGAAATTCACCTCAGGTTGAAATTTGAAATATATCAATATAATGAACATATGACTTTTCTTCCTTACTGTTGTACTTTTCTCAAATAATGACTTTTAGCTGTAGGAAACTATTAACATGCAGGAAATTTTGGATGGGGTAGAGACCTATCGAGCTGAATAATATCCTTCTTTTCCTGATATTGTTTAATGATAATTTCTCTTTTCAGTAAATGTCACTTACACAGCAAGATAAAATATACTGTTTATTCCGGTTCTTCACTGTAAATTGAGCAGTTTGTTCTAACTTCTTTTATTGGAATATACCATTTTATCCTTCATTCCAGTAATGTAGGATTCTTTTGGAGTTCCACTTACTCAAAACATAATGTATTACAAAGCAAAGTATAAAGAATTGCCTCTTTTTTTCTGAAAGACTGTTTCCTTTTTTTCTTCAGAGAGTCAAGGTGGGTGAGGTAATATCTTTTATTGGACCAACTTCTGTCGGTGATAGAGACAAGCTTTTGAGATTCACAGAACTCTTCTTTTGGTCTGAGAAAGGTACTCAGAGAGCCACAATTAAATACATGGTTGAACAGATAGTTTAGCATAAGTATGCAGTAGTGTTGTAGCTGCGTTGGTCCCAGGATATTAGAGGGACAGGGTGGGTGTGTTAATATCTTTTATGGGACCAACTTCTGTTGGTGAGAGAGACACGCTTTTTTCCTTGTTTGCTCCGGTGTCTGATGATAAATGCAGTTAGAAGCAATACTCATTGTTGACTGATACACACTGAAAGTGTGATAAGTCATTGTTAATGAAGGTTCTCTCTGATAAGCCATTGGAAACCGAATTCTGTTGAGCAAAGCAACATGACCGTTAACTGACAAATGAAAAGACACATTGAAAATTGTTCTCTCAATTATACATACAGAACTGTGGACACAGTTTATCAAGAGAGGAGATAATATTTGCAGAGCAGGAAATCTGACAAGACTCTGGCCTTCAGTAACCTTAAACTAGATTCTGCAGATTATTGCCCTGCCTTTGTGGTGAAGGAAAAATATAAAATCAATTTAAGTAAGCAATACACAAGCCAAGGGAGGAGAGGAAAGCAAGCTTTCATTACAACCTCACCATCTTGGCCATTGTTGAATGTTACCTTGTTACTTGCATAACCCCACCAAAATGAATGGGACTACTCACGCAGTGGGCTATTATTCAATGGGCGTAAGTATATCAGAATTTGACCCTTATTTGACAGCTCATGTTCTGGTAAAGAAATCAATCTAACCACAGTGCAGCACTAAAGGTCTAAAACACAAGGGAAAAGATTATTAGAGTGATCAGAAGGAAGAAGCTTGAAAACTCAATACTGCATATGGTACCAGGCCTGATGGAGGATCATCTCTGAACACCTTCTAACAGGCAGAAAAATGATGTTTTTGCTGCCTTCAGTTTCCCCCCTTCCCCTCTGGAAGCTTTCTCTTGGTGCAGCATTGATTCTCTAGAGCCTGGCAATTGCAAGGAGACCTGCAGGCTAGCACATTTCTTTCTTTCTTCCTTAAACATGCCTGCCTAGGGCAGCTTTTAGATGTCAGTGAAGAGAGTGCTAAGCCAAATGAATCCATTAAACAATAATGTGATTGGTGACAGAAGGGCAACTCTACCTTGTCTTTGCTATCCTCAACCGCCTCCTCCAAGGCACAATGGAAAAAGGTGTTTGTTCATTTTAATGATTCTCTGCTTTAATGGCAGAAAAGTACTTCAGTTGGTAATAATGGCTCCAGCAATATTTTTCTGTGATAGCCTCTGTATTCAGTAGCAATTATCACAGCCACAGAATTATGGAAAACTAGAGCTCCTCTTATGCTGAACTCTCCAATGCATAAAGCATCAGTGCATCTGAATTGTCCAGAGATGCAGTCATGTGAACCGTCTGACACAAAGGTCGATCAAGTCCTTATGGTTATGTTCTCAACTAAATGTGTGATGACTCAGCCATTAAACTCCCATCGGAGTTAACAAAAGGGATGGGTGTCAAAGCTTAAAATGAAGAAAAACTGGAAAGGAACACGATTTTTCTGGATTACATAAAGTTAGTGATTTGTCTGTCTTCTAGTTTCCTCCCAGTCCAAGCCTTGGTCTGTGCAACTTTCGTTCATCCTAGTGGGACCTGAATGGCTCAAGTCCCACATGCCAAGTTAAGAATATATAACTATAACCCTTAGGCAGATGGGGAATAAATTGACAAGGAGCTGTTATCCAACCGAAAGAGATTAAAGAAAAGTATTATAATAAACTATTAAGCTATTCTAAAATATACAGGAATAAGGGGAAAAGAAACATAAAAAAAATGTCCTGTGATCTGACAATATTTGCATAATTCTTTAAAAACATATGAAAAGACTTTCCCTTTCACGGTTACTTTTGTTCTTGATTTACATAAACAGGGTGAAAAATGTGCAAAAATTCATTTTGAATGAATCTGCAGTACCACGCTGAATAAGATACAATGTGTGAAGTTACACAGGAGAAGGGTATTAGCTGACTGAGTTTAAGAATATCCGAGAGATGTCTACTCATCATGTAAATATGTTTATTTAGACGCAAATAAACATTAGAACTCTATTCATCAGAAAGTGAAACACAGCAGTTCCTTCATGTTGTGCTCTAATATGTGATTAGAATTTCAGTGAGTTCCCTGTAATCCCTCACAAGGCAACATTACAATGACTAACAAGAAGGAGGGACATATGAAAACTATATACAATGGAAGCTTGATTTCTAATAAAGCAAGTGGTGGTGGTAGATGCTTGTCTGCAGAATAGCATACACCTTTAATAATCAGCAAAGCATTATGTGAACAGATGCTAGCAAGACAAAGCATCTAATTCCACTAAATGTACTTTTAATTGTATACTCACCATACTGAGCAAATGCTGATTTCAATATGACGTTTAAAGAAAAGTCTCAGCTGGTTTACATATCAGTTTACAACCCCTGCTTTGAAAACAGTAACTGACTGCTATTGCTAATGACCTCCATAAAATCATATAGCTTCTTAGGTTTTTATGGGATGTGAGTGGGTATTAATTATATCTCCACTCAATCCACTCGACTGCCTGCCGATCTTTCCTAAATATCACATCTACTATTGTACTACTTCTAACAGGATTTTTTTCTGAAGGTGTCATCACAGCATGAGCGAATCTTCCTTGATGTCTGCTGTGATATCCTCCTCCATAGATAATGCTTTTGAACATTACACTTGGGAATGTGACTGAACATCGTAATGGTGGTACCTAATTTAAAGAAGGTCAGATAAGTCAGATAGCTGAACAGCCCATCTATATGTAATCTATGAATAAACTGTATGGTTTATTATTTATGTAAGTATTTAAAGCTGGTCAGTTTTCAGTCAAGAAGCCTAAAGTGCCTAAAGTCTTGTGGGAAAACTTGTTTTTTTTAAGTTTTGAGTCATATTGTAAAGACTTAGGAGGTTAAAATGATTGTTGTGAGTGTTTCCCCTTGAATCTGACTGCTACTGTCCAGACAATAAATAAACAACAAAACAACTGTGCACTAGATAACATCTGTGGGCGGTTTGGTTACACTGTATGTCAGTCACTGTGGTTTGTATTGCGTTGCACACAGCATATCAATTGCTTTAATTACAATGGGGGTTGCATGAATCCATCAGAAAGAATGTCACTTTGTCCTCACTATCAGTTTATCTCCTCTTCTTTTCTAGTGTGTGACAGAGGTGATAAAAGCAGTTGAGACAATGTGTAGCCCAAATCCAGGTAATCGTTACAGGGTATTTATCTGGTAATATAACAGATTTTAAGATGTCAATGCTCTCAGCAAGGGAATGACTAATTAAAGAGCAAGACAATGCTTTAAGAGAGTTCCAAAGTAAATTAAAAAGTTTTTAGTTCACATTCATCTCTTTAAACTTCATCCCTTTACACCTGTCCAATGATCTAAAAGCATTTTACAGATTTAAAATACAAAATGTTGAGATAACTAAGAGTTAGTTTAGGTTCATTTTCTGTAATTATTTTTTTATCCATGTACATGTATTCTTAAATGTATTATGGTCTTGTAGTTGCATCCGAATTTTCTGTTGAACAGGGTCTTTAGCTCAGCATCTCAACTTTTATTTGGAACCTTTTTTTGTAAATGTTTCCATAGGAATTTGAACCAAATTTAAGCCACTAATGTATGTGTGTGGACCAAATCTCCAGTGTGTATTTTGTGTTTCTATGTTGTTGATTATTTTTTTAGGGAATTTAGACAATTGGAACACTAGAAAAGCCTGTTTGTTTGTTTTTTCCCCGTACATATTTGCTGCCCTATTCTGTTGCCTGAGCAGTAACATTGTGACATCCCAGATAATCAACCACTCACCACTTCCAGTTCCTTTGCATACCTTCAGAGAGTCACTGTTGCATTGATTGTCATGGTAATGGATGCCTTTGATAACTGATTTTCCTCTGAGGATTACAAAGAAGGGTCCCAGAGGGAGCTGTAATGAAAGCAGTTTCTCCTGAGGGTTTGGATAAGATCCCACTGTGCTCCTTTGGGTTTGAACTGGAGTAAGTTACTCATTCTTTTCAAAGGCTAATTGTTACTTTGGTTAAAAAAAAAGGATTACATGAAAATAAGATACAAAATTCCAGCTCCTTTTCATATATATTGGTTAAGTGCTTCTTACAAATTGAGGGGGTCTGACTTTCTGAATATTTACCTTATAAAAAAGGGGGAAATTACAGATTTGAATCCTGACTCAGTTTCCTGTTACACAATATTTTTAAAAAGTAATTTAGAAGTTGCAATATAGCTGAAGTTGCTTTACAAATGTTTTGTTGAAATACATAAGAACAGCCTTACTGGGTCAGATCAATAGTCAGTCTAGCCCAATTGCCTTCCTACAGTGGCCAATGCCAGATGCTTCAGAGGGAATGAGCAGAACAGGCAATCTTTGAGTGATCTATCCCCTGTCATCCACTCCCAGCTTCTGGCAGTGAGAGGTGAGGGACACCTAGAACATGTGGTTCCATCCCTGACCATCTTGGCTAGTAACCATTGATGGACCTATCCTCCATGAACTTACCTAAGTCTTTTTTTAACTTCTTTTGTAGTTTTGATCTTCACAACATTCCCTAGCAACATGTTCCACAGGTTGACTATGCATTGTGTGAAAAAACACTTCCTTTTGTTTGCTTTAAACCTGCTGCCTATTAATTTCACTGGGTGACCCCTGATTCTTGTGTTATGTGAAGGAGTAAATAACACTTCCTTATTTACTTTCTCCACAACGGTCATGACTTTAAAGACCTCTATCATACCCCCTTTAGTTGTCTCTTTTCCAAACTGAAAAGACCCAGTCTTTTTAATCTATCCTCATATGGAAGCTGTTCCATACTCCTAATAATTGTTGTTGCCCTTCTCTGTACCTTTACTAATTCTGATATATCTTTTTTTTTAGATGGGGTGAGCAGAACTGCACACAGTATTCAAGATGTGGGAGTTCCCTGGATTTATATAGTGGCATTTTGATATTATCTATCCCTCTGCTAATGGTTCCTAACATTAGGGTTTTTTGTTTTTTTTTTACTGTTACTGCACATTGAGCAGATGTTTTCACAGAACTATCCACAATGCCTCCAAGATCTTTCTTGAAATGGTAACCACTATTTTAGATCTCATCATTTTTTATATATAGTGGGGATTATGTTTTCCATTGTGCATTATTCAAATTTGCATTTCATCTGCCATTGTGTTGCCCAGCCACTCTGCTTTGTGAGATCCCTTTGTAACTCTTCACAGTCAGCTTTGGAGTTAACTATCTTGAGTAATTTTGTATCATCTGCAAATTTTGCCACTTCACTGTTTACCCCTTTTTCCAAATCATTTATAATTATGCTGAACAGTACTGGTCCCAGTACGGATCTGGGGGAGACACCATTATTTACCTCTCTCTATTCTGAAAATTGACCATTTATTCCAACCCCTTGTTTCCTGTCTTTTAACCAGTTAGTGATCCATGAGATGACCTTCCCTCTTATTTCATGACAGCCCACTTTTATTTAGAGTCTTTGGTGAGGAACCTTGTCAAAGTCTTTCTGAAAGTCCAAATCCATTGGATCACTCCTGTCTACATGTTTGTTGACCCCCTACAAGAATTCTCCTATATTGGAGAGGCATGATTTTCCTTTAAAAAAGCCTTGTTGACTCTTCCCAAACAAATCTTGTTCATCTGTGTGTCTGATAATTCTGTTCTTTAGTATCATTTACTATTGTTGCCTTGTACTGAAGTTAGTCTTAGCAACCTGTAATTGCCAGGATCACCTCGGGAGCCTATTTAAAAATTGGTGTCACATTAGTTGTCCTCCTGTCACCTAGTACAGAAGTTGATTTAAATGATAGGTTACATACTACAGTACTTGCAATCTAATTTAATTACATTCATTGTATTGATCCACATGGCACTGAGTGGTGAAATATGAAGTTTCATAAAGATGGCAATGGCAGTAACTTATACATTGGAGACAACAAATGTGTAAGTACTTTATTTTTAAGTTGTAAATATAAAAATATTTTTTCTAGTAAAAAATAAGGAAATTCAAAAACTAAAATGCCAGAATTAATGTTGCCTGTGTAGCATTAATTGTGCTCCCTTGTCTGTATGTATTATTATACAGTCTTTTTAATTATTAAAAATTTGATGTAAGTGACTTGCACAGCATCACATAGCAACTCACTGGCACCAGCAGGCATAGAATCCAAGTCTCCAGGGTGGCATTCAACTGCCTTAACCACGAGACCATCCTTTCTCTTCCTGCAATCCCCTGCCTCATTCATTATAAACCTTCCAACTTCTGCAAGAAATGAGGCAGAAGTCCTCCACACAACAGACCCCTTCACTACACAAGCTTGATTTATGCCAGAGCAGATCCATCTTGTGCACTGGATACACCAGGGGTCCTCTAGAAAAAATAATATGGGTTCATATAATTAAACACTGGATCATAATGCATATGCACAAAAGGGCCAATTTAAGGTAACTTGAAAGTGCCGACTTTTCAACCCCTTAATTCCTAATTTTGTATTTCCTATTCTTTTATGATTTAATTTACTGATGAAAGGTTTCAGAGTAACAGCTGTGTTAGTCTGTATTCGCAAAAAGAAAAGTTTTCGTGAGCTTATGCTCAAATAAATTGGTTAGTCTCTAAGGTGCCACAAGTACTCCTTTTCTTTTTACTGATGAAAGCAACCTTAATTAATGCTAAATTAAGTTTTTGTTTGTGAATATATACTATACACAAACACAGGATTTTTTGGTTGTCTGGTCAACCCTCCACAAAGACTTCATAAGGACTATTCTCATCTCAGTTGGACTGATCCAAAATTCATTCAAGTGAATTGAAAGATTCCCATTGACTTCAGCGGGCTTTGGATTTGGCCAATTAAGTATGATCATAACATCATTAATGTTAATGGAAGGCACATGCATCTAGGGCTCCATCCAATGCCCTTGATAGTAATTACATTGACAAAAATGTCCTTCTATGGAAATAGATGCTGTTCTGCGGAGGGTGCTCTCACCTGATAGACAAATGAAGGTACATTTTTGAATACTTTACAAAGGAAGAGCTGTGCTTGTCATTTGATGGAGAAGATTTTGTCCTTGTGAGAACTACTGGAAGTAGAAAATTAAATAATAGTAGGGAAAGCTGCCAAGAGAGGCATGATTGCCTCTGAATCATCCAGAAATGTTAAAGCATTTGTTTTTGTCTTTCTTGTAGCATCGCAGCTGCTTTCAGTTTCTATGTGGCTATCTTCAGCCTGTAGCTACTTTTGTCTGATTGGGTTTGAAAATTGCAACCGCTGGTTGCTAAAAGGATTGAGCAAAAATTGTCTGGAGGACTGTTTATGACTCAACACCATACCTGCGTATGGTGAGACTGCTATATTTTTCCCCAAAGCAAAGAATTTGAGCTTTTAACGAGCTTTAAGAAAACACTGAGCATAAGATCTTTTCACAAAATATTTCTTGTACATTTAATAAGGACAGGAAGAGTTGTCTTCTCTCTCTCTAGCTTTCTGTTTTGTTTTTTATATTCTTTGCTGGGGAAAAAGTGATTCCAGTTTGCATTTAATAAAAAGCCTGTATAAAATCAATGTTGTGGTCTCAGCCAAGTGTCCAGTAGACAAGCATATAATACGATACTGATGGACAATTGTGAAGGGAACCTCAGTAGAAAGATCAAAGATTGAATACACTTGGAGAATGATCCCTCCACCTGTGTTTATTACTGTTGTATTTGTATTACAGTTGTACCTAGGTGCCCCAACTAAGATCAGGGCCCTATTTCTTAGACAGTTCCCTACTCCAAAGAGCTTACATTCTAAAGAGACAACAGAGACAAAGGATAAGAGAAAGGAAGTAGAGGTGGTCTTTTTGATCCAGGTTGAAGCAGACTGGCAAGGTATGGGGGAAGTTTGCATGCGCTCTGCAGTAACAGTGCAGCTGCAGCTGGGATACCTGGATAATTATGTAGTACATCTGTACTGTTAAAATAGCCATTCAGTGCACTTCAGCCTACCACTGTGTGGTAGTACAGGCTTGACTTCTTCCATTTAAAATCTAAACATCAGGGGCTAAAGCCTCAGCTGGTGTAAATTGGTATAGCTCCATTGATTTGACTGGAGTTATGCCAATTTACATAAGATAAAGATTTCAGTCTAATAATACCCAATCACATTCAGAGAGAGAGTATGATACTCAGTTTGCTATACAAATATTTATATGTACTAGTATAAAAAAGCAAGCATGTTTAATAGCATGTAAAATGCTTTTAATCAAATGTTATTGTGGTCTGATCCAACGTTCATTGAAGTCAAAGACTCCACTGGCATGGAAAGATTCCATGACATTGGGCCAGGACCAGTTTATCCTTTCTATATAAATTTCTACAGAGAAGGGTCCTTTCATTCTTCTTGCTGCCTGTACCTTCACCCTGATGGAATAAAAGCCTGATGTATAGCGCCTGCATCAGAATGTAGGATTTCTCAGCATTGTCTTTCCACTCCTTTATTTTAGTTCATGTGTGTGTAGACCCTGTTTCACTTTTGACCCTCAGAGATGGTTTTTCATCTACTGGGTATCCTAAATAAGTTAACTGTGTGTCACAAGAATTCTTCAGTTGTCTAAGCAGATCCAGACTGGAAATTGCAGCAGCTGTTAGTCTATATGCAATTTTTTTTTCTACCTTTGTCAGAAAAGTCTGATGTGAAAGTCCTGGTAGCACTAGTCCTCTGTTGTTAATGGATGAGCCAATGTATTCAGGTTTCCTCCCAGCAGACTGGAAATTGTTCTTGTAACCAAAACCGTCATCGGTCTCAGATACCAATGCATAAAATAATGAATCCCTTGGATTTTCATAGGGCTCACACGCATATACAGCACTATCTTCTCCGATAGGCTAAGCTGCATAAGATAAGGGATTTACGGGTCCCTATTTCACTGTGGTCTGCTTCTGTTACTTTCTTTAGTAGCTAGAACAGAACTATGATTTACATTTTATAGCTAAATGTGACTTTCATAGGATCTGTAGCTTCTAGGACTGACAAATTATCCCTGCTCCACTGTTCCCTACGATGGACAACAAATTAATTTTACCCAGACTTCTTTAATGGATAGAGGCCAGAGTGCACACTACTTTGTAGCCTAAATCTTTTAGATATGTATTAGATGTACTGATAGTTTTTTTAGATTGGAAACTCATACTTAGACTGTAAGTTCTTTGGGCCAGGGACTATACTGTGTCTTACTATATCTTTGCACAAAGTTTAGCCAGTTGAGGCCCCAATCTCAGCAGAGGCTTCTAGGCACTACTAAAAATACTTCAGAGCAGAATAATAGGAAATCCAGCCATTAGAATGTTGTGATCTCTTCATTTCTCCTTTTGTTGTTCAGCTGGGTCTCACTGGAACACCCATTAGCTCTTATGTGATGTACAAACTATTCCCAACTAGCTAAGCGACTCAAGTCCTGGCATGAGGATGCACGTGAAACATGCAAAAGAGGCTGCCCTGAACAGGGACTCTCTCACTGCCTTTGAGCAATATTGTCCAAACTGGCAAAATTGCAGGGGTCTTTCACATATGATAAGGTTCATGTGTGGAGTATGTAAGAATGTTCTTAACCTTTTGTGATTCTGGCATTAAAGTTTATTTTATTGATCCTTGCATTTTTTTGTATGATACATGAAGATTCTTCCACTTCCTGGTCTTAGGAGAACCCCCTCAGAAAAATTCTATTACTTTTCTGCATTGTTCTGCATATTTATAGTGGTATATCCTTTTGTGCTTTATACACCTGTACATAACAAAGAGGCTTGCAAAAATCCTTTCTTCTTATCCACTGCAGCCCTCCCTTTCTCTGGACTTAACTGAAAAGGAAAGATAAAGGGGTGGATTATACTGTACCTCTTCTGTGAATAAATACAGTATTTCAGTCCTCAGAGCTGTTGAACCAGCATCTTTCATTAGTAAGTTTACACCAAAAGGAGAGAAATAAAATAAGAGGAAAAAATGTCAAGCAACCTGAAAATGTAACAGTTTATTTACTGAATGAAGAAATAAAACTGTGGCGTTATATTTGAGATTTTTCTAGGAAGGGTGAAGTGGTGTTGGCTTGTAAAACTTGTTATTGGCACTGCCTCAGCTAGTAATAAAACAGGGGAAAACAAGCTGAGAACATACTGTTTACATCAATGGTTCTTTAAACTAAGAAGTAAGGACCAGCTGCAGCCTTAGATGTTGTTATAAGTCATGAGTTCTTAAAAAGACTGTCACAGAGGACATCACACATCAAATACAAAGCAAGGCTGTAATTTTCTATATGATGGGAGATTTATGCTCAGTCTTAGACCCCACGTAGGGCTTCATTCGACAGGAGATGGAAAGCCGTTTTACTGCAGTAACACAAATAACTTTGAAATTGACTTAATGGGCTGATCTGGTTGTTCTTAACATTCTACAAGGAAAAAATGTGCATATTCAAGTCTCCTTATTTTTGCTTTGGAAAAAAAAGACATCTATATTGGAATTTACAGACCTTTGATTTTATTGATCTATATTGCAAGGCCAGTGTTGTGCATACAACAGTGGATGGCCATCCTTGGTTGGTATACTCCAATTCCAGGCAACCATACATGTAACTTAAACTTAGAAATGCACCCTTTCATTAACAGTAGCCATTTTGCCCTGACATTTCAGCCAGTTGTATAATATATGTATAAATTGCTTACTATTCGAAGTTTCAGAGTAACAGCCGTGTTAGTCTGTATTTGCAAAAAGAAAAGGAGGACTTGTGGCACCTTAGAGACTAACCAATTTATTTGAGCATAAGCTTTCGTGAGCTACAGCTCACTTCATCGGATGCATACTGTGGAAAGTACAGAAGGTCTTTTTATACACACAAACCAAGAAAAAAGTGGTGTCTCGAAGGTAGCTGGGAGTGCTGGTAGCGTAGGGCCTGAGGAGGGAGTCTACAAGGCCAAACAGTCCTGCTGTCAGGGTGACAATGCCTGAGATGATGGGGCGCCCAGGATTTCCAGGTTTATGGATCTTGGGTAGTAGATAGAATATCCCAGGTCGAGGTTCCAGTGGTGTGTCTGTGAGGATTTGATCTTGTGCTTTTTCAGGGAGTTTCTTGAGCAAATGCTGTAGTTTCTTTTGGTAACTCTCAGTGGGATCAGAGGGTAATTGCTTGTAGAAAGTGGTGTTGGAGGGCTGCCGAGTAGCCTCTTGTTCATATTCCGGCCTATTCATGATGACAGCAGCACCTCCTTTGTCAGCCTTTTTGATTATGATGTCAGAGTTGTTTCTGAGGCTGTGGATGGCATTGTGTTCTGCACGGCTGAGGTTGTGGGGCAAGTGATGCTGCTTTTCCACAATTTCAGCCCGTGCACGTCGGCGGAAGCACTCTATGTAGAAGTCCAGTCTGCTGTCTTGACCTTCAGGAGGAGTCCACCTAGAATCCTTTTTTTTTTTTTTTTGTAGTGTTGGTAGGGAGGTCTCTGTGGATTTGTATGTTGTTCAGAGGTGTGTTGGAAATATTCCTTGAGTCGGAGACATCGAAAATAGGATTCGAGGTCACCACAGAACTGTATCATGTTCGTGGGGGTGGAGGGGCAGAAGGAGAGGCCCCAAAATAGGACAGCTGCTTCTGATGGGCTAAGAGTATAGTTGGATAGGTTAACAATATTGCTGGGTGGGTTGAGGGAACCATTGCTGTGGCCCCTTGTGGCATGTAGTAGTTTAGAAAGTTTAGTGTCCTTTTTCTTTTGTAGAGAAGCAAAGTGTGTGTTGTAAATGGCTTGTCTAGTTTTAGTAAAGTTCAGCCACGAGGAAGTTTGTGTGGAAGGTTGTTTTTTTTATGAGAGTATCCATTTTTGAGAGCTCAAATAAATTGGTTAGTCTCTAAGGTGCCACAAGTACTCCTTTTCTTTTTGCGAATACAGACTAACACGGCTGTTACTCTGAAACCTGTCAATATTTTGCTGTTCTCCTGAAAGTTCTGTTTCTCCTGTCCACTCATGTTTGGGTTGCATCCACCAGATGGGCCACAGTTTCAGTGCAAATGGGGTTGTTTCTGCAGAATGAACAGGTTATCACTATTTTACACTTTGAAAAAGACAGATCCTCTAGAAGTAGATTAGGAGTGTATTATGGTCAACCCATGGCCACACAACCAAGCTCAGTGTTTGCTCAGTGAGTTTCACCTTGCCGAATAGAAATGCTCCCATGAGCAGCTTTCTTCTCTCTCACTGATGGAGGTTCCTCAGAGTACCGAGCAGCTGGTTTAGGGTAAAACTATAGGGTGTGGCTACAGAGGTCATCCTCCATACTGGAAGGTGGGGCTATACACTGCAGGGGCAGAAGGGGCAGTTGCAAGTTACAGCTAACAGCAAGGTCTGGATTTAGAGCTATGTAATTTACAAATATGAGAATGTAGTTGTTAAATACAAGCTCTGGCTGCTTTAATGAGAAGAACACACCATGCTGTACACTGTTATGTATGATAATTAACAAAAAGAGGGATGAGATATGTCCTTTTTGTCTAGCAGTGTGGGTACAATGTTTTCTTTTTGATGCATGTACATAAATGTCAGTAGGGTAAATATTGTGATTTCCAGGCCACAGGAGAATATGCATAAAATTGTCAGATATAAGCTGAGTTTTAGAGGAAAAACTGTTTACAAAAAAGAAAGCAATTCACTTCCATTGGAACAGGGAATGGGAGAGGAAAATCATCTTTTTGTTCTTTTTTGTATCTTCATTTTGTGCAGTGCTTAGATACCCTGGTGATAGACACTATATAAAGACCTTAGACAGATTTATATTAGATCTTGTGTGCTGAGTCTCAAGCCAGTACTAAGAAAAATGCAAAATCAGACTCATGGAATAACTGGGTTTATAATAGGGGAAAGAAAGCATCAGACCTTCCACTCAGGTATCACAAATGCTGTTAATACTATAAAAAAGCAAACAATGTGTCAAAGCAATATAACAGAACTCTTTTGAAACCCCAAGTTGTTACAAAGGAAAACATATTGCAGAAAGTAAGATTTGCTGCAAAGATTATGCTAATAATTAGACTCCAACTGCTTACTGCTTATTCAATTTCCTGCAATGAAAAAAGGTATAAATAATAATTTTTAAAAAAAAGAATTAGATGCTTTCTTTGGAATCTCACATCTTGTAGTGTGTGGAAAGATTAACTCTAAATTTCAGTTTTACTAGTCTTGGTTTACTGCCCAGTAATTGCTGCTTTCATTAGCAGATGCAGCTGTCCCTTGTAAAAGTTCAATGATTTTGTAATGAGTTTAACAATGAATTCATTCAGTCATTGCCTCAGAAATAAACAAATAAATCCTCTAATAAACTAAACAACACCTCCCCCCCATACATATAACCTCCAATGCATGTTCTAGGGTTCTTGATTGTGGTTCCCTAGAATTGCACACACAAAAGACCTGGTGGTATCTTAATGAGAGATTACCATATATGAATAAATGGATTAAGTAAAGACAGCCTTTTAATGCAAGGGTAATGATGTGTTTTTTTAAATAGCAATAGGACAGGTCCAATGGTCAAGAAGTAGTATCAAGGACTGGCATACAGGAACCAGGTTACAGTTGTCAACATGGCCTAGATTGTCAGCTGATGTACAGTGGCATGGCTCCAGTGATGTCAACTGGATGCACACATTTATACCAGCTGAAGACTTGGCCCTCTGTGTAGTCATCAGAGACCAATGGCCTGAGACTAACCTCATGCCAATTTTATAGCAGTGTAATTCCTTTTACTTAAATGGAGATACTCCAGACATACACGTGTGAATGGGAAAGCAGAAATGGAACTCAGGAATACCAAGTGTGATACACTCAGCAGATTAACAGCATCTCTCTCTGACTAACTGACTTGTGGGTTTGAAAGGATTTGACCTTTTCCTTATCCAATCCTGGTTCAACTGCATGTGGTTCCCAAACAAGAGCAAAAGAGGAATGCTGTAAAACTTCCTTAATTTGAGCAGATCTTCAAGACATGCGGGTCTTCAATTGAAATGAAATGTTTCTACAAGGAGAGTACAAAAAACGTAATTTGTGGTTGGAAATCACCTTTGAGAACTAAAAGATCTGTCCTGCGTTTTACATCAGTGCAATACATAAACATTCAGATGGTATTTACTGTTATAAAAGCTGTGGCTGGCTCCCTGGACCTTAACTACTAATGCTATTTTTAATAGGGAAGCTATGGGATGAGCAAAAGAATTCGAGAAGGAAATTGTTAATACTAGCTGCATCTGAAACCAATTTTAATGTTCCTGTTTAAAAAAAAAAATCAGGAAGTATTTTGTATGGGATGTTTTGTATGTATTTTGTATGGGGGTGGGATCTGAGTAATTCTTTCCTGGGTATCTGGCTGGTGAATCTTTCCCACATGCTCAGGGTTTCAGCTGATCGCCATATTTGGGGTCGGGAAGGAATTTCTTCCAGGGCAGCTTGGAAGAGGCCCTGGGGGGTTTTCGCCTTCCTCTGTAGCATGGGGCACGGGTCACTTGCTGGAGGATTCTCTGCACCTTGAAGTCTTTAAACCACGATTTGAGGACTTCAATAGCTCAGACATAGGTGAGAGGTTTATTGCAGGAGTGGGTAGGTGAGATTCTGTGGCCTGCATTGCGCAGGACGTCAAACTTGATGATCATAATGGTTCCTTCTGACCTTAATATCTATTAATCTATTTACTTTTCATGGTTTGCATTTCTAGTTATAAGCAGAAGTTAAAGTTCGTTGAACAAATATAAAGGGCTAACAAAAACTACAGCAGTAGAAGCTTGTTTCTATTAAAAACATGGACTTGTTTATGCCTCCCAGATCAGTTCATGGGGTGAATTTCACGCTGTGTAGAGTGCCAGCACAAAGCCTATACACCACTTAATGCCCATTTAAGCTCTATTTTTTTGTGAATTTCACCCATAAAGGAGCAAACAGAGATCTCACTCTGCTTTTGCAAACATGGAAGTTAGCTGCATTTCATAGCTGCGTTTTGTGATCTCCTTATACAAAACAGTCTATGAGTTTGTAAGTTCCTGAATCTAACTACATTCTTCTCTGTCTCTGATCACCACAACATCTGAGCATCTCACAGACATTTATTTATTTATTTATAATCACAATACCTCTATGAGGCAGCGAAATATTATTAGCCCCATATTATGGATGGGGCTAATAATACTAAGCCACAGAGAAGTTAAGGCTAAATTCATTCCTGATCAGATCCCAATGTGGACCGAAAGGTGGTGACTTGCACCTGCCTACACCTGGGCCTGCCCTAACTTCTATCCTGTCTGTCATGGCCCCTAGGGGGGGCACCTCTTCATACACAGGGAAATGCTTTTATCCACTCCTCTTGGAACATTCCCAGATAGTGGGAAAAGAGGTATCTGGTCCTTTTCTATGCTAACATAAAGTGGTTACTGTACTAGGATGAATTTCTCTTTAAGGGATTTGTCCATGGTCACACTGAGAGTCTGTGGAAGAGCTGGGAGTTGAACTCAGACCAACTACGTTCCAGTCCAGTGCCAGACCACAGACCATCCTTCATAAGGCCATCCTTCCTCACCAAACTGTGCTTACTCTTCTAAGGAAAAAAGAAGACAGCCTGTTCCCACTGAACTCCATATAGCCACAGGATGAGACCCTGATCTGATTTAATTTCATTCTCAAGGAATGCTCAAGTCATATGGATATCAAATAATTCTGAAAAAACAATGAGGAGTCTGGTGGCAACTTAAAGACTAACAGATTTATTTGGGCAATTAGTCTTTAAGGTGCCACTGGACTCTTTGTTGTTTTTGTGGTACAGACTAACACAGCTACCCCTCAAATAATCCTGGTTTCAGAGTAGCGGCTGTGTTAGTCTGTATCCGCAAAAAGAAAAGGAGGACTTGTGGCACCTTAGAGACTAACAAATTTATTTGAGCATAAGCTTTCGTGAGCTACAGCTCACTTCATCGGCTGCATTCAGTCATAATCCTGAGTATCTTGCTTGGCCGCTACTGGAAATAGAGCTAAGGTCTCAATTATGGTACCTAAGGACTGAACATGGACTAATCCAATTTAAAATATGTGTAATTAATAAAGTTTGGGCAACAGCTGCTTTCTTTATTAGGGTGCAAAATAGGCACCTTCATCTGTTTAGGAAAACATTTTCAGTACAGTCAATAGGAGAAAATGTGCTCTAGAATGAAATGCCACAATGTATGGCTAATGCCAGATGATAGGGAACATTGTTAAAAAATACACACCCAATGTGCAGTATTTGTTGAGGCTCACAAAATGTTCTCAAAATGTACTTACCACATCCTGCTTACATTTCCCTTGCAAATGCTGGATAAAAACAGAATCTTGTTAAAATTACTAGTCTTATATAAGTTTACAAGACAAAATCAAAAGCAAACACTTCACTTCAATGCAAGCTAAAGGTCATCCCAAGCAGGAAAAAAAATATGTTCTGTTTATTTTTAATTACAGTGTGTTATAGTTTTACATGAAAAGTGGTACAATCTGATATGTTTCTGGCATCAAATCAAACGACAGGATACATAAAATGGAAATGCAAAATAATAAGTATGTTAAAGGTGCAGGTGACGGTGTGGTTCCCCCCCAGCAAGAAACATTTCTTTACAGCTTGCGTGACCTGGCAAATAACCTAGGAAAAGGTGGACATTTTGTTAGTAAATACTTTGCTCCTCCCTTTACGGAACTTGAATTTTTTTTTCTTGGCTCATTTCTTCTCAAGCCAACAATGTACCCCAATACACATGAGTCAGTTTCCATTTCTTCCTCCCTCCCAGTAGCCCTTCACTTTGTTATCCTTAAATATTTTGGCTTACTTTTGTTTTTATGAAAATGAATGACTATCTGCAATAGTTGTAATCATGTGTTTTAGAAGCTACATCATCCTGCAAATATATTCTGTACAATACTTTCTGTTAACCTCTGGATGTCTTTGATCAGGGTCTAGCACTCGTGATGCATTGTACCAATCACTATGATGGTGTCATGAGCAGGGTGACATGAGCATACTTGCAAAGATGTGCTTCAACATCACATTTGTTGGTTTGTGGCTGGTTATGTGGTTTATTCAGCTAGGCTGTGACCTCACAAGCTGATCCATGAGGACTCCTACTCTTGCTGGGTATCCAGTGAGATCCCATAGGTGTATAAGGGACTGCCTACATAGCTCAGCTTGAATTATTTGTTCCCCAGTCCTGCAAGCTCACACATGATTCACTTCTCTCACCCTAACTCCTGAAGGCCCTGGGGCTGCCCATATAGGTAGAAGTTACTCGTCTGCTCAAGCGTTTTCAGGATTTGAATTTTCGATTATAAACTACTGAGGACAGGGACCTAATTGTCTGTGTTGTCTATCGATCCATACACCAAGCCAAATCACAAGGAATAATGGGTTAACAGAACAGAAGAAGCATTAAACAAAACGTGTTAACTAAAAACAAAATAAAATAAACTTCCCCGCAGTCTCAGAACCATACAATGTAGAACTGCACCTCTTTAAACTATACATGAGCCTTTTCTTATATTAGCCTGTACGCTCTAGGTGTAATTGATCCTGGCCTCCTTCTGAGTCACATCCTTTATAAATCAGGACTATCACATAGTCTTAGGTCCTGTTAACTGATTCCTGCTGCACCTGTGAGTCTTTAAATGCTCCCCACATGAGCTGCCCTCTGCCTAACTGCAGCTGTGGGCAGAGAGTGACTGGTTGTTTAGAAAAAAGAAAAGGAGTACTTGTGGCACCTTAGAGACTAACCAATTTATTTGAGCATAAGTTTTCGTGAGCTACAGCTCACTTCATCGGATGCATAGTGTAGAAAGTGTAGAAGATCTTTTTATACACATAAAGCATGAAAAAATACCTCCTCCCACCCCACTGTCCTGCTGGTAATAGCTTATCTAAAGTGCTTTTCTTTTTGCGAATACAGACTAACACAGCTGTTACTCTAAAACCTGGTTGTTTAGAGACTCCAGACTATAGCTGGAGTAAGCTAGAGGAGGAGAAGTTGTTTCTTTCCCTTCATCAAAGGTAACTTTAACATTTATGTCCATGTATACAAATTCTGATGCCCCCCCGCCTCCAGCACACCCCCCCCCCCTTTTTATTAATTGAATGGGAGTTTGCCTGTGTAAGGACTCAATTAAAACTATAGAATTTGGGTCATACTCTGAAGATAAGAAAAATAAAATAAACTTCTTGGGAGTGCTCTTGTTCCCATTGAAGTTACTGGCAAAACTCTTGTTGCCCCTAAAATCGCTGTTAGACACCTATTAACTCAGTGCAGGGCTGTGTAGTAAGGGTTTTCCATATCCCCACACCCACAGAGTTTGGCATAGTTGGGCTGCAGGCATACCTCTGTAGTCAATCTCTTCCCTAAGCCCCTTTTTGATGGAGTGCATTGATTGATATATTAAATTTGGTTTGTTTTTTTCTTTCTAACAAAGTTACATGAAGAATACAAGAATACAACAATTATGAGTTGTCTGTTACATGCCCTCTTCCCTCTTTTCCTCTTCCAGACTCACCCTGAACCTTCACACTCTTGATACGCTGATCTCTCTTTGTTAAGGGAAAAGCTTGCATAAATAGAGTAACAGGCTGATTCATGGTAGTGTTACACTAATAAAAATGATACCAATAGGATCTTGTAAGAGGAACAAGGCAAATTGCCACGTTTATTGTAAATACAACAAAATATTTCTATATGCAATTTCTATATAGATCCATTCACACACACAGACATTCACACACAGTTTCTACAAAAAGGTTGTTATAGTTACCAGCCTAGGCGTTGCTCATGCCAAGTCACTGGCCAGGTGGCCTGGAAACGAGAGTGGAGCCGAGTCGTTGTCAGATGCCCATACGATGCTCCTGGAGGGTGGTCGTAGAACCAGACTCAAAGAACACAGTCCCTGGACCCAATTTCTATAGGTCTCTGGTTCAATACAAGTCTGTGGAAGTTGCTTCATCATGCTGAATTTACAACTGAGATGACCATCAATCAGCTCAATCAGCAGGTGATACATCCATGACGGCTCCATGATGGCTAGGTGTTATCTTCTTGTTCTTCTGTGATGCATTTTGGGTAGATTCCGGTTCGCCCTCCAGGGGTCATCCAGTTATCTCAACTTTGCATATTCTTCAATGCCAAGGTTGAAATTCTTAGGATTAGGCTGGCACCATTTACTAACCAATTATTTCCCTGCTTCAGGCTCTCAATTCCATGCACCCATCATCCATTCTTTTACTTAACAACACAATCTATGACTCTTGATTCATTTAACAAGTTTTATCCCACTATCTATTTTTCCCTCTTTGGATACCAAGATTTACATAGGCATGACAAGGGGCCCCAGTGGGGGAAGAGCATCAGGGTGCTGTTTTAAAGAACAGCATTGTTTTCTCAAAGTTCTTATCACTTTCCAGCACAGACACTTTGTCCTGTACCGGCCTGAAATAATTAGCACTTTGGCCTTGCATTTGTTACCGAGTGAAATTCAACAGCATGGAACTGATGTTCATATCTTTTTACGATACCTATATACTCTTTTGTCTATCTTTATTTCTACTACTACATAATTATAATTCTATCATACTTATATAACTTTGAGGGTGACCCAACAGTAGTTGATAGATTTGTATTCTTGTCATTTCACAGAGGAGTAAGAATGGGTTGATTTCCTCGCTGCTGTTGGGGAAGACAGAAAACTCTGGTGATTTAGAGAAAAGAGTGGGGGAGGGAGAAGAAAATACTCTTCAGTCTGAAAGGATTCCTGGTGTTATGATGTAATTTGAGCTCCACTCCTAGAGGCATTTACAATACAGGGGTGGGGAAACACAGTATTGATTAATCACTCTTTCCCAGGTGGTTTTCTGATATGGACCAATCTCTGAGACTAAACTGTGTTCAGAGCCCCCCACCCCAAACTTATTTTTTTTTATTTTTGTGGCAGAAATTAGAACCTTGCAGTAGCTTAGTATTGCTTTACTGGTTTCAGAGTAGCAGCCGTGTTAGTCTGTATTCGCAAAAAGAAAAGGAGTACTTGTGGCACCTTAGAGACTAACAAATTGTTTTACTGTAAATGCACAGATAGTAAAGATAATTGACATGAAATTCCACACGCTTTAATGCAAACACTTGTAACTGTATCATTATACACACCAAAAAGTTATTCTATGAAGAAATTTCAGTGTTTTGTGTTAAATCGTGTTAGCTCCTCCATGGTCCTTGTACAGTTAGCTTGTCATGAACCTGGATTTTTCCTACCCTTCACCATCTCTATTTATAACCATTTTCATTTACTTCCCTCCCAACAATAATAGCTATACTATTCACTTTTCATGTACTGTGCTAAGAAAGTCAAATGAAGAATATTTGATTTTAAATTATCCCAATCATTCCCTGTTATCATGAATATAATTTATGTGGATTTCTAATTATGATTGATGAAGCATAAGTGAAGCCATTCTTTTCCACTACTGCATGCCAATCATGATATTACCTTGGAAGAAAACTGTCAAATACAGACAGTTTTCTGATGTGCACCACTGTTTTATATGCTGACAGAATTTAGGGGACTGATTTTTTTTTCACATTTGTCAAATGTGGTAATTAAAATTTTATATCAAAGTAACAGACATCAAATGCTTTTGTGATGTGTTACATGCTGAATCACAAATTGAATGTCCTCCCAAGCAAGCGGGCTGGAATCCAAAGATATTGCCTCTCAGGACTGGATACATGATTGACAGTGTGTGTCAAAAAAGTTCACGGAGAGAGACACCCATTTAAATAACCAAAAGCCTTTGGGCTACCAATTTACTGTCTCTCAAGCTGGAGTGAGTGCTTAACATTGAAGAGTTCCACACAGAGAACAACACAAGAATACCATGTGGGTATCAAAACCTTATATAGTATGAATATTGTATTGTAGACTCTAATCCTACAATAAGCTCTGTAGAAGTGGGCCTTCACTAAAGTCACTGGGGTTTTGTGCTGGTATCCGCCCCGCATGACCTTCTTTACAGGACCAGGACTTACTGTTTTTTCCTTTCTACGGGCTTGTCGACACAGAGCCATTGAGGAAAATTAATCCAAATTTATTTTAAAGTGGATTAGTTAAACCACATTAAACCCCTGTGTGAATAGGGCTTATTCAAAATTAAGTCAATTTAGCTTAATTCACTTTGGAAGTTAATTTAGGGGTATGTCTACACTACGGAATAAGGTCGAATTTATAGAAGTCGGTTTTTTAGAAATCGGTTTTATATATTTGAGTGTGTGTGTCCCCACAGAAAATGCTCTAAGTGCATTAAGTGCATTAACTCGGCGGAGCGCTTCCACAGTACCGAGGCTAGAGTCGACTTCCGGAGCGTTGCACTGTGGGTAGCTATCCCACAGTTCCCGCAGTCTCCGCTGCCCATTGGAATTTTGGGTTGAGATCCCAATGCCTGATGGGGCTAAAACATTGTCGCGGGTGGTTCTGGGTACATATCATCAGGCCCCCGTTCCCTCCCTCCCTCCGTGAAAGCAAGGGCAGACAATCATTTCACGCCTTTTTTCCTGAGTTACCTGTGCAGAAGCCATACCACTGCAAGCATGGAGCCCGCTCAGGTAACCATCACCCTATGTCTCCTGGGTGCTGGCAGACGCGGTACGGCATTGCTACACAGTAGCAGCAACCCCTTCCCTTGTGGCAGCAGACGGTACAGTACGACTGGTAGCCGTCATCATCATGTCCGAGGTGCTCCTGGTCGCCTCTGTGAGGTCGATCAGGAGCGCCTGGGCAGACATGGGCGCAGGGACTAAATTTGGAGTGACTTGACCAGGTCATTCTCTTTAGTCCTGCAGTCAGTCCTATTGAACCGTCTTATGGTGAGCGGGCAGGCGATACGGACTGCTAGCAGTCCTGTTGCACCATCTTCTGCCGAGCAGCCATGAGATGTGGATGGCATGCAGTCCTTCTGCACCGTCTGCTGCCAGCCAAAGATGTAAAAGATAGATGGAGTGGATCAAAACAAGAAATAGACCAGATTTGTTTTGTACTCATTTGCTTCCCCCTCCTCCCCTGTCTAGGGGACTCATTCTTCTAGGTCACACTGCAGTCACTCACAGAGAAGGTGCAGCGAGGTAAATCTAGCCATGTATCAATCAGAGGCCAGGCTAACCTTCTTGTTCCAATAAGAACGATAACTTAGGTGCACCATTTCTTATTGGAACCCTCCGTGAAGTCCTGCCTGAAATACTCCTTGATGTAAAGACACCCCCTTTGTTGATTTTAGCTCCCTGAAGCCAACCCTGTAAGCCGTGTCCTCAGTCGCCCCTCCCGGCGTCAGAGCAACGGCAAACAATCGGGCATCTGAGAGTGCTGTCCAGAGCAGTCACAATGGAGCACTCTGATGGGGCTAAAACATTGTCGTGGGTGGTTCTGGGTACGTATCGTCAGGCCCCCGTTCCCTCCCTCCCTCCGTGAAAGCAAGGGCAGACAATCATTTCGTGCCTTTTTTCCTGAGTTACCTGTGCAGACGCCATACCACGGCAAGCATGGAGCCCGCTCAGGTAACCGTCACCCTATGTCTCCTGGGTGCTGGCAGATGCGGTACGGCATTGCTAAACAGTAGCGGCAACCCATTGCCTTCTGGCAGCAGATGGTGCAGTACGACTGGTAGTCGTCCTCGTTGTGTCCGAGGTGCTCCTGGCCACGTCGGCTGGGAGCGCCTGGGCAGACATGGGCGCAGGGACTAAATTTGGAGTGACTTGACCAGGTCATTCTCTTTAGTCCTGCAGTCAGTCCTATTGAACCATCTTATGGTGAGCGGGCAGGCGATACGGACTGCTAGCAGTCATACTGTACCATCTTCTGCCAGGCAGGCAAGAGATGAGGATTGCTAGTAGTCGTATTGTACCATCTTCTGCCAGGCAGGCAAGAGATGAGGATGGCTAGCAGTCGTACTGTACAATCTTCTGCCGAGCAGCCATGAGATGTGGATGGCATGCAGTCCTTCTGCACCGTCTGCTGCCAGCCAAAGATGGAAAAGATAGATGGAGTGGGTCAAAACAAGAAATAGACCAGATTTGTTTTGTACTCATTTGCCTCCTCCCCTATCTAGGGGACTCATTCCTCTAGGTCACACTGCAGTCACTCACAGAGAAGGTGCAGCGAGGTAAATCTAGCCATGTATCAATCAGAGGCCAGGCTAACCTTCTTGTTCCAATAAGAACGATAACTTAGGTGCACCATTTCTTATTGGAACCCTCTGTGAAGTCCTGCCTGAAATACTCCTTGATGTAAAGACACCCCCTTTGTTGATTTTAGCTCCCTGAAGCCAACCCTGTAAGCCGTATCGTCAGTCGCCCCTCCCTCCGTCAGAGCAACGGCAGACAATCGTTCCGCGCCTTTTTTCTGTGCGGACGCCATACCAAGGCAAGCATGGAGGCCGCTCAGCTCACTTTGGCAATTAGGAGCACATTAAACACCACACGCATTATCCAACAGTATATGCAGCACCAGAACCTGGCAAAGCGATACCGGGCGAGGAGGCGACGTCAGCGCGGTCACGTGAGTGATCAGGACATGGACACAGATTTCTCTGAAAGCATGGGCCCTGCCAATGCCTGCATCATGGTGCTAATGGGGCAGGTTCATGCTGTGGAACGCCAATTCTGGGCTCGGGAAACAAGCACAGACTGGTGGGACCGCATAGTGTTGCAGGTCTGGGACGATTCCCAGTGGCTGCGAAACTTTTGCATGCGTAAGGGCACTTTCATGGAACTTTGTGACTTGCTTTCCCCTGCCCTGAGGCACATGAATACCAAGATGAGAGCAGCCCTCACAGTTGAGAAGCGAGTGGCGATAGCCCTGTGGAAGCTTGCAACGCCAGACAGCTACCGGTCAGTTGGGAATCAATTTGGAGTGGGCAAATCTACTGTGGGGGCTGCTGTGATGCAAGTAGCCCACGCAATCAAAGATCTGCTGATATCAAGGGTAGTGACCCTGGGAAATGTGCAGGTCATAGTGGATGGCTTTGCTGCAATGGGATTCCCTAACTGTGGTGGGGCTATAGACGGAACCCATATCCCTATCTTGGCACCGGAGCACCAAGCCGCTGAGTACATAAACCGCAAGGGGTACTTTTCGATAGTGCTGCAAGCTCTGGTGGATCACAAGGGACGTTTCACCAACATCAACGTGGGATGGCCGGGAAAGGTGCATGATGCTCGCATCTTCAGGAACTCTGGTCTGTTTCAAAAGCTGCAGGAAGAGACTTTATTCCCAGACCAGAAAATAACTGTTGGGGATGTTGAAATGCCTATATGTATCCTTGGGGACCCAGCCTACCCCTTAATGCCATGGCTCATGAAGCCGTACACAGGCAGCCTGGACAGTAGTCAGGAGCTGTTCAACTACAGGCTGAGCAAGTGCAGAATGGTGGTAGAATGTGCATTTGGACGTTTAAAGGCGCGCTGGCGCAGTTTACTGACTCGCTTAGACCTCAGCGAAACCAATATTCCCACTGTTATTACTGCTTGCTGTGTGCTCCACAATATCTGTGAGAGTAAGGGGGAGACGTTTATGGCAGGGTGGGAGGTTGAGGCAAATCGCCTGGCTGCTGGTTACGCGCAGCCAGACACCAGGGCGGTTAGAAGAGCACAGGAGGGCGCGGTACGCATCAGAGAAGCTTTGAAAACCAGTTTCATGACTGGCCAGGCTACGGTGTGAAAGTTCTGTTTGTTTCTCCCTGATGAAGCCCCCCGCCCCTTGGTTCACTCTACTTCCCTGTAAGCTAAGCACCCACCCCTCCTCCCTTCAATCACCGCTTGCAGAGGCAATAAAGTCATTGTTGCTTCACATTCATGCATTCTTTATTCATTCATCACACAAATAGGGGGATGACTACCAAGGTAGCCCAGGAGGGGTGGTGGAGGAGGGAAGGAAAATGCCACACAGCACTTTAAAAGTTTACAACTTTAAAATTTATTGAATGACAGCCTTCTTTTTTTGGTGCAATCCTCTGTGGTGGAGTGGCTGGTTGGCCGGAGGCCCCCCCACCGTGTTCTTGGGCGTCTGAGTGTGGAGGCTATGGAACTTGGGGAGGAGGGCGGTTGGTTACAGAGGGGCTGCAGTGGCAGTCTGTGCTCCAGCTGCCTTTGCTGCAGCTCAACCATACACTGGAGCATTCTGGTTTGGTCCTGCAGCAGCCTCAGCATTGAATCCTGCCTCCTGTTATCACGCTGCTGCCACATTTGAGCTTCAGCCCTGTCTTCAGCCCGCCACTTACTCTCTTCAGCCCGCCACTTACTCTCTTCAGCCCGCCACCTCTCCTCCCGGTCATTTTGTGCTTTCCTGCACTCTGACATTATTTGCCTCCACGCATTCGTCTGTGCTCTGTCAGTGTGGGAGGACAGCATGAGCTCGGAGAACATTTCATCGCGAGTGCGGTTTTTTTTCTTTCTAAGCTTCACTAGCCTCTGGGAAGGAGAAGATCCTGTGATCATTGAAATACATGCAGCTGGTGGAGAAAGAAAAGGGACAGAGGTATTTAAAAAGACACATTTTATAAAACAGTGGCTACACTCTTTCAGGGTAAACCTTGCTGTTAACATTACATACATAGCACATGTGCTTTCGTTACAAGGTCGCATTTTGCCTCCTCCCACCGCTTGACTACCCCCTCAACCTTCCCCCCGCCCTGTGGCTAACAGCGGGGAACATTTCTGTTTAGCCACAGGCAAACAGCCCAGCAGGAATGGGCTCCTCTGAGTGTCCCCTGAAGAAAAGCACTCTATTTCAACCAGGTGACCATGAATTATATCTCACTCTCCTGAGGATAACACAGAGAGATAAAGAACGGATGTTGTTTGAATGCCAGCAAACATACACTGCAATGCTTTGTTCTACAATGATTCCCGAGTACGTGTTACTGGCCTGGAGTGGTAAAGTGTCCTACCATGAAGGACGCAATAAGGCTGCCCTCCCCAGAAACCTTTTGCAAAGGCTTTAGGACTACATCTAGGAGAACCGCAAATGCCAGGGCAAAGTAATCCTTTCACATGCTTGCTTTTAAACCATGTATAGTATTTTAAAAGGTACACTCACCAGAGGTCCCTTCTCCGCCTGCTGGGTCCAGGAGGCAGCCTTGGGTGGGTTCGGGGGGTACTGGCTCCAGGTCCAGGGTGAGAAACAGTTCCTGGCTGTCGGGAAAACCAGTTTCTCCGCTTGCTTGCTGTGAGCTATCTACAACCTCCTCCTCATCATCATCTTCTTCGTCCCCAAAACCTGCTTCCATATTGCCTCCATCTCCATTGAAGGAGTCAAACAACACGGCTGGGGTAGTGGTGGCTGAACCCCCTAAAATGGCATGCAGCTCATCATAGAAGCGGCATGTTTGGGGCTCTGACCCAGAGCGGCTGTTCGCCTCTCTGGTTTTCTGGTACGCTTGCCTCAGCTCCTTCAGTTTCACGCGGCACTGCTTCGGGTCCCTGTTATGGCCTCTGTCCTTCATGCCCTAGGAGATTTTGACAAAGGTTTTGGCATTTCGAAAACTGGAACGGAGTTCTGATAGCACGGATTCCTCTCCCCAAACAGCGATCAGATCCCGTACCTCCCGTTCGGTCCATGCTGGAGCTCTTTTGTGATTCTGGGACTCCATCATGGTCACCTGTGCTGATGAGCTCTGCATGGCCACCTGCAGCTTGCCACGCTGGCCAAACAGGAAATGAGATTCAAAAGTTCGCGGTTCTTTTCCTGTCTACCTGGCCAGTGCATCTGAGTTGAGAGTGCTGTCCAGAGCGGTCATAATGGAGCACTCTGGGATAGCTCCGGGAGGCCAATACCATCGAATTGTGTCCACAGTACCCCAAATTCGAGCCGGCAACGTCGATTTAAGTGCTAATCCACTTGTCAGGGGTGGAGTAAGGAAATCGATTTTAAGAGCCCTTTAAGTCGAAATAAAGGGCTTCATTGTGTGGACGGGTGCAGGTTTACATCGATTTAACGCTGCTAAATTCGACCTAAAGTCCTAGTGTAGACCAGGGCTAAGATAAGAGCATGCACACCTTTAATTAACTCACATCAACTTTCCTGAATGCTCATGTGCAGACAAACCCTATATTCTGAGTATACTATTGTGCTCTGTCACAGATTTCTCTCTTTATGATATTTAGAAGCTTTTAACTCATTTGCTGATTCCTTTTGGCACTGCTGTACTTCTAGCAGACGCCCTTCCTCATCAGTTTGGAAGGTTAGACTTATGGAATTAATTGTAAGGGATTGCACAGTAGTTTCTATCCTGATTTAAATAATCTCTTAGTGTTTTAAATATTCTATTGCATTCTAATGGGTACAGTTTATAAGCCAATGGAATCCATAGGGCTGAATTTGGGGAAGGATCTGGATACTTACTCTATTTACTTAAATTATGGCTTATTTGTGACCTTGTCGATCACTAGAATTACTTGTGATTAGTAACATTTTGTGCTCACTTTTTGTCCTCAGCATTGGGTAATCATGTACAATGAAAAATCAAGTCTAATTAGTGACCCCCTGAGATCTCTTGGGCTGCCTTTTGACTCTTTTTGAATGAGACTTGAACAGGTTTCCAGCATAAAGCCATGTAACAATCTCCCTTTTTTTTTTTTGTTTCTATTAACTGAATTGTAAACATATTTTTACTCCTCAGTCCTTCTTCCACCCCTCAATTACCATCTGCTGCTGTGGTGGACTTGACAAGTACTCCAGCTGGTTGGCATTTCTCATATTCTGCATGTTTTCTTTTCTCAGCTGTCTGCTTAAAATGAGAGCTGCACAACTTGCTTCAATCTTACTGACAAGCCTATTTTCTGCGGCACTTAAAAATAAAAATAAATAGGCTAGACGTGAGTTATCTACTAATTAGACTCTCTTTTTGATGTTGTTCATATCACATTTTTGTACCAAAATGCATCTTTTAAATACCTCGAAGCATAGTAACTTCAGTTAGCATTATGTATTTAGGGAAGAGTGACAATGAATTCCTGCTACTGTGCAATATAATAGTAACAGTGCTGATGAAACAGTATCTTGCATAAATCTAAAATTGTGTATTGATTTGGGCCTAGTCTGTGTTAGCTTTTAATTACAGAATAAAAGTGAATCTTAGTATATTTTTCATTTGAATCTTAAAATCATAAACTTTACAGGCTTAAATTTTCAAAGACACCACAGCACATCACAAGGAATGGCAAGCTTGTTATACTTATAGGAAGCACACAGGATTTTTATAGGGGAGAAGGCAGCACACTGCATTTATTGAGAATACAACGGTTAGCATATGCTTTTCTCTCTCTCTTTCTCTCTCTCTCTCTCTCTCACACACACACACAGAGTCCCACCAGTTTATGTTTATAGATACCAGTCCAGAGTCTGGATCACTCGAGTGGGCAGCCAGATTTGTCGCAGAGGGGAGCAGGGCTCTGTCGGTCGTGATCCTGTGCTCCTGGAATGTGGCAAGACGAACCCAAAGTCCCATGGCCAAGCACCCTGTTCTTATGGTCTTTTTTTCTCTGTTGAAGTCTGTGGATTTTGCTGTGTCAGTTTGTGACCAGTTACTCCTGAATTGGTATCTCTTTTGATGTTAACATTCCAAAACACCATCCTGTCCTGGTTTTGATTTAATCAATTGTCTTGTCTTTAGGGTTGCCAGCCTCCACCTCAGGGTCATCAATTTGCCCTTCCTTCATTATGGATGCGTGTTGATGGTTCCCTGATGTCCTTAAGTCTCTTCACTCCTTTTTCCTTGACTATCTGGCTATAACAATGGCCTTCATACCTTATCTTTTCCTGATGCATACATTCCTCATTCACACAAACAGTCTTTTACAGAGACCTTTGAGAATACAAACAGTGTCAGTTTATATTGAGCAGAAGAGATTGTAAATTAAGCCTTCCTAAATCTTATAATCAAAACAATTCACATTGGGGCCCAGGCCTTCAACGTTCTTCTAATCTCCTTAACATAGACACAATACAAGATCCTGTCTCTTACTTACTAACCCTTAAAACAAAGAAATGTATATTTAACTAGAGTGCCTAATTTGTAATACATATAGGAAACCATAGTAGACATTATAGTCATAAGGATTGTTCTGGTCTGTCCCGGCCTTAACATCAGTACAGACACTGGCAGTCTGTCAGATGCGTTTCTACCAATGTCCAGAGGGTCATTCCTTTCTGCTATTCAAAAAGGGTGGCTGGCAGGATGATCAAATCATACATTAATTCTTATAGTACAAATATAAAATCCTGCTCCTACAAGCTTCATCCTATTTTGTAAACTTTTCAGTGAAATAACAATTATTCATATATGATCTATAAACAGTTATGAAGGGAGCGCAGTCTAAATAAACAAAGACATTTTGATTTATAACAAGCCAGACAATAGTAATGTTCTGTACACGCTGTATAACAATAAGCATGACCTCTCTGAACTGTATAACAAAGGAGCTTCAGGTCATGCAAAATATAGGATCTGTAGGCGTGTGTTTACATTGTGAAGCCCACACTATTTTGTACTATTGCAGGGAGCTGAACAGCTGCCTTTCTGATTTATGTTCTTTTTCCTCATCTTTTTCTTTTAAACTAAAGTTCTTACTGAGTGGGCCTTCTATATAGACAGACATTTATTTTTAACACAATCTTAAGATACTGTTAATTGGTGTCAGAGTAGCAGCCGTGTTAGTCTGTATTCGCAAAAAGAAAAGGAGAACTTGTGGCACCTTAGAGACTAACACATTTATTTGAGCATAAGCTTTCGTGAGCTACAGCTCACTTCATTTGATGCATGCAGTGGAAAATACAGTGGGGAGATTTATATAACATAGAGAACATGAAACAATGGGTGTTACCATACACACTGTAACAAGAGTGATCAGGTAAGGTGAGCTATTACCAGCAGGAGAGCGGGGGGTGGGGGTGGGGAGGGAGAAAACCTTTTGTAGTGGTAATCAAGGTGGGCCATTTCCAGCAGTTGACAAGAAGGTCTGAGGAACAGTGTGTGTGTGTGTGGGGGGGGATAAACATGGGGAAATAGTTTTACTTTGTGTAATGACCCATCCACTTCCAGTCTCTATTCAAGCCTAAATTAATTGTATTGTATCCAGTTTGCAAATTAATTCCAATTCAGCAGTCTCTCGCTGGAGTCTGTTTTTGAAGGTTTTTTGTTGAAGAATTGCCACTTTTAGGTCTGTAATCAAGAGACCAGAGCAACTGAAGTGTTCTCCGACTGGTTAATTGGTGTAACTCCATTGGTTTCAATGGATCTATGCAACCTTGCCCTAGGTAAGGATCAGGACCATAGTATACACACATGCTGTAGCCAATGGCAACCAGTTTGGAGCCACAGTTAACATGGTATCAATCACTTTAGTAAATAGGGAATTGGTTTGAAAATTTACTGTCAAAGCAGGTTCAGTAAGAGTTTCTATCCAGAAAGCATATATGTGAGACATTATAAAAGGAAAAGGCAGAACTCCCAGTGGAGTTTTTCGGTGAAACTCAGTCTGACAACAAAGTAGGTGGACCACTTTTGTTCATCGGTGCTCTGAATTATCCTTGGATGTGTGTGTGTGTGGGGGGGGAAGGTGCGGGGCGTGTGTGAAATGAGATGATAGTGGAGGTTAGGGCATGTGTGTGTGATTTCATTAGGCAATGTGACTACAGTATTTCATATACTTCATGTACATATTGAAAACTGCATAACTGTTTTTTGGATGAAAAGTATAGCAAAGGTCCTGACTATCTGGTTATTATAGGTCCCCTGGCACTTTTGGTAAAATAAGGGTTATAACATTAACTAAATATTCTAGACTAATTATAATCCACCTACATATATTTCTGGGAAGTTTCCACCTGCTGTAATCTGCTGTGTAATTTTGGTATGCACTGCAAAACAACAACTGTTTTCTGTCTCTGTGAAATGAATTGGCCTACAGAGTCAAAGATATTAGCATGACCTTGTCATGAGATTCAAGGTTTTGAATACAGAGACTTTGGCCTATTTAGTCTCATGGAAAACAAATAGAAAATTAATGACTAAATTTTATTGATTAGGATATACTGATGAAAAAGAATCCAAAACTAGCTATAAAGCATATTGGAATTGACGACTAATCAGTCTGAGGATCAGGTCAAAAGCTGAGAGAGAAAGACAGGGTAGGAAGAAGATAATAGGGCGTGGAAAGGAACAGATGAGGGAAGCAAAGACACAGCAGGATCTCACGTGCATCAGCCTAGGGTCCTGCTGGTTCAGTGGTGATGGCCAGACATCCGTACTGGTGTGCTGAGGTATTGACTTCTTCAGTGACCCTTGAAGTTCATCATGAAGGGAAGAGTTTCTGGAGTGAAGCGGATGCAGAAGCAGCCTTTCCCAAGAAATCCCCCAGGAATCCATGTTTTTTGCTCCCCAAAGTCTCTCTTTAAGGTGTGTGATGAGCAGAATAGGCCATTCTCTCATTATCCTGTCTACCAGCGAGGCCTAATTGCCAACACACCAGTTTTGATCCATTATTTTCCAGTTCTAATAGACCCCAGCCATTACAATAACATCCTTCTACATGTTATGTTTGTAAGGATGTATCTCAAGCCCCAAATGGATAGGATGTTAATTAAACCCCCTTTTACTGTCACAGTATATGATGGGGTATGTACCTCCACATAAACTCAGAAAGGATTAGTGTGGACCTGAGGCCAATTAGGCTACTTGGCTACACCTGGAGGGTGGGCAAGGCTTAATTTAAAGATGAGTCCCACCTGAGACAGAATCTGGGTGGTTAGTTTAAAGAGAGGAAGCCAAAATTGGAAAGTAGTTTCAGGTAGGAAAGGAAGGAACTCCAATCCCAGAGAGTGACTGCAGAGAGTATGGAGACCAGGAGGGTCAAGAAGGAAGTCCTGGAATCCTTGACTGAGTAGAGAAGGCTGGCAAGCAACTAGGACAGACACAGGGTAGCTACCAGAGTAGAGCAGACTAAGGTGGTGTGCCCTGATAAAAGGACAGGTCGGGGATTTCCCAGGCTGGGAAGTGTGCTGGGAGGTATTTAACTGAAGAACCGTGTAAAAGAAACTTTAAAAGGGTGGGCAGAAGTTCAGTTAATTTGTACATTTGGTTTGAGATTTATTAAGGGATTCCGGAGGAGGGCCTGTGAGTCCTGGTCCTGAGAGAATGGTGAACCTAGTGAGGCTGTGGGGAGAAGGTCTAGTAAAAAGGCTATGGTAGGGATGGCCAAACCATGGCTCGCAAGCCACGTGCATTAAAGTGCAGATCACAAGCGCCCTCCAACCCGCCCCCCCAACTCTATGCCTACGAGACTGGGGCGGGTGGGACAGTTGGGACCTTTGCCTTGCAGTGGGGTGGGGGGTTAGGAGCTTCTGTCCAGTGGGGAGGAGGGTCTCAGGGCTTCAGCAGGAGTCGGGCTGAAGTCCCAAGCTCTGGCTCCTGGCAGGTGTGCTCCAGCTCTCGGACTTCTGAAGATTGTTGTAAGTGGCTCAGAGGGCCACGAAGTTTGACTACCCCGGGCTATGGTATGAAAGATCCCAGAGAGATAGCAGGGGCAGATTTGACTCGAAAGACCTTGCCTGCTCACTTCAGGGTCCCTGATTTGGAGCCCAGAGGAGCAGGAGGGCTTCGGTTACTCTACCAGCCACTGGTGAGATGGTGGCGTGAGGCTGAAGAAGGCTATCCTTCTTCATATGGCTGATGGAAGATGTAGAACACCAACTATAACTTTACATTCAGATGGTTAAGCCAGATAATTGTGTCTGGAGTAGCGGAGTGTATTGCTGCGATGTCTCCTTCATATTTGTGAATGGGGCATTGTTACAGGTACCATGATCTATTCTGGGTGACCACACTCACACACTGAAAAGTCTTTAATTTTCCATTTGTGCAGCAAGTATCTGCATCTGCCATGGTTTGTGAAGGGGATAAGGACCATTGAAAGCCTGGAAAAAAGAGATGTGAGGACCACAGAGCCCAGAAATAGAGCTAAAAGCCATTTTTGTATGGACACTGGGGCTTCTTACTTGTTGGACTTATATATTGGATTTGTTGCTCCAGAGGAGCAAATGTCCCAAGGCTGCTTTTAGAACTCAGTTCACTTTTAATTGAATGTTTCAATTTGCATTTCAATTTTGAGACAAGCCTATTGGCAGCCATGTGACTTTTGGAGTTCTTCAAGCTTTGTTGTCATTCTTAATCTGAGCATTGCCTTTGCTCAAATAAACTTTTATACTTTTAAACAACGCTTTGAAAGATGGAAAACAGGCTCCATATATGTGTTCCTTTGACTGAAGAGTATCTAGGTGTCTGGGGCTCTGCGACTCCAAGAGCCCCCACAAACTTCAGCTTTGGTCAGTTCCGGATCTGTGTGAAACACTTTCAGGAGTGTAAGTGAGGTGCTTTTTCAGATAGTAAGATGTTGTCTTGATACCATTTTCTCATTTCCAGTGCAAAGAATCAGGGTCTGATTTTCAGATGTACTGAATTGAGCTGGGTGGGAAATGATTTTCTTGCCCTACAGTAATTTAAGATTTTTTTAAAAAAAGTTCCCATTCCACACTGAGAAGAAATAGAGATCTTTAAGAATATTTTCAGTCAGAGACATCAGTAGTTAAGGCACTCACTGAGGCATTGAACCTTGGTCTAATATTTTTCCACAAATCAGGCGTAGTAGAAATTTAAAGCTGGATCTTCCACATCACAAGTAAGTGCCCTCACCACCAGGCTATTAGCTACTGGGGAGAAGGAGGTGTTGCATTCTCTGCTGTGAGCCAGAAATTCCATCTTGCTTTAAGAAACCTTTCCAACTGAAAAGTTTTGGTTTTGGCAAATCAGAGATTTTGACTGAAAATTTCCCAGCTAATTCTAATAAAGTACCTGCAACCACAGCTGAAGCCAATGACAGCTTCTAGTGCTCAGCAATTCTTAAACAGCTTCTTAATTATTTTGTGTGTCTTTTACTCTTTTGATCATAAGCAATGTCATGGGAGTGGAGATAAGTGTTCCCACCACAGTATAGTGCTGGTTGGTGGCTCAGCCTACTTGATTGTGCTTAGGGGTTTTTTTATTTTTAATTTTTCAAATAAACGTTTTTATTATAACCTAAGTGACCCCATCCTCAGATGACAGCATGAAACCTCATATTGTATAAGTCACCTTGCCAAAGGGTAGGGAACTCTTCATCTCACAAAGAACATTTTTCTGTAATTCTCATGAGGATATCAGGATTGGTTCTCACTCTGCAGCTGCTGTTCAAAAAGATAATTAGCATCCCCTTTGCTAGCCACTAGAGAAGTAATGTTCAGTGTGGATTATGAGTCACTGACAGCCTTGTGTTTTCATCTCTGTGTACAATAATTCCATTGTTTGTTTGTGTTTCATATGGGTGGTGAAATAAAAGCCTGTTTGGGTACTCAAAAAATTCCCAAACAGTGCTCAAACGTCTTGCGATTCAGAAAACTAGTTAACTTTTTAACCCGTGTTTGCATCTCTTAGTTCCTTCTAGTATTAATTAGAAGCAAAAATGTCAAATTGCAGCGATTTGCTTAATGTTATGAAAGAGGAGTTTTGCTAATTTGGGAATGCACAAGGCAATGTAAACATAAGTTGTTGAATTTCCATCCCAAGGGAGAGCATGAAGTACTAGAACTAGACAGCATTTTCTTGTAGGATTTTTCATATTTAAGCTATTCAAATAGTTCAGAGAAGCTTCCAGAAAGCAAGCTAATATGGGGTGGGGGGGGGGGGTAAAAGGGCTTTATTAATCACAGGAAGGTCAATCCTACAAGTGCCCTAAATATAGAACTCCTATTAACTTGAAATGGAGATCCACATGTGATGCATTTGCAGGGCTTGACTTTAAATTAGTTAATATTTGTAAAGCACTTTGAAAATACAAGTGGTCTACAAATTTTAAGTGATGTTCTTATCTGAATGAAACCTAAACCCTGATCCTTCTGAGGTTAGCCCATCTCGAATTAATTAATGTTTGTGAGGCACTTTGAATGTGTCCCAGTAATGCATTACATAAAGTGCTAAGCATTCTCACTAATTATTACTAGTGGTGTTGCTGTTTTGGCTGACATCTTTTACTGATTTCCTCAATGGAGTCATGCTGTTAAATTCAACAGTGTCATTAGTGGGGAGTCATCTTTATTATAGTCATAGGGTGTTAAAACTATCTCTTAGATAACTGTATGCCCTACATTATTGAAGTAATCTGAGCATTTCACAATCTTTTAAAAGTATTTATCCTCACTGGGATAGACTGTATACATAACAATTTCAGAGCCAAGTGAAATCTGGAATTACAATCCCACAGGAAATTCAATATTTCACCTTTTGTTTTAATTGGTAATTGAGCGAAAGAAACTTAAAATTTCTACACTTTTTGCAGAACAGAAATTCCAAAAATAGGTTGATTCAGAAATGTACAAAATTTCATTTCTTTATTTTCAGTTGACACAAAACACTTCAAAATGTTCCAGTTGAATGACCTGGAATGCTTCATTTCCAGTCAGATTAATAATAAATTGGCGTATGGCCTTGTTGGATTGTAGTTCAGGAACTTGATGCCCTATGGGCCAGGCTACATCTCCAGTGATGGACCGGGCATCATGTGACTCCCATAATGCACTATGCAGAGCATGTTCACAGGAAAATCTGCATTTGTATTATGGAAGACGTAGTTCTCCAGAGAGTGCAGTCTATAGGACAGAATGAGGGGACTGAGACACAACTCCCATGAAATGATGTGCTGCTACAGAAATGCAGTTTAATGCTTTATTTAACTTATTTGAAATGAATATTTTGGGGCATTTCAACAAATTGAAATATTGTGAAATTGGGGTTGAAATGACACAAAACACAGTGTTTAATTTCAGTTTTCCTAACGAAAATTTTCTAATAAAATCAAGGTTTTTCCCATATGCATTTCTTTCTGAAAAATCATTCCAATTTGAAAATTCCCAACCAAGTGTATTCACAATCTTTAATATATGTATCCAGTAGGAAAGTAAATATTTGCCTACATATTCCCATTTTACAGATGGGGAAACTGAAGCACAGAAACATAAATGTTAGCAGGCAGAGAGGAATTAAACTTTCAGAACCACAAGATGGTCACAGAGATGATTTCTAAGTGCTTCATTTGAGGGAGGGGAGGACATGAAAACTACAGTGAGAACTTGACCTCCCTTTTTGCTGACTTAGTTACCACCTCCCAAATTTTCATTTTATGGGTTTGACTTCTCAGATTTGGTAGCCAGAAATCCAGATAATTGGGGTTGGTCAAAAATTTTCTGCCAAGACTGTTTTTTGATGGAAAATTATATTAGAAATGGTCTCGGGTCCCCATTTGTTTCTATGCATCATGCTCCTTGCTAGACTTCATCTTTCACGCTGCACTGCTTCCCTTCAGGAAGCTTCCCTTCAGGAAGAAAGGAGACTATAGTGCATCATGGTAGATTATCTGACCAAGGAGCCTGACTTATATATGAGAATGGGAGCAGAAGGCACTATGGTGGCATTTCAAATTTGAAATTTGAGGATTTGGGCCAAAATATTTCAATTTTTGATTTTTTTATCAAAGTCAACATTTTAGGAAACAAAACACAAACATTCCTCTGATCAGCTCTACATATAATTTTGTTCAAACCTAGACCCTGATTCTGTAACTTACTCCGTAAGTGGACCCTGGTGCCTGTATGAAGTGCCACTAAATTTTGAAACGACTGTGGGCCTGGTCTCCTGGTTTGCAGGCAAAATTTACACCTGCAAAACTTGGACCAATCCCTAAGTCGTTTATGTTGCATCATGATTTATCTTGGTGGGGGGAGTGGACTGAGTGACCCTTCATGTCCCTTCTTACCTGCAATTAAATGAGCTTACAGTATGCTTAATAGGTTCTTGATTAAGAAGAAAAATCATGCATGTTCCTTTGCCTCCTAGAAGTTTCCTGCTCATATCTGTCAAAATGAATTTCAGCAAGCCCTAGTTAAAATCTATAGTGTGACAGGAGTTGACAGGAAACTGGAGTACCCATTCTACAGGAAACTCCAAAATTAAAAAAATATATAAGGTTTGTTCCAAAATGGAGTGAAAAAATGAAATTTCCCATAGAATGAGAATTCTGAAATTCTCATGACCTATGAGGAAACCTTTTTCAAAATGTTTCTGAGGCTTCCCAAGATGCTTGGGGCACTAGCAGCCCTGCCAGGTGGGGACATGAGAGTTGGCCCAGTGAACTGGACTGCCCAAGAGCCAGGAGCAGTCCAGGACAGTTTGCCTGTATGCTGGCTCAGAGCTAGGAAGCCTGGGCTACCAAGGAGCAAGAGAGCCACAAAGCTGGGGTCAGATTTCTGAAAGAAAGTCAATTTGCTGCCAAAATTTTCAGGAAATGATTTTCCAATGGAAAATCCACTCAAACTGAAAATTCCCAATCAGCTCAAGTGATTGGAGCCGGTGAATAGAGAAACACTTAAGAACAGGCACCTTTTAAGCTTGCGCATCTTATTTAATCTACACGCTGCTACTTCCTCCTCATTCCCTTTCCCATGACCTGATCTTTGTCTAGAGTCAGAAAGTAACCGGTAAGCATCTGGTGAGGAATAAGCTTAAAATTGTCCCAACAACTTCCAGCCTGTAAGCCGCTGAAATTCAAACCTTTCCAGTGAGTGTGAGTTAATGAGGCTGTAAGAGAAGGTTCAGGTGAAGATTCGCCCCTGTTAAGTAACCCATTACACTTCTTCACTTATTAGAAAGAGTTTCCCTTTTAACACCTTTTTCTGAAAACGCAGCTGAACATATCAGCACGTGGCAGATTCTCTCTTATTTCCCGGGTGGCTTTGTAATCAGGTACTAATTCAGCAAAAAGTCTGTTTTGCTGTAACAGGGATCCAGGATGATATAAAATATTAATAAGTCTACACAACATTACAGAGGCCACAAACATAAAACATTAACTCATTGAATTTTCTCCTCTTAAGCTTTTTCAGTTAAGTCAATAAATGGCTAATGATAAAAGTACTGTATATAAACAGATCAAAACTTGCAAAACACTTCAACCTCTCTATTTATAGAAAGTATTTGGCTTCATTCAAATATTTTAGGTACATTAGTATATATTATTCTAAAACTTTTTATTCATCTGTGGACACACACAGGAATTCAATCTTACTACATATTCAGTTAGATGGGGAGAGATTGTATACATCCTGCTTTGATAAGCTTAAAGATCCCATTTGGCAAGGCTTCATTCTGATAAGCAGTCATTGACACCCTCTTTGTCATGATTCTGGTATTATGGGAGTAGTAGCTGTCCACTAATAACTGTGTTAGAAGTTGGGACTGATAATGCCCTTGATTATGACACGGTTTCCAGTAGAATAATCACTTGATGCCTTAGAGCCAGCTGAGAGACTTTCACTAGAAGGAACAGTATTATAACAGTCTTGCAGAAAATCTTCACTGACTTCAGTAAACAATTGCTGAACACTCTTTCTAGATTGTATTAATTTTTATCTCTTTCTTTGTAGACATTTTTTACCTTATTTTTGTCTTCCATACTTATCAACCATATCTTCTCCTGATCTCTTTGTATTACCAAAGTAGATATATAGACTTTATTCTTGGAATCAATCACCTGGCACCTGAGAGAGTTTCATAAGAAAGAATAGGAGTACTTGTGGCACCTTAGAGACTAACCAATTTATTTGAGCATAAGCTTCCGTGAGCTACAGCTCACTTCATCAGATGCATAAAAGTGGAAAATGCAGTGAGGATGTTTTTATACACACAGATCATGAAAAAATGGGTGTTTATCACTTCAAAAGGTTTTCTCTTCCCCCACCCCACTCTCCTGCTGGTAATAGCTTATCTAAAATGATCACTGTCCTTTCAATGTGTATGATAACCAAGGTGGGCCATTTCCAGCACAAATGCTCAGGCCCTACGCTACCAGCACTCCCAGATATCTTCGAGACACCACTGACTTCCTAAGGAAACTACAATCCATCGGTGATCTTCCTGATAACACCATCCTGGCCACTATGAATATAGAAGCCCTCTACACCAACATTCCACACAAAGATGGACTACAAGCAGTCAGGAACACTATCCCCGATAATGTCATGGCAAACCTGGTGGCTGAACTTTGTGACTTTGTCCTCACCCATAATTATTTCACATTTGGAGACAATGTATACCTTCAAATCAGCGGCACTGCTATGGGTACCCGCATGGCCCCATAGCATGCCAACATTTTTATGGCTGACTTAGAACAACACTTCCTCAGCTCTCATCCCCTAATACCGCTACTCTACTTGCGCTATATTGATGACATCTTCATCATCTGGACCCATGGAAAAGAAGCCCTTGAGGAATTCCACCATGATTTCGACAATTTCCATCCCACCATCAACCTCAGCCTGGTCCAGTCCACTACAGTGCTAATAAACGATGGTCACATAAACACCACCCTAAACCGGAAACATACTGACTGCTATTCCTACGTACATGCCTCCTGGTTTCACCCAAACCACACCGCACGGTCCATTGTCTACAGCCAAGCTCTACGATACAACCGCATTTGCTTCAACCCTTCAGACAGAGACAAACACCTACAAGATCTCTATCGAGCATTCTTACAACTACTATACCCACCTGCTGAAGTGAAGAAACAGATTGACAGAGCCAGAAGAGTACCCAGAAGTCACCTACTACAGGACAGGCCTAACAAAGAAAATAACAGAACGACACTAGCCGTCACCTTCAGCCCCCAACTAAAACCTCTCCAAATGCATTATCAAGGATCTACAACCTATCCTGAAGGATGATCCAACACGCTCACAAATCTTGGGAGACAGGCCAGTCCTTGCCTACAGACAGCCCCGCAACCTGAAGCAAATACTCACCAGCAACCACACACCACACAACAGAACCACTAACCCAGGAACCCATCCTTGCAACAAAGCCCGTTGCCAACTGTGCCCACATATCTATTCAGGGGACACCATCACAGGGCCTAATAACATCAGCCACACTATCAGAGGCTCGTTCACCTGCACATCCACCAATGTGATATATGCCATCATGTGCCAGCAATGCCCCTCTGCCATGTACATTGGGCAAACTGGACAGTCTCTACGTAAAAGAATACATGGACACAAATCAGATGTCAAGAATTATAACATTCATAAACCAGTCGGAGAACACTTTGATCTCTCTGGTCACGGGATTACAGACATGAAAGTTGCGATATTACAACAGAAAAACTTCAAAACCAGACTCCAGCGAGAAACTGTTGAATTGGAATTCATTTGCAAATTGGATACTATTAACTTAGGCTTGAATAGAGACTGGCAGTGGTTAAGTCATTATTTAAGGTAACCTATTTCCCCTTGTTTTTTCCTACCCCTCCCACCCCCACTGTTCCTCAGACGTTCTTGTTAACCCCTGGATTTGTGCTGGAAATGGCCCACCTTGATTATCATACACATTGTAAGGAGAGTGATCACTTTAGATAAGCTATTACCAGCAGGAGAGTGGGGTGGGGGAAGAGAAAGTGATAAACACCCATTTTTTCATGATCTGTGTGTATAAAAACATCCTCACTGCATTCTCCACTTTTATGCATCCGATGAAGTGAGCTGTAGCTCACGAAAGCTTATGCTCAAATAAATTGGTTAGTCTCTAAGGTGCCACAAGTACTCCTTTTCTTTTTGTGAATAGACTAACACAGCTGCTACTCTGAAATAAGAAAGAATAGAGTTCAATGGGATAGTATTGTATGAATATCTGTAGGAGATAAAACAACACCAAACACATTTCCATAAACTCGAGACAAGGACTGAGCTGACTAGCTTACTTATCAATTGAGTGTTTTAGTAGGTTACTCATTAAGATGTGCACAGATCTAGACTGCCAAATTAAGTATTTTTTTTGTACCTGAAGAGAACATGAAGGTGATCAAGAAAATAAACACATTGAACTGAGACAAAACCCTTACCAAATTTATTGATTTGTTTGTGGAGCCTTGCGGGGGGGTGGGGGGGTGTTGTTTTAGAAATAAAAATGAAGCATTTATTCATAAATGAAGTAGTTCACCTGAAGTCTGGTCCAAAGCCTACTGAACTAAATGGAAAGATTCCCCCTGAGTTAGACTTTGGAGCAGGCTCATGGAGTATGACATTACTATACTTTTATGTAGCACATAAAGTGGCACAGCATGGTACAGAGAGTGGGCACTGTTTAATATATTTCTGTAAGCTGGGGACCTATGTAAGCAGCCGTGTTATCACAAAATGTAACATGACCAATTCAATCTGATATACATGAACTACTTTCATGTTTGAAACAATGATTTTTTTCGGGGGGAGAGGTGGTAATGGGAGAAGCCATAGTGTGTGTTTGTGAGAGAGGGAGAGAGCAGTGTAGTAGCAAAGTCAATACATAGAAATACAAAATGAAAAAACCCAAGGCCACTGTGTTAAAGACATGTACTTGTGTGATTTAAAGCAACAAAAGAATGGAAGTTTAAAGGTAAGGACTCCTACTTCTTCTAATATCTATTATCCCCAAACCTTTTTTTGAGACCAATATAGTATATATTTTAAGTGAGTTGCCTTCGATCAGTGTGAATATTATATAGTCATTTAATGACTATCTAGTGTATCTAGTTCCTTATTTTCCTTAATTATAACTTTTAAATGTGCCATGATGTATTAATAAATACTCAGTAGTTCCCAGGCTAGATCCGTAGTCTACTGTAATTCAACCCACTGTTTGTCATCTACTTTGGCAAACCTTCACAAAGTTGTGTATAAAATAATTTAGCTTTTTTTGCATGCAACATAACTTTTATTGGCAAAGGTGTTCGATTTTTTTCCAAATTAACAGATCTTTTAGTCTCTAATAGTGATTCTGACAAGCTAGTCACATGTGATGAGAATTCATTTTAACTTAATATGATTTCTTCAGTGTTTAGCAGATTATCAAAATATTAAAGGAGAAACAAGTTTAATTAGATTATTGTACAGCTTGAAATAAATACAGGATGGATGAGTATTCAGCTGGGTCAAGAAAGTAACTTGTAAGGTTCTAACTTGCTTTATGAATATCATGCAGCACTCAAATGTTCTGTTGGTCAAATTGCAGAAGTACCTGAACACGTTTAATATCTCATGTTGTGGAACAGCTTCAGTAGGACTGTTTGAATGAACAAAAAGTCAGCTTTGTCCTGCATATAGGCCAATTGTAACTGTTAGACTGTCCTCTTCCCCCAGCCCCTCTAGCTTTTAATGAGGGAGGGAAAAGCACGGCTGATTTAAAAAAAAAAAACTGATGTATTTTTTGGCTGTGCAGTACTAATTTTGAGCTCTCATAAGATTAGTTTAGAATACAATCATAAAATGTCAGGGGTGGGAGGGACCTCAGGAGGGCAGCTAGTCCAACCCCCTGCTCAAAGCAGGACCAATCCCCAACTAAATCATCCCAGCCAGGGCTTTGTCAAGCCTGACCTTAAAAACCTCTAAGGAAGGAGATTCCACCACCTCCCTAGGTAACTCATTCCAGTGCTTGTTTGCCAGTACCCGTACAAGCGGCCCTCAGTATGGGATGGGATGTGACCACTCTGCTCCAGATGCAGACCAGAGAGGGAATTGTGACTCCCAGCCTTCAGAGTTCCTTTTTGTGTGTGCGTGTGTGTGTGTGTATGCATGCGCTTTAGGCAGTCTCATCCACTGTTCTGGCTTGGGCTATGGAATTACAAGGCAAAGGCAAGTATATCAGCATAGGGAAAAAGTAGTAAATGAAACTAGCATTGGATACTATAGTATATATTCTGAAATATTTTCTCCAGTAAAGGAAAAAGAATGTGGTATGTCTTTAACATATTTCAAGGTTTATCATTGAACAGTCTAACTTAAAGCGGTTCGTGATTTATTTATGGAAAGTTCACATGGACACTGGGGTCTTATGGAAAAATACAGTGACAAATTAAAAGTATTCAGGATGTAATGCCTGTTATTGGGGGAGGGGGAGGAATTGAATATCTAGAGGGCATGTTCAGAATTGTCAGCTGATCAGATTGTGATCATCCTGTTGAATAGGCAAAAACTAGCTGAAGGACAAAGTAATCTTTAAAGAAACCCAAGGGTGAGGGCAGGTTGGGTAGAGTGGCAAAAGTGAAGTCAAAATCCCTTACTTTAGACTAAAACTGGCTGAATATTCCTTGAAACTGCTTTCAAAAAGACACTACATCTTTTTATTTTATTTTGTGGCTGGAGGCTTTAGAGTTTAATTCATCAAGCTGTTCTCAGGGAAAGTAAATCAGAAGATGACAAAAACAGAGGTGATAAGTATGAAAAATAGTGTCTGAATCTTTCTCTCTCTTCTAATGAAAAACTGGGTTTTAATGAAATCCTATTCCATTCATTGAAATTCCCAGATTGTTTCCAAGCAAGATAATGACTCTGATGATGATAAACTGCTACTAATACGTTATTTTCTATCAATCTAATCTAGTGAGCTTAAGAATTGGACTTTAGCATCAACAAAAATATCTTCACTTAAATAACATTGTAATGTACACTTCTAGTGATTTTGTTTTTATTGTGATACTAAAAGTTTAGTAGCACTGAAGGATTGGATGACTTGTGACTGGGAAAGTAGCTTTTCACCTGCGGTGTAATGTTAGAAAACCAGTTCCAGAGTGTACCTATCAAAAATTTTGACAGCATCCACTTGGTAATATGTGTCATGAATTGGGATTCTAGCCCAGTTCCCAGTGCAGAAATGTCTATTTAATAAATTCCAACAATCCATCCCAAAAAACGTTAACCATTGGGTACAAATTGCCATCTTTGTTTGGAGATTCATTAGAGAGGTCAATGGAACATCACGTATCCTCTTTCTCCTCATTGTGGTCTTTTCACTTCAGTGTTGAGGCATGTTAATGTGGCTGTGTGGGAAACCTTGAATCATTGATGACCACTCCTTTATAACATGTAGGATAAGCATCTTGAGTTACTTTGTGGTCTCAACATCTTCTTGTTGAATCCACCTGTGGTCTCAATATAGTTTTTTAAATTGTGAACTTTTTGAAATGAGCTAGCTCAATGGTGGGGCAGGGGAGGAGGTCCACATCTGGTACTGAAGCAAGAATATATGAGGCATTTTGTCTTCAGAGATGTAAGTCTGATACTTTCTTAGAATCATAGAATATCAGGGTTGGAAGGGACCTCAGGAGGTCATCTAGTCCAACCCCCTGCTCAAAGCAAAACCAATCCCCAATTTTTGTCCCAGATCCCAAATGGCCCCCTCAGGGATTGAACTCACAACCCTGGGTTTAGCAGGCCAATGCTCAAACCACTGAGCTATCCCTCCCCCGGCCCCATAGTGAACATTTCAATAGTGAAAAAACTTCAATAAAATAAATTGAGTTAAAGCCCTGTAATTGGAAACAATAGAGTCCTGGACCATCCATGTATAAGAGCAGTTTTCCCAGGAACTGAAAAGGGAAAAACATTACTTGGATTCTCTTGATACCCTTGTCCCACTACGAACTTCTGATTGCAAGTGAATACTGATTAAATAATGGGTAGAAAGAGAGACTGCAGTTGTTCCTGTATTGCTCTTCTTTGTGGGTATCTTCTATGGCGAGAGATCCTGACTCCAACTTCTGTGTTCGAACTGCAAGATTCACTCTGTTGATTTATAATTCCAAACATGCAAAACAATGTTCTGATGGATTAAGTCTAAAATCTGAAATCTGTTGTATAAGACTTTAGGGTTAACAATGATCTACTGTCATTGAAGACTGATGTCAGACCAAAATCAAACCCAGTTTTTGCTCTTAAAAACCTTTGTTTTCTGTTGGATAACTACATTTGTTGTTAGCGTTTTCAGTGTTTCCTATTCTTTATATTTCCCAGTGCTTTATCTGTATTAAAGTAAAGCTATTTATTTTTTCTAAGGCAATTATAGAAGAACAAGCATATATCACTGCAAACATTACAGTCTGTGTATTTTTTTCTTTTCTACTTGTAGGTGGTAGCCTAAAATAATAGCCTATTGAAATAATTAGAAAATAAATATGAAAGTCTCAAATGTTAGTGAATACCCAAACAACATTTATTGCAATTTAGTTAGAGGATCTAACACTTTTCATCTCCATTTCTGCTTACCATCTGTCTCCTGAAAAAGCCAGTGTCACAATGATGCATCAGTAGTTTAAGTTATTTCTCTAATTGCTGTATTATTCATAGAAGGAAAGTTGCATAATTGGAATTTAACTCTGCTATCTGCCTATGATACTTTATTCATCTTCCATATATTTTATCAACAGCTTCATTCATTAAGAATATATCTTGTTTTTCTAGAAGAATGGCCCAGTTTAGCAAATAATTCAAATTGTCCAGTTTTCGAGCAAAGATGTCAATAGATTGTTTCTCTGGAGCAGTAACTGAACACAGGCAAACTTAATACTGCAGATACTATGTATATCTAACATTTTCTTGCATTTGCTAATTTTTTTACTTAGACATTGGTGGGGTTAAGAATTATGAGGCAATGTAGTCTTCAATTTATTTGAAGTTTCTAGATTGTAGAAGGAAATTAGTTGGGCAAGCATATTTCCTTACTGAAGTTGCTCACGCACGCATACATACTCAGAACAAAGTGCCAAGCTACCATTTGTAAATGAAAACTTATCACATAAAATTGAGAACACACACAGTGATTCAAATTCATTGCATACATTGCTTGTGTTGTGAATCATAGCACAATTTCTATAACAAATACTGAATAAGAAATGATACCCATCATATCACTTTCACCATACGCTGGGCAATTTCCAATCTACCAGACATATTTAAATATGCTGTTTAAAAGAGTCATTTTTTTTATTAGTTTGTAAACGCAGTTGACAAGCTTGCAATAAAAAGTCAGAGTGCATTTATAAAAACAAACCCTTTTCTTATAGGGTAAGCTCTAGAGAGATGGTCCAAAGCTCTCTGAAATCAATGGAAAGGCTCCTATTTGGTGAACTTAGAATCAATCCCTATTACAGAAATAATTTAGCTAATAGAAAATATGTTGAAAGCTTATTTCCTTTGAGGTCATAATTGTTTTTTTAAGTTCTTATATATGAACATATAATTCTTAAATGAAGTGCACAATAGCCAAATAAGAGATCCAGTATAGAAGAGCTATTTTTTTGTTTGAGGACACTTTCTGGATGGTGCATAGAGTACATACCGAATGACTAGCGAACACTTCCAGATTCCAATACCAAAGCCAGATTCCAATACCCCTATTCATCCTGAATTGCACCTTATATAATCCAGTGATGAGCAAGTGTTACAAGTCTCCCTCTGCCAACAAAGGTAATGCTTTTAGCTCTGGAGTTCCCTGGTGCGTCAGCCAAGAGGGAGCCATCACACTTACACCACTAATTTAAGTGTAATGTTTAAAATCACTATTATTCTATCTGGGTTTAGATGACAGGTCACTGAAGACTATTCCCCTGAACATGATGACCTGTTGTGGTAATGAGACCGAGTGAATGGAAGAATGAGATTTGTTGCAGTCAACTTTCCTCTACTGTCCAAAAATGAGTGTCTTTTTTATTTTAGGGGAAGATAAAAGCTGATGTCAACAATGGAGAGCCTTGTCCTGATCATTGTGATAATACAAAATGTGGAAATGAGAGAAAATACAAGCATGATGCTTAATAAATGTACCTTTCAACCTACAAAACTGACAATGCGTGACAAATGCCCAAAATGTGGAACACTAGCTTTTGCTGGACATCATGACACAAACCCTTTTATATCTGTCGCTTATCTGTAAAACCAGTTTTCAAGGATGTTTTCTCACACTGCAGATTAAAGCAGTTTTTTATAACAAAATCTGGGGAGGAAAAAAATTCCATCATATGCAACTATAAGGACTATACATACGAGTTGAAGCCTGATGCTACAGATCCCCATCATAGGCTTCTATCATTGTTTATCTTCTATGTGGAGCAGCTAGATACTGTATGTATGGTGGAGGTACATCTAAGTGGATAAATATATAAATTAGATTTACTTGTCTCAGTTGCATGCCTGGGACCTTCAGAGGGAAGCACTTTGTAAACTTTTGAAGATTAACTTCTATGCCATAAACGTATCAGGCAACCTCCATCAGCAGACACTCAAATGAATAGGTATGTGTCATACCTCAATTACTTTCCTCCTAACTTCCCAGTACCTGACAAAGGAGCTAATTCAGAATATGAAGTGATTGAAAACTCATCTCCTGTGCCAAATATCACTGCTCCTCCAGGATATTCACTTTCCAGTGATAGGAGAGAGTTGACAAAGTGTGACCAGTTCTATGCAGGTCTAGTATACGTTCACAGGTATGACAAATATAAGATGGTGTCATACTTGATTGCTAGTCACCTTTAAAAGGCACTCACTGAAATTTTCTTAAAGATGTTGCAACTACTGGTAGCTGAGACCTGTACTGCTTCCCTCCTATCTTCTGATTTTCTATATCTTTGTCCAGTGTCCTTCTTTAGAATATTTAAATGTCATTCCATGTTTGCCACCAAAATAAGTGTGAATTGACCTAAGATTACAAATTTTCTCCCTACATTGCTGAAATAAATGTTGATAAACTGGATATGGAGGAGAAGACCTATGAAAAGGAGTGAGTTTAAAAATGCTACAATTTTAGAGCCAGATTGTGTTTCACTCTAGGCACAGGTGCTCAGTCGAGGGGTAGAAGGGGCAAGAGAACAAAGTCTCTCCTCTCCCTTGGTAGTGACTAGCAACAATTTCTGCTCTTCTGATCCCTAAGCTCATGAGAACTAGTGCTTGTAGTGCCAGCATGGGGGCCAGTGAGATGAGCTGATGTGGAGAAGGGGAAGGTAGTGCTGCTGTTAGCCGTATGTCAAGCCCAGGAAAATTTCTGATAGTCTTTCTGAATTCCTCCTGGAGCTGACTGCAGAATAGCTGTTCCTCATCATCCATTTGTGGTTAAAATCCTGACTTAGTATGGGGCTTGTGCTCATGTTCAGTGATTTTTATTTTTATTTGGCTGTTATTCTTTCATTTAATCCTGATTCCATTCACCTTTGGTTAGAATTAAGGTTACATGAGTGCCACTTACATGGTTAATTCTTAACCTCCGAGTATGACCACAAATGGGTAAAGCTACTGCAGAGGAGTTTGTTTCAGAACAGTTGACATATGATTCTTCTTATATTTTATAAGCTCCACTAGAGGCAGAGAATGTGTTTTTTCTCACCCGTATAATAAAACTTCTTTGTGGCGATATTGTTTTTTTATCTACTGAAACTTTCTCTGACTTGGTGACTTTGTGTTGCCTATGATGAGTATGATTTGCTTCCCCTCTTTGAAGTAACCTTGACCTACACATTTACAATTAACATCAGATTCTCTCACATAATACAATTAACAACATCTTTGAACTAGCATATGGGACTGGTAGCACAGAAGTAGCATGGTACTGCACAGCTCCTGTATGTTTTACTGAAGTTTGGTTTGCTGATTTAATTCGAGTCAGGACATTATTCTCTGGACCAAATGCACTCAATGAACTATCAGTCAAGAGATGCCATAGGATTAATAGGGAGGCTTAGGAAAACTTAGCATTGGTCCTCCCAGCTTGATCAGAAAGTGGTTTCCTTTTGTTCACTGGATAGAGACGTTGCCAAATGAGTTACAAGGCTTTATCTGTTACGATACAGTAATTTCTATAAAAAGAAAAGGAGTACTTGTGGCACCTTAGAGACTAACAAATTTATTTGAGCATAAGCTTTCGTGAGCTACAGCTCACTTCATTGGATGCATGCAGTGGAAAATACAGTGGGGGGATTTACATACACAGAGAACATGTCCGATGAAGTGAGCTGTAGCTCACGAAAGCTTATGCTCAAATAAATTTGTTAGTCTCTAAGGGGCCACAAGTACTCCTTTTCTTTTTGAGAATACAGACTAACATGGCTGCTACTCTGAAACCAGTAATTTCTGTGATATCCAAACAATTATCCTGTAGTTGAAAGGAAACTGGCTAGTTTGTCAACTGCTATCTAATAGGAAACCTTTTGTGATTCTTCACTAGCTACTGGAAGGCAATCTCGGAACGTATTTCAGAAGACCAATAAAAGTTACTGTGTGATTTTCTCAGTGCGATGGCAATAGGTAAATGGGTTCCAATTAAAGAACCACACCAATCTTTATCCCAAACCAAGCTGTTTGTTTTTAAAGCGTTTTCAATACATCATGGAATATTATCAGACAAACATGCCAGAAAGACAATGGTGGAAGTCCGTCCACACTCCCATTCATCCTCACTCCTAGTGCTTTTCCACCTACACCCTCCTCCCCTCCACAAATGCCCCCAGTGCTTTTCCACAGAACGTTTTGTTGGCTCCTGGCAAGGCTGCCTATCACTTCTGTTTTTTTGTAGCACCAGCAGGCTTGATTCCAGCTACACCTTCCTTTGGCATCTGCTAAGGACAAGCAGCAAATCCCTCCTTACTTCTGTACTGGGGACACTTCCACCTCTCCCCCCCCCCCCCGGATATTTTTTTGGAGACACCTGTGGGTGTTTTCAGTCCTTCAACACGCTCTGAGGTTAAATTGCCCAGCAGTGCAATGTCCTACACTAAAATCCCTACTCATTCACAAGAAGGCAAAATAAAATATGCCATATAATACTCTAATGATCTTTGTCTACATATATTTATTATACAGGCTTTACCAGGATTTGCAGCTCCATCTGTACATGTGCAGTGTGGATTAGAAATTAGGGAGCCTAAAATGGTATTTCAGGCAGAGAGATTTGCTGCCAGTCTGCATATGGAGTCCAGGTGGGGAAGAAAGAGCTCAGGGGATGAGAAAGCTCTATTCTAGGAACAGGAAGAAGAGCTTTCTGTAGGAGAGAACAATGGAGCAGGAAAGAAGATCACTGAAGGAGGCAGGAGAGAGAAAGTTTGGGAAGATACTGGAAGATACTGCAGAGATACTGGAGTGTATCTCCGGGGGGCAGCTTCACCCAAGTTGCCAACTGGAGGTTCATCTACAGGGCCCAGCTCAACTGCGTCCCATTGAACGGAGCCGTCCGCCATGGGAATCGGGACAAGCAATGTAGGAAGTGCAGCTACACCAATGAAATGCTTCCCCACGACCTGAGTAGCTGCAAGCCCCATTTGAGGTCTTGGCAGCTGCAACACAATACCATCCATGACTGACTGGCCAGAGCCGTCCCACCCCCTGTGGGAAAGGTTGCTATAAACTCTGCCAGCCCCAGAACTGACAGCCAACTGCAACTGAACATTGTCATCACTAATGAGGACCAGAAGATCATCACGGATGTCACAGTGCCATTCGAGAATAGGACCCCGGCCTTCCACGATACCCGAGCTTGAAAGGTAGAGAAATATGCCCCTCTGGCCAAAACCTTGAGAGCTAAGGGTTACCAGGTCCAGACACAAGCACTGATCGTTGGAGCCTCAGGTGCATGGGACCCCAGTAACGAGCAAGTGCTGAGAGAATGTGGAATCGGTCAACACTATGCTTGGCTGATGCGGCAACTCATGGTGTCGGATGCCATCAGGTGTTTGAGGGATATTTACACAGAACACATCACTGGACATTGGCAATACCAGGAGGGATGAGCCGGAGTGCTGATGAGAAGAGCAGTCAGGAAAGTAACTGAAATACTTTCCTCGTGGATTCTATTTTCTAAATGGACAACCTACTTAATTCTCAATTCCTGAGGGACAATCTCCACTCTTTGCTATATTTTGCTTTCCACAACCAAATCTCTGTATAACTTTTCATGAGTGATGTACCCGAGTATTCAGATTCTAATATCTAAACTGTATTGTTACTAAACTGTATTGTATCTAAACTGTATCTATTCACCTAAATTTGGGTTATTGCTGATTATATACGCTTTGTATAATATGTCTTTTAAAAAACTAACTTTATATTTGTGGATAATTGAAGCACTATACCCAGATGTACAGACACTCTTTTCCCCAACCTATGTATTATATAATTTTTTTAACATTAGTATTTGAGCATTGCCCATTTTGTGTAGCATGGTACAATAATATGAAATACTTAGTCCCTATCTGACGGAGCTTCTAATTAACTGATAGCAAACCCTCTATCCAAGTAGGTCTAATGTGCAGAGAGATGCTGTAAAAATCCAAAGATTATTTTATATTAATACAGAAGCGCTGTCATCTTGCTTCTCAGGGTACAGGATATAGTAGAGCTAGTTACATATGTTCCATTTAGAATGGAACTGCTGATTTTAGTGGTCATGGTTAAGTCTGCTAATCGAATGCCATGCAATATTGCAATTCTGGGCAATTTTGTGCTAGTTCCATTTTTGAATAAACTATTATTTCTTTTGGAGAGTGTGTGGTGGGGTTTTTTTAAGGGGGGGAGGAGGAGATGAAAGGTGTATAGGCTGATTGGGCCAAACATACTTAAAAAAGCAGGTCAATCTGATTGACTTTAACTGGTCTGTGGGACTTTAACTACCCGATGATGCCAGTGGTGAATTTGGCTCATAGACCTGGTTACTCCAGTCAAAAAATATCATGAAGAATGCACACCTACTTGGATGAGTATGAAAGATTTCAGCAGGTAAGATGTATAGTGCAGCACATCAACTTCCCTTGTACTACATCTCCTAGAATCAATATTCACTGTAGTAATCATTCTAATGTTCCTTATTTATGGCCAAGGTTTAGGGAGCTTTCCCTACAAATTTCTTTGGTTATTGAGCCCTTGATGGCATGAGGTCTTGTCTGTCTGTTTTGCCTTGCATTTGTCTTGTTTATTATTATATAAAGAACAACATGGCCTGTGGTTCTGTCTATTGGAGTCCCCTGTATTCTGTCTCTTGTATTCTGTTCACTTCAATATTTGGAACAGAAATATTTGAATGAGATGAGAAATCTTTTATTTTAAGCTTGTGTGGAAAATGCTATATGCCTGTAACAAGGGTTGTGCAATAGCTGCTAATGAATTTGACCTGTATTTAAAATGTATACTGTGTAGACTGGCTAGTACGTATTTTTGTAGTTGTATCAACTTAAACAAAAGGTGAAATTTTCAAAACTACCTAAGTCCCATTAAAGTCAATTAGACTTAAAGACTTCAGAAAATTTTGCCCAATTAAGCCTGCATTTTATCTCTGAAACTGCTCAGCTGACACAGGACTACATAGCTATATTGATCACCATCCTAAATCGCATGCATTAGGCCTCTGGGACAAACCCCAAGAATCCTGATTTCAAAAGTGCAGACTACCATGTAAACTAAATAAAATCAGCTTTAGTTGGTGGGAAATTAAATGTGCATCACTTTCCACAGATAATCTGATCCCGCCTATTGTCTGTCTTTGAGTACTAACAAAGAAGTTACCTTACTTCCTCATCGGGCTGAAGGATGGCTAAATCCTTTAGATACATAAAAATATGTAATAGATCCTCTGGAAAAGATGGTGGGGGCGAGAATATATGTTTGTGTTGACTCTCTTTCCTTCCCCCAACCCCTCCCCCCAGCACAGTATCTAAACATGAATTGCTTCAGTTTTGAGTATCTGTTTCAAGAGCAATGAAAACTACAATATTGTAACCTGGTTCTGAAGTCCAGCATGGTTTGGTGTTGAAGTTATGTGAAATCACTGAGTGTTTCCACTGAAACCATAAATTAACTATGACTTGTTTGGTATTTGCCCTAGCATCTTCAAAAGCATTGCACACCTTTGCAAAATTATATAGTGGCACTTACTGAAATCAGAGGCCGTTTGTCTGAGCAATTTCAATCTGAGTGAAGGATTATAGATATGCTTCTGTGTCTGTCACGGAAGGCACAGATTCCATGACTACCTGTGACTTCTGCAGCAGCCAGTATGGCTGACCCCAGGGCCACCCAAGCAGCTGGCCCTGTGGCCAGCTGCTCAGACCGCCCTGGGGACAGCCAAACTGGCTGCTTCTAGAGCAGCTCTGCAGCCAGCCGCTCAGGCGGTCCCACAGGCAGCCGCACTGGCCACTGCTCTGGCTGTTCAGGCACCTGGCCCCAGGGACCGCCCAAGCAGCAGCCAATGCAACTGGCCCCAGAGACTTAGTGGAATGGCCAGAGCAGCTGCTGACCCTTTGACCCCACCCCCACCCCTTGGGGCAGCCAGAGTAGTGGCAGGCCCCCGGAAGTGGGAGCAGCAGACAGCCCTCAGGGGCTCCCCCTTTGGCAGGGGGATGAAGCAGCAGCAGTCCCCCTGGGGTTCCTCCCTGCAGTGCCCCCCACTCCCAAAATTCAATCATGAGTATTTTTAGTATAAAGCATGAACAGGCCAGGGGCGGTGATTTTTTTGTTTTTTTTCCTGTGACCTGTCCATGACTTTTACTAAAAATACTCATGATTAAATCATAGCCTTAGATCTAGATTCCTGACTCTCTGCCTATCCCTAGTGTCCTACCTTGCCTCCAGCACATCTCAACTGTCTCTATGTCCACTGGACACTGTTCCGTACCACAAGAATCTTCAGCAGTGGGCTTATAGGCAGTCTGTATTTCCTTTGCACTGCCTAAGTGTGCAAAGCAAAGCAGAGTGAGCCAGAGGATATGTGCAACTCATGTTGAGGACTACATGGAATTTCTGTAACAAAAATCTAGTTTCAGGCTTTGTTGCATACCTTTAACTCACGTTCAGTTTGAAAATCATCACTTGCACTGACTCGTTGGTATCCCATTGCGCTGACTCGAAGTTTAGTAATTTGGGTTGAGTTCTGTTTTGTTCAGCATGATTTATGAGTGATGGGATAGGGAGAAAATAAGGACAGCAAGAACCTCTGAGTTGCCATAGAATTATAGAAATGTGGAATCACAGTAATGTAGGACTGAAAGGGACCTTTATAGATCATCTAGTTGAGTCCCCTGCACTGAGACAGGACTTATTATCTAAACCATCCCTGACAGGTGTTTTGTCTAATCTGTTCTTAAAAACTGCCAATGACGGAGATTCCACAACTTCCCTATGTAATTTGTTCTAGTGCTTAACTACCCTTACAGTTCAGAAGTTGTTCTTAATGTTTAACCTAAATCTCCCTTGCTGCAATTTAAGCCCATTACTTCTTCTCCTGTCCTGTCCTCAATGGTTAAGGAGAACAATTTACCACTATCTTCTTTATAACAACTTTCTGAATATTTTAAGATTATGTCCCCTCAGTCTAGTCCTCTCTTCTTCGGACTAAAAAAAAATCCCATTTTTTTCAATCATTCCTCATAGGTCACGTTTTCAAGAATTTAATAATTTCTGTTGCTCTCGTCTGGACCTTCTCCAATTTGTCCACATCTTTCCCAAAGTGTGGTGCCCAGACCCAGAAACAATACATCAGTTGAGGCCTAATCAGCGTGGAGTAGAGTGGAAGAATTATTGTAAGCAAGACACAAGAAGTAGTCCTGCTAATACATCCCAGAAAGATGTTTGCTTTTTTTGCAGCAGTGTTATATTGTTGACTCCTATTTAGTTTGTGATCAAATATAATCCCCAGATCCTTTTTGGCAATATTCCTTCCTAGGCAGTCATTTCCCATTTTGTATTTGTGCAACAGATATTCCTTCCAAAGTGTAGTATTTTGTATTTCATCCTACTTATTTAAGATCATTTCTTAAAGACCAATTTTTTAATTCTAATCCTGCTTTCCTAAATTCTTTCAATCTCTCCCTCCTTGGTATCATCAGCAAACTTCGTAAGCGTACTCTCTCTGTCATTATCCAGACAATTAACCCTAGTTAATATGCCCTTACAGATTGACTGTGAACCATTGATAACTACTTTCTGAGTAGTAGTAGCTTTTCCAGCCAGCTGCACACCCACATTTATAGTAGTGTTGTCTAGGCTATAGTTCTCTAGTTTGTGTGAGAAATCATGTGAAACAGTATCAGAAGCCTTTCAAAAATCAAGATATATCCTCTCTATTGCTTTTCTCCCCTATCCACAAGGCTTATTATCCTGTCAAAGAAAGTTATTAGGTTGGTTTAGTATGATCTGTTCTTGATAAATCCATTACTTCTCACCTTATTTTCTTCTAGGTGCTTACAAATTGTTTGTTTTGATTATTTACTCCATTATCTTTCCGGGTACCAAAATTAAGATGACTGGTTTATAATTCCATGGATTGTACTTGTTCCCCTACTAAAATTGCCCTTTTCCAATCTTCTGGAATCTCTCTCTTCCTCCACACATTCTCACAGATAATTGCTGATGTCTCCGATATCTCTTCAGCCAGTACCCTAAGTATTCTAGGATGTATTTCATCAGGCCCTGCTGACTTGAAGACCTCTAACTTGTGCAAAGAATTCTTAATTTGTTCTTTTCCTAATTTAGCCCCAGGCCTGGTCTACTCTAGGCAAGTAGGTTGGTTATAACTATGTCCTCAGGGATAAAAAAAATCCACCTCCCTTCCCAGAGCGACAGTTAAACAAACCTAACCCCTGCTGTAGACAGCACTAGATTAATGGGAGAATTCTCCCGTTGGCCTAACTACCACCTCTAGGGGAAGTGGAGTACCTACGCTGATGTAAAAATCCCATCCGCGTAGGTAGTGTCTTCACTGAAGCACTGCAGTGCAGCTGTGTCATAAAAATAAAGGGAAGGGTAACCACCTTTCTGCGTACAGTGCTATAAAATCCCTCCTGGCCAGAGGCAAAACCCTTTCACCTATAAAGGGTTAAGAAGCTAAGATAACCTCTCTGGCACCTGACCAAAATGACCGATGAGGAGACAAGATACTTTCAGATCAGGATAGGGGGAGGAGGGGGAACAAAGGGTTATCTCTGTCTGTGTGATGCTTTTACCAGGAACAGATCAGGAATGCAGTTTCAGAACTTCTGTTAGTAAGTAATCTAGCTAGAAATGTGTTAGATTTCCTTTTATTAAATGGCTGTGCTGAATGGAATGTATATTCCTGTTGTGTCTTTCTGTAACTTAAGTTTTTGTGTAGAGGGATTCTCTATGTTTTGAATCTGATTACCCTGTAAAGTATTTACCATCCTGATTTTACAGAGGTGATCCTTTTACCTTGTCTTTAATTAAAATTCTTCTTTTAAGAACCTGATTGATTTGTCATTGTTCTTAAGATCCAAGGGTTTAGGTCTGTGTTCACCTGTACAAATTGGTGAGGATTTTTATCAAGCCTTCTCCAGGAAAGGGGTTGATAAAAGGGCTTGGGGGGATACTTTGGGGGAAGACATTTCCAAGTGGGCTCTTTCCCTTTTCTTTGTTTAACACGCTTGGTGGTAGCAGCATAGGGTTCAAGGACAAGGCAAAGTTTGCACCTTGGGGAAGTTTTTAACCTAAGCTGGTAAGAATAAGCTTAGGGGGTCTTTCATGCAGGTTCCAACATCTGTACCCTAAAGTTCAGAGTGGGGAAGGAACCTTGACATGCTGCTGCAGCATTTTAAGTGTCGACAAGCCCTCAGATCCTACACCATTCACAGTGATGTTCACTGTGTTAGCAGTGATTGGACAATTATTTTTTTTTAAACAAAGAAAAAGGGCATTTAAAATTTCAGCCATTGTTTTTTTTTTCTGTTATAGTTTTTCCCTCCCCATTTAGTAATGGGCCTATCCTGTTCTTGGTCTACCTCTTGTTTCTTATGTATTTGTAAAATGCTTTCTTGTTACCCTTTATGTTCCTAGCTAGTTTAACCTTGTTGTGTGCCTTGGCCTTTCTAATTTTGTCCCTACGTTCTTGTTTTGCTTTTTATAATATATATATTATTGTTTACAATTTGACCTAGTTTCCACTTTTAGTGTGACACGTTTTTCTGAGTTTCAGGTCATTGAAGATCTGCTGGTTAAGCCAGGATGGCCCTCTACCATACATATTTTCTTATGCATTGGGATAGTTTGATCTTGTACTGTTAATGATGTCTCTCTTTAAAAAAACTGCCAAGTCTCCTGAATTCTTTTTTTCCCTTATACTTTCTTCCCACGGGATCTTACTTACAAATTCTCTGAATTTGCTAAGTTTGCTTCCTTAAAGTCCATTGTCTATTCTGCTGTCTTCCTTCCTACCATTCCTTAGAATCCTGAACTCTTTCATTTCATGATCACTTTTACCGAGGCTGCCTTCCATCTTCAAATTCTCAACAAGTTTCTCCCTGTTTGTCAGAATCAAATCTAGAACTGCCTCTCCACCTTCTGTAATAAAAAGTTGTTCTCAATGCATTCCAAGGACATGCTGGATAATCTGTGCCCTGCTGTATTTTTCCCAAAAGATGGGTAGCTGAAGTCCTCCATGGCCATGTTTCACACAGCTTTAACCATGTTTCAGACATAGCCACTTGAATGTTAACCATGGCTAATCCTGGTCTGGGAAGAAGTCTGTCTATAGTGTGTATTGTTCACAACTCTAATATTTGATTATGATAGCACCATCTGGGGGACCCTTATGGGATAGAAAGAACAAAACAAAACTGCATATCTGAGTTGCATTTGGTAAATATAAAAAGAAAAACTGAATTTGTCATGTCCAGGTAAACAAATGCAACCTAGTTTCAGGAACTGAAGGATTTATCAGTGTGTCAAGTCAACTGTATTTCCATATGCTGTATATAATCTCACATGACACTGATAGAAATGTTAAAAGAAACATCTTCGATTAATGAAAAACCTAGTGAATTGTCCATAAAATACTTCTGCAATGTGGTGAAGGAGATAAACTATAAAATATGTTATGAAAGACTAAAGGCAACAAAGCTTTAAAGCCTGGCTCCTTGTCACTTGGTGTACCAATGATTTATTCCTGTTAATAACAATTTGATGGGTCTGCCCAGATATGTTGCCATTGGAGTAAACCAGTAAACATGAACTCTTGCTGCCGTCCTGTTTATTGGTTGATGACTTAGTGCTTTTCCATTAGCTTCCAGAATGAGGAAAGATTCTAAAATGTTTATGTGTATTAGAAAAATAAGGTCCTATGCTACATAGAGCTTTATTGCTGGTGGAAAATGTGCAACAACAAAATAATTGTTACAATAAGATACAGAAGACTAATTTTTCCACTTTTTGTGGTGGCTTATTTTAGTCCATTTTAAAAAAACTCCTGTAAACACTGATTTCCTGTCTGATTTTAAAATAAAGCACTTCATTCTTACCCACATTACCCTGTGAGGTTACTCTCTCTACTGTGTTTACTACCACCCATCCTCCAAATCTAAGTGTCATCCATCTCACCCATGTGGATCTAATTGTGGGATCAGGGCCTCGGTGTGTAAATGTACAAACTGGAGTTATTTGGCATAATGTTATATTAAATCGGAACATGCAACATGGACATGAGCTAATAGGGTTGCAGATGAGAGAGTAATTAAGATTCAATGGCCCATTCAAGCCTTGGTGGGATTTTTTGTGATGTAGTCACCTATCTTAGAGACAGAGCCCTACTATAGTATTTCAAAAACATAAAAAGGGAGGAGTCAGAAAAACCTTTCCAGTGCTTGGTTCCAGAAAGGAAGGGTGAAAGAATGGATAAGAAGGTGGCTTCATCAAAGTGCAAGATGCATGTCCAATAGCAAGATCAAGTGCCTAGGAAATAAAAGGGAAAAGCACAAAGACAAGGTGTAAGACAAAGCATCCTGCCTCTTCTATTTAATTTCTTAACCCTTCCTGTGAGTTGCTTTTCCTCCTGCATGTATCTCTTCAAACCTGTAAGCTATGCACACATTTAGCCCCCACACAATGCCAGTTAACTGAAAATTGATGGATTCTCCTGTTGCTTTGGTTATGAGTGTTCAACTAATAGTATTGACTTAGATGCTGGGTTATTTTTGTTTTCTGTGGCTTCTAACATGGGAAGCAAATCCAATCCTGGATTTGCAAATATGGTTGCATTTCTTGCAAGTGTAGTTATTGAGGGAAGAGTTTGAGGTGTGGCCTTACAACATGCTCTCTTCTCTGGCACAGACCTCACATGCCACTCCTCAGACGTGGACATGGTCTCATGGCACATACCTCTCTATCTGGGTCTGTCCAGAGCAATGTGTCCTCAGGTTTTTAATGTCTCTTGCATGCTTTGAGGTTGGCCTTCAAGGTGTTTTTGTACCTGAGGATGGGTTGGCCTTTAGAGTGGGTTCCCATGCTAACCTTTGGTATATGGGAAACCTCCACGCAGACTGCGTGTCCAGCCCAGCACAGTTAAGCCCTGATGATCGTACTATCAATGGCAGGTTTTTGGCACTGTTTGACGACTAGAATACTGGGGATCCTGTCCTGCCACTTGATGTTGCAGATGGATCTTAGGCAGCAAAGGTGGAAGCTTTTTAGCTGTTTTTGGCATTGGTAGAGCATCCATATCTGACAGTTGTCAAGGAGTGAGGTGAGTACCACAGCATGGCCTATTTTTATCCTGGTTCTGCAGCAGACTCTACTCCCTTCAGAGCCTGTGGATGAGCTTGGCAAATGTTCATCATCTCCTCATCCAACATGGCATTACTGGAGAGTGTGCTACCCAGGCAGCAGAGTTTCCTGATCGAGTTGAGAGGTGATTTGTCATTTGTGACAATGGGATCATGGTGTGTGTGAGGGTGGTGGTCAGGTGCAGGCTGGTACATGACCTCTGTCTTTTTCAAGCTGATTGTGAAACCGAAGCATTTTGAGGCACAGGCAAACTGGTCCATGATAAGCTGAATGTCCTTGAACATATGTGCAATGAGGGCACTCTCATCAGCAATCAGGAGCTCTCTGAATAGCTGTTTGATTACCACAGTGTGCTCCCTGAATTGATGTAGATTGAAGACACCCCTGTCCAATCTAAACCGGATGTATGTGTCTCTGTCAGTGTACTGGAATGTGTACAAGAGCATGGCTGTAATGACAATGACAGGGCTGGAGCCATTATGAATCCTTGTTTGGTGCTGTTGGTGACAAGGAAGGCTTTTGATGAGTCACCACGCTTCATCACCATGGCCATCATACCATTGTGCAATAAGAGTATAACAGCAATCATCTTCTCTGGGCAACAAATTTTTGAAGGCGTTTCCATACATCCCTGTGATTCACTGTGTCAAAGTCTTTGATCAGGTCAACAAATGCCTTGTATAGGTCCCTGTCCTCTTCACGAGCCTGACAACATTAATTACACTTTTTAGGAAGAAAACAAGTATTTGCTAAAATATCAATGTATATAAAACCTAAGACTCCTGGATACCGTAGGTTTTTTGAGGGGGTGCTTTTAATTTTCTGAAGGGCTTAAACAAATAAATTGAGCTTGTTGGAACATCTCTTGCCGTTCATCAGGAACGGCAGCATGTATATAATCTACCCCAAAGCTCTTCTGTGGTGCTTTCGTGCTGTTGGCTGAAGCTTTCATCATGGATGGGTTTGGAATTTATCTTGTTGAAATAAGGGATGTACAAAGCAGTTGTACTTGCATGGAAACTGATTCAGACAGATGTTTGAGATGTTAATGAGCCAGTAAATGTCCAGAATTTTTCAATTCTGAATCCTGTGTTGTCCTGCTGTCCTCACATCTTTGTTGTCAAAAGCAGGTGCTTACATCTGTATTGATTTTTTTTGCACCTCTTTCTTGAACAAGATTCTTATTTCATGTCATAAAGGTAAATGTATTAATTGTGTGGTAAAACATCCATCAGATCCAATTATTCACATGTATTCCAGAACGGCCAAGCACTAGCCTTGCTCAGTCTCACAACTATGAGCAGAGATCATGCCCCGTGGATCTTCCACTACAGAACTCCTACCGGTGCCAAGGCAAGAGCCAGAAAAAAAGCATAGCAGGATGCATGTTGCTATTCCTCAGACATGAGTAGTGTATATTACTGACTAGAGTGAAATCGTTTTCCTATCCTGTGAATACTATTGGATTTTAAAAATAATACTGCTGTTCTGCATCAGGACAAAACTAAAACCTTTCAAAAAATTTCACAAATAAAGAGAAATATGACTCCAAATCTCTAATAACCAAGTGGTTAGGACAGTCCCCTAAGGAGTGGAAGACTTGGATTGAAGTTCCTGCTTTGCCTGATTCAGAACAGAGATACAAACCTGGTTCTCCCACGTTGCCAGTGAGTGTCTTAGCCATTGGGCTATTGGTTATCCCTGGGTGCGGTTGCATCTGTGTGTGCACAGGCTCTTTGAGTCTGAAATTTCCAATTATACCTGAAGGGCTAGGAGTTGGTGGGAAGAAGTAAATAGTCCCAGGAGTAAGAATGTTTGGGAGGAAATCCAGTTACTATTTTTTAAGGGCCTCTGGCCAGGATTCTTGTGGAGTAGATGGGGTAAGACTCCTCTCTCAGCCAACCACTTGGGGATGAGCTGGGAGAAGGCAACCGGCATAAATTCTGCCTCCTTCCTCACAGAAGGGGAGATATCAGAGGGAAAGTCTAGCTCACTAAGCATATTGAAGGCTAATTCAGAAAAGGGATGGTCCAGCTGAGTGAGAATCTGGAAAAGGCCCTATAGCTGATCAGCCCAGTACACACCTCCAAAGAGGAAAGGCTGAGGGCTCTTGCTTAAAAAGGACCGGAGGATCTGATTAATAGAACCCAGCTCCAGAGAGAAGGGCTGGAAAGACTACTCTTCAAGGAGAGAGTGAGGGGCTAAGTAATACAGCCCATTTCGAAAGAGAAGAGCTGGGGATTCCTGCTTAAGAAGGGACTAAAAAGAGTAACCCTGGGAGGGGTTTCAGAAACAAGCTGTTTACGGGTGCAGTAGCAAAGAATTTCCTGAAAGGAGCCAGCGATTGCTAATTGGACTGAATCTGAGATGATGTGTCTGAGAAAGCTCCTTACTTATACTTATGGCTGTCATTAATAACTAAGACCCTTGAAAAGGGAAGTGACTTTTGATTAAAAGGTTCTCCCTGGACTTGTTTATAACCCAGATGAAGGGAAGTGAGGCAGAGCTCACCTGTGGTGCCGTGGCTGACCAAAGGGTCCCCAGCTTCCAACAAAAGTTTTGTCAAAACCAACCTTTCCCCAGGGAAAAAAGTTCCAGTTTCAATGAACTGGCATTTTCTGACAAAAATCATTACACTGAAAAATTGCTGGTGAGGTCTACTGCTGACAGTAACTTAGAACTTAACTGGCCAGGAGCGGCACCTATCATCTAAGTACCAAGTCTCCTTGGGGACATGTTGTGTGGGCCACTGAACTAGCCATTTGTACATGATGATGTATTTTTGAGTGTTATAGAGGCCTCCTCTCCTGCTCTTGCTGCAAGAGGAAACAAAGCTCCCTACGACTTCTCCCCTCGAGTGTCTGTGCAGCAAAAGGCAGCAGCTAGCAGGCAATGAAATTGCATCAAAAAAACGTTTATGACACATTTGAATGTTCCTACTGTAATCTACTGGCACTTTAAGGCCACTTTATACTGCTCCGGTAGTGTAAATGAGAATTGGGTCCTAAGAATGGTGCTGGTGAACATTTTAGATCAATGCCCACTTCTGCTCATCTTGGGCCTTTTAAGTAGGCGAGTTGTGGGATGGGGGGAAAGCTAGGTCTAATTTAAATAATACAATTTACAATGATGAGATTATCACCTCTAACTTTCTCACACAAATACTCTGGATCATCTGACTTAACTAGTTTATTGGATAGATGTATTAACTATCCAATAAACTCTGAAGCAAATGTTTTTCTAGCTACACACCAAACTGTTTTCAGGAGCTCCATATCTTGATCTGGACTTCTTGGCCACCCCCTATATGCACAGATACCTTCAGATCACTTGTGAGATACTGGAGGAGACAGACATACTGCTTTTGGAACAAGGGTGTAAGTCTTGCACCATTGAATCTTTTGTTGCTGCTGTTCATTTACTGCCATCTTCTGACATGATATATGTTTGCTGCTAATGCAATTTGTCACTTGTCACAAGGATGATGCCATGTCTACGAATCTGTTGAATTGCTAGGCAGTACTGGTAACTTGTCTTCCTTTTTTCTGCCTCTTTCATTTTACACTTCAGTTTAATATTCTTGTAAGAATTCAAATGCTGTTTGCTGTTTCTCTTTGAGATCCTGAACAAGAGAGGGCTTCAATCTAAGAGACTGGATCTGAATATCCAAAGACTTTGGGGAAGTTCAGAGCCAGATAGCAGTCAGTCTTTTAGATCTCAGACTTCTTTCTAGTCAGAGCATCAGCATGAAATACGTAACACAGAGGAGTAAGTGAAATAAGCCATCCTTTTTCTTATAATATGAAAATGCCCATTCCTTCCGTTTTCATGTTGAGTTATTAAGGGAAAAATGTGTACAAACTGTAGTGAACCTAAAAGATTTTGGATTTTAAATGTTTACAAGATATGTATTAGCTCTTTAGACTAATATATTGATATAGGAGATGCTGCATCTAAATTCATAAACACTCTTTATGTAGACCAAATGAATGAAATGCCTTGTTACACATTTTTGGCTACAATAGCAAAATGATCCTACAAAAGTCAAGAGTCAAACTCGTACAATAATCATTAATTAGTAAATAAATATTTTAATCTTGTAGAAACAGTCTATTGATTCAGAGCAACTTCTTTTCTTTATCTGTTTCATGGAAAAAATTCCCCAAGGAGATTTCCCTCTAAAAAGGGGAAGGACTTGTGTATGGTGCTGAAAACCAATTCTAAGTAGCCACATTTAAAAGGATTTTAAATTAAATCCCAAGCAATGTGTGAGACAATCTGGTGGTGTGGTGTGTTCTATAGGAACAAAATCAGACCTCAAAACAGCAGCCAGAGACATGCCAAAAGCCTTACAGACATCTATAGTGAATTGCACTTATGAAGTTCAGTGGCTTTGTTGAGGGGTGGGGAGAAAGTATGAGTTATAATGCCTGACAACACTCTTTATCACTTGTACGTGTCTTCTGCCAAAGTATTGTAATTATCAGCTTCTGTTCAAGATAGGCTAATGAGAAGGGTTACACAGTGAGAGAAATGCCTTTGCTTTCTGGAGAGGGTTGGGAAGCTTGCACAGGATCTGTCTCCACTGCATCTGGTGAAGATTAGCACTGTTTGTTGCAGTCCTCCAGAGAAATAATCTGAAGTGTAAAATAAACCAATATGAAGCTTATGTTTTTATAAAGAGCAATATGTGATCACTTGCCTTTGCAATGCTATGCATACCTAAAATTGTATCAATATACATAAAAAAGAGAGTGGGGGAGCAGAGAGGGAGTGGGCTAAATTTTTTTGATATTTTCATGGTAGGAGTTTCAATTAGGGCTGTCAAGTGATTAAAACAATTAATTGATTAATTGTGTGATTAGTCACACTGTTAAACAATTTATTCAAATATTTTTGGATGTTTTCTACATTTTCAAATATATTTATTTCAATTACAACAGAATACAAAGTGGATAGTGCTCACTTTATATTTATTTTTGATTACAAGTATTTGCACTGTAAAAAAACTAAAATAGTATTTTTCAATTCACCTCATACAAGTACCAAGTACTGTAGTGCAATCTCTTTATCATGAAAGTTTAACTTACAATGTAGAATTATGGATAAAAAAACTGCATTCCAAAATAAAACAATGTAAAATTTCAGAGCCTGCAAGTTCACTCAGTCCTATTTCTTGTTCAGCCAAAGAAGTTTGTTTACATTTGCAGAGGATAATGCTGCCTGCTTCTCGTTCACAATGTCACCTGGAAGTGAGAACAGGCATTTTCATGACACTATTGAGCTGGTGTCTCAAGATACTTGCATGTGAGATGTGCTAAAGATTGATATGTCCCTTCATGCTTCAACCACCATTCCAGGGGACATGCATCCATGCTGATGGTGGGTTCTGCTCGACAACAATCCAAAGCAGTGTGGACAGATGCAGGTTCATTTTAATTATCTGATGGAGGGTTGCAAACGGCCCTGCCGCGAGGCCCCGCCCCTGCCCCTCCCCTTCTCCAAGGCCCTGCCCTCACTCACTCCATCCACCCTCCCTCCATTGCTCACACTCATTTCATTTAGATTTATTAATGTTTCATTTAGAAATTTTTTCAAACTTTTGGTTCACTGAAAATTGGATTTCTTTTTTTGCTCAACTTGAAATTAAACTGTTCTTGATGATTTCAGAATTCCAGAAAACAAAAAAGAGTATTATTTGCATAGCTTTTCTCAGCACTTTGCAGGACTAAGACCTGGAACAGAGCTCCATACTTGTCTAAAGCAGAATGGATTCAACATTTAAGGTGTATGCATGTGATGGAACAGCTGTCAAGATCTCTAAAAGATCTTGCTCTTGGGCTTAGTTCCATGAATATGTAGAGCAACCTCAAGTGCATATAGCTGTACACTGTTTTTGTTTGTTTTTGTTCATTTTCTGGAAGACCTAGCCATCTGTTCTGTCCACGGTCTTGGCAAGTTTAGGCACATAATTTACATTTGAAATGTAAGGTCCCTGCAAATATATAACGTTGATTTGCAAAATAATATTGTGTTTACCACTCTTTTTGCTGCTTTATGTTGTGTAATAACGGCCTCAAGGGCATTTTAAAAAAAAATAAGTTTTCTGATGTATTTTTATACTATTGCAATATCAGAGCAGTCAGGTCTTGTCTGGCCTTTTTTTGCTGGAAGTCTCTAGAATCTAGGGAGCTCTCTCAGACCTTGTCTGAAGTGATGGGCTGTCTAACAAAAATCAAGGTTTTAAACAGACTAAAAATCCATTCCTCTCTGGATGTCTCAGGTCTTTGTGCTGTTGTAATCTCACTAATATTCAAATCATTCATAAACTATTCCAGCAAAAGGACAGTAGACAAGACGTGAGATTTCTAATGTAGAAAAACAAGCAGGGGAAAAATAGCAGGAAATTAAAGGGAGTTTCTCTGCATTTAGTTAAGTGAAATGGAAACTGACGCAGTGTGAATAAATGTTAAAACAGCATGATAGCATTAACTAAATATTTCAAGGGAGTAACTATTAAGGTACTGCAGGGTACATTTTCAGAGCATGTCTGTTATAAGTGGATCTGATGGATAGATCTCATTAGTTGGGAGAAATAGAAGAGTATTTAAATCCCAGCCCAAGCACTTCCTGGGTCACTCGATACAAAATCAAGACAAGGAAAGGAATTTGCACCATTGGTCATTCTTTCAAAGGCTTCAGGCTGCAACATGAAGGTGAGCACTGATCAAATATGGTGCTTAGGCATCAAGGAGAGAAGTCAGTGACAGCAAAAATTGTACTGTATGTGTATAATCGTGTAGCAAAAAGGTGAAGCAGACAATAGGTCTGCTCCCTTTGTAAACTAAGATCTTAGTGAGTTTTTAGACACATTCAGCCAGTGAAACACACTAGTCTTTTTCATGGTCCTAGCTGTACCACACTTACATTGTAAAATTAAAATTGTAATTGAAAATTGTAAACAGTAGTGCCCCGTCCAACTTCCCTTTTGGGATTTACTGGTGGAAAATAGATATGCTAAAAGTAATAGCCCTGGCTGGGATGATTTAACTGGGAATTGGTCCTGCTTTGAGCAGGGGGTTGGACTAGATGACCTTCTGGGGTCCCTTCCAACCCTGATATTCTATGATTCTATGATTCTAATGACAAAAATTAAAAAAGTAAAAGTAAAATATTGCCACAGGATTAGCTGTTCTACATGGCTGTGCTAATACATAGGGAAGCTAGAGCACTCTCACTGCAATGCATATTTGTCGTTAGAATTTATATCCAAGACCTCATGCTTCAAATGAAAATTCCATTTCTAAACTTGCCAACACCATGTACAGAAAAAAATGGCTATATTTTCCAGCAAAATAGGTGAGTTAACACGTAGGTTTAGGAATAATTTAAGAATTATTCATGTGCTTTGTCTCTCTTCCCTCTCCTTAAACAAATTGGGCACTAAAGTCCAGTCAATTTGTGGAAATTGCTGCTGTTCTAGGAGCTATAAAAATGGCAGTTTGGAATGAACTGTCAGATTTAGTAATCAGCACAGCTGACTATGCTAGACCTAGTTTTCTTACCTTTCCCCTTAACTGGAAACCAATGGAATGAAAAAATATTTCTAGAGGAGAACCATTAAACAAAGCTGAGCATATATTAGCTACAGATCAGTGAGAAGAGAGCTTGGCTAGAAAATGAAATAAAAGGTCATTCCAAAAAGTGTGAAATTAAAGGATTAATCCTGCTGCCAGTGAAGGTCATAGGAGTTCTGCAGTTGATTTTACTGGGAACAGGATTGGGTCCTAAAATGATTCTGTTGTAAAAGATTTGAAATCCATACTGTATAAGGCGGCTGTGAGAGCAATCACCTGACCTCACAGGAAATAGATAAATAACAAGCAGTGTTTTACATGTTTATGATGTTGTTCCTAACTAATTGTCCAGCCCTAACCATTCACTTAGGGTGGAGTTGCCAACACTCCAGGATTGGCATAGAGTCTCCAGGAATTAAAGATTAATTTTTAATTACAGATTATGTCACGTGATGAAATCTCCAGGAATATGTCCAACCAAAATTAGCTACCCTAATTTAGGGGTTTATCCAGCATCCATTGGAGTCAATGGAAAAGGTTCCCACTGAAGTCAATGGAAAAGGTTCCCACTGAGTTGGTGCATGCTGGATTTGGCCCTCAAATGGCAGGAATTACTTAAGATTTGACTGTAGAAGCATCTCCTAGTTTTCTCAGTACCTAGCCGAATCCACACCGGATGAAGTGTTGCTCAGCTACTGAATTAAGCCTAATCAATATAAAGCAGCTGTAAACTGCTTTAAGGGATTCTGCACAAGGGTTTGTACCAGTGTAAATCAATTTTATAAGCAGATTTTAGTTAGTGATACAACTTATTTGTGTTTGATGAAGGCTTCGTACTGTAGGGAATAAAAGAATGTAGAGATTCAGTGTGGTGGGGGAGAGGGTTAAACTAAAGGCATATTCTACAATCAGTAAGTGTGTGTCTAATTGTTTTTCAGATCAACATTAAAATATTAAGGGGGGGAGAAAAGCCTTTTGCAATCAAAGGATGTTAGTCTGAATAGGCATTTCTGATATAGTTAAATGTATTGTTCCTGTGTCTGACAGGAGACAATTACAAGCCCAGACAGTGTAATACTCCAAAGGTTATAAAACTAAATATGCCAAAGAAAACAGAGGATTTACCTGTTTTTTTTTAAATGTCTGTTTTTGTGTAATGAAGGATGTCAAAAGAACACAAAGCAAAACATAAATAAGAGCATCACTACATTCACCAGCATTTATATTGTTGATATTTGGGTTTGGTCATTTTCTTGCTAAGTGTCTAATATTTCTGAGGAGGAAAATCTGACCTGGCAGAGAGACAATGGTCTCTAAGTAAGGAAATACTGGCTTCGGACTAATTGATAGCTAGGGTGACTACACAGCAAGTATGTAACGGGATGAGCTATTACCGCTGCCAAGTCTAGCTGTATTCTTGCCTCTTTTATTTGATAAAGAAAACTGTCATGGCCTCTAGGAATACTTTTCCTCTCTCTCTTCTAACCCTTGAAAAATGTGTTTTCTCCCTTTTTGTAAGCTCCCATCCTCTGAGCCTTTTTTTTATTTTTCTTCACCTTGTATTTCTCCTCTGTAAACATTGTTGCGTATGTTGAACAGCAAAAAAGAAATGACTAATTGAAATTTACAGACGTTAAATGGGACTCAGTATGTGCAAGGAGGGCCAGGTTTTCAAGAGAGCTGTTCTCCCATTTGGATGCCTCAATTAAATGGTCAGTCTTTCAATAAATCTCAACTGTGTTGTCAATGGGAGCTGCTAGAGCACTTCTGAAAATCTGGCCCTTACTCTTTATTAAAAATTAAATAAAAGTAAAGAACCGTTAATCTCCCAGTTCACATGTCACTTTTGCCCATTTCATTGGATATTTTAATTCCCTCTGAAATTGCAATGTAAGTAACTGGTGGGTCACTGATTTCTGTGGGCGACAACTTGAAGAAATCTCTCTCTGTATATCTGCTTTGAGCAGCTGAAAACCAGTTAAAAATTGCTGCTGTTGCAGAACAGAAGTATGCTTTGATTTCTCGGGAGACTTGACATTCGTTCGTTCTTCTCTTGTGGCTTTTCTATTTTTAAAATTAAGTTATTCGGATAGAAAATGTGTTGATCTTTCTGTATGGAAAACAAGAACTTGTGCTGTTCCCATTCCTTACCAATAACTGCCTGTGATGGGCTGTCCATTCCATGCAAGGCCTAAAGGGCTAAAATAGGCCAATTCACATAGATGCTGCACCTGCAGGAGAGCTGAGGCCTGCTAAGGCCTAATGGTTGGTGAAGCCCAGCTGCGGGGGAGCTAAAATAGGCTTATAAAGAGAGGAAGTTGGTGGTCAGAAAAGGCTGCAGGGAGGAGCTCTGCAGTCAGTCCCTAAAGTGGAGAGGAGCTGCTAGGTACTAGGAGGCATTCTAGGGGGAGAGGAAGCCCTGGGATCCTGCCTCGGACTGCTGATTCTGGTAAGAAACTGAAAGGAGGAAGTAGTCATGGGGAGCAGAGGAAGCTCTAGTGGTAACCCAGAGGTGCGCTAAAAGGTAGCAAGAAGTCTAGGAAAGCAGCAACTGGGTCTGGGAGTTAGCAGGCCATAGTTGCTCAGCATAGGGTCCCTGGCCTGGAACCTGGAGTAATGGGTGGGCATGGCTTCCCCTACTAGCTGCTGGAAAAGTGGCACAGGATCTGGCCCTGGCCTGGAAGTCGGTCTAGAGGGGCATCAGGACAGCTGATCCAGTGGGACTTGATACCCAGAAGGGGAGGACTGTACAGTGGCTTGGCTGCAGGGCTGAGTCATAAAAAGGGAGCATTTGTTAGTCCTGGAGAGTGAGGGGAGTCATAGTGTGCGGAATGGGGGTGTCAGATCAGAATGGAGCTAATTTCCAGATGTGGCCATAAAGAGACTCCTAATAGTGAGTGAACCACATGATGCTGCCCCATTAGAAAGTGGGTGCTGTTGATCACATGGGTTTAGCATAATTTGAGCATAAAGGAAGCAGCAAGATAAACTTGCTATTTGGCCATCCATGTGCTTTGCATGAGCTTGCATAGGTACACAGGTATAGGCAGTACCATAGAAGTCATTGCTGTTGAAAAAAATCATGTTTGCGTTTTGTGAATAATATTTTTGGAGTACACCTCAGTGTTTTCCTATTCCAAAGAGGAAACACAGCTTCCACAAGTCAGGAGCTGTAACTTCACAGTGACCATGAAAAATGTCATGATTTTGCCCATAATAAAAATTTTACTATATTCAAGGTGAGAGCACTGTTATTGTTAGACCTTTGTAGCAAATTTTAATATTTCAATATTATCCACAGTTTCACATGTGCTTTATGAGGTTTTACAAATTCTGAAACACACAGAGGAATGAAGCCCAAATTTTTGTGGACCAGATTGTGCCACTACATTGTGCATTCTACCACTAACTCTGGTCTTTGTTATTGAGCAAATCTATATGGTCTGATAAATATTTTATGTTTTTTAACTTAAGAAATCACAAATGCGGCCCATACCAAACAATATACTGGACAACAGGAAGTTAATGAGCTTACGTGGGCTTAGGTGGCTCTGCCCTGTTGACCTGTGAGAAGTGTCAGGGTTAGAGGGACGAGCTTAAAAAGGAGAGCCAGAGATCAGCTGATGGCAGACCAGGGAGGAGAGCAAACCTTCAGTGTTCAGCTCCTGAAGAGGGGGCTGACTGTAGGCAGGAACTGACCACTGCCCGATGGCCCCTCCCTGAGGAAAGGGAGGGAGGAATGCTGACTTTCGTTGAGAGAGAACCATTTCCCTCGATTATCTGTGAACTCAATTTATGTGGTTTGTTTGGTTCATTGACTACCCTTCCTCAGTAGTCAGTGAACCAAAACAAATCAGTAAAGATTTAAAATGGACCTGGTTGGAGGGCCACGTCACAGGAAGAGGCAGCCCACCAGAGGCCTGGAATGGCTGTCAGCTGGAGGATATCCAATGGGGAGGGAGCTGCTGTGCCACACCTGGCCAGAAGTGAGTCAACCCTTGACAAACCCCTGTCCTGTTGTAATTTAAATTGACAATAACATTTGAAATACAATGGAATGCTCTTCCTTGTATACAATTAAGTACTAATAAAATTCTACTCTCTGAAGTGCACACAATTTCTCTGACCCTCAATATACTCTCCCCCCACACTCCATTGCTTGGAAGAAAAAAGGGTCTGTCAGCACCAGTGCTGGCAGACATGGTGTGAAGTCCGAATTCCATAGCTGAGGGCCCTCTCAGAAAATATCTTGCTGGTAGCCCTCCCACATTTGAGTGCCTGCACTAATCTCATGCTGTAGTATGATATTGGGAGATAGATGGCATAATAGAACAGTAGACTGTGAAGAGTCTGAGGGCTGGCCTACATACAGTTTGTATACGCTAATTTAGAAACAGAAGTAGTTGGATCAGTGCAGCTCACTAGTGTAGAAGGAGTTCCACTGATATAAATCTATCATCTAGCTTACTTAGGTGATTATACACCAGTATAACTGGGCCCACACAAGCAGGGTTACCCTGATACAACTATAACTGTTTCTAAACCAATGTATAAAAACTGTATGTAGATGAGCTCTCACTCTTCAGTGCCAAATGCCACATGTAGATGAATTTAGTGAGGTGCTCTGCAATTTTAAGTATCAACTAGACATCCCCCTAGTGCAGGTGACTCAAAACTGATAATGTGTTTGTCATCTTTTTCTAACAGCTCATGTCTGTGCAATATAAAGGGATTTACGTTTGGGCAAAGATGTCTATGGTAGCTTGGTGACTTCCAACCTAGGGAAAAACATTCACTTAGAATGTTCTCTTCTATCATGAGAACTTCTCTTAGGCACACTAGAGTTCCTTAATGAGTCTGTTATTTTCTTCTTAATTTGACAGGTGTTTGTAGGCTAATTAATATGATATACAACAGTTTGTGCACCAGTGATGTGAAACATTAATGGTGTTGCTGAGAGATTATGAAATGTCATTAGCATGTCTTGCTGACATTACCAGACATTATTTCCTATGGTTTGTGCAAACAGCTCTTGTGAGCTCTCACAAAAAATCTTGTGGAGCAAACTGACTGTAATTAATTACCATTGTTGGCCAAGTATTGTGCTATTAGATAGACTTTAATAAAATCATAATGCTCTGTCTTGACCAGTTTCTGTAACTATTTCCTTGTTTGAGGAAGGGATGGTCTTTTCTGTTGCTCATAGCCACAATGAGCCCTTATGGCTAAAGCACTGGGTTAGGCTGCTGGGTCTCTGGGTTAAGTACCTAACTTCCTCCACAGACTTCTTGTGTGATTTTGGGTGAATCCTTTTAAAAAGGGGACCGGATCTGCATATGGTGTAAAATTACACAGCTCCACTGAAACTAAGTATTTGAGGCATGAAACAAGAAAGCTGTTCATTCTCCTCTTGCTGATCTATACACTGGAAAAATTTTCAGAGGTCAGACTGGATCAAATTAGGTGAAAAAGAACATGGCTCTCTGGATTGCTAGGCTGTCCTAATAATCAACCTCCAATGATGCACTCAGTCACCTAGAGTTTTCCAAAGGCAACTGTCATAACAAGACTGTGGTGCCCAGTCACTTTCCTGTGTGAGTCCCTGCCACTCTGCAGAAAGCTGCATTCAGTGTATGAGGTGAACGCTAGGTTTTAGAAAGAACTGCATCCCAGGAAACTCTGGGTTCACTAAAGGTACATGATCATCCGTGCAGAGGTTCTGTGCTTCTGTAGCTTTGCATACCCTTGCAGCTTCCTGCTGGTGTAATTTTATTGCCAGCCTTCCCTCCCCTCCCACCCCGCCCAAGGAGTCACTTTTAAAAGAATGGTGTGGGTTTCTGCAGGAGAGAGCTTGGGCTGTATTAACTTGCCTGTGGATTCCCTACAGTGTTGGCTGGAAGATGTTAAATATTCCCCAACTCATCCTGCCTACTCCTCACCCATGTAACCTTGGCTGTGTAAAGGGCCTTCTGCAGAGGGGCCCAACTCCCAGCCCTGTGTCCCTCTCTGTGAGATGGGGGAGAACCTCACAAGGAGGAGGAGATCCTCTGCACACGTATCCTAGGAAGACTTTAAAACAATTTGGCCCCGTTTCCATCAATATTTTCTTTGGATTTTTTTAAAAATCAGCCCTAGTGCCTGTATGGCAGGAGACTAAGTTCTCTGCAGAATTTCAGTTTTTGAGCAGAAATTCAAATACTGAAATATTCTGGTCAAAAGGTAAAAGTCTTCAATTTTGAAATGCTGCCATGACGCCTCATAGGAATTGTAGGTTGAGTGTCTCACACTTCCATTGTATTCTATAAGTAGGCTTGTCAGAATTCAATTTTTATTTTTAATAATATCAGTATTTACTTTTAAGCATTTTTTAAAAAAAGTATTTTTAAATTGTCATAGTTGCGGTAAATTGTGGAGGTGGAGTCAGACAACTATTTAATGACAAAAGATGCTGAGATCAAAAGTTTAAAGCTTTATAACTGTTAAAACATATTGAATATTTTGGCATGTGATGTTGAGAAAGTAAATATGCTTAAAGCAAACTTGAATAAGTTTCCCAAAGAGTATTTTTGTACTCTCCCTATCTGTACATTTTAGTTATTACTGATGGAAATATTTTATCATTTTTTGTATGTCGGGTGAAATTGACATTTACTCACATTTACTGATAAAAATCGAATCCTCCCAAACCTAACTCTCTCTCATCATATCTCCTATGATGCGCTATGGTCTCTCCTCTTGGAAAGGGGAGGTGGTGCATCATGAGGAAGACAGTCTGGCCAGGAAACCTGGCCTAGAGAGGGGAATGGGGAAATAGGACAACTGATGACTTCTAGGAATTGTAGTTCATTGCAACATTTCAATATCTAAATATTTTGGGATTTAGACATTTGCCTTTTTTTCAACTAAAAATCTAAACTTTTCACACACTCCAACAAAGAGTTTTGTTTGGTCAAATACCCATTTTTCCATCAAACATTTTCAGTCGAAACTATTTTAATTTTGCTCTAACTGGCATCTTGCTTTGCATCTACAGACTCTGTCCTTAGACTGTGAGATGAGGAGTTTGGTTCATGGTAATGTGTAGTATAAAAGGATTTGGGAGAGTGGGAAAGGGGGCAGTGACTGACAAGTTCCTCAGGGCAGGGTTGTGTCTGTGGCTTGCATAGCACTGAGCACGTTCACAGTAAAGCTGTCTCATTTTCTTAAGTGAGAAATCTTTTTTTAAAAAAAAATAAAAATTTCACTTCAAAGTAAAATTACCTGCTAATAAAAGACATGAAAAGGGAATCTCTGTCAAAGAGGATAATGTTGGGAGAGGTGGAAGGCTGTGAAATAGTGTAGTCACGGTGAATAAGAGCAGTGCAGTTGAGAACGGTGCTAAGCATGTTTCTGTTGTGAATACTTGTGACACGAGTGAAGATTAGAGATAATTGGAGTTTGTCAATCATACTAGAGATGAAAGTAGCAGCAAAGCTACCCAAAGTGAAGATGTAATTAGTCCAGATTCTTGGGTGGTATTTTAGGAAGGCCAGGGGAGGGAGAAAAATGTGTATATATTTTTTTAAAAAGAGAGAAACTAGTTATAATAAGAGAGGCAAGAACAATCTCTTAATGGAGAGATTGCATTATGAAGCAATAGATGTTAGTAATGCAGCACATGTGGTAATTATACTGAGGTATTTAACACTACTAAGAAAAACGTGCTAAATTTCGAAAACTAATAGCTAGAACAAGTGCAATGTGACATCACAGGCTATGTCTACACTAGCACTTACGTCGGTGAAAATAATCAGACTCCCTGTGTGACAAGTTTTGTTGGCATAAGTGCTCATGTGCACAGCTCTGTCGGTGAGAGCCACTCTCCTGCTAACATAGTTACCGCCACTCGTTGAGCGGGTTTTATTATGTCAAAGGAAGAGCTCTCTCGTGTTGGCATAACGCAGCTACATGAGTAATCTTACAGTGGCACAACTGTCTCAGTACAGCTGTGCCGCTGAAAGCTTGTAAGCGTAGACACCGTCTCAGTCTACCTCTAATATTTAACATACCAGGAGTCTTAAAATAGATATTGAATTACAGAACAAATAGTTAACTGATGATTTCACTCACTCTCTCTCTGAAATCTCCTCTGCCTACATTGTATCATATATCACATTTGTGGAGAAATGCAAAAGAGGTCATTGCCTGTAGTAATTATGTCTACATCTAAATGTGTGCTGTTTCTTGATGAGACTGTTATTTTTCCAAGGTAGAAACCAGCTCCAGTTGAATATACTGACATCAAAGTGCAGCTGTACAACTTGAGGAATTCACCTAATCTTTATCATTTTGATTTAACTTTCTAAAACTGGAACCAATGGCATCTTTCAGATGTGTCCTGAGTATCTTCCAGAGTTAAGACCAAAGGGGGAAAGTGTTTCAATGATCATCTGTTTCCTGTGGGAGTTGGTGACATATTGGGTACAATGAGCTGGAAATCCGATATTCCTCAATTTATTTGTTCACTTCCCTGAGAGTCTCACTTGATATTTTATAGTGAGTTTCTTGGAGTTCTGTGCTGCTCTAGAGGATGACACTGGAGTAAATAAAATAAAATATATATTTAAAAACTCAAACTCTTGATATTTTTATAGCTTGAAAATCAGAAGGTGTTTATTGAACGTGAACTCTTACCTAGGGAGGTGGTGGAATCTCCTTCCTTAGATATTTTTAAGGTCAGGCTTGACAAAGCCCTGGCTGGGATGATTTAATTGGGTATCGGTCCTGCTTTGAGCAGGTGGTTGGATTAGATGACCTCCTGAGGTCCCTTCCAACCCTGATATTTTATGATTCTATGAACTTATATCTGAAATCAGTGGGTCAAATTCTGTTCTCCGTATGCCCTTAAATATGGTAACTTTCACCTAGTTGTTTGCTTGTAAATGGATTGATCAGAAACATTAATAAATTATGGTAATATATGTATCAATGTGACTAAGAATAAGTATCTTATATGATATTATGAATACGATATTTCCTAGTTAATCTTAATAAACTGATTTGAAGGTGAAGTGTGCATGTATGTGCTTAGTGTTGTTTTGTTCTATGGTCTTCCATTCAGTAAAGCCAAATGAAGTATCATAAATACTCAAATATATATTTGTGGCTTCCAGATTAGAGTGGCAAAGATTGATTCAATGAAGTTTAAAAAAAAAATCACTAGTCCAAAGCAAATTTTTTTGCTGTTGCTGAGACTTTCTTTTACACTTCTAGAAACTCTGAGAAGATTTAGCTCTTTTGAGGTCTCTTTCTTTCAAATCCATGGTGGTTAAGGAAGGAGTTATCACTGCGGAAAAGGCATTTAGCTCTGCTAAGCACAATGCAAAATGCCTCAAGGCAGTTTTCGATAAATATGCACAAGGATGCATAGCAGTTAGATTTATGAGATTTTTTCCTCTAAGCTATATAGCTTTGTGTTCCTGAAAGATGTTCCTTTTTAATGCAAATGAGATAACACTAACTTTTAGCACAGAGCACTCACTCTTGTTTTTTGCTTTGCTTTATACACTTTCAGTTCTCCATATCTGTTGTTGTTGTACTCTACAGTATAATTGTGAAGAAGGTATGAGGCTCCAGTCCTGCAGCGTGCTCAGCTCCCTCTGTTCCCGCTCAAACTGAGAATTCACAGCACCTCTCTGGAGGCTCCTCTGTGCTTCCTGAAAAGCAATTTTGCTTTTTTCTCTTGACCCTCTTTCTCCACACTTATGTATCATTAGGATTTATTTTGTTTTTTCTTTTAATTAACAAAGAGTATCTAGGGTGACCAGATAGCAAGTGATAAAAATCGGGACAAGGGGTGGGGGGTAATAGGTACCAATGTAAGAAAAAAACTCCCAAAATCAGGACTGTCCCTATAAAATTGGGACATCTGGTCACCCTAAGAGCATCAACCACAAAATCCCTGCCTGATCTGTGCGTCTTCCTGTTTCACAGGTACCCAAAGGTTGTTGTTTTTTTCCCATCCTGTTAAATTGAGTGTTGTACCCACACTTTTCATTTCAAATAAATATAGTACTAGTAAAAGGCATCAGAAGGTTGTCAGCCTAGGGAGCTGAAGTTATCTATTCTCGGACAGACAAAGCAGTGGGTCTGATTCTCCTCTCACTTAAACCAAATTTATGTTGGTGCATCTCCACTGATGCCCATGGGATTACTTCTGACCTGCATCAGAGTAAATGAGAGGAGAATTGGGTCCAATGTTTGTACCAACTGCTCCACCAATGTGCTTGATGCATCTCTAGGGAGAGAAGTTCATTTTCCATACCATAGTCTGGCAAGCTGGCTAACAAAGGTGACGAGTTAGGGCCAAATAATGTGGTGGTGTTCTGTGAGGTGAGCTAAACTGGGACCTGCCTTTCTTAAATGCGGCTGAATTGACATCTGGTCTTAAGGTATTGTGCTCACTACTAACCTGTGCTAGATTTGTGTCAATCCCCTACATTTGTAGGGCTAAATTTTAAGCTCCGCTTGTACCCAGCCTCCATTTGGGTACGTACAAAATTAAGCATACTGCATACACACACAGTTGTAAACACTGGCATGTGCATTTTAAATATCATAATTCCTATGCATGCATAATTGGTAGAATTTAAACCAACAAAACTCCTTTGTACATTTAGGGTGTCAGAACTGTTCACACAATGACCAGGCTCTGAAAATCCACATCTTGTATATATATGGTTATCTAGGACTGTGCCTTTCAGACTTGAAATAAGACTAATACATGTACATGATGTGAACAATATGAAGAAAGGTTTGTCACCTAAACTGTACACCTACCACCATTGTTGCACTTTCTTTAGTGGCTCTGTTGACTTTCCATATTGCCATTCATTATAACAATTCAAGAGGAAAGGGAAAAAGCAGATTTATGTTTCTACAATTGTAACAGACAAGAGCTAGAGTTAAACAGATGGGATTAAATGATAAGGAAGTAAGTATTTATTTGCTACAACTCACCCTTATCTCTTGAAGTTTATTACCAGGAAAATTGTGAGATAGTTTCAAAGAGTTTTGAATTTTTAAAAAGGAACAAAAAAAAGTCCTGTGAAATGTACAAAATTAAACAGAATAATTGTTTATTAACTTTCACCCTAGCTATAGAAGATGTCCTCAGACACCACTGCTACCTGGGTTACCCATATTTTGTAACAGCACAGCAGGGAGAGCAGTCTCTGCTCCTCCACTCACGTATGTGATAATGGATCAAGTGTAGGGTCCATCTCATCCAGTGTGCCAGCCAGGTATAGAAATGGCATTGATTCCTTTCCTCTTGAAGAAAGTGGGAACCAGGAACCAGATTTTGATTGAGACAAACTGGTTCCTGGCCTGCTCTTTGGATAGGGTAACCATATGTATTGTGCCTTGCTTGGAAAGCCACCATTGATCTTGTATGATTAGGTAGCTTGACTTCTTTTATGAAAGCAAAAAGAATGAATAATGAGGACAGATTAAGATGGGTGATTGTTAATAACCGCATTATTACATTACTGTTATGTGGACCCAATTCTTCACTGTTACTCAAATTTAATATCCACATCAATCAGCCTGCTTGCCAAGTAAGGCATAGGTGCTGGAACTAGGAGTGCTGGAGCTGCTGCTACACACCCCGGTTTGAAGTGGTTTCCATTATATGCAGGGTTTACAGTTGAGAATCATAGAATATCAGGGTTGGAAGGGACCTCAGGAGGTCATCTAGTCCAAACCCCTGCTCAAAGCAGGACCAATCCCCAACTAAATCATCCCAGCCAGGGCTTTGTCAAGCCTGACCTAGAAAACCTCTAAGGAAGGAGATTCCACCACCTCCCTAGGTAACCCATTCCAGTGCTTCACCACCCTCCTAGTGTAAGTTTTTCACAACATCCAACCTAAACCTCCCCCACTGCAACTTGAGACCATTACTCCTCATTCTGTCATCTGCTACCACTGAGAACAGTCTAGATCCATCCTCTTTGAAACCCCCCTTCAGGTAATTGAAAGCAGCTATCAAATCCACCCTCATTCTTCCGCAGACTAAACAATCACAGTTCCCTCCGCCTCTCCTCATAAGTCATGTGCTCCAGCCCCCTAATCATTTTTGTTGCCCTCCGCTGGACTCTTTCCAATTTTTCCACATCCTTCTTGTAGTGTGAAGCCCAAAACTGGACACACTACTCCAGTTGAGGCCTCACCAATGTCGAATAGAGGGGAACGATCATGTCCCTCGATCTGCTGGCAATGCCCCTACTTATACAGCCCAAAATGCAGTTAGCCTTCTTGGCAACAAGGGCACACTGTTGACTCATATCCAGCTTCTCGTCCGCTGTAACCCCTAGGTCCTTTTCTGTAGAACTGCTGCCTAGCCATTCGGTCACTGGTCTGTAGCAGTGCATGGGACTCTGCACTTGTCCTTGCTGAACCTCATCAGATTTTTTTGGCCCAATCCTCTAATTTGTCTAGGTCCCCCTGAATCCTATCCCTACCCTCCAGCGTATCTGACAGTCCTCCAAGTTTAGTGTCATCTGCAAACTTGCTGAGGGTGCAATCCACATCATCCTCCAGACCATTAATGAAGATATTGAACAAAACTGGCCCCAGGACCGACCCTTGGGGCACTCTGCTTGATACCGGCGGCCAACTAGACATGGAGTCCTTGATCACTACCTGTTGAGCCCGACGATCTAGCCAGCTTTCTATCCACCTTATAGTCCATTCATCCAGCTCATACTTCTTTAATTTGCTGGCAAGAATACTGTGGGAGACCATTTCAAAAGCTTTGCTAAAGACAAGGAATAACACATCCACTGCTTTCTCCTCATCCTCAGAGCCAGTTATCTCATCATAGAAGGCAATTAGGTTAGTCAGGCATGACTTGCCCTTGGTGAATCCATGCTGACTGTTCCTGATCACTTTCCTCTCCTCTAAGTGCTTCAGAATTGATTCTTTGAGGACTTGCTCCATGATTTTTCCGGGGACTGAGGTGAGGCTGACTGGCCTGTAGTTACCCAGATCCTCCTCCTTCCTGTTTTTAAAGATGGGCACTACATTAGCCTTTTTCCAGCCTTCCCTGATCGCCATGAGTTTTCAAAGCTAATGGCCAATGGTTCTGCAATCACATTATACGCCAACTCCTTTAGTACCCTCAGATGCAGTGCATCCTGTCCAATGGACTTGTGCTCGTCCAGCTTCTCTAAATAGTCCCGAACCACTTCTTTCTCCAAGAGGGCTGGTCACCTCCTCCCCATGCTGTGCTGCCCAGTGCAGCAGTCTGGGAGCTGACCTTGTTCATGAAGACAGAGGCAAAACAAGCATTGAGTATGTTAGCTTTTTCCACATCCTCTGTCACTAGGTTGCCTCCCTCATTCAGTAAGGGGCCCACACTTTCCTTGGCTTTCTTCTTGTTGCTAACATACCTGAAGAAACCCTTCTTGTTACTCTTAACATCTCCTGCTAGCTGCAACTCCAGGTGTGATTTGGCCTTCCTGATTTCACTCCTGCATGACTCAGCAATAATTTTATACTCCTCCCTAGTCATTTGTCCAATCTTCTACTTCTTGTAACTTCTTTTTTGTGTTTAAGATCAGCAAGGATTTCACTAATAAGCCAAGCTGGTCGCCTGCCATATTTACTATTCTTTCTACACATCGGGATGGTTTGTTCCTGCAACCTCAATAAGGATTCTTTAAAATACAGCCAGCTTTCCTGGACTCCTTTCCCCCCTCATGTTGTTCTCCCAGATGGATCCTGCCCATCAGTTCCGTGAGGGAGTCAGTCTGCTTTTCTGAAGTCCAGGATCCGTATTCTGCTGCTCTCCTTTCTTCCTTGTGTCAGGATCCTGAACTCGACCATCTCATGGTCACTGCCTCCCAGGTTCCCATCCACTTTTGCTTCCCCTACTAATCCTTTGTGAGCAGCAGGTCGAGAAGAGCTCTGCCCCTAGTTGGTTCCTCCAGCACCTTGCACCTTGAAATTGTCCCCTACACTTTCCAAAAACTTCCTGGATTGTCTGTGCACTGCTGTATTGCTCTCCCAGCAGATATCAGGGTGATTGAAATCTCTCATGAGAACCAGGGCCTGTAATCCACTAACTTCTGTTAGTTGCCAGAAGAAAGTTCTGTTAGTTGCCAGAAGAAAGCCTGGTCTGGTGATCTATAGCAGACTCCCACCACAACATCACCCTTGTTGCTCACACTTCTAAACTTAATCCAGAGACTCTCAGGTTTTTCTGCAGTTTCATACCGGAGCTCTGAGCAGTCATACTGCTCTCTTACTTACAATGCAATTCCCCCACTTTTTCTGCCCTGCCTCTCCTTCCTGAGCAGTTTAGATTCATCCATGACAGTTGTCATAAATATAAAAGGAAGGCTAACCACCTTTAAATCCCTCCTGGCCAGAGGGGGAAAAAAACCCTTTCACCAGTAAAGGGTTAAGAAGCTAAAGATAACCTCGCTGGCACCTGACCAAAATGACCAATGAGGAGACAAGATACTTTCTAAGCTGGGGGGGGGGACACAAAGGGTTCTCTCTGTCTGTGTTGTTGCCTTTGCCAGGGACCAGAGCAGGAATGCAGGTTAGAACTACTGTAAAGGGTTAATAAGCAATTAGTTAGATATGTGTTAATTCTGTTTTGTTTAAATGGCTGATAAAATAAGCTGTGCTGAATGGAATGTATATTCCTGTTTTTGTGTCTTTTTGTAACTTAAGTTTTTGCCTAGAGGGATTCTCTATGTTTTGAATCTGATTACCCTGTAAGGTATTTACCATCCTGATTTTACAGAGGTGATTCTTTTACTTTTTCTTCAATTAAAATTCTTCTTTTAAGAACCTGATTGCTTTTTCATTGTTCTTAAGATCCAAGGGTTTAGGTCTGTGTTCACCTATGCAAATTGGTGAGGATTTTTATCAAGCCTTCCCCAGGAAAGGGGGTGTAGGGTTTGGGAGGATTTTGGGGGGAAAGACGTTTCCAAGCGGGCTCTTTCCCTGTTATATATTTGTTAGATGCTTGGTGGCGGCAGCAATGAAGTCCAGGGGCAAAAGGTAAAATAGTTTTTACCTTGGGGAAGTTTTAACCTAAGCTGGTAAAAATAAGCTTAGGGTTTTTTTTCATGCAGGTTCCCACATCTGTACCCTAGAGTTCAGAGTGGGGAAGGAACCTTGACAACAGTACTCCAGTCATGTGAGTTATCCCACCAAGTCTCTTTTGTTCCACTCACATCATAATTCCTTGACTGTGCCAGGACTTCCAGTTCTCCCTGCTTGTTTCCCAGGCTTCTTGCATTAGTGTACAGGCACTTAAGATACTCGCTGATCATCCTGTTTTCTTAGTATGAGGCAGGAGTCCTCCCCTCTTGTGCTGTCCTGCTCGTGCTTCCTCCCGATATCCTACTTCCCCACTTAACTCAGGGCTTTGGTCTCCTTCCCCCGGTGAAGACCTCCTCACTAGGTTAGCCAGCCTGCTTGCAAATATGATCTTCCCAATCTTCGTTAGGTGGATCCTGTCTCTGCCTAGCACTCCTCCTTCTTTGAACACCATCCCATGGTCAAAGAATCCAAAGCCTTCTCTCCGACACCACCTCCATAGCCATTTGTTGACTTCCACGATTCGACAGTCTCTACCCGTGCCTTTTCCTTCCACAGGGAGGATGGGTGAGAACACCAATGGTGGTTTAATGGCTCTCAGCACTCCCAGTATAAAAATTGTTCCAGCACCCCTGAGGTAAAGTGGTGGTCAATGTGAGAGAGGACAGCAAAATCAGGCCCAATATTACTAGAAAGGATTTGTATTATTATTGCTGTAAGCTGTGATGGGATAAGACGGCAGGTGCTCTTATGGATTGATAACTGGTTAAAAGATAGGAAAGAAAGGGTAGGAATAGATGATCAGTTTTCAGAATGGAGAGAGGTAAATAGTGGTGTCACCCACTACAGGGATCTGAACTGGGACCAGTCCTATTCAACATATTCATAAATGATCTGGAAAAAGGGGTAAATAGTGAGGTGGCAAAATTTGCAGATGATACAAAACTACTCAAGATAGTTAAGTCCCAGGCAGACTGAGAAGAGCTACAAAAGGATCTCACAAAACTGGGTAACAGGGCAACAAAATGGCAGATGAAATTCAATGTTGATAAATGCAAAGCAATGCAATTGGAAAACATCCCAACTATACATATACAACAATGGGGTCTAAATTAGCTCTTACCACTCAAGAAAGAGATCTTGGAGTCATTGTGGATAGCTCTCTGAAAACATCCACTCAATTTGCAGCGACAGTCAAAAAAGCGAACAGAATATTGCGTATTGTTAAGAAAGGGATAGATAATAAGACAGAAAATATATTGCCTCTATATAAATCCACAGTATTCCCACATCTTGAATACTGCGTGCAGATATGGTCACCCCATCTCAAAAAAGATATATTGGAAAAGTTTCAGAAAAGGGCAACAAAAACAATTAGGGGTACGGAACAGCTTCCGTATGCAAAGCGATTAATAAGACTAGGACTTTTCAGCTTGGAAAAGAGAGGACTAAGAGGTGATATGATAGAGGTCTATAAAATTATGACTGGTGTGGAGAAAGTAAATAAGGAAGTGTTATTTACTCTCCCTCGTAACACAAGAACTAGGGGTCACCAAATGAAATTAATAGGCAGCAGGTTTAAATTAAACAAAAGGAAGTATTTTTTTCCCCCACACAATGCATAGTCAACCTCTGTAACTGTTTGCCAGAGGATGTTGTGAAGGTCAACACTATAACAGGGTTCAAAAAAGAACTAGATAGGTTCATGGAGGATAGGTCCATCAATGGCTATTAACCAGGATGGGTAGGGATGGTGTCCCTAGCCTCTGTTTGCCAGAAACTGGGAATGGATGATGGGATAAATCACTCAATAATTACCTGTTCTGTTCATTCCCTCTGGGGCACCTGGCATTAGCCACTGTCGGAAGACAGGATACTGGGCTATATGGACCTTTGGTCTGACCCAGAATGACAATTCTTATGTATGTTAGAGCCCTAGTCATGGACCAGGACTTCATTATGCCAGGTGCTGCTCAAACACAGGACAAAAAGACAGTTCCTGGGCCAAGGAGATGACAGTTGAAATGTGAGTCAAGACACAACAGATGGATACAAACAGACGGGGAAGCACAAGAAAACAAATATACAATATGGTCACAGCACACTAGCAGCCTAACCATTGCCATGTTGTCCGTAAGCATCACAATCCTGTACTTATTGAAATCTGTATCAAAACTCCCATTGATTTCATTGGTGAGGGTGAAAATTTATAGATATTTTATCCTAAAGGATCTGGAGCAAAAAGAAGCTAATACCATCTAAACCACTAAATATTTAGGACTTCATAGATGGAGAAAATTGACATAATCTGAAACAAATGCTTGGCTTTAGAAATGCCGTTTCATTCTTCAGCTACGCAAACATTCTCTAACTAAGATTCTTGTAAAATTGTTTTATATTTTAGGATTGTTGGGGTCTTTTAAACCTGTTGGTATTGGATCAGTGTAATGCAATCCAGTTAACCAATACCAGTTGAGTGAGTAATGCCTTATCAGATCAAAGCTGATATATTACACTAATTCATTATTTGAACAATGGCAGCATGATGATATATTAAAACCTGATTCAGTGCCAAACTGCAGGAACATGTTCAGGCTGTGCAAGGTTTTTAAGTACAACAAATTAATATTAGCTTGATTAAAAACTCAGGGGGAGAGGGAATTTATCAGATGGGAGGTTCCTAAAAACTTTCATTTAAACAGCTTTCTGAATTACATTAGACTCTTCAAACCAAGAATGGATTGGTTAAATATAAGATTCCTCTTTTTAAAGGGACACCATCATAGTCCATATAAAGGCATGAGAAAGAACAATGATCCTTGGGAAATAAAGTAGTGGTTTTAAAATGTTGTTTAGTCAGTTACCTATACCATTCTGTTTGCTGACTTGCTATATGGTTTACTGAGATGGGAAGGCTGATGTTTAAAGGCCCTATTCAATTTTTTGTCCTTGTTCACTGAATTGATTTTTTTTCTGAAAGTAATTACCACTGACCAGCTTCTGAAATCCATAAGCAGTGGCATCAAAACAATTTTATAGTGGGCGGTGCTGAAAGCCATTGAACAAAACTAAACTCTGTATATGATAGAACACCCCACCACCACCACCACCACCCTCCCAGTTCCAACACCCGTCCATAAGTTTTGCCTCAGCACGGACTAAATAAAAATTGTAGAAGCATTCTGGGATTTGGCCTGATAGTTATTACATTTATCTTCAGTAGCTCTCACAATGTGCTAGGCTTTTCACGTGCCCTGCCCTGGAGCTCACGCTTCTATAATAGGCAAAACAAGCAGGCAGGGGGGTGACAAATAGAAGAGAGGGGTACAGGAGTTCAGCAAAGGGGGAAGTTAGATGGTGACTGCCAATGTGTTGTTAAATTAATGTTTATGGCAAGAGTGGTGTTTGCTATTCCATATAGATTTACCTTTTGGACTTGCTATTTTGTTTGCTATTCAAAAGAATTTGGCTCCTCTTCTGACACTTATGGCAATATATATAATATTAAGGAGCTCAACACCTAACGTGCTGAATAGTTCTAAAAATCTGGTAATTGATTTTGGGGCTTTTGAAACCCCATCCCTCCTGGCAAACTGCCTTTCTTCTGTACCTTCCTCTCTATGCACCTTCTCGCAGTAGCTGCTATCATAATATGTGGTAGAGAGGAAGGAGGATCCAGTGGTATGGGGTTCAGTTCCCTGCTCCAACATAGGGGTCCTGTGCGCAACTCAGTTCCAACAACATTTTTAAAAGTGACTTGGGTTCCAGAATGTCTGAGGCATTTCTAAATATGGGACTTAAGCACCAAACTGACTTAGGCACTTTTCAAAATTTTATCCTTAGCCTCTCGCCTCAGTTCCCCATCTGTAAAATGGGTATAATGGTACTTTCCCAGTGGCATTGTGAGAATAAATACATTAAAGGTACTTGGATACTATAGTAATTGATGCCGTTTGAGTACCTATAATGTTTTTCACAAGCGGGCAACTGCTCTTCTAATAGAATGTGCCATAACATGAAAAGGAAAGGAAAAATGCTCCATTGTCTACAGAAGAAAGCAGTTTCAAAATTAGTTCAATTCAAAACATTGGTTTCAAAATTGTATTCTGTAAATTGTTTGGCAATTCTGAATTAAATCTGACTTCAGTTTTTGTTTAACTAGTGATCTGTGCTCTCTGTAGTTGGTAATTTATTTAGTCCTAAAATGATTTGTTTAAAAAATGAAATTCATGCAATCCTGTGTATCTATCTAGTACTAAACATGGACTTTCCTTATTTGGAAATTTCTCACCATGAAAGCTTCAATATGATGTAAATCTTGTCAAGGTTCAGCTCTTTAATAAATTTGAATGATTTATATCTTCATTATCTTGAAGACATTCTTGACCCTCTCGAGTATTATCTATAGCACAAAAGACTAATTCTATTGGTTATAGGTATGAAACATAGACATATGTTTATGTATTCTGTCTGTCAGAGATTGTGTGTGTATATTAAATAAACATTAGCTGAAGGCTAAACTTAAAACTATCCACAAAATTTGGAAAATTTACAATTGTTTCCCAGTGTAATTTTAACTCTGTCCTTTGGTTTAATTATAATATGTGATCATGTAATGCTCGCTGAAAGATTTGTACTAGAGAGCAAATATTTTTTCACACAACTGCTATTTATGTGGAAGTATAGAAACTTTCCCCTGCATTCTTTTCCCTACATGAGTCAATATATGTTTCCTTTTGTTGTACAGTGATGTCACCTACAGTTAAATAAGGTATCAGATTTTTTCCTAAAAACTGAACGTGAATTTTAAACTCTTGTTGCACGATCACTGGTGTCATTTGGTTTTGCACATATTCTGTTGCCACTATGAGGAACTAAAAACACTTTAAGGATTATAAGAAGAGAGAAATTACTGGCACAATAATAAATTTACCCAGTCAACAGAAAAGTAAGTAAAGAAAATAACTTGTCACACACCCTGGGCTTTGTAGAAACATCACAGGAATGACTTTTTAAAATGTATTAAGGGACACTACTCTGACATTTACTTTTGGCTGTAACTGTGTTCTATGTGTGGGTAGTGCTACAGCCCATGATAGCCTGAGCTGAGCTGAACTGAACAATTAGTTTCTTTCTCTTGCCCAAAAGGATATGGATAGATATCCTCCCAGCCTTGCTGTTAATAAGAGATAAAGCTGCAAAGTATAAAGAACAGTTAGCTACCCTCAGAACAGTTTCTTTCTCATTATTCTAGTTCTCCTTCCACTTAGCAACATGCATATCCGATCATGAAGCAAGTCAGACACCTACTGTCTCGTTCAGATTAATCCTTTCCGTTAATATCTAATTCATGAACCAACCAAAAAAACCTGTGCTCAAAGACTCTGCTCACTCAATATTCTGGGAATGTTCTGCATGCTTGCATGTTATCCTTAAAGGTTACACGGTAATGTCTGGTTATTCAGAAACCAGTTGAAATCTGGATGGTGTGTATGTGTGTGTGTGTTTTGGTGGGGGGGGGGGGGGAGAGGAAGAAGGGAATTAATTCTCTGTGAGACACTTATGCGTGGTACATATTAAACTTTACAAAGTCTAATACGGGTAAGTTATATGGATGCTTAACTGGTGGAGGCAAATTTAATGGCTTTAGTTGGCTGGCTTCCTGATGGTGGCCTTTATTAAACTGTACAGTTGCATGTGGAGTATTAGACATGATATATATTTTAAGCTATGTCAAAGACACCTCAAGCATATGGATAAATGCCCTTTTTACCATCTGTATACATTTAAATAAATAAGTGTTCACTATCACACAAATAACATTTGACATGCTGTTAAGGGTACTTGAAGCGGTGCAGTTAATTGACCATAGGTAATGCTGAAATTGAAGCTAGTCTATGCTGACCCATACAAATCCTAAATCAATAAACCAGGATGGCATGATAGAGCCTGGGATAAGGAAATCCCTTGTGTTATGTGAGCTTGGTAGAATGGGATAGTTGTACCAATGGTGTTTATATGTATATAAAGACTATGATACTCTGTGCTAAGCTGTGCTGCTGCTAATGGCAAGACTCCTACGTAGTAATGCAGGGGTGGCCAACACGTGGCTCCTGAGCCACACGCGGCTCTTCAGAAGTTAATATGCGGCTCCTTGTATAGGCACCGACTCCGGGGCTGGAGCTACAGGCCCCAACTTTCCAATGTGCTGGGGGGTGCTCACTGCTCAACCCCTGGCTCTGCCACAGACCCCCTGACAATTACATACAAGTTAAAACAAATGCAAGTTATTTAATCAACAATTAATTTTAAAAAGAATAAGGAAAAATGGGAAAGGTTAAAGGAAACACATCACCCCACTCTGTGGCAGGAAACATCACAAACAGTGTCTCTGGAATGTCAGGGCAGTTCACAGTCTGTTCCTTGTAAGTCCCAGGCCTTCTTCTCAGGCCCTGACTGTGCTGCAGGGATGCGGTGGGTTGGACACTTGCTCTGGTGGTGGCCTCACGCTTTCAGGCTCTAAGTGGTAGGACCCTTCTGCCCAGTGTCGCCCCTGCCCTGTCGCAGTTATGATCCAAGCCTGGCCTGCAGAGCCTCTTGGCTGAGGCGTCTCCCTGTGCTGGGCTCGCTGCCCAGGGTCCCCCCTCGGTCTCCTCAGCTGCTCACCGCACCCAGCTCCGGACTGCTCCAGCCCCAGCTGCACCACTCGGTCTCTGCACTGATGCTGCTGCTTTGCCTTCAGCTCCCTGGGCTGCTTCTTTGGCCCCTCTGCCACTGGTTGCTGCAGCTCTGCTCCCAGGACAGGTCTGCTCTGCAGGCTGCTCCTTTGACTCTGCTCCCAGCACTGACCTGCTTGCTGGGCTGCTTTTCTGGCCCCTCTGGCTCTGGTTGCTGCAGCTCTGCTCCCAGGGCAGCTCTGCTCTTTCTGGACTGTGCCTCTGGCTTTGGGGCTGCAGCTCTGCTCCCAGGACAGGGTCTGCTCTCTCTGGGCTGCTTTTCTGGCCCCTCTGGATCTGGCACAGCTGTGCTCCCCAGCTTAGCTTGGGCCCCTGCTTTCTCCTTAGCTCGGCCCTACTCTGACAGACCCAAGCAGTTCCAGCTCACACTGAGGACGGGACCTCCCTGGCCTCCTGACTCCCTGATTAGCCTGCCCGCCCTGTCATTCAGGCTGACCTGGAGCATGGGCCTCTCCATATTGTTCCTGGGGGCTGTCAGTCTCAGGGTCCTGATTCCTCATCGACCCTTCCCCCTTTTTAGTACTGGGAGCTAGCAATTAACACACCCCCACTGAATGTTAGTAAGGGGGCAACAGTCCCCTTACATTAACTCAGTGGGTCTCAAACCACCAGGAAGGTTCTAGTTGGGTCACAGAGCTTAAGGGTAGAAGGTACCACCAGATAATTTAGTCTGACTTCATATTACAAGCCACCAACACCACCCAGCATCCACACACACAACTCAAACAGGATTAACCCATTGCTGGGCCCTGGCCTATGTAAGCATACACTTCTGGCCTGATTTAGAAGGAAGGTTTCAAGAGAGGTTACAAAGCAAGGTCACCATGCGGCAGTGGCTCCTGTCCAGGCAGTCTGAAACCCACTTTTATAGTGGGGGTGCTGAAAGCCATTGGACAAAACTGTAAACCCTGTAGTGCCAGGTGGAGAGAGAGAGAGAGAGAGAGAGAGAGAGTGTGGTGGGTTGCAATAAAAAACAAAATGCAGCTAGTTGGTCACTTTACTAAAAAGTCTGGGAACCACTGATTTAAATTTCTGCCAGCTTTTCCCCAGGATGTTGGGGGATAGATAAATCATATTCCCTGCCTCTACCTGTCCTGCTCCTTTTGCCAACATGAATCTCCAACCTTATACAGAGTCCTCTGTGGAGTCTGAGGCCAGAGGATGGTGCTGCTGAGGCAACTGACTTCCACCAACCCGTTTTGTATGGGATAGGTAGGATCGAGGGGAGTTCCCATCTGCAATGCTGCATTTTGGCTTAAAAGATATTAACCAGTGTTTTAAGTTAACTGTCTCTCAAACGGAGAACCAGAAATGAGAATTCAAGGAAAATATCCATGGATGGGCATCATTGAGACGATTTGAGAAGTTTTAAAGTGTGGTTGGCAATGGCAATCTACACTCAGCAACTAGTGTGATTCAGCAATAATATATTAGAATTATCAGTGCTCACAGTAACAGTCACTGTTCCTGTACTTTTGGGGAATGGCTTCAGTGGAAAATTGGAATTTTTTTTTATCCTCTAACTCTTTTTAGGTTTGCATAAGTCCAACTGGTAACTAGAAATTCAGGCTCTTAGTACCTAGAGCTCATACAGTTTGTTAATGTTCTATGAAAATTCTCTGGCTTGGTGTATAACCTCGTAGAACTATGATACAGTAATCTGAATTAAATCAAACCTGAGTGCTCACAAGAATTAAAATGTATTGACTAGTCTTAGAGTATCTACTATACGTGGATTGCTATTGCCAATGAATGAATTGCTATTGATTGAGTACCTTGCTGGAGTCAGAGGACCAGATTCCAAGGTCAGTTATATCTGAATCAGTCCATGTAACACTGTTGGCTTTAGTAAATTGACACTGGTGTAACTGAGATCTGAATCTGGCACATTTCTTTCTCTCTCTCACGAAACTCAATGTGTTCTGCTCCAAGAAATTTTCAGGCTTCATTTTTTCCCCTGACATTTACGTTTATGTTTACAGATCTGGATTCACTAGGTGTACATATACTGCTGACCTGGAGATTAAGGTAATTTTTTAACTGGAATGTATTCATTTTCATTATGGTAGTCTAAGCATTGACTAGTTAGTTATCTCCAGGAAAAGGTCCATCAATTGCTTTTCAATTTTAGGTCACAGATAATTTAAGAGGTTTTTTTTTTTTAAGGAAGCTTTCTCAGGAGACACTTATTACTATGTACAGTACAAGTGTTGCTTTTTTTTTATTCAGATGTGCATAAACCCTACAATCTGGGAAAAAATGCATAAGAAATGTCTTGTAGTCTGGGACTCAGGAGACTTTCTGTCAATTCCTGGCTCAGCCATAGATTTTCTGAGTTACACTGGACAAGTCACTTAATCCTTCTCTTGCTTCCCCATCTCTAAAGTGGAAGTAATAATGCTCCCCATCCCACATGCATGGTGTGAGGTTAAATGTGTTTAATTGATGCTGTGGTGGTGGAGTCATAGAATGATCCCCACAGGCCAAAATATAGCCAGAGAATCACTGTATCTTGATCTCTTCTACTGATGATAAGAGGGGCTATGTCTTTTTACTACATAAAAGGTTCTTTCTGACTTGATAAATAGTAATAAATATGAGGTGAAAATTCTAGTCAAGCAAGGCAATTTGTAGTGTTCATAAGTGTTAGCAGGTCAAAATAAATTCTAGGGGGAGTCTAATCTTAACTTGACCTGCTAACATGTGAACACTACAAGGTGGCTTGCCAACACTTGGGTTTTACCTCGTGTTAGTTTAACATGTATTAGCTAACACGTGCTAAAACTCACTTTTTTCCTAGTGAAGACAAGACATAACACAAATGAAACCACAGTCAAACTGTCCTGCGGTAGAGCATGGGTACCAAACTCAGGCAGACTGTTAGGAAACAGGGCACAAACCCCAGACTGGTTGAGTTCATTGGAGATTTCACCAACCAATATCAAGTGTAAACTGCTCAGGCACTGTAACAGCCTTAACATGGTTAAAATCAAGATACTCCTTTTGCCTTTGGAAAACCTTCCAGTGCAATGTTACATTTCTTCCCAATAAAATCGACGTGTGGTGCTGTCACTTTTTTATCACTAACAGCTGATTGTTTGTAGCTAAGCCTCATTCTTATGAACAACCAAATAATCTTTTATGCTAAAAGAGAAGTTGTGTAATATTTATTAGAGTTTGGGGAAGGAGTTTTTTGGTGTGTGTGTCGGGGGTGGGGTGGGGGGGGGAAATAGTTGGCTTTTTTCAAATTTTGGCTTAAAATTACATTCCTGAGAGACAATCTGGGTGATAAAAGTAACATTTCTATTCTACTTAATTCAGCCTGCTCTAGGTGATTTCACTGTGTGTATTAATATAGCAGTTGGACATCTATATATAGAAGCATGTTTACAGGTTGGATTGCCATAAATTATTTTTAGAAAATCTATTTACATAACTAGGAAGTATAAAGATCAAATAGCCCTGAGATTGTTGACATATGGTTTGTCAAATCTGCCTGCTATGAGTGGAATTTCCCAAACTTCTTTTCCTGTTACGGATGCTAAACTTAGATTGTGAGGGAGCATGGCATTCTTAAGTGTGATGCTTGGTTACTTATTTGTGCAGTCCCCAAAGTGGGCCAATATTGCTTAAGTTTTAATTGAGTAAGAATTTTTTGTAGCAAACAAACATAGTAAATGGGTGAGCAATTCTCCATCGGGTCTGCTAGATAGAGCAGGTTAGGTGGGGGCTTACCAGTTAGTACTAATTGGTAAGATGTTGTAAGATATGGCAGGTTTATTCTTCAGTATTGCTGCTATGAAAGCTGTTTGTGAAACATACTTTGCAGTGTGCGGTTCATCAAAAACATTCTTTAGACTAATTTAATTAGTTTCTTGATGTTTTTTCTATTGATTTTAGAAGAGCTTGAAAGTGACAAAGTATAGATAGTTGGAATTAATTTCTAACTTGTTCCTGTGTTTAGTCAGCAGGAAAGTCCGTGTTTCCTATGAGCAATTTATGGAAGTCAATGAGCTGTTTTTTGTAATGAAAATCAACTATTTTTGTGGGGTTTTTAAACCTATATGGATGACTCTTCAGTCAGTGTACAAACAATAACACCAATTGTGCTTACAGAGTGTAAATATTTTGGAGTTTTCAACCAAACTTGCTGTTTCAAAGTAATATCTCTAGGGCCTCTTTTGTCAGTTAAAGTTGAGCTATGGATTCCATGTGGCTTAGTGTAACCTCTGACCATATGAAGCTGTCTCTAATGGAGCTAGATCCTGCATTCCTCTTGAGGGATGTGTGCCTTCCATTCCCACTGGAATCAGTTGTGTATGAGTGTGATCAGCATCTAAGGGAGTGCTCTGCATTTTGCAAAATTATTGAGTTTGCCTGACACTTATGCATGCCTGATTGCACTGCAATTTCCAGGTGGCAATCATGTTGCTTATATCAAATTAAATTTTGGCTAATTAGTCTGGGAGAGAAGGAGTAAAACCTTAACATGATACATAATTTCTGCAGTATGGAAAGGGTGAAAAGCTGGCTTACATTTCTGGAAACTGCTACATCCTTGCTTTGTGTGGGAGAGAATTATAAGAATTTGTTTCAGTATCTTTTTAAGTATCGAAGTTAGGTTGACTGGTCTAATTCCCTGGGTCCCATTTGCTCCCCTTTTTCAAAGTTGTTTACCCATCTCCAGCCCTCTGGGATCTCACCCATTTATGAATTCTCAAAGATAATAGCTCTGAGTTCCAAGATTGCTTCAGCTAGTTCCTTAAGTATCCTAGGATTACTTTAATCAGGCCCTACAGACTTGAATGATATTCGATGTATTTTTGTTTTTTGTGTTTTTCTTTTTAAAGCCCTGGCTCTTGGAGTCATTGACTATATGAGACTTTCTTTTTTTCTGGTTTTAAAAGTTTTTTGTCATCATGAGTGAGAACCTTAAAATTGTGAATGTTAAAGACTCCAATACTTAAATCTCATGACTTGTAGGGCTTTACTTTATGATTTTGGGTCACGTGGGGTTGGCTGTATTGAAAGAGGAGGAAGACTACTGAGGAAGAAAAGTAAGAGCTCACAGAGTTGGCTGGGGGTTGAGCTGCTGCCTAGCTAGCTCAGCTCTGCAAGATCAAAAAGTTGAAGTGCTGAACTTTACAGTTCTCTGTTTACATTAACAGCAGCTGACCCCCACTGGAATTTGCGGCCTCTTAGATCTGCCCATGCTTTAATTACGATTAATGAAAACATGGATTATTGTACATCATTATTAGGAAAGTGCTGTTCCATAGAATAAAAGATTTGCTGGTTAAAAATATAATGCCTAATTCTTTACAATGTGCTGTCATCTCTCTGAATCTCTATGAAAGTCCCACCTAGACCAGCATAGTTAACTGGTATTTTAGCATCTGAACAGATATTAAATAGCATATAGAGAATAGAACAGTGAGCTGGAGATTTGGTATTCTCTAGCATGCTGAAGAACAGTAAAAATGATCTTCTTTAAAAAAAGAAAAGAAAAAGGAGAACTTTTCTAACTGAAAGGAAACATCCTGCAAGTGACTAAACAGCTGGAGACCTTTAAATGCTTAATATGCTCTAGGGTTTGGTTCTATGTTCGATATTGTACAATAGTAGTGGGGGAAATTTTGACAACAATGTACAGTGCAATGTAATAGCATTTATCGTGTAAACTCACTTATGTGAAGGTCTTAGACCCCTGAATCCTTCAGATAAACAAGGTTTTTGGATGGGAATATGAACTACTGAGAAATGTTAAGAGAGTCTGAGATACCCATCCGTAATGCGATGATAGGAGTAAAGGTCAGTCATAGCTACAAAGCTTTAAATACTGCAAGTCAGGCAAGGAATTGTTCCTCCACTGCTCCATTGGACGTGCGCATTGTCAACTAGAGTAGTTGCTTTTTTTGAGGGAGGAAGGGGTGTTTTTTTGTTTCAGTTTTGCTTTCTTCAGAAATAGCAGGATACCAGACCTAAAAGAACAATGGTATGATCCAGTATGAAAGATTCTATACTTTATATTCTGTGAATGGGAATATGATAGGTAACTTGAAAAGGGCCATATCATGGGGTTCTAGCATGCCCCCAGCTTTGCCTAGGAGTCAGTTTCATAGGAGCCGTGTTTATTGGAGTGTTCTCTATTCCACTCCTCTGAACACAACTGGCCTCACCCCTAATCCAGCCAACATTTTCATCCAGGGTGAAATACCTTATTAATATGTAATCCTAGGCTACTTCTGCTAACAACCATGGTACAACCATAGTGTATGCAACTAAAGCAGGAATTTCGGCTAACCAGGGTTCTGTTAATGCTGGATATAGTATAAAATGGGTTCCACTGATAGCTTTCTTTACACTTATCCAAATGCTATTAGGCCTGGTCTAAACTAGAAAATTAAGTCAGTTTAACAGTGTTGGTCAGAGGTGTAGAAAATCCACATCACTGAACAGCGTTGTTAAGCCAACCTAAGGCCCTGTGTAGACAGCGCTAGGTTGTTAGAAGAATTCTTCTGTTGACCTAACTACCCTTCCAGAGGTGGATTACATACACCGATAGAAGAACCACTCTCTTTGGTGTAAGTAGTGTCTACACTAAAGTGCTACAATTGAATAGCTGTGCTGCTGTGTAGCGTTTTAAGTGTAGACAGGCCCTTAGTGTATTTTTTCAGTTGCTTTTGTCATACAGAACTGTGTAGCAGTCATATAACCATTTCTAAAGTTTCAGGAAAGGTTCTGAATCAAACTGAAGCAAATGGCAGTTATGCTTCTTACACAGGGCTGAATGTGATCCTTCTGCCCCCAGTATATTTAAATAATAATGGAGCCAAAAGAGAATTGCTATCCAAATATAGAAAAGTATTTATATTTTTGGCCTTCTTGAGAGCTGCTCCTAGTGTTTGATATTCAGATAGTTTTTCATGTGCGGTGAGATTGTCAAGGCCAGCTATGCCCCTCTGCCTCACTCAGGTGGATCAAAGAGATCACCATGCAGCTGCAAATCACCTGCATAGAATTCCCCTGGCACAGAGAACTACCTAGGGATGCTGCTGCCAGGTCTGGCACAATTGCATCCCTCCTAGGTACAGGGTGTGGCAGAGCTCCATTCTGCTCCACTTGTCCTCCACTGGCTTAGAATTGATTTTTATTAAGAACTCCATCAATGGTGTAACTTAAAGTTGCCTGGGCCAAGTGGAGCTCTGAACAGGAGAGGGTCTGCCCCAAAGTTTGTCATGACTAAGTCACTTATATAACCTTCAGAGTCTTGTGTATGTCTGTTGATTTTCAGGGTTTCTTTGCACCTCTCTATTGATTTGCAAGGTTTCTTCCACTTGTTATGTGTGAAACAGAAGTAACAAGAAGGATGTCCAGTAAAAATTATACATAATTAACAGATGCCAGTTCACAATAGCCCCTTTATCTTGCAAGGAAATGGCATGTCTCTTACCATAATCCCTGAGTGACACTGTTTATTTACATAATAAACAGTCTATACTTCATCATTTGTTTCATTCTGTTTATTTTTCTGTCGGGGACTCTGAAATAGCAAGCCCTCTGCCATCCATGCTGCTATTGGTCTGTACAGCACCATCATACAGAGACAAAGCAGCCTTCTCCCTCTTTCTCCTTTAAAAGCGAACATGCCCAATCACAAGTCCCTGAGATGTCTGTGTAGTTGTGTAATTTCCCACCATCGCCAGTGGGTGCCTCTCTTGGTACTCCTTATTTGGAACCTGAAATGGGACAGAGGTTGAGTAAAACAGGGAGAACACAAACAGATTGTAGTTGATGTGCTGAGCTTTTTAAAGGTTTTATTTAGGAGCAGGGAGGAGAAAATATAATGATAAATGTAGTTTATCTAGCTCCCTTAAATAATGAAACATTTTATTTGCCTCTTGTTATTACGGTTGGATCCCAGTTTATAGCCTAGCTGCTAAACTGCTAATGATTAACATTTCTTGCTCTATTTACTCTATGTTAGAACTAAGACTACATTTCTCACTTTGCTCAAAGAATGACTTTGCCTTTGTACACAGTTATCTTGCTGAAAACACTTGGACAAAGGACTGAGTATTGTAACCCAAGGAACATCATTGTGGCATAACTAACTTCCACATTTCAACTGCCAGCTCCCAGCTGATGAGCTGCCATGTGAAATATACTTATTTTCATTGGTAGTGTTTAGCCCCTCCCAGCTGGACCTGTGTGTAATGAGATTGAATTAGAGCTGTTAAAACAAAGTTGAGACCAGTTCTTAGCAGACATACAGATGTCTCCACTTATCCTGTTTATTTCTGTAGCAGCTACAAAGAAATGCTATAATTCTGCTGTCACTCTAAATAGAGGGGAACTTCTTAAAGGAATAACTTTTTATCCTCATGGAGAGCTAAATAACTCAGAAAATGTTTCAGAGCTGGCACACAATTTACTGGATATAGTAGGTCTCAGTTTTTGAAAAGTGGATTTTTAGTTTTACAATATTAGGATTTCTAGAAACATTGATAGTTTTTTGTTGTTTTTTTTGCCTTTCTCCCCAAATTTTTAAACTTGCAACTTCAAGGAAGTTGAATTCAGGTTTTTTGGTTTTTTTTTTTTTGCAGGGGGCGAGGGGATTGTGTCTAAATTACTGTTTTTAAATTGAGAGCTTTAACTGAGATTATTTTGCAATGTCAACTGTGGTAGTTGAACTGGATAATCTTTCTCCAGAAGACACTGAGAGTGAAAATGATGCCAAGTCAGTTTTTAGTAAAGCCAAATCCAATGAACTACATGCTGATTGCTACAGTCTTAAACTTCACTCCTCACATTCTGCACCTGCTGGTAAGCTTCAGTTTTATTGATTTCCCCCCACCCCTTCCCCCTAAGGCTGTATTTATTTATGCATGTAATATGTGGAATGAACTAGAATACCTAATGAAGAATAATTTTTCATAGGGTCTTGTAACAGCAGGTATGAATCTGAGTTCTTGTTTTAGTTAATATGTGTTGCTGTCAGGTGTACTTGGAAAAGAGGGTAGATCAGGTGCTAATTGTTTAAAAAATTAGGGGCTAGATTTCTTGTGTCACCTAAGAGCTGACATATAGAGGCTGTAGTTGAGAGAAGGAGGGGGAAAAGTGGCAGTCACCTTTGCATCACCTGGAATATGGGCTGCTGCAGGGAATGAAACAGCCTTGATATAAGACAATAGCCTTTCCTGGGCTGTTTATGGGCTGTGCTGCAGTCCAGAATCTCCTTAGCACCAAGAGCTATGACTACTTGCCTGTCTTTTCCCAGCAAATCTCCACCATAGCAGAACTTTCACGGGAAGATACACAGTGGTTCTACATTGCTCCTGGGCATGGGGAAATTCTCTCCTTACCCATTCTGGCTCATTGTATGCTGCCTGAGAAGTATATAGAGTTGGAATAGATCCTACGAAATGTGAACAAAATTATCATCATGAGTTTGAAATTTTCATTTCCTTGAAAATTCATTTGGTTGTGCCAAAATACCGCTTTATAAACTACCACTAACACATTCAAGGCTGTATCTGTAATTAGATCTGTTGAAACATCTCCCCATGCCCTTTAATACCTTCCAATTTATTCAAACTACTCTCATCTAAGACTTACATTTAAATACGCTGCCTTCCTGTGGGCTACAGCACAGTTTTCATTGTGTATTTTACCTCATGTGACTCACTGGGAATGCCTCCACTGGATTATGTTTCCACCTGCTCTGTAATCACTAGTAGCACAGAAAACAAACTAGTTAAGCATATAGCAGCTGAATATGGAGATGCTTCAATAGCAGTGAACATGGAGATGCTTTATCTTGTGGGGGGCAATCCCAACTGGATAGTGTAATTTTGACTTCACAAAAGCAGGTGAATAAGTAAACCAGGCTGTCACTAAAAGTATTTTCTTAGTAATGAACCTCCTGGAAGTTTGTGTAATTATCACTTTAAACATTATAATTTTAATAAACATTGTCACATACAATAGCCAGAATTAGCACAATATGAATAAATGTAAAGTGATGTTACTTAATCCCTTGCAAGCAAACTGATTTGATTGCTCCAAATTTGTGTCATGTCCTTAATAATAGTTATTGCCTAATTATTTCATTTTCAGTCTATGCAAATATCAGTAAGGCCTAAATCTTGAAAAGACATATGCATGTGCTTAACTCTACAAATAGCGGTAGTCCCTTTGACTTCAGTGGGACTATTTGGGTGTGTAAATTTAAACACACACACAAGACTCTGCAGGATTGGAATCCAGTGTTCATTTCTTGCACTAGGCAATTTTACATCACATTATTTTTAAGTGTGCAATATCATAATGGAATAGCATAAAAGATTAACATATGATGCAGGAGACCAGTTATAGTGAAGCAGTTAACACAATTGCTGTCATAGGACAAAGGAGGGTTAGTAGGTTACAAATTGTTGTAATGAGCCATTGATTTTTGGTGTCTAGCAGTTGTGATTTAAGTTCCCAGGCTCATCTTTCAAAGCTGTTGTGCAGGTTCCTTTAATAACAGGGACTGTGAGGTTAGGTAAAGAGTGATCACTTTGTGAAAAGTATTTGCCCACGGTGATAAGGTGTTTTTTTTCTTGTCTTATCACTTTCCAGTATGAATTCACTTGAAAGCATAGTGATTGTTCGGTTTTACCCACATAGCTGTTTGTGTAATGCCCATGGATCTTGAAAGGTGTGTTGGAGTTGTGATATTGATCATTATAGCAGTGGGGATATGTCTGTGGGTTTTGCATCTGTTCAGGAAGGGTTTGGTGCTGTTTTGAGTTGGTGGGTCCTGGTCTGTGGAGTAGGGTTGCCAACTGTCTAATCACACAAACACAAACACCTTTGCCCTGCCCTGCCTCTTCTCCAAGGCCCCGCCCCACTCACTCCATCCTCCCTCCTTCCATCGCTCGCTCTCCTCCACCCTCACTTACTTTCACCAGGCTGGGGCCAGGGGTTGGGGTTGGGGGCTCTGGGAGGTAAGGCTGGGGCAGAGGTTTGGGGTGCAGGATGGGATGCGGGGTGCTGGATCTGGGAGGGGGCTAGGGCAGGAGGTTGGGGTGCAGGGCGGGGTGTGGGCTGGGGGAGGCGGTGAGGGGTGCAGGCTCTGGCGGGGCGGCGCTTACCTCCGTTGGCTCCTGGGCAGTGGTGCAGCAGGGCTAATGCAGACTTCTTGCTTGCCCTGGCTCCACGTCGCTCCCGGAAGCGGAGAGCACATCTCTGCAGCCCCAGGGCGGGAGAAGGGGCTGCTGCATGCTGCCCCTCTCTGCATTTCCTGGCCAATGGGAGCTACGGAGTTAGCGCTTGGGGTGGGGGCAGCACACAGAGACCCCCTGCTCCCCACAGGGACGTGCCAGCCGCTTCCGGGAGCGGTGTGGAGCTAGGGCAGGCAGGGAGCTTTCCTTAGCCCTGTTGTGCTCACAGACTTTTAGCAGCCAAAATTACTGATTTTATTCGTGTAGCGATATTTCTGTATAAATTAGTTATGCATGAGTTCCCAGTGATTAAAAGTAGGAAATAACTTTAGCAACTGTGCAGTCCTTGTTGACAAACCCTGTCATTTCAAGGATGACCTTTGTGCCTGGTTGGAAAAGTCAGTAAGTGCTGCTATTTATCTTGGGGACCAACATTGCTACAACAACTCAACTTATCAGTAACTTTTTATTTTTATTTTTGAAGAGTGGTGACTTTAATGCAATTAAAATCTCAAAAAGTCTTAGCCTTTTAAAATTACTTTGTTTTGATATTTATTTTACCAATATTTCCAAGAAAACCTTCTGTTATGAATGTTATCATAAGTTGGCTGAGGTCTGAATGAAACACTCTTTTAACAAAACAAAAAAAAACTTTGGCTTCCACTATATTGTTTCCCAAGAAAAATTTACACACACTCAGCAATGGCCATTGATAAAAATAGATCTATTTTGGCTACAGTAAAATAACAGATCTGTTTTCTTAACACACAGACTATTTCCAGGCAGCCCAGATTCATACTCTGATGCAAAGTATCAAAATCCTGACAGGGACAATCTTTTAGCATAATGCCAAATTTCCCAGATATGTACAGTAAATAACCTGAAAATCTTTATATCTGGGGAAAACACAATTGGACTTCAATCTTGCATTTGGATCTGCTAATGCTGACCTCTGTACTCACACAGGTTTCAGAGTAACAGTCATGTTAGTCTATATTCGCAAAAAGAAAAGGAGTACTTGTGGCACCTTAGAGACTAACCAATTTATTTGAGCATAAGCTTTCGTGAGCTACAGCTCACTTCATCGGATGCATACTGTGAAAAGTGTAGAAGATCTTTTTATATACACACAAAGCATGAAAAAATACCTCCTCCCACCCCACTCTCCTGCTGGTAACAGCTTATCTAAAGTGACCACTCTCCTTACAATGTGTATGATAATCAAGGTGGGCCATTTCCAGCACAAATCCAGGGTTTAACAAGAACGTCTGGGGAAGGGGGTAGGAAAAAACAAGGGGAAATAGGTTACCTTGCATAATGACTTAGCCACTCCCAGTCTCTATTCAAGCCTAAGTTAATTGTATCCAATTTGCAAATGAATTCCAATTCAACAGTTTCTTGCTGGAGTCTGGATTTGAAGTTTTTTTGTTGTAATATCACAACTTTCATGTCTGTAATCACGTGACCAGAGAGATTGAAGTGTTCTCCGACTGGTTTATGAATGTTATAATTCTTGACATCTGATTTGCGTCCATTTATTCTTTTACGTAGAGACTGTCCAGTTTGCCCAATGTACATGGCAGAGGGGCATTGCTGGCACATGATGGCATATATCACATTGGTGGATGTGCAGGTGAACGAGCCTCTGATAGTGTGGCTGATGTTATTAGGCCCTGTGATGGTGTCCCCTGAATAGATATGTGGGCACAGTTGGCAACGGGCTTTGTTGCAAGGATAGGTTCCTGGGTTAGTGGTTCTGTTGTGTGGTGTGTGGTTGCTGGTGAGTATTTGCTTCAGGTTGGGGGGCTGTCTGTAGGCAAGGACTGGCCTGTCTCCCAAGATTTGTGAGAGTGTTGGATCATCCTTCAGGATAGGTTGTAGATCCTTAATAATGCATTGGAGGGGTTTTAGTTGGGGGCTGAAGGTGACGGCTAGTGGCGTTCTGTTATTTTCTTTGTTCGGCCTGTCCTGTAGTAGGAGACTTCTGGGAACTCTTCTGGCTCTATCAATCTGTTTCTTCACTTCCACAGGTGGGTATTGTAGTTGTAAGAATGCTTGATAGAGATCTTGTAGGTATTTGTCTCTGTCTGAGGGGTTGGAGCAAATGCGGTTGTATCGCAGAGCTTGGCTGTAGACGATGGATCGTGTGGTGTGGTCAGGGTGAAAGCTGGAGGCATGTAGGTAGGAATAGCAGTCAGTAGGTTTCCGGTATAGGGTGGTGTTTATGTGACCATCGTTTATTAGCACTGTAGTGTCCAGGAAGTGGATCTCTTGGGTGGACTGGACTAGGCTGAAGTTGATAGTGGGATGGAAATTGTTGAAATTATGGTGGAATTCCTCAAGGGCTTCTTTTCCATGGGTCCAGATGATGAAGACGTCATCAATATAGCGCAAATAGAGTAGGGGCGTTAGGGGACGAGAGCTGAGGAAGCGGTGTTCTAAGTCAGCCATAAAAATGTTGGCATACTGTGGGGCCATGCGGGTACCCATAGCAGTGCCGCTGATCTGAAGGTATACATTGTCCCCAAATGTAAAATAGTTCTGGGTAAGGACAAAGTCACAAAGTTCAGCCACCAGGTTAGCCGTGACATTATCAGGGATAGTGTTCTTGACGGCTTGTGTGGAATGTTGGTGTAGAGGGCTTCTACATCCATAGCGGCCAGGATGGTGTTATCAGGAAGATCACCGATGGATTGTAGTTTCCTCAGGAAGTCAGTGGTGTCTCGAAGGTAGCTGGGAGTGCTGGTAGCATAGGGCCTGAGGAGGGAGTCTACATAGCCAGACAATCCTGCTGTCAGGGTGCCAATGCCTGAGATGATGGGGCGCCCAGGATTTCCAGGTTTATGGATCTTGGGTAGTAGATAGAATATCCCAGGTCGGGGTTCCAGGGGTGTGTCTGTGCGGATTTGATCTTGTGCTTTTTCAGGGAGTTTCTTGAGCAAATGCTGTAGTTTCTTTTGGTAACTCTCAGTGGGATCAGAGGGTAATTGCTTGTAGAAAGTGGTGTTGGAGAGCTGCCGAGCAGCCTCTTGTTCATATTCCGACCTATTCATGATGACAACAGCACCTCCTTTGTCAGCCTTTTTGATTATGATGTCAGAATTGTTTCTGAGGCTGTGGATGACATTGTGTTCTGCACGGCTGAGGTTGTGGGGCAAGTGATGCTGCTTTTCCACAATTTCAGCCCGTGCACGTCGGCGGAAGCACTCTATGTAGAAGTCCAGTCTGCTTCGACCTTCAGGAGGAGTCCACCTAGAATCCTTTTTTTTTTTTTGTAGTGTTGGTAGGGAGGTCTCTGTGGATTAGTATGTTGTTCAGAGGTATGTTGGAAATATTCCTTGAGTCGGAGACGTCAAAAATAGGATTCGAGGTCACCACAGAACTGTATCATGTTCATGGGGGTGGAGGGGCAGAAGGAGAGGCCCCGAGATAGGACAGCTGCTTCTGCTGGGCTGAGAGTATAGTTGGATAGGTTAACAATATTGCTGGGTGGGTTGAGGGAACCATTGCTGTGGCCCCTTGTGGCATGTAGTAGTTTAGAAAGTTTAGTGTCCTTTTTCTTTTGTAGAGAAGCAAAGTGTGTGTTGTAAATAGCTTGTCTAGTTTTAGTAAAGACCAGTCACGAGGAAGTTTGTGTGGAAGGTTGGTTTTTTATGAGAGTATCCATTTTTGAGAGCTCATTCTTAATCTTTCCCTGTTTGCTGTAGAGGATATTGATCAGGTGATTCCGCAGTTTCTTTGAGAGCGTGTGGCACAAGCTGTCAGCATAGTCTGTGTGGTATGTAGATTGTAATGGATTTGTTACCTTCAGTCCTTTTGGTACGATGTCCATCTGTTTGCATTTGGAAAGGAAGATGATGTCTGTCTGCATCTGTACAAGTTTTTTCATGCAGTTGATAGATTTCCACTCCATACGGCTAAATGCAGTGCCTTGCATAATGACAGGTTTCAGAGTAACAGCCGTGTTAGTCTGTATTCGCAAAAAGAAATACAAGATCCTACAAGATCTCTATCAAGCATTCTTACAACTACAATACCCACCTGCGGAAGTGAAGAAACAGATTGATAGAGCCAGAAGAGTTCCCAGAAGTCACCTACTACAGGACAGGCCGAACAAAGAAAATAACAGAACACCACTAGCCGTCACCTTCAGCCCCCAACTAAAACCCCTCCAACGCATTATCAAGGATCTACAACCTATCCTGAATGATGACCCATCACTCTCACAAATCTTGGGAGACAGGCCAGTCCTTGCCTACAGACAGCCCCCCAACCTGAAGCAAATACTCACCAGCAACCACACACCACACAACAGAACCACTAACCCAGGAACCTATCCTTGCAACAAAGCCCGTTGCCAACTGTGCCCACATATCTATTCAGGGGACACCATCACAGGGCCTAATAACATCAGCCACACTATCAGAGGCTCGTTCACCTGCACATCCACCAATGTGATATATGCCATCATGTGCCAGCAATGCCCCTCTGCCATGTACATTGGGCAAACTGGACAGTCTCTACGTAAAAGAATAAATGGACGCAAATCAGATGTCAAGAATTATAACATTCATAAACCAGTCGGAGAACACTTCAATCTCTCTGGTCACGTGATTACAGACATGAAAGTTGTGATATTACAACAAAAAAACTTCAAATCCAGACTCCAGCGAGAAACTGTTGAATTGGAATTCATTTGCAAATTGGATACAATTAACTTAGGCTTGAATAGAGACTGGGAGTGGCTAAGTCATTATGCAAGGTAACCTATTTCCCCTTGTTTTTTCCTACCCCCTTCCTCAGACGTTCTTGTTAAACCCTGGATTTGTGCTGGAAACGGCCCAACTTGATTATCATACACATTGTAAGGAGAGTCGTCACTTTAGATAAGCTATTACCAGCAGGAGAGTGGATTTGTGTGTGTGGTGTGGGGGGGGGAGAACCTGGATTTGTGCTGGAAATGGCCCAACTTGATTATCATATACATTGTAAGGAGAGTACTTCACAAAGTACCAGTAAGTACAAACATATAACATGTGCTAGGTGTATGTTGGTAGGAAACAATTATGGACATAGAACTAACATTAAACCCAGCATATATGCCATTTATTTCTCCTATATGTTTGTGCCATGTTGCCCCTATATTCAGTTGTGTTGTAGCAATCTGTACTCTAGTCTTTGGATCTAGAACTTTAATGACACTGTTTTTGTGAACAAAATGCAGAGCTGAATGTACAGAGGGCACCAGTTAACAAAGCAGCAAACATTCCTCCACTCCTGACAGCTTAATTTTATTACAGTGGGTTATAGCCCAAATGGCAAAGAGGAAATACTACAAACAGCATGGTGAAGTCAGATGCCACACTTCAGTAAATGTTGACTTTATTTTTAATTTTTTTTGCGTGCCCAGTGTAGACATCCAAGTGCACAAGATTTCTTTGAAATGGAAGGTGCCACTGGGATTAAAATATGTGCTTTTATGTTCTCCTATAAAAGGATGTTTTCTTGAATTGGGTTAGGCCTTTCAGTTCCAGGGGAAGTGGAATAATGAAGTGAAAGATACAATTGGTCTGAACATTTCTAAAATTTCAGTAAAAAATGGGGAGGAGGATGTCTTCCTCTCCCGTCCCTTGCTGTCTTCTGTGTTTTTGACCGGCTCTAATTATGTCTTTTCTAAGTCCCGCATCCTGCAAACACAACTCAGTTATGGATGTGCGTAGGTGTTGGCGGAATCAGGGCCATATTCCTTAAGCATAATGCAAAAAAACGTATTATGAAAACTGAAGGAATTTTAAATATATAATCATTACTAATTTTCTACTATGTAAGCAGAGTCAGGATGAGCTGCACCCTGACATCTGGTGGTGAGTTGTGGCAAGTTGTGGAAAAGAACTTCAGGGGCTGATCTTATTTGCATAGGCCCACCCACCCCGCCTAGCATGAGCCCATAGCTGCCCAAATGGTGACTTTGGCTGCTGTGGGATCCCCAGTTTCTCTGTTGTTGGGGCAGGAAGAATAAATTATTATCCTGATTATGTGAATCAAGGACAGTGGAACTGTACTTGGCCTTTTTTTATGATGGAGGGATTCGCCATCTACTAAGTAGCACTTGCTAGGCAAGGGATGTGGGTTCCAAAACTCAGTGAATTGAGAGGATAGGCACAGGTATTAATATCTGGTGGTATGGGCCCCTAGTGAGGGTCCTATATGCCAATTGCACCTCCTCCTTCTCCCTCCACTGTGGAATATCAGAGCTAATTTTGCTTCCGTTAGGAGTCTAGTTACAGGCTGCTGAGCTGAATTCACTTTGGGCAAATGGTGCGCCAGCACTGAGGCCCCCCTACTACAAGCTGAAATCACAAAAGAGCTAAAATTACAAAGAGCTGAAATCACTGAGTGTTGTGTTAAGTAGTGGGGGGGCCTGAAGCAGAGCAGCTTGTGGGATGGCTGGCAGAGCAAAGCGATTCATGGGATGGCTGGTAGAGCGGAGAGGAGCCCCATGGAGAGGTGGGGCAATTGGCTTTGGACCACGTAAGTTGCCCCTTAACCCCCCATCTCCACCCAGGTTGGGAGGTAAAACTCTGCAGATAAACTTTCGAACTCTGGGGCTGCACTGACCAGGGACAGAGACTTTTGGGTTGTTGGACTTTTGGGACTTTGGGTGACTTTTGGGTTGCTGGACTCAAGAACCAAAAGGAAAGGACACGGCCCAATTTGCCTGGGGTGGGTTTTTGCTCATGGGTTGTGTTATGAATCCTGTTGGTGGTGTTTCCCCAACATAATGCCACATTGTTTCTCTCTGTTATTAAAAGGCTTTTGCTACACTCAGACTCTGTGCTTGCGAGAGGGGAAGTATTGCCTCTTAGAGGCGCCCAGCGGGGGTGGTATATATTTGTCCCAGGTCACTGGATGGGGGCTCGAGCCGGTTTTGCATTGTGTTATTGGAATGGAACCCCTAGATACTGAACCTGGCCCTTGTTGCTGCCACTCTGACAGGCAGAAGGGTTGCAACTATGTTGTGTAGTTGTAGCCATGTCAGTCCCAGGATATTAGAGACAAGATGGGTGAGGCAATATCTTCTTTTATTGGACCAACTTCTGTTAGTGAGAGAGACAAGCTTTCCAGCAACACACAGCTCTTCAGGTCTGGGAAAAATACTCCTAGCGTCATGGTGAAAATGCAAGGTGGAACAGATTATTTAGCATGTGTAGTTAGCGCACATGTAAGGGATCTTTCAAGGTGGAGTGGCCCGTTAACACCTCTGCAGTCATAGGACAAAAAATTGGGGGGTCGTGATTTACAGATTATTGTAATAAATCAGAAATCCAGTGTCTCTGTTCGGTAGATGATTTTTAGTGTCTAATAGAGTAATGAATTCAAGCTCCAAAGCATATTCAACAAGGACAAGTGCAGAGTCCTGCACTTAGGAAAGAAGAATCCCATGCACTGCTACAGGCGGGAGACCGACTGGCTAAGCGGTAATTCTGCAGAAAAGGACCTGGGGATTACGGTGGACAAGAAGCTGGATATGAGTCAACAGTGTGCCCTTGTTGCCAGCAGATTGAGGGAAGTGATTATTCCCCTCTATTCGGCACTGGTGAGGCTACACCTGGAGTATTGCATCCAGTTTTGGTCCCCCCACTACAGAAGGGATGTGGACAAATTGGAGAGTCCAGCAGAGGGCAACGAAAATGATTAGGGGGCTGGGGCACATGACTTATGAGGAGAGGCTGAGGGAACTGGGGTTATTTAGTCTGCAGAAGAGAAAAGGGAGGGGGAATTTGACAGCAGCCTTCAACTACCTGAAGAGGGGTTCCAAAGAGGATGGAGCTAAACTATTCTTAGTGGTGGCAGATGACAGAACAAGGAGCAATGGTCTCAAGTTGCAGTGGGGGAAGTCTAGTTTGGATATTAGGAAAAACTGTTTCATTAGGTGGGTGGTGAAGCTCTGGAATGGGTTACCTAGGGAGGTGGTGGAATCTCAATCCTTAGAGGTTTTTAAGGCCCGGCTTGAGAAAGCCCTGGCTGGGATGATTTAGTTGATGTTGGTCCTGCTTTGAGCAGGGGATTGGACTGCTCAAAGGAGGACCAAATCAGATCCTGAGGTCTCTGGCCTCATTCCCAGTATATCCACTACACTGCAGGAGGATGGGTAGTAGTGGATATACTGGGAATGAGGCCAGAGACCTCAGGACCTGATGTTGCTCCTGAGGTCTTTTCCAACTCTAATCTTCTATGATTCCATGTCTTTTGAAAGTGTTGTGCAGATTTCCTTTGAGGATGAGGACTGAGAGATCAGATATAGAGTGATCACTTTGTGAAAAGTGTTCACCCACAGAGCATTGTGGGTTTTTCTGTTATTTTTCTATGGGTTATGTTATTTTCTATGAGTTCATTTGAGAGTGTAGTGATTATTTGGTTTCACCCATGTAGTTGTTGTTGGAGGCATTTAGTGCACTGGATGAGGTATACACATGTTGCAATAGGCATGTATGGGTTCCATGGGTCTTGAAAGGTGTGTTGTGGGGGAGTGTGTGCTGTAACAGTGGAGTCTGTCTGTAGGGTTTACATCTGTTTTTCTGGTAGGCTCTGATGCTGCTTTGAGTTGATGTGGCCTGGTCTATGGAGAGCTTGCTTCCGATGATGAGCTTGGAGAGTTTGTTTGAAGGTCAGAAGAGGAGATTCAGGATGGGGTTCTCATTGAGTATGGGTTGTTTGATTATACCCTATAGGGGTTCCACTGTGGGCTGGTAGGTGACAACTAAGGGTGTGTAGTCGGGGGGAGGGGCGGAGAGGGGGATTATTTCTGTACTGAAGCAGGTTCTCTCACGCTATTTGAGTGATCTGTTCCATGATGTGATCTACTTCTCAGGTGGACTGTCCTTGTTTGGTGAAGGTGTTTTTACATGTGTAAAGGTGTATATCCCAGATTTAATCCTCCAAACATATTGTGTTGCATAAGAATGCCTGGCTGTAGATAACAGATTTCTTGGTGTGTTTGGTGTGGTTACTGGATCTGTGAAGGTAGGTGTGGTGATCCATGGGTTTCTTGTTCTTCTCAAGGGAAAACTTTCTTTTCCCCTCTTCTTCCCACCCTCCCCAACAAAGCAAAGCATCCAAATAGTGCTGATCTGCACAGGGGAGTTACTGTTTTTTTTTATGAGTAACCCCATGTTCAGCAGGGCTAGAGAGTCCCACTTGTTATATTTCAGCATTAAAAAAAAAAGAGTGAAATAACAAATCAGATTTTCTTTAAATATACATTATGTTTAAAGAGAAATATCCTCTCCAAAAAAATCCTTGGCCATTGCTCCATCCCCTTAGCATTATTCCTTTGGCACAATGAGATACAAAGCTGCACTGACAGGGAATTAGGAATTCCCTTGGATAAGGAATTCCCTGGAAGGTATGAAGTTGGCATAGCTGCCTAAACACTACTTCCCACTCTCCCTCTTGTAGTGGATATACTGGGAATGAGGCCAGAGCATGCTTTGTTTCAGCCAGTCTGGATTAGCAGAATAGCTTCTGCAGGTTAGAGTAGCCTCAAGGCTTTTATAACTTGGGGCTGCACCTATCTGGGGCTGCACTCAGAATATGTATGTAAAACAGAACAGGAAGGGACTTCCTGGATAGTCAAGTCCCCTGATATCACAGGTAACTCCTTCATGTAATCCTGATCAGAAACTTGTCAAGGTCTATCTTAAAACTAGTTAACTTGTTTGCTCTACTACTCCTTATTGGCAGGCTGCTCCAGAAATTCATTCCTCTGGTGGTGATAAATCTAATTTTTAGCCTAAATTTATTTATAGCCAGTTTATACCCATTTGTCCTTGTGCCAGCACAGTCCATTAGCTTTAATAGCTCTTCTCTTTCTTTGGTGTTTACCCCAAATGTATTTGTAGAGAGCAATCGTATCTGCTCTCAGCCTATGTTTTTCTAGGCTAGCTAAGCCAAAATCTTAGTCTTCTCTCATAAAATAGGCTCTCAATTCCCCATATCATCCTTATATCCTTTTCTGTTCCAGTTTGAATTCATCTTTCTCATCTATCTTGTACATGGGTGGCCAGAATTGTACATAGTCTTCCAGATGAAGTCTGAGTGCCTTGTACAATGTCATTAATACTTCACTATCTCTACTGGAAATACATCGCTTGATGCATCCTAAGATCACATTTGTCTTTTTCACAGGCACATCACACTGGTGATTCATATTCGTCCTGTGATCGACTGTTACACTCAAATCTTTCTCCTCTTCTGTTTCCAACTGATCCAACTGTTTCCCTAGCTTATCGTAGAAAAGTTTTAGTCCCCAAGCGCATTACCTTGCACTTTGTACTATTGAACTTCACCCTGTTTTTATTATTCCAGTGTTCAAGGTCATCCAGTTCTTCCTGTATTTTATATTCCAATCTTTCTCTGAATTGACTATAACTCTCTACTATGTGTCATCACAGATTTCATTATCACATCCCTGCTTCTTGTGCTAAGGTCATTAGTATGTGGCGTCAAAGAGGAGAAAGGTGAGAGAGCCATTTGTGTCTCCCCTCCCCTTCTCTCTTCATGTTCACCAAGTGGATCTCAGGTGCACCTGATGATCTAGACCGAGGTCTCCACAAATGTTATTCCTTGAGATAACCTACGTTCACTTTATGTTATATGTTCACTTTCAGCAAACTCAACTTTTTGTGTCCTCTGAAATATATGGATCCCAATTTAGCATTCTAAAAACATCTTACAGGAGTGCCACATCTTCAGTGACATAAGAATTAAATTCTTTGATTCCAGATTAAATTAATATTTACAGGGTGGGATTTTGCCTCTAAATGGAATATTTACTTTAGTGAAATGGAAATATCTGAGAACAATTTTTCCTTAATAAAATATATTGTAAGTAACTAATCTATTAGACTTTATCTGATGGTTAGATTATTTCATAGTGCAAAGCCGCACTGCTGCCACCTGTGAATGTCTTTTAAACTGAAAATATTTCGATTATTCTCTGAAGACTGAGTAAATCCTGTTTGTTGAAAATTGCCTAAATCAATATTCTTCCATTCTCCCCCTGAGTTTGTGGTAATTTTCTCATTCATTTCTTCTGAATCTTGAAAACAGCGTAGATGAAATTTATATTATTGTGTTCAAGGAGTTACATACACAACTGTGAATGGTAGCTGTGCATGTAATTGTCTTTGTGCCACACTGACAATTCATCCTAATTGTTCAATTGTGCTGCTGTGATATAATGCAAGAAAGAACAAAGATGATGATATACTAGGAGTTGTTGCTGTTAATTGAAACACAATTTTAGGTCCCAGTCCTAAAATTAACTCTGTGCAGGACCAGAGATCAATTCAGGATCAGGGCCTTAAACTCCAAGGGCTTCATTCTCATTATTCTCACTCCAATTTTAAAACTGTGCAACCCATTGGCTTAATTTATAATTTACACTAGATCAGGTACCATATTGCTACTTCTCTCTCTCCCTCCTCCTCCTCACTGCATAACAAAATAGGAAACTATTTTCCTCTTCATTCCTTCCTAGGGAAAATGGACAGAACAGCTTCAGCGAGATCAATATTAGGAAAATATCCATCTACTTATGTGTCCATGAGGACAAGGCTCATGGCAAAGCCACCAAGAGAAATAATTCATTCAGTGGCCGGGTTGAGACATAAGTTATAGCAATCTCCTACCTTCCACATACTATGTAATGTATTTCATTATTTCTGATGGAGAACAGAATAACTATAGATTTCTTACTGAGCTGTTGTCAGTTTTAATTCTTTCTTTACCTTGGAGGCCAAACAGAACTGTTCTATACAATTTGTGTCAAATCCTGGTAATAGGGGACTGTAACACATGAAATAAAACAAAGGTAGACTCTATTATTCCCAAATTAATATATTTAATATACTACTGCTTTATAAAATAAATTGGCATCTGCTGTAGCTCTTGGGAGGGGAAGGCAACTCAGTGGTGCTCAGATCTGGAAAAATTGGAGTAGAGTTTATGCTGCAAAGTCTCAACAGTGCTAACACATGAAGTACTCTGGCATGGATCAGCATTGTAGCTAGTCATCCTAAAGGTGTACCGTGTACTGCTAGTGTGAAATCCTTGTTCTTTGTCTTTCTATACTAAAAGTTCAGTTAAAAAAAAAAAGCCCACAGTGGGCTCATAGCCAAATAATAATTCAAAATTCTCAGAGGTCTAGCCCACTGAAGCATTCATCTCTGCCCCAAGGGTTCACAACTTCTGTCCTTGCATGTCTAAAATAGATGGAAACTAAGCTGGATATAGACATTTAATTTTTCCCAAAGGCATCATTTTTTTCTATGTTCTTCCTCCCGCTAATAAGCTATTTACTTTTAAGCTGGGGATGGGGGCAGGTCAACTAATCCTAGTCTATTTAAAGGAATCTTTTCAGTGCTTTATTATTGGGCATTAACAGCCAGCTGTATTTTCACAAACATGTATGTATTTTATATCCCAGCTTCCCTAAGTAACGATAGCAGACATAAGACTTGATTTACATACAGCATGTGCTGCTTCTCAGATGCCACTGGAAAGTTGTCTGATTTTTAACAGGTACGGTGAGGTACTTACACATGTTAAATTGCAGTATTCCATGCTGGTGGATGGGAGTAGGAGCAGTGAGTGGTTTTCCTCAGTCCTTACTCTTGCCGTCATTCTTCTTCTTTTGTTATTGAGTCAGCATAGGTCTGCCTTATGTCTTAGTTTATTAGCAGCCAGCCTGCACACTGTATGCTTGAGCCTAGCATGAGGCACAGGTAACCAACAGGCTGGGAAATGCAAGATGTGCCAGAAGAGGAGATCTGTAAGATACCTGAAATGTTTCCTAACGGTGTCAGTGTAAGGGTATTGTTACAAATCAGGGCTCGAAGCAGAGCTAGTCTCCTCCAGGCACTTTAATGAGTGTAGCTGGCCTGCATAAAGTGTCTTGATTGGACACACCACCAGATTGGCTGGAAGGGCCAGAAACTGGCTCTTAAGCCTGAAGCAGCAGCTCCTCCCTGGATGCTCAAGGCGCACACCACTGTGACTCCTAGAGTGTTGCCTTGTTCCTGCTACCCCTGCCTTGCACCCAACCTTGCCTCACCCTGGTCCACGTATGAGACCTCTCCTTGCCTGTTACCCCGCTCAGACTTCTGACTACTGCCTCCAGCTCTGTCCCTAACCCGTAGTTTCTAATACTCAGTTCCTGATGCCCACTCCAGCCATCAGGCCTCACAGATGGAGCAACCCACACATAAGGGCTAGGGCCTCTGGTGAAACCATGGAGGAAGGCGCCAGTGGAACCTGCAGAAAGTGCAGCTGCAAGTGGCAAATGCAGAATGTGGACCTGCAAGAACAGGTTGCCTGCTGACTCCTTCAATGCTGACCCTGGAGCCAAAGATTCCACTGCCTGCTTAATTTGATCAGGACGAGTTTTGGGGATTCCCAAGCCAATGCTGGCTCCTGTTCTTTGTGCACTTTCAATCATTCCCTACCGATCAGGCCTGTATGAGTCTCTTGTTCACTGGGAAGGCTTTGGCTTGGGCTTCCCACATCCCTTCTGGAACAGTCCAGCCCCTTTTTGGGACAATTAGAGGAATTCATTCAAGCCACATCTATTATCTTTGACACCAATCACACACTGACCACTGATTCAGCCCTTCAAGCTTCACAGCAGAGATACTCACCTGCTACCAAATGTCATCATTTGGCTTCTGACACCAGGTGGAATGAGATAGTGTAACCACTTCCACTGGGGTTAAACAAGATTATAAAAGATGAGCTCATGTGGCTAGAATCTCCCCCCACCCCGGACAATATATTGGCTTATGCATCAGAATTGACGATCCACTCATGGAGTGGTGTTGAGAGTGTGCATCAATTCTCCAGAGGCCATCAGCATCCCTGTCCATGATCCCCAACCACGTGAGTTTCTTACCTGGCATCAGAACCCATGACAGTCAACCAGGCCCTGCCCCAGCTCTCGAATGCAGAGAAGCTCTGACACTAGCAACTGGGCCTGTGTTGGCAACCCAGCTACCTTGCATTGATGTGCCCAGCAAAGACACAGACAGCACAGGGGCTGGGAAACGGTAGGGCCTGAGCCCCAAGGAGTGAGTCCAATCTTGTTTGGTCTTTCTCCTCCTCTGGGAGTGTCAAGGTTCCTCCCCCACTCTGAACTCTAAGGTACAGATGTGGGGACCTGCATGAAAACCTCCTAAGCTTACTTTTACCAGTTTAGGTTAAAACTTCCCCAAGGTACAAATTAATTTTATCCTTTGTCCTTGGACCACTGCCACCACCAAACTCTAACTGGGTTTACTGGGAAACATAGTTTGGACACGTCTTTCCCCCCAAAATCCTCCCAACCCTTGCACCCCACTTCCTGGGAAAGGTTTGGTAAAAATCCTCACCAATTTGCATAGGTGACCACAGACCCAAACCCTTGGATCTGAGAACAATGAAAAAGCATTAAATTTTCTTACAAGAAGACTTTTAATAGAAATAGAAGTAAAGGAATTACCTCTGTAAAATCAGGAGGTAGATACCTTACAGGGTAATTAGATTCAAAACACAGAGAATCCCTCTAGGCAAAACCTTAAGTTACAAAAAAGATACACAGACAGAAATAGTCATTCTATTCAGCACAATTCTTTTCTCAGACATTTAAAGAAATCATAATCTAACGCATACCTAGCTAGATTACTTACTAAAGTTCTAAGACTTCATTCCTGGTCTATCCCTGGCAAAAGCAGTGTACCAACAGACACAGACCCTCTCCCTCCTCCCAGCTTTTGAAAGTATCTTGTCTCCTCATTGGTCATTTTGGTCAGGTGCCAGCGAAGTTACCTTTAGCTTCTTAACCCTTTACAGGTGAGAGGATTTTTCCTCTGGTCAGGAGGGATTTTTAAGGGGTTTACCCTTCCCTTTATATTTATGACAGGGAGGCCCTCAGTCAGCACAGCAGGACTGTCAAGCCAGTTTCCAATGCAGCTCTGCATATACCCACTGATTCAAACATTGGCAAGCCCCAAGATTCATCTAGAGGTCCAAGTTGACTTGGGTGCCCTGGGTATCTTGAACTTTGAGGTCCATGCGGTATTACGACATGCAAGAACTCTCCAGATCTGGTTGAGACTACTGATGAGTATCTTCTCTTTGGGACCATTAGCCCAACAGGCCATGCCAATGACAGTTGCTACTCTCTGGAAGCATCAGGATACCTTCCAGTTTGCTATAAACTGGGAACATCATGCTCTGGTCATCCTAGATATGCCCTGGCTTTCTACCCATGACCCCTGAATTCGCTAGGAACCCTACACTTTTTAGCTCCTGGTATTGCTGGCAATCCTGCCTCCCAGGACCCAAGGACCAAACTGGTACATGCTACAGTTCATGCCACACACTGGAAAACTTTGAACCTCCAGGGAGTGAACCCCCCAGGACCCTCCGGGCCAACCCCAGGCCTGTCTGCTGTGGCTGAGATCACCACAAATACCCTGACTTTGCCAATGGCTTTCACAAGGGAAGGTAGACATACAGCCCCTGCAGCAGAATTACAGCTGCCCAAAGCCAAGATCCCATTCAGCTGAATATATGCGTGTGCACGCACGCTCTCTCTCACACTCTCACACTCACACACAGAGAGAGAGCTTCAGGCCCTCTACACATATTTGCCAGGAGAACCTATCAAAGGGTTTCATCCAGTCATCATCTTTGTACCTGATCCATTTTGTCAAGAAGAGCCACACTACAATTCCAGTGGTAATTGACCATTTAACTATGGTGTCTCATTTTTGTTCCATGCCAGTCACTTCTCTCTGCTCAAGAGACAACCCACCTGTTTGTGAACAAGTTCTTTTGTCTCCACAGCTTGCCTATGGACATGGTATCTCACTGGGCACCATACCTTATTTCCTGCTTCTGGTAGGAATTTTTATGCCACCTGGGTATTGATGCCCAGGTGGCATAAAATGGTCAGGCAGAGTGGGTCAATCAGGTCCAAGACCAATGCATACATAGACTAGAAAGCAATCATCAAGATAATTGGTTGCCTTTGATCCTTCCTGCTGAGTTCACCTACATAAGCAGACTCCTTCTTTGTTAACTATCGTCTCCATCTTCACATTCATCCAAAGATCCACTCCAAAATGTCCATGCCCACTATCACCGAACTCACTGCCCACATCCAGCAGATACACCCCAAGAACTCCAATAGCACTTAGTCACCAAGGCAACTTACAAATGTTATGCCAACTGGTCCCCCTAGCCAACACCCAGCTTTGAGGTACGGGAATAAGGTTTGGTCATCCACCCAGAACCTGTGATCAACTTGCCTTTCTCAAACTGGACCATCAGTACCTAGGGTTCTTCCAGATTATGAAACAGATTAATCCTGTTACATTCAAACTACTGCTACCAGATTATCTCAGGTACTGTGCAGCACAGCAGGTGCCTTTAAACCACTAAAAGTCCTTTAATAGATTACATGGAAGCTACAGATAAGTTTATTTTTGTGTTGACAAAGTGACCCAGGTTTGCTTCTCTGTTACACCAGTATAAATTCAGAGCAACTCCACTGTCTTGTATTGATTTGTCTAGATTTACACTGGTGTAGCAGAGTAACTGGGCCAGATTTTGATGTCACACAACAACACCTGAAAACACATGGTCAGTAATAGACAGAAATGTTTTTCATGAGTGTACAGGCAGATATACACAGTTAACTGGGCTGGAAGCTGAATATTATAAATAGAGAGGAGTCTGAATAGTGCTGGAAGAGACCAAGTGTCTTCCAAGAGCACTTGGTAAAAGAGAACTTGGCTGCCTGTTAGTCTCCCTGTGCAATTCTGAACTGTGATATTTTACTGTTAAAAAACCACTGTAGAAAGTCTATCCCCAGGAATTATACACACATGTGCGCGTGTGTGTGTATATGTAATATAAGAAAATTAGCATAATTAATCCCATGTTTAGTGTGCACGCACTCCCTCTTCCAAAAGAAATTTCCTTGATCTAAGTATGCTAACTACTATGTTTTGTGTAAATTGAATCACAATTAGGTACTTTTTCATCTGTGTTCTGTAAAGTGAATTGGCCTAAGATTACAATTGTAATGGATTGATGGGGTAAGTAAAATGTTCAAGTTTAAAATATACATCTACAATATTAAAATACATAATCTAAGAAAAAATAAAAGTAAAAGAGGCCAATAGAATCATAGAATATTAGGGTTGGAAGAGACCTCAGGAGGTCATCTAGTCCAAACCCCTGCTCAAAGCAGGACCAATCCCCAACTAAATCATCCCAGCCAGGGCTTTGTCAAGCCAGGCCTTAAAAACCTCTAAGGATGGAGATTCCAGTGCTTCACCACCCTCCTAATGAAATAGTGTTTCCTAATATCCAACCTAGACCTCCCCCACTGCAATTTGAAACCATTGCTCCTTGTTCTGTCATCTGCCACCACTAAGAACAGCCTAGCTTCATCCTCTTTGGAACCCCCCTTCAGGTAGTTGAAGGCTGCTATCAAATCCCCCTCCCTCTTCTCTTCTGCAGACTAAATAACCCCAGTTCCCTCAGCCTCTCCTCATAAGTCATGTGCCCCAGCCCCCTAATAATTTTTGTTGCCCTCCGCTGGACTCTCTCCAATTTGTCCACATCCCTTCTGTAGTGCGGGGACCAAAACTGGACACAATACTCCAGGTGTGGCCTCACTAGTGCCGAACAGAGGGGAATAATCACTTCCCTCAATCTACTGGCAATGCTCCTACTAATACAGCCCGATATGCCGTTGGCCTTCTTGGCAACAAGGGCACAATGCTGACTTCAGCTTCTCGTCCACTGTAATCCCCCCAATAAACACCACTAACACATCACGTTTACTTTTGTCACCTAATAATGAGTACAAATATATTAAATCTATATATAGTCAGGCAGTCTTCAGTTGAGATTTATTTCCATTGTTGTATTTCCATTTTTATGCTGCAATCCACTGTAATTTTATGGAAATGCAATATTGAAGTGCAATATTGTGTTGTGTAAAATTTCATTTCAGATCATTACTAACGAGAGAAGAAATCTTTTTTTCACGAATTCAATTCTAAGGCAATAAAATCATCGGTTGGAGGTGAATTTAATCAAATTGATCTCATGCATCTCCCTGAAAACACAAGATTGTTCATTACTCTACCTTTTAGTCCTGTATAGTTTTAGTTAAGTCCTAAGCATTGGGGTTCCCACCTTTCCTCTGTGAGACTGGTCCATCACCTAGTATGTATCACTCTCAGCAAGCTTTCCTGGTATTCAATCCAAACTTCTTAATTTTGTTCTGTTGTTTCTAGTTCTACTTCTGAGTGCCACACTAAGTTCCTCACCCTTCTTCCTGTTTGCACCATTCAAATATGTGTAAATTATGCCTACCCTATATCTTCATTTCATCAAACTGCTCCTATTTTGGATATAAGTGTGTTTGTACAATGTAGGTTCACTATTCATCATTAATCACTGTCAAATGCTGAATCTAACATACAGTGACATTGTGCTCGGGCACTAACTGGTCTCTGGTGAACAAAAGGTTAAATTAGCTCATTGTTCCCTACCCTTGCACAGAGGAAGGACTATAAATTGACCGTGTAGGAAATGTTGCCTAATGCCAAATGTCACACAACAGAGTTGAACCCCAAGCTGGAAGTTTTCTTTGCTTTGAATATATTAAATTTTACTTTTGTTATAAATAGTGACCTTTCTAAGGAGACGATCTTGTTGACTGCAATTGTCTTGTCCTGCCAAGTCATTCAGTGAAAGGAGATTCTCATACCATAGTTTTTTCTCAGAATACCAAAGATATGTCTGACATCAATTGACACACACTGGCTTTTTAATGGTAATTAGAGCTGGTTAGAAAACTGTTTGTTCTGCAGAATAGTTCAACTTCTCATTAGAAAACTTCTTGGCTTTTAACAACCAAAAGCTGAAAACTTTCAATCCAAAACTGCCAAAACCCCAAACTTTCAGTTTCCCTCTGAAAGTTATCAGTTTTCCACCAAATAAAGAAAAACAAACATTTTCTTGAAAAGCAAACTTTTTACATGACTTTTTTCTTGACATAGTTGAAAATCCAATTTCCTGTTGGAGGGCAAAAAAATTGATGGAAAACTTTTAATCGGTCCTAATGATGTCTGCTGTAATGCATTGCAAATTTATTACACCACTGAACTCACAAGTCAAGATATCTGATGCTTATGTTTGTTTCAAGTTTGCCAGATTATCCTTCCATGAGGTGTAACACAAAAGGACTGTGTTCTTTCTGCACTGTAATCAGTTGAGCCAGGTGGTTTGATTTAACTATACAGAGTCACTATAAATGAAAGTAAGTTATAGCATATAGTGGTTTTTAAGTAGAAGATAATTAGTGTATTAAGGGCCCAAGCCTGCAAACCTGACCCAGTTAAAACATTCATTTAAGTCAATGGACATTTTGACTAAATAAAAATTGCAGGATTAGATTCAGTACCTTTAAAAAAGAAATTTTCAGTGTGCATTAATCAAAACATGATTAAATTAGCTGGTTCTAAACTGTCCTGCTTTAAAAATGGATGGACACTGGAAGCAGTTTGTATTTAAAAAAAGAGAGAACTATTGAAACAGAACCCTAGTTTTGTTTCAGCATTTGTGTTAGCAGTTTTGTGTGGCTCTGTGGTATGCCTGGTATGAGGCACTGGTTGTCTCTGCTCAGTTATATTAACTAAACTTAGTGCTATTTTAGAAATGAAACAACAATTAAAAAGTCTATTTTTAGTAGCATTTGATATATTGGTTTTGGTGTTCTCAGAAAAGACAAGCAAAATATAAATGTGGAGTAATTTTAAGGGTTTAAGTGTGTGTGCGTGTGAGAGAGAGAGAGCAAATACGTCAGAACCCAAAGTGGGCATAAATATAACCTCCAGCATTCAAGGCCCATCTCAAAGCAGGTTGAATGAACTTGAATTTATTTATAAATTCTGACATCTCATATTTCTTGGGAGTGACTTGTCCTTGTCCTTCTGACTAATTTATCTAGATGAAGTAACTCATGTATGTTGGTTGATTTTTTTTTTCTTCCCTTCATATCTGAAAGAACAGAAAGTTCAAGCTAGTGTACATATTTCACTGGAACTTCAGAACTTCAGACCTGTTGATTCACCACAGGAAGGAAGTGGTGAGAGGATGAATGTGTTCACTCCCTCTTTTCATAAACAACCTGAGTGTTGAAGTCAGGGATGTATCTTTAACAGGATGGAACAGCTTTTCCTGCTCTCCAGTACTCCAAACTATAGCTTGCTGTAGCCTCTCATAACAAACCTCATCTTGTTGACCACTCCTAATGCAATACCTCTGAGGAAACCTTGTTCCCCCTCCCTGCTCATGTTCCCCAGGGATTTGACCTTTATCTCCATCTGTATTATCCTCTTGGGTGACCTCATCTACTCCTTTGGTGTCTCATCATTTTGGTGCTGACAACTCTCTATTCTGCCTTTTTGGCCCTTATCTCTCTTTCTGAATAAGCTTGTATCTCTCTTTGTCTAGGGTTATAGGAATTGCCATGCTGAGTCAGAACAGTGGTCCACCTAGTCCAGTATCCTGCCTCTGACAGTGATCCATACTTCCTGCTTCCGAGGAAGGATGGGAAATGCTACAGTTGGCTATGTCTCCAATATCACCTCAAGAATATCCTACCACTCCCTCAAATTAAATATGATTAAAACTGAGCAAAAATCTCTCTTTAGTTCTGAAGGAACTCATATGTGAAATTACAGATCTGCTAACTGTGTTATGTAACCTATCATTTAAATCCGCTTCTGTACCAAATGACTGTAGGATAACTAATATGACATCAATTTTTAAAAAGGGCTCCACAGGTGATCCCGGCAATTACAGGCTGGTAAGCCTAACTTCAGTACCTGGAAAACTGGTTGAAACTATAGTAAAGAACAGAATTGTCAGACACCTACATTAACGTGATTTGTTGGGGAAGAGTCAACATGTTTTTTGTAAAGGGAAATAATGCTCACCAATCTACTAGAATTCTTTGAGAGGGGTCAACAAGCATGTAGATAAGGGTGATCCAGTGGCTATAGTGTACTTAGATTTTCAGAAAGCCTTTGACAAGGTCCCTCACAAAGGCTCTTAAACAAAGTAAGTGTCATGGGATAAGAGGGATGGTCCTTTCACGGATCAGTAACTGGATAAAAGATAGGAAACAAAATGTAGGAATAAATGGCCAGTTTTCAGAATGGAAAGAGGTAAATCGTGGTGTCTTTCTGGGGTCTGTAGTGGGACCAGTCCTATTCAACATATTCATAAATGATTTGGAAAAAGGGGTAAACAATGAGGTGGCAAAATTTGCAGATGATACAAAAGTACTCAAGATAGTGAAGTCCAAAGCAGACTGAGAAAAGTTACAAAGGAATCTCGCAAAATTATAAATCAATGGTATGCCCACATCTTGAATACTGTGTACAGATGTGGTCCCCCATATCTCAAAAAAGTTATATTGGAATTGGAAAAGATTCAGAAAAGGGCAACAAAAAATGATTCGGAGTATGGAATAGCTTTCATATGAGGAGAGATTAATAAGACTGGGACTTTTCAGCTTGGAAAAGAGAGGACTAAGGGGGGAATATGATAGAAGGTCTATAAAATCATGACTGGTGTGAGAAAGTAAATAAGGAAGTGTTATTTAGTCCTTCTCATAATACAAGAACTAGGGGTCAGCAAATCTCTGGTAGAAGTCCCTAGGCCCTCCACCCTGCCGCAAGGCAGAAGACCTAAGCTTCCCCCCAGTCTGTTAGGTGGAGGATGGGGGAGAGCATGGGTTGGCTCCATGAGCCACACTTTAACTATAAAAAAGAGCTGCATGTGGGTCACAAGCTGTGGCTTGGCCACCCCTGTAATGATGAACCATAAATTTTTCCTAATAAAATAACAGGAAGAATTAAATATAGTGTTTGTCATGATTCCTGTCTAACCTATTTTGTTTTCCAGGGTTTAGGAAAATTATTGCCTAACCATATACTGTGCAGGGATTAAATGGGACCTGTAGGACTGATTATTTTTTTTTAGCGTGCTAATCTAATATTTTAAAACTTAACACAAATGGAGTACAGCTGACAAACTACACAGTAGCTGCCATGATAAATAGCACTTATGTAACTGTGTTTCTTCAACACCGGGCTAACATTAACAAATGCTCCTAACAATCCAATGAGTTAGGCAAGACTTCTTTTTATCTATATGTGGAAACAAAGATACAGAGAGATTACAATGCTGACAGGTCTCATTGACCTCAGATGGAATTGGGTGCACTCGAAACTTCTGAAAACTAAGCCCTGAGTGAGTTGCCCAAGATAGGCAGTCTCAGAGCCACAATTACAACTTGGAAGACTCCATTCCTGCTTTTAGAGCTGCCTCTACTTTTTCATGTATATGTAAATTGTGTTACCCGAAATTGGGCCAGCTAGTAAGCTTAGGGAGGACTAATGACCCACCAGAGTTTGGCAGAAAGCAGAACATTTATTATACTGATAGCTAAGCTCAAAAGAAGGAGCGGGGTCACACTCGCAAACTCATGCTCCCAGGACAGGCACAGCACTGGAGATGTCAGGATCCTTCAAGGTAAGTGTCCCATGGCGCAGCGATGGATGGTGCGATGAAGGTAAGTCTTCCCGAGGCACGATGAAATGCAACCCAATGAACCACTGGCCAGGCAGTCCAGGCGAAAGGCCTTCACGGGAGGTACAATCTTGTGGGTGCACTTCTGAGCACATGGCCCCTTCCCCTTTTAAAGACCTGCTCCTCATGGCCTGCGACTAGAGATGACTTGGCCACGTCTGGTTGGTCACACTCCACCTCGGGCAGTGTCCATGCACTGGGCATGTGATCGCTGCCTAATCAGAGTCCCGGACACCTTGTCTACCTGGGAGCTCTTCTGATCTTCCAGCTGCTCAAGCAGCCCATTCATCCCACAAGCATTCCAGGAGGGAGGGGGAAAGCCACTTCACAGGTATTCAAAGAGGGAGAGGAGACAAAGTGGGGATGGGGGTGGAGGTGTAACAGACCTTTTGAACCTACAGGTTATACACAGCATAGTCATACAGATCACTGGTGCTCCTACAACAAATTGTACATACTGGAACATTTGTAAAGTATCTACCCAGAATGTATTGTAATGCTTGATTCTCTTTGGTGACTGACAGTTACATTTAAACATGTTATACCAATACCTAACTCTCTGTTTGCTTTTCATCCAAAGATCTCAAAGCACGTTATACAAGTGTGGTGGTATTTTCAGCATTTCACAGATAGAAAACAGACACACGAAATGACTTGTCCAAGGTAACCGAGCATGCCAGTGGTAGAGCTGGAAGTAGAGCCTGTGTCCCCACTCTATCTAGTTGGCCACACACCCTCCCAAATATGTAAGCAATAAGTAAGCAATTACTTAATTGCTTATAATCTCTTGATTTCCTCTCAGGGGCAGATTTTCAGCTTGTATAAATCTGTTTATAGCCATTAAAGTTGATGGAACTTTATAACCGCTCAGTATCTTACCCTAAAATTCTAACACACAAATAAGCAATGAGTACAGTGACCTTGGGCATTCTCTTCATAACTATGTTTACCACAAATATGTTGAAATGTGAGTGTAGGTGGTTGGTGGGTGATGAGGATTATTTGTTCTTTTTAATTGAAAAAGAAAACTGAAAAGTAGCTTTTAAAAGATGTGTGTATGTGGGGGGGGGGGACGGAAGCATATAAAGAAAATCCTAATAATACCTAACTGGGCTCTGTTAGGTGACAGTGAAAGCTATGAGATCATTTACTGGCACTACTATACCTTAAACCTACTCAAATGATCATTCCACTTAGAACATTTATAAAAACAAACTTAAAACTCTACATTCTAAAATAAAATGCTGACATTCCATATGTATAGTGCACAATTAAGTGTGATTGCAGATGACTATAGAGATGTAGCTGACTGTAAATGTCACTTTAAAATTCACAAAACAATTATATAAAATATAGCAGAACTCTTAAGGAAATCACTGACAAAAAGAACTTTTAAAGACTATATTAATCAATGCCACTTCTGCAGAGCCAGGGTTTATTCTATTTTATACCTTGTTTATGCATTTAATGACATGCATCTAAAGATGTCAGGCCTTTATGAAAAAATATATGAAATAGAGTTGTGGAGTGTATGTGCTAATTGACAGAGATGTGATATGGAGAGAAGCTAAATGAATTCTTTCTATTGATCTTCACTGCAGAGGATGTGAGGGAAAGTCCCACACATGAGCCATTTGTTTTTAGGTGACAACACTGAAGAACTGTCCCAGTTTGAGGGGGCAATAGAGTTTTTGGAAGGCATTGATAAATTAATCAGTGAGTCACCAGGACCAGATGGTATTCACTAAAGAGTTGTAAAGGAACTCAAATATGAAATTGCAGAACTACTAAGTGTGGTATGTAACCTATCATGTAAATCACGCTTTGTACCGAATGACAGCAGGATAGCTAATGTGATGCTGATTTTTTTTTTAAAAGGCTCTGGGGGATCCTGGCAATTACAGGCTGGTAAACCAAACTTCAGTACCAGGCCAATTGGTTGAAACTATAGTATAGAACAGAACTATCACACACAGAAATGAACATGATATGTTGGGGAAGGGTCACACAGCTTTTGCAAAGGGAAACTTATGCCTCACCAACCTATTAGAATTCTCTGAAGGTATCAGCAAATGTTTGGACAAGTGTGATCCAGTTGTATATAGCGTACTTGGACTTTGAGAAAGCCTTTGATGCGGTTCCATGCCAAAGGCTCTTTAGCAAAGTAAGAAGTCATGGGATAAGTGAGAAGGTCCACTCATGGATCAGTGACTATATTTTGCTGAGTCATGCTTGAGTTATTTTCAGGGGATGTTCAGACAGCTTCACAGAAATTAATTGACTGTAGTCTAGGAGCATTGAAGAAGGGACTGTTGTAGTGAGAGTGGTAACTGGAAGCAGAGAGGGAGGAGAGCAAGGAATCCTGAGAACAGCCAGCCTTTATGGCAATACTTAGGCTGAAGTCTGTTCTGTGTGATGATTTGAGTTCTCAGTAAAGCCAAACCCTAGGAGAAGGGCCAAGTTAGGATTATATCCAGTGTATGTGTTTACTCCATTCAGAACAGAATTGGAACTCTACATGCTGACATTGCTGTTTCTATCACATGCCATTTGTCCCTTTTATTGTGTGTAAATTCATGTTGTAGTATAGTGTGCATGTACAGTGAATATTTGACGTTTGTAATGGCAAGTGACACATGCTAATAGGGATGAAAACCCCACAATATCTTGAGCATGTACGTGGTACATCAGACATACCATACAAATTTCAGTGCTACAAAGATGAAGCCACTGTACATTTAAATGCAGCATGCTGGCTTCTTCCAGACTTCCTACAAAATAATTTTTTGTAGGACACAGTCATAAGAATCTAATGGTCCCAATGGGCCAGAACTCTCTGCAGCTGCAGAGGGCAGCAGGGCAGGGATTTCCTCCTATTAAATATTCATCTAAATGGGCTTTGCTATTGCAGTGCAGGAGAAAATAAGTATACGTGTGTTGCTTGTACAGGTGAAAGACTATCCCACCTTTCTTTTAGCTAGCCTTTACAAAAAAGATTGGTACTAACAATGATGGTTTTGTTCTTTAGAATCTGCTTTCCTCCTTAAAGTATTAAGTCTCTTATAACACCGCAGAGTGCCTAGTTGTTTCCATGCCACTGGATAGTAGCACTCATTAGGAAATCTCCCTTTCATCATCAGATCTCATAATGTGAGACAATTGACAGGAAAAAGATATTCACTTCTATTGATTAAAAACTGCACAGACTGGTGAATAAAGAAAGAAGAGAGATAGCTGATAGCTTCTCAGAGTTGCAGAGGTTCAAAGGGATTTGCAGTCTTTCCAACCAATATTTGATTTTTTCTTTAATGTAATCACCGACAAATTTCCCCCACCCTAAAGGACCCTGGTGATAAGGGTGCTGGAATCTAAGGCAGTGTCAAATATAAGAGGGCCTGTCCTGCCAAGCACTGAGGGAGCCTCCTGTCGTTACTCAGCACCCCACATGATTGAGCTCACAATGAGTAATTCAACAGGATATGAAAATGGGATGCAAATGGCAATTCACTGTCAGTGTTCAGTGGAATATCACTTAATGCAAATAACAGCCTCAAGTAAGGTTTTTTTTTGTTTTTTTTTAATTAGGTAGCATGCATTCTCTCTCTCTCCTTTCTAAATTTAGCAAATTCTAATAGTAGTAAATGCAGACTTGTGCTAGAGATCTTGGGCATCAAATACATTACATCTTAAACAAGTTTCCCCCGTGACTCTTCCTTGTTGAAATAATAAATGGCAATTTAAAATACCTCTTATCTTGACTTAGTTGATCAATTTTGCATTGCATTGCAGCAGTAATTATTAGAATTAAATTAATACTTAAATATGGGCATATAAGTAAGATATAATGGGAAGATTAAAGGAGCAGGAATTTTAACTGGGGGTCTGATCATGCAGTCTTCATTCATACCAAAATCCTGTTTTATTATCCCTTATTCTTACCAAATCCAAATCTCGGTATTGTTAGTTGCAAAATTAAGTGACTGATGATTGTCTTGGTAAATCTGACCACCACCAGCAGGTAGATATTTATATACAAACAAGCAATGAAAATAAAAATGTCCTCTGTGACATAGGGTGTTTGCAGTGGATTTCATGATTCAAATGTCTTTGCAAAAACATGAAGCATCTGTGTGAAATGTAGGGATCAATGGACCATTTTGGGGGGAAATATGATCTGCATTTTACCTGGCACATTCAGCTAGATTTAAAAATGAAATTCTATCTGAATCTTTTTCATGCTCTGAGGTGTCCAGATAGCTTTTTGTTCTCATTTTGCACCCCTTTGCAATTCCAGATCCTAGCCAAGACCAGAAATGAAAGTATGCAAAATCTTTTTAATTGAAAAAAAGCCTTTTTCTTATGAGCTTACCAGGCTGATTTTTTGCAGACTCAGTGGTTCTGACAGTTTGATACTTCGCTTAAACATCTGAACTTTTGATATTTATTAACAAAATTGAATCCATACCCCTAAAGGGCTTGCATGTAACTTTTATCTATTATGATTCACGGTCTTATCCAAAGTCCACTGAATTCAACAGAGACTGCCATTGGCCTTATGTTGGCTCATGTCCTTGATTTGTGTAATGTAACTCTTTTGTCTTTAGGAGTCTGCTGTGTGCAGCTCCAGGAAGTCATTTTGAGAGGCACCGTTCAGCCTGCTATAGGAGGTGTGTTTTCTCATGGATATGTTGTTTATGTTCTCTCTTTAAGTAAAAGGAAGATAATTTTGATTCTAAGCTTGTGTTTGCTCTTTATCTCTGGGAAAGAATAGCACAAATCTTTTTGGAGGGCCACTCACAGCTAGTCTTAATACTGATATAAAATACCTTGGCCATAAATGTTTGGAGAGGCATTAGATTTAGTTATATAGAGTCAGAGTCAGCGACCCATATTCATATTGAGTAGTACCTTATTCTGTAAGTATTCAGTGGTGTTACATGCAGATTAAGGCACTACTCTTTATGAATAAGGGTTGTAAAGTCTAACCCATAGTTGCAGTTTGTGGAAAGTTACATGTATGAATCCTGTTGTAGGCCCTAAAGGTCACTTTAAGCCTCTGACTCTCCGGGATTTAAACTTCTACAAGCTTTGTCTCGATCTGGTTCTCTACATGAAAGCCGAATTAATTTTAGGGGTTCTACAATGGGTGATTCTGGTAGATTGGATTCCACTTTTTTTTTTTTAAACTGTCAATCTTTTAAAAAAATAAATAAGTAAATCAACAATAGAACTAGACTCCTGCAAAAATCAATCAGATTGTATTGATTGTAAAGTCATGCACTGCATTCAAAGAGCATCATTAACATGCCAGTTATGATTAGATATCTGTTCAGCTTTACTAATTCAAGGACAGAATTTTACAGACTTAGCTAGTTAAAGGTTTTGTATTAAGTACAGTTCTCAAACTTGGTTAATTGCAGATTGTTTAAACAATCTCCACTTAACCATAAATATGTGAAAGATATTGTTTGAAGCCTACATTTTAAAAATAATAGTCTCAGGTCCATTGCACTGCATTTTGTGCAATCATTTACGCCAGAGTGAAGTGAGTGTAAAATGCTATCCGATAACTATGATGGTGGTCTAATACTCACTTTGCACTGATTTAGTTGACGATACAAAGTAAAGAGCAACGGCAAATGTAATGCATGGTTTGGTTATAAAAGCTGAAGGCTAGGTCAGTGGGTTGCTCATCTGGAGATCAGAATGATGGTGTATTAACTACATCAGTACCACACAGAAGTCATTGGTGCTGTGCATAGGCACAGTATCCTACTCACACTGATCACACTCACATACTCGGGCCTTGATCCAGCTTTGTGATCATTCTGTGTGGTAGTATGTAGCTGCTCCTCAGGTGAGTTGTCAGTAGGTGATGGCCCCCTGTGCTTATGCACAACTTATCATAAGGTCAGGGCTAATCTCCTAAAGTAATGAATCCAAAAAGGAATTAGCAATACAATTATCAAAGTGGGTATGTAAAATCTTTCTTTTTCTTCATTTGTTATTCTGATACCTAAATTTATTTGGCAAAAAGACTACTGCAATTCCTTCAAAAACTTCCCATAAAATATTTGTTTTTTACAGACAAAATTTTGCACCTGTACTTCATGCAGGCTTTTTCCTGACAAAATCATGGATGCAATTCACTGGGGGGGGAGAAATGGAGGCTCAGTTTGACAATTAGGCTTCAGGGTGACAACCTGAAGTCAACAGGAGTTTTGCTGTTGGCTTCAATAGGACTAGGATTTCACCCCAGGTTTCTTATTTTATATTAGAGTACCAACACAGAACGTGCATGCTTATTCTGAAGAAACTGGTCATACGTGTGTATATGTGAATAGACTGGTGTGCAATTTTTGCTTTAGAAAGCTCTGTCACTTCCACAAGAGGATAAGAACACACTTGTTGCAAAGAAAGTCATTCAGAAATGTTAAAGATGTTCAAAATGTGTTTTATTACACAGCTTCTTACTCTTGTGGGGAAGTCTTTGTGGATTACATTAATAGTTTAAAAAATGAATACCTGACCTGAATTTAAAAGAAAGTTGAATAGGATCTAAGTAATTTTTGAAAAAACAGCATGATCATTTTCAGATCCTGATCTATGGCTGGGGAGCATTAAACCTATTCAGTTGTTGGTGCCGGTTGTGTGGGTTTGTGTGAGATTAATCTGAATCTTATAGGGACAGGAGTGCTGATGAACACTGAAAAGTACCCAACATAGAACAGGACAACTTGATAGTCTTAAAAGATACCCTTTGTAATGGAGAAATTTTGCTAGGCAAGTATTTGTTTTTGTCTTCCATATGATGCCCACTTTGACTGTGTAGGGGAAACAATAGTGTTTAAATAAATACCCCTCTATGTACTAGCAATGGAAACAAACTACAAAAATCTGGATCTGAATTTCTAACAACCCAAATGTTATGGAGTGTTTAGACCTGAGGGTTTAAATCAGGCTCATCTCTAATACACGCTAAAAGCTAAATTCAACCCAGGCATATAAGAAACCACAGATCCCATTGAAATCCATGTAAATTGCATCCACTTATGCCCGGGATAAATTTGGCCATATAAGTTGGATTGCTTTTGTGTACTTTATTTAAAAAAAAAAATCTGTTCCTTTTGGTATCTTCTTTCATGCTGTCTGAGGCTGCTTGAATGGGGAATATGTTGCTGCTACCATTCTGGCAACTGGAATGGAAAGACCTGTTTGTGGCAGCATTGCATCACTAGTTTCAGAGTAACAGCCGTGTTAGTCTATATTTGCAAAAAGAAAAGGAGTACTTGTGGCACCTTAGAGTTTTTATAAAACGTTTTCTCTCCCCCCACCCCATTCTCCTGCTGGTAATAGCTTATCTAAAGTGATCACTCTCCTTACAATGTGTATGATAATCAAGATGGGCCATTTCCAGCACAAATCCAGGGTTTAACAAAAACGTCTGGGGGTTGGGGGGGTCGGGAAAAAACAAGGGGAAATAGGTTACCTTGCATAATGACTTAGCCACTCCCAGTCTCTATTCAAGCCTAAATTAATTGTATCCAATTTGCAAATGAATTCCAATTCAACAGTCTCTCGCTGGAGTCTGGTCTTGAAGTTTTTGTGTTGTAATATCGCAACTTTCATGTCTGTAATCGCGTGACCAGAGAGATTGAAGTGTTCTCCAACTGGTTTATGAATGTTATAATTCTTGACATCTGATTTGTGTACATTTATTCTTTTACGTAGAGACTGTCCAGTTTGCCCAATGTACATGGCAGAGGGGCATTGCTGGCACATGATGGCATATATCACATTGGTGGATGTGCAGGTGAACGAGCCTCTGATAGTGTGGCTGATGTTGTTATTAGGCCCTGTGATGGTGTCCCCTGAATAGATATGTGGGCACAATTGGCAACGGGCTTTGTTGCAAGGATAGGTTCCTGGGTTAGTGGTTCTGTTGTGTGCTATGTGGTTGCTGGTGAGTATTTGCTTCAGGTTGGGGGGCTGTCTGTAGGCAAGGACTGGCCTGTCTCCCAAGATTTGTGAGAGTGCTGGGTCATCCTTCATGATAGGTTGTAGATCCTTAATAACGCGTTGGAGGGGTTTTAGTTGGGGGCTGAAGGTGACGGCTAGTGGCGTTCTGTTATTTTCTTTGTTAGGCGTGTCCTGTAGTAGGAGACTTCTGGGAACTCTTCTGGCTCTATCAGTCTGTTTCTTCACTTCCGCAGGTGGGTATTATAGTTGTAAGAATGCTTGATAGAGATCTTGTAGGTATTTGTCTCTGTCTGAGGGATTGGAGCAAATGCGGTTATATCGCAGAGCTTGACTGTAGACAATGGATCGTGTGGTGTGGTCAGGGTAAAAGCTGGAGGCATGTTGGTAGGAATAGCGGTCAGTAGGTTTCCAGTATAGGGTGGTGTTTATGTGACCAATGTTTATTAGCACTGTAGTGTCCAGGAAGTGGATCTCTTGTGTAGACTGGACCAGGCTGAGGTTGATGGTGGGATGGAAATTGTTGAAATCATGGTGGAATTCCTCAAGGGCTTCTTTTCCATGGGTCCAGATGGGCCTAACAACATCAGCCACACTATCAGAGGCTCGTTCACCTGCACATCCACCAATGTGATATATGCCATCATGTGCCAGCAATGCCCCTCTGCCATGTACATTGGGCAAACTGGACAGTCTCTACGTAAAAGAATAAATGAACACAAATCAGATGTCAAGAATTATAACATTCATAAACCAGTCGGAGAACACTTCAATCTCTCTGGTCACGTGATTACAGACATGAAAGTTGCGATATTACAACACAAAAACTTCAAGACCAGACTCCAGCGAGAGACTGTTGAATTGGAATTCATTTGCAAATTGGATACAATTAACTTAGGCTTGAATAGAGACTGGGAGTGGCTAAGTCATTATGCAAGGTAACCTATTTCCCCTTGTTTTTTCCTCCTCCCCGCGACGTTCTTGTTAAACCCTGGATTTGTGCTGGAAATGGCCCAACTTGTTTATCAGACACATTGTAAGGAGAGTGATCACTTTAGATAAGCTATTACCAGCAGGAGAGTGGGGTGGGGGGAGAGAAAACCTTTTGTAGTGGTAAACACCTATTTTTTCATGCTTTGTGTGTATAAAAAGATCTTCTGTACTTTCCACAGTATGCATCCGATGAAGTGAGCTGTAGCTCACGAAAGCTTATGCTCAAATAAATTGGTTAGTCTCTAAGGTGCCACAAGTACTCCTTTTGTTATTGCATCACTAGTTAGCCAGTTCAAGTCTTCTCCTCAGCTACTTCAGCACTACTTCAAGATTTCCCTCTATTACATCTTGACATCCCCTATGTTTACTTAAGTATCCCAAGACACTGATGCAGGGCAGACTGGTTACTCATTACATGTGATGTTCTTTGGCAGGATCCTCCTTTCTAAGACTCAGCTGCACAGAGTAGCTGGTAGTGCTTTGTGACCTTCTGCAGAAGAACTTTACTGCTAGATTTACTGGAATTAAACTAGAAAGCTACATTTTTTCATGTAATGAACTAACGTGATTATTTCTCTACCAATCGAAGGTAGCTGAAGGAATTAAGACTGGGTTTGCGTTCTCTTCCTGACCAGAAACACAGTTACTCGCAGGCTGCAGGACAGATAAGAGAACTTCCTGGGGGCCATCTCTGCTTTGTATTTATAATCAGGAGGCTTATGTTATGCCATTCTTTGCTCCCAATATCTTATTTTTTTCTTTTGTTTCCCTCGCAGCAGGTCTTACATATAAAACACATTTAAAATACCCAAAAGTTTGGTAACATGCAAAAAGAGTCATCGCTTGGGTTCATGTTTCATTCCCTCACCAGTGTGAATTAGTGAGGATAAAACTGTTATCTCACCTACATTTGCTAAGTTCCAAGTTTCTAACAAACCTACCATGTGTTCTCAACAGGGAGACAACCTTCAACACCAAAAGAATAGGTCTGTCAGTTGAGCTGAAAAATTAACTAAAGAAGTTGCTGAACACTAGTCTTTAGAGTCTGTCACTGGAGGGAAACATGCTCATGCTACTTAGCCAGCAGTTACATTATATTATCACATTTTTTATTATTGGCAATGTGCAGACACGATCAGAAATCAATTTTGGTTTGTTCCAATGACCGAAGTAACAATTTGAACTGGCTGCTTGTTGTCTGCTTAGGCAATTCTGAGACTTAGATAACTGCCTGTTTGAAAGTGATAATTTTTGAAGAATCTTCTTACTTCTGCCATCCTTTTTATGTTGGTTGTATCGGGAAGAAACAAAGGAATTATGGAGTGGAGTTAATATACTAGGAGAGGTTTTCAACAGGATGGTTCATCTTGGTTTGAAATACCATTAAGAAAGAGTAGGTTCATGTGAAAATTTCAAAACAAACAAAAGCGCAATCACCTCTGTGGGAAGCAGTTGAGAGTATTGGTGTAAATGTATTCATGGTATTCCTAGAAACACTGAAAACCACAGCAACTAGATATGGACTGTGAGGGGCTTCCACTACTATTCTTTAGACAAGATAAAGTTTCTTCGGAAAGATGTGATTAGTGTTATGTGATTTAAGATTAGTAATAATGAGTACCCAGACTGATCAAAATGCTCATTTCAGGTAGCACTGGTGGGGAAAATAGTTGAAAATAAAATTTCATAAACATTTTCAACCTTCTCCTCATATTTTTCACTGAAACAATTTTTTTAAAAAAGTTTGAAATTGAAAAAAAATTGGAAATTTTTATTTCTCTCCTTTTTTCATCCAATTTTCCCCTCCCCCTTCCAGCTCTTTTATTGTGTGTATGGGGGAAATAAAGAAAAGAGAAGAGAAAGGAAGGGGGAACCCTACAAAAAAATCATTTTCAACCCCCCTCTCCCCAAAACAAAACCCACTCCAAACTTTGGAACAATACTGAATTGTTTTGTGAAAAGGTTTAGTTCATTTTTCATTGAATAAATGTCATCCCGTTCTAATTTCAGGTTTATGCTTTTTGATGCCTTTAAACGGATGCAAAAATAGAAGTAAAAGAACCTTCCCTCCCCTCCAGTTCTCACCTGCCTCCTACTTCAACACAGATAATGACTTTTAGCATACTCATGTACTAGTTACATTATTTCCTCATGCAGTTACTCCCATTCTTCTGCCACCTTCCCCTTCTAACAAAGCAAAGAGCTCTGTGTTTGACATACAGAACTGATGTCATCATCCAATATTTCACTGGGCCTCTTTGACATGTAGAAGGAAATAATGCAGCTCCATATTGCAAAGGTAAATAGCTCTACTGGCAGAAAAAATCTTCCAGGATCAATTCTTAAATCTCTTCTGAAATTACACTTACACTTTGTATAGTGTTGTCAAGAGGGGAGATAGACTGTCCAACACTGTTTGAATTTAGCTTATCTACTACTGTTTTTGAAGTTATTCCACATACAGTGGGTTATCTTGAAATAAAACCATTATGCTGGTTTGAAGCTGCACAGTAAATGACTGCCTGCCTGCAATTTACAATATATTTTATCCCAAACTACCAGTACCAAGCTGGTGCAGTTAAAAATATAACTGAATGGCAATTTGGGGATGAATGTTCATTGTACAGGTGTATTATTAACAAATATGTAGTGTTCTCAGTTTAATTCCCTAAATCAAGTAGCTGAAATATGGATGGCTAACTTTTATGAGCACATGTCCCCTTTCCTGCTGAACCAACAGTAAAGTGTTGAGTTGGATATTGTACATTGAATTGGAACCAATGTGATACAGGCATGTGACGCTCCCAGAAAATATGCACTGATCACCTATTGACAGTTTTCAGGTTGATTACTACATATATTTTAATTTTTAAAAAAGTCAAATGAAAAACTACAAACAGTTCACATAAGGCCTGATTCTCCAGTCTGTGCCAAGTAGTATTCTTAGAGCTGCTTCTGTACAGCTCAAACTTTCAGCAGAGCCAGGTGGCTCCAAAAGGATGGAGAAATTGTCCTGCTATTCTGGTACTAAAAAGAGCAGGGCTCAATTCCCTGCTCTGTCACAGACTTCCTGTGTGACAATGGGCAAGTTATCTAGCGCCCCCCCCCCCCATATCTGTAAAATGGGGACCAAAGATTTTCCTTTCCTCAGAATTGGTGTGAGGATCAAAAACATTACTATGATACCTGTATGCCTTACCATTTTGAATGTGTCCAGATAAGTACTTAAGGCAGATCGGGAAACCTCTGAGACTGAGAAACTTTTGGTTCAATCTGAGTTGTCATTCAAGCTAGGGTTGCCAATTTCCTAATCGCACAAAACTGAACATCCTAGTCCCACCCCTTCCCTGAGGCCCCACACCCCACTCACTACATTCACCCTCCCTCACTTTCACTGGTCTGGGGCAGGGGGATGAGGTGTGGGAGGGGGTAAGGGCTCTAACTGGGGGTGAAGGCTCCAGGGTGTGGCCAGAAATGAGGGGTTCAGGGTGCAGGAGGGGGCTCTAGGCTGGGGCAGGGAGTTGGGGTGCAGGCAAAGGCTCTGGCTGATGGTGAGGGCTCTGGGGTGGGGCTGGGGATGAGGGGGTTGGGGTGCAGGAGGGGGGCTCCAGGCTGGTGGGTAGTGCCGAGGGATTCGGAGTGCGGGAGAGTGCTGCAGGTTGAGGCAGAGGTTGGGATGAGGGCTACAGGGTGTGGGAGGGGGCTCTGGGCTTGGGAAAGGGTTGGGGTGTGGGCTCAAGGGGTGTGGGGTGCAGGAGGGGCTTCGGGTTTGGGGGTGCTCAGGGTTGGGGGGGTTGGGCCTCGGGGTTGGGGCACAGGCTTACCGCCTGCAGCTCTCGGTCAATGGCGCAGCAGGGGTGCTAAGTCAGGCTTTCTGCCTGTCCTGGCACCATGGACTGCGCTGCGCCCCAGAAGCAGCCAGCAGCAGGTCTGGCTCCGGGGCAGAGGCACACAGGCAGCTCTGCACGCTGCTCTCCCCTGCAGGCACTGCCCCCCCCGGCCCGAGCCTATTGGCCGGTTCCCAGCCAATGGGAGTTCGGAGCCGGTTCTCAGGGTGGGGGCAGCGTGCAGAGCCCCACCCTGCTTAGGAGCCAGACCAGGTGGCCGCTTCCGGGGTGCAGTGTGGTGTCAGAACAGGTAGGGACTAGCCTGCCTTAGCCGAGCAGCACCACCGACCAGACTTTTAACGGCCTGGTCGGTGGTGCTGACCAGAGCCACCAGGGTCCCTTTTTGACCAGCTGTTCTGGTTGAAAACTGAACACCTGGTCACCCTAATTCAAGTAGATACTCAGATTTTCATGTGGTTGGTTCTTATTCATCTGATCCTGTTCACTGATTCTTATTTAAAAATTGATTTGTATTCCTGATTTCATTAGGCCAAACTTTCTGGTGGTATAATTCCGATGAAGAGAGTTTAACCTGATGTGTTGGAGAGAGAATTATCTACTAAAATATTATTATATGGGATTTATTATCTTAAATAATATTACATATGAAGAAATTTAAAAGCACCAGCACTTCCAAGCAATATACTATTGAGAATATAAAACAGAGTTCTCTGCAGACAGTTTGTAGTAAAATCCTAACTAGCCTGTAATGTAAGCTAAAGGGTTTTTAGAGACTCCAATGTATTCAGGAAGTCTCTTTGTTTAGATAAGCAATAAATATTTCTTTCTTCAGGAGCCTGCAAAATTTCAACAATGGGAGTGGGGGAAAGTAACAGTTTCTTTTCAAGTTAAAAATACCTGGCTTGACTGAATTTGTGTTGAGATAATCCATGTCAGTGCCCACCAACCATAAACTGATTATGGGAAGGAAAAGACAACTACTGTCCTTTCATAAGCAAGGAGAATCTTCCACTAATACAGTATACATCAGAGCACATTTCCTATTAAGCTATGACTCTTTGAGCCCCGATGTATTTTGCCTGTATATAAAGTATGCACATTTAGCTAACATCTTATTGCACTGTATTTTTTTCTGTATTTCCATTCCTACTTTAGAAATACTACCAGGAGAAATGAATATATCAGATGCAAAAACCAGGTAAACATTACATTGTATACGGACACACACTAGGTCACCTAGTCTTATATACCAATCAGCCATCTTACACTTTCTAGTAGTCCTCATGATTCACATAATTAGCGCCTGTTTTATTAGACTTGGTTGGAATATTCATGTTCTTTACTCATATCTATTACAAAATAAAGAACTCAGGAACAGATTTTCAGCCCCAGATTTGCAATTTCAGAAAGTTGCATGGGAGAATCCTCTGGTGGTATAGGGCTGGGGCAGTGGCACTAATTCCCCTTCTTGCTCTCCCAGTGTGTGTGTGTGGGTGAGGAGGAGGTGACCAGAGGAAAAGAGGTGAAGCCAACGTGCCTCTGTTGATCTCCAGTTGCCACAAGAGCTCTGAGGAGTCATGGTTAGGTAGGCACAAATTAGAAGAGTTCTTTTTCTAATTTATTACAAAGACTTGGGGAAACCATAAAGGTGGCTTAAACCCACTTTTGTATCCACTTCCGTCCCCTTCTTGTATGCCAAATCCTTCTCAAAGTATATGGCTCTTAAGTTCTAAAAGAGAGTCTGTATTCACAAAAAGAAAAGGAGTACTTGCGGCACCTTAGAGACTAACCAATTTATTTGAGCATAAGCTTTCGTGAGCTACGAAAGCTTATGCTCAAATAAATTGGTTAGTCTCTAAGGTGCCGCAAGTACTCCTTTTCTTTTTGTGAATACAGACTAACACGGCTGTTACTCTGAAACCAGTCTGTATTCAGTAGTACTCCAAGTTATCGTCTATCTTTCCTAGAATGTTTGTGCATATGGAAGTTTCTATAGCAAATGAATAAAGGCAGCATTTTTATTTTTACAACTCCAGCATTATTCTCCTTGGGTCCTCATAACTGCTTCTCACAACATCTGCACACATGTGATTGCCCAATCACTGCACATTGCCAGGACACTGAAAGAATGTTTGTGCTCAGGTAACTGGCATCACAGGAGATGCTTCATATTTTGAGAGTCTCTGCCACAGTCATAGGTATTGGGGCCAGAGCTGTAGCCACACTTGATTGTCTCTCTAGACTGGCCAACTCCAGTGCAGAATCAATTAAGGCAATGTCATATAGTCCAGAAGTGATCAGCACCAGGTAGAAGGTGCTCAACTGGTTGGAACCAGATCACAACAGCTACAGGTTCATTTTTTACTTTAGCTTGCCATAACTGAACCCTGGTCTCTTTGGGTGACAATTTAAGGGGTTTAATGGTGGGAGGAAAACTTTGTCATTACTTCAGTTGACTCAGTGTCTGTGGTTGTGCCATATAATAGAGGTCTTGAGTGCATAAGACAATGCACCTACCCACTTCCTGGCATATTAAGGAGGAGCAATATCTGCAAGGGTGTAGAAGCTTTTGGCATGTAGAAGCTGTTCACGCCAACACTAAACAGGCCTATTCTCCAGAGGAGAAGCAAAATGCCAGTGCTGTTGGTCACAGAGCAGAGTGGTTTGCACCCCATTTTGATGTAACCATCTTGCTGAGAATGTTAGCATATGAAACAACCTTCACTTTAGTTTTCTCGATGTGGGCTCTAAAGGGGAGCATGCAGTCAAGAGTAACACTGATGGTATTTATGGAATGAATAAGTTTTGTCCCCAGTCAGCTGATGTTAACTATTCTTGGCTTTTGAGATGGAATGCACTGACTTGAGTCTTTTTTTTGGATTTGCATGCAGTTGGTTGGCTGCATAGTACTTGTCTTGGATGTTAAGTGCATTCACCAAGATTCTCTCTCATAGAGAAACTCATAAGCCAAACTCCTTGTGCTGTGTAGTGATGCACATATCATCAAATAGCAATGTACGCCAGAGTAGCTTGGGTAGTCATTTGTATAGATGTTGAATAATGCACATGCTAAGTTGCTACCTTGTGGGAGGCAATTTTTATGACATCGCCATCATCTATGTTTGTCACAAAAGTTCATGAAGAATCTTCGACTCTCCACAATGGTCTGTTTTTTAACTTTGTGAAGTGATGGTTATTCATTACCATTAGTACGTTGGCAAGGAACCCATGAGGACTGGACTGTACCATAAGCAGCTGGGATATCAACAAATACTGCTCCCATAATCAATCCTCTGTCATATCCATCTCTGATATGTTTAATTCAGAATCTGTCCAAAGCATGACTTAGTCGGGTGAAAGCCAGCCTGTTTGTTGATAAGAAATAGTTCAATAATTGGTGTAAAACAATGTAACCGTTCTCGCTCAGACCATTTTAAAATAAATTGAAAGTTTTTTGGGTCAGATGGTTCCTCAGACTTCAAAGGGCCTCTACCTTGGTTCGTTGTGAGATTTTCAGTAACTTGAGCTGAATGAGGCAGTTATTTGAATATACTGAGGGGCCACTTCTGTATATTTTTGATCTGCTCAGTTTGGATGCCATCTAATACTGCTGTGTTCCCTGTTCTCAGGGCATAAATGCCAGCGTCCAATCCCAACATGGAGCAGGGAACTATAAAATCTAGATTGCTGTGTGTATCTGGGGGCATTTGCCAAAGTGATGACCAGTTAGTAGTGGTCTGCTTAACCTCCCCATTGAGTAGCATTTGGTGGGCAATCTGAACAGCTGAGATGTTGAGATGTCCACACGTCTTTGTATTGTTGGAAAGTCTATATATGGTCAACTATGCTTTTTTGCTGTTGTGGGTCAGACCCCTGGATTCTACCAAGTTTTGCTGGAATTTTAGGCACTTTTGAGCAATTTCTGACAGTGGATTTTTATCAGCGGCTGGCTATTGTGTCCTCTCCAAAAGGGTTGTCTTGGAATTTTGCTTGTGTACCTCATACAGTATGGTTGACTGTATGGGGTGTTAAGTTGGGGGTATATTGTCTCCAACATCCAAAAGATATGGGTCGTCTTCTAGATAGACATACAGCATCAGCAAAGTGGCTGTAGTTCTCAGGTATCATTTTAATTGGTCTGACAACTATGTCAAGATCTGTGGAGAATGATGGCCAGTTTGCTCTCTAGAAGTTGAAGCAATGTTGGAATACCAGAATTTATCTTAATTCCAATTAGAGAATGGTAGTGTGACCTCAGAACTGGGTCTATCACCAATTTTGTACGTGCGAGAGCTAATATAGTTCTAAAAAGGCAGGTCAGGGTTATACCCATGCTTCCACTAACCACTGTTAAAAGAACTTGGTAGCTTCATGTGATTGAATTGGTCTAAGCTGATGAGCAACTGCCTATGTCTCGTGGTCAAATTTCCATCGACATTGTTCTCTGCCTAGCTCCACTGTGTGCTGTGGCTGTTGAAATTGCCAATTATGATGCATGGTATAGTTCATCATTGAAATTAAAAATTGTGTCTCTGGTGACTTGTAGATGTGGAGATATTGTCGAGCTCAATGGTGTGAAGCTTAGTGGTATTCGCTTCTGTTTTATAGGAGGATGCAATCCTGATGCTTGGCTTAACAAATCTGGTTCTGCCATATTGAATGTTTGGTCTCTCAACAGCCAGCATAATTCCTGTAATCCACAGTGAATCCTGTAGGCAGAGAACATGGCACAATTGTTTTGTGCAATCATATCCTGTTTACTAGCTGATGCTGACAATACTTCAAAGTTTATGGAGAGAACAGTTAGTGCTCATCCAACAAAGGATCCTTGCTATCCAGGCTCGGATGCAATGTCTTGTTGATGTCTGCCTTTGTTTTGTAGCTTCAGAGTACAGTAATTAGAAGTAGGGAAATGGCAGTATGAGGTATTAAGCAGGATTTGCAACCTTTAAGGCTGACCAGGACTGCCACATGAAGGCTTTTGCTGTGGCCCTCAGCCTGGTCTAACTTCGTTCACCTTCCTTCTCAGAGGGGAAAGTTGTCTGTCTTTTGGAGGGATATTATCTATCATAATAAATTATAGAGCTGTGTGAAACTTGGCTTGCTCCATTTTCAGGTGCTCATGTGAATGTTTCCTTTGGTTTGATCTGTTGGCAATGACCATCCCTGAGTTTGGTTATTTGTTTCAAACGAACTTCCTAAACCCAACGTGAGATTGGTTCAGAATCAGAGTTTCACTTTGTTGTGCCAAATATTGATTTTAAAAAAAAACTATGAACTTGCTCAGATTCATTTGAAATGGGGCTCAGAGACTGATGAATTCTTTATCATATTGTGATCCGAGTGTAGAGTTTGTAGAAAAGTCCAGATTTGGTGGGCAGATCATGGTATCAAAAGTCCAGATCATGGTATCTTAGTCTTTGGTGTGGAAAATTTGCACATGGCAATTACCAGGATTTGTGTGTATAAAGAAACAATTTTGTTTATAAAAATGTTTGTTATATTCTAGTTGCAGTTGTAATTTTTCAGTAATGCTGCCATCTACTGGGCACATTTTTTTCATGCTGTTACATTTGGGTGTACTTTGAACATGTGCATCATTCAAGTTGGAGCTAGGTATATTTGGTCTATTCTTTGAACAGCCTTGGCATGTACTCCTGATCTTGTCCTGCACCTCATATCATTTGTGACTGATTTATTCACTTGGTGTAACAATCCATTACTACAAAAGATAAAGTGATAGTGGATTGTGGCATCATTGTATGAGTCAGATGAGAAAATTAAGAAAAATTTAGATTGAGATTACTATAATTAGCGATGATGAAAAAGGAACGAATGAAATGCTTACTGCATGCTACTCTTAAAGTGAATTATATATGCACTTTTTAGAGCATGGTTCCAAGGAATGGTTCTGGTTCTTTGCTTTGTTCTTTTGCCTCAAATTTAGAGGAATTTGCTTTATGGCCAAATCTAATTTTTTTGTGTTTTGATGTTACAAAAGCTTGCCGGGTTTTTGGAAAGGATTTTTTTAAAAAAATGCTATTGTAATAAATAAATTCTCTGGAAAGACAATGATTTCAAATGTAATTGTCCCAAACCGAACAGTGTTTTGTTTTGGTTTGAATTAAACTATAACCCAGTGAGTCAAACAATAGAAGAATATATTCATCAAAATTTTGTCAAAAAATTTTGTTGAAAAATAATGTTTTGTACAAAAGTAATTTCTCACAAAAATCTTAATTTTTAAAGAATATTTCAAAACACAATTTTGAAAGTACTTACTTTCAAAAAGATTTTATTTGAATCCCCATCGTCTTGGTTATTGTTGGAAAATGTTCAATGGCAGAGTTGAAGCCTGACAAATCCAGACTGGAAATAAGATTTTAACTGTAAGAAAAAATTAACCATTGGAACAAAGGCTCATGGTTGATTCTCCTTCCCTGCTCATTTCTAAATCAAAATTGGATGTCTTTTTTTTTCTGAAAGATATGCTGTAGGAATTATTTTGGGAAAGTTCTATGGCCTGTGGTATACAGGAGGTCAGATTAGATGATCACAGTGGTCCTTTCTGCCCTTGGAATCTATTAAAACAATGTGAGGTTTTTTTCACACTTTCTTAATTTATTCTAATCCTCCCCCGCTCCTCCCCTCCCCCCAAATTCCCTCCTGGGAAGTTTGCCTCAAAACTCCCATAAAAAAATGCCATTTTCTAGCCAGCTCTAGTCAGAACTGAATTGACTGCCAATCCAAAATCTAAAAGTGAAAATCTCTGAATAAATATATGCAATCTGGCAGTTTCACATACCAAGAGCTAAATTCTGCTCTGTTACACCCTTATATCCCCAGTGAAATCAATGAGGTGGCACAAATGCAATAGTTATTAGAGCACTCCAGTAGAATTTGTCTACCAGTAATTCTATTACCAGGCTAATATGTATGTTTGGTGCATATATATCTATTGTTGACTGTCCAGTTGCTCAAATTGTAAATGAACACTGATTTCCCCCCCCCCTATAAAACCAGTGGCTAATGCCAGTTCCCCTGTTAAAGCAAATATCTTATATAATGGGTTTGGTCTAGCTCACCATTCAGGACCACAATCATTGGTCCCTGGAGCTCTTTATGGTGACCCATAGAGCCACTCAAGTCAAATACACAAAGTAAAGTGGTGCCAAGAATTAAAATGTCGAAGGGATGCTAGTCTGGACATTGTTCAGTTTTGAACACATTGGCTCAGATCCTCAGCTGCTGTAAATGGACATATCTTCATTGGCTTTGGTTTGGCCCACAGTTTTTCTAGTTAGATACTTCAAAACATGGTGAGGGCACTCAACTCATCTCTTCCAGCAAAACCAACTTCAGATTCACTTCCTAATTACACCATAGATGAAAAGCTGACCTATTCTGGATTTGGAATGAACTACATATTAGCTTTAGCTGACTTTCTTGTCCTGTTTGATATTGTCATTCTTTTGGTCCCATGTGCAGTAAAGTTTTAGTTATAGTGGAACATAAACCATGAAGTGGATTGTTTGAAATTGCATTGGTTTTAATAAAATCTATTTGTATTTATCTTCAATGTGTCAAATGGTGACTCCCAGGGATCTATTCTGGGGTAAACTACTACACTTTGGAGTCCTTATTAAGCAGTACTTGGTGTGCCCTCTTACTTCTTCTTCAATCCTTGCTGTCTAACCTGCTCAGCTAAAATTCTAAGCTTGACTGGCTAGGAATTCAATGGACTGCTTTTCTCCAAATTGCTGTTGATTAGCACATGACACTGTTGCAAAAGTTGAACCTCCCTGGTAATGCTCTGCTTTACTCAGGCTGATCTAGAATGAGGTAATTTAAATTTCTGAAACGGCCAAAAGTATGCTTTGTCATGTCATTCTTGTAGTGCAGTGATTTTGCTGGTTCATTTACATCAGGTAAATTGATTTAAAATGCTAGCTCTTCAATAGGGTAACAATCTCAAATATAGAACTTTTCTCATTTGTATGCATCAGGCAGGTTTAAATTCTTACGGCTCAGTCAGAACGACTTAGTTTTAAACCCTAGATTTTATTATATTTGTTAACAATTTCATATTATACCTCTGTCATCTACATTTGTGAAGCCTTAAAATTATACCTGCCCTACTAGGGTAAATTCCACTAATACCTTATTTTTGTCACAGTGGCTTTTCTTTCCAATAGGTCAGGTGGATTTTAAGCCTACAATCTTCAAAACTCACCGCAACAAGTTCCTATCTTTAGGACAAAGTAATATATAACCTTGTTCAAGACCCTTTTCAGGTCTAAAAAATGGTAGTTTGAGGTGCATGGGAGAATCTGTTTGGAAAGTAGATGTATTTCTTTCTTTGAATCCATCCCTTGGTACTTTTAATTTAAAAAAGTTTTCTTCTCTGTTTGGTTCATGGTAAATGTGCCTATTGGTCTTCTGAGCTGACCTCCTTGGCGATTTCACTGAACTTGCCTAGGAGGATGCTCACATCGCAGCGAACCCTATACATGTGTTTGTATTGTACTGCATAATGGTCATTTTGGACTTGTCACAAGCCCAAAATGGGACCTACTGAATCCTGATAGATTTGTAAATTAGCATCAGACATTGAAGATGTCATTTTGTTAGTATTTGCTTTATAATTGCAGGAGTTAACGCTGCTGTTTCATCCCAGCCAAGTCACGGCTTTAACTCCTTTTACTCTTGCACTGTCTTAGAGCCTTAAAATTACATATTTCTAGCCTTGCAGGATGAATTGTGTTGCTTAACCTTGAGTAATCATGAAAAGACATTCTCTTCTTGAAGAATGGGTATATATTTAAGGCTGTGGGACAGACTTAAGTTGTAATTCAGACTAATTTTCCTTAAACACATTGGACATGATTCTCAGTTACACTGAAGCCCTCCCTCTTTCTTCCACTTTGGCAATGAAAAGGAGCTCTAAAGGTGGTGGAAACTGTTCCCAGAGACTCTTCCCTGTATGGGGGTCCTCCACAGCTGCTACAGAACTGATATAAGGGCTCTAAAAGAGCCATGGTCCCAATTCTGGGCATTGGAGACTGGGAGGAGGTATGAGAACATTGTTCTAAGGCTGTTTTCAGATTACCACAAAAGACCAGATGTTAGAGTAGCCTGAGGCAACTCTAATTTACAACAGGTTTGAACAGGCTTTTAGTTGATACAGAACATGGAGGAGTGCAAAGATGTCTTACCCACAACCACTTCTGTTCCTGTCCCAAGTACAAGAATGCAGTAACTAAGAATGCAGTGGAACTGAGTTGAATTTGGCCCATTGAGCTTTTGTAGCCTATGTCTAAAGTGTGCCAAAGGTTGGTAAAGCACTATCTCTGCCTTTAAAATAAACAATGACTCTTCTGTGTTTTAGTTCTTGAATACTGAACTGAATAAAATTAACAATTTAATACATTACATAAACTGTGTGTTAACCTTATAAAGCTAGGATTTGCAGACTTTAAACAGTTTAGAAAATTTCATGATAAAATTATCTGCTTTCCCTCACAGTATGTAAAATATAGGAGTATAATTTTTCTTCAGGATGTAAAAATGTAATAGTTAAGGCCTGAACTCACTAAACTGAGCCCCCATGACTACTGACCAACAGAAACAAAAGCTGTTTGCTATATCCCGATGAACATTACTACTTTTTATTCTGAAGGCTGTCTCTCTCCATGGTGGGGTTATGTGGTATTTGGCTGCTCCCTTGTGATTGCTCTTAGCACTATTAGAAATGATGTAGAAAAGAGTATGGGCCTGATCCATTGAAGTCAGTGCAAGTCTTTCCAGTGACTTCAATGAGATTTTAATCTGCCCCTAAGTGAGCAAGTGTTAAACAAGAATGACTGCTATGGAACCCAGATCCCTCGGAGGGAGGCTATGAAAAGGATTGATAATTGCCAGTAGTGGAGTAGTTCATTGGCATCTTTCAATTGTTGCTGCTGAGATTACCCTTGAATATCAACATAGTGCAGAGCCAGTATCTGTAGCTTCCAAGACTTTTATTATCTATAAAGCTATGGTTCTTGTGCTATATTATGCACTTCTAAAAGGCAGGCTTCCATTTTTCTACTAGATCATATTCAACAATGAATGTTTTGACGCGAGAATATTTTCCCTTTTGTTTATAGATGAGAATGTAAATATAGCTTTTTCTATTCCACATAGGTTCTTATACTGCACTTATCACCCTAGTATCTGAGCATCACTTGGTACCAGACTAAGGTTGCCAGGCATCTGGTTTTTGAATTGAGCACCTGGTACAAAAACAGCTCTGATCAGCACAGCTGACTGGGTTGCTAAAAGTCTGGTTGGCCGCAGCACCAGTGGAACAGGCAGGTCCTGTGCCCGGCTCCACACAGCTCATGGGAAGTGGCTGGCATGTCTCTCTGGCCCCTAGGTGGAGGGGTGGCCGGGGACTGCTTGCTGTCCCCACCTGCAGGCTTAGCCTATTTTCAATACATACTTTTGTTCTTTTTTTATTGTTTAGTTTCAATAACTTCAATTATTATATCTATAAGCATGCTTAACTGATAGATTATATTTTAAACAAAACTATAAATCCCCTGGTATCAGATCAGGGGTCAACAGAAAGGACCAAATGTACCTAGAACACTGGAACAAAAACCAATTTCAAACTTTTTTTTCCTGTTTCTCAGGAGGAAAAATGGTGTGATCCAGCGAATCCTAGTCTAGTGGTATATGCAAGGTACTAATGCCGGCGATATGAATTCCAAAGATATGGTGATGAGTCAGAATTTAGCTAAATGCCAAATTTATTTAATTAACAGAATAGCTTCATTACATAATACCAGCAACCTTAAAATTCTCATTATTCTACTGCAAGTATATGGATGAAATAATTTAAGTGTATATGGTAAAGAAGATCTACAATTTAATTGCCCCTCCCTCAACATCTGCTTAGAGCCCTATTCCGCGCAAAACAGCTTTAATCTCTAAACTACATAGCATGTTTTTCATGTGCATTTAATGTGTTCCTAGGTTGATGATGTATTTTTTTCCTAGTGGGACTTACATCATTGAATTATGATATGAACGTCTACCAAAAATACCCCATGAATGTCTTTCCATCCAATATAAACAATACAAGTATATCATTTACACTCAGTGTGTTGTTGGCAATGACATATTTTGTTGTCCAGAACATCCGTCAAATGCTTGTACTAAACTACTGCCTTTTTGGTGAAAATAGATCTTCCCACAGTGTCAGAAAATATTTTACAAACTTTTTAGGATCTCAAGTTCACTGAAGGAGGTTCCCCAGTAAAATATAGCCCTCATGAAATGATGTTATTATAGCAAAAAGACTCAGAAAGGGGAATAGTGACATTTGTTTATAGTTGTTTTTAGTGAAATCTCTTTATCTGTACAATAGGGGTGTGTGTGTGTGAGAGAGAGAGAGACAGAGAGACTGACTTTACAGTATTTACAAGCTGATTGTGTTGCTTCTTGGTGTATTTTCAATGGTGAACAGAGAAAAATCTAAATGGACTACAATATGTATCACATAGCAAATAAAAACAAGTAAAACCATATTATTTCAGACTGAGAATTCTTATCTATAATTCAGTATGTGCTATAATAGGACTTTTAAGTAATATAATGCACATGAGAATTTTGAAATCATGAAGTTACACAGTTTAAAAAAACATAAACTAATTAGCAATGCATATTTTTGTATGAATTTAATGTATGATTAAAAGTCTCCTTTGTGGGGAATTAAGCTCCTCTTTCTGCCCAGTGATTTCAATTCCCTCGCCTCTCCTAAAATTTGCAGGCCTTCAAAATGATGTGTTGTGTGGTGGTGGTGGGTTTTTTTCTTTTCATTGCTATGTATTAATCTTGTAGTCCAATATCTGCTTCTAGACATGTAATAATACCTCAGTGTGACCATTAAAGGGGCTGTCTGTCTATCAGTAGTGGGATGTGAGTGCTAGCCATTTTAATAGTTGCATATCTCTTCTTGAAATAATATAACTCATTCCACAGCTCGCGCTCTCTCTCTCTCTCTCTCTCGCTCTCTCTCTCTCTCGCTCTCTCTCTCTCTCGCTCTCTCTCTGATTTAAGCATTGTCTGTCTTCATTGGTTCTAGTCTTTTTAGATTGATTTTGATTTTAGAAATAAATATATCTAAACTAAAATGGGCCAGAATTAATCCTCCCTTTCTAGTAATCTGTTTTTTATCAGTGGTGTTTAAGAAAACCTGAGGATGTAAGAATATGCTTCATGGGCCTGATCTAAATCCAGAGAAGTCAATGAAAGTCATCTTTGACTTCACAGGCATTGGATCAGACCCTATACAAATATAATTGGTTCTAATAATAATTAAGCTAAAAACGTAAGGGATTGCCTCTGAGTAGTCTTTTCTGTACATGTAAAATAAATTGAATTATAAACACTGTTATTTTATGTTGCACCAATGTGGGACTTATGCTTTCCTTAAGAAAAGGCATTGAGGTTTGCTACTAATAATCATTGTTTTTTTCACTCTTCAAAGCAGACACACCCAACTTAGAATACATTACTCAAAATTATTTATACAATGATGCATTTCCTGTACTGAATACTTCCAGTAGAGGGAATTCAGAACACTGTGTGCATGGATTACTACATTATACTTGGACTAGTATTTTTGGTGATTCATAGACAGGGGTTTTAAATCTGACCTTTAGGGACAAGTTTGTATTACTGTTCCATGACATCTGTCACTCAGTTGTCTTGTATGAGAACATAGTTTTGATTATTCTGTAAGATTAACTTCTTCCAATGTTTGCATGGTCAAAACTTACGTTTACTTCCTGTGAATACTCTTCCATTCAGGAAGATAATAGCACATGTGTAATATTGTTCTGACCCAAAACATATTAAACCTGATCTGCATGCTAATATATGTCGATTCACGCTTCTCCATTATGCCTTTGTCACAATCTTACAGGTTGAAGGCTTGTGGCCTTGAATGGGTAGTCGGGTGGTTTGAGACCTTGTGCAAAGTTCAGCTCATTTTGAGCTATTTAAGGAAGGTAGCAGTTGCTCCAAAATGGTACAGTATGTTCTCATGTATGCTCACTTGCTAACCTAGTGATGCAACGGATTCAATGGAAACTAAATAAACATAAATGTATGAGGTTGTTGACACCAATATTGTAAATAGCACCATGAGAGGTCCTTTGTGATTATTAATAGTTCTTGGATGCAGTGGAGTCTCTGAAACTAGTATTTCCTCAGAGAATGTAATGACATCAGAATAATATCTCTAGAACTATTCACTTTTCTTTTCAGTCCCGTATAAGGGAAATTAAGGAAAAGTACGACTAATAGTATTATGTAAGATACCCAGACTAAAACACATTCCAGTAACCATTTTAACAAACCAGAGCATTCCTTCTCATCTACTCAATGACCATTAGAAATGCAAGTTGTACCATGTGTCTGTCACCCATCTAAACAATCTCAAGAGGGGCTATGAGCAACAATGGAAATGGGATTATCCAAAAAACAGTTGTTTTGAGTCAGTTAAGTGCTGGAGACTTTCTGTTACAAATTGCTACTTTTCTTCCTGCCTTACCTTATTGTTTATTTCAGAGAGACAGAAAGACCCAGATGTTTAAGTTAGATACAAAAGTGAATAGCTCATAACGGTCATACTGTAAAATCCCAGTTCTCATGTTTCAAGCACTGTTTTTTCTGTGTTTGGAGACTATTACTTTCTGCACTTGTTCAAGGAAAAGAATAAAGATTCTCTCAAATAATATGTAACAGAGTTGCTTGGCATTTTTTCAACTACACATTTTTTTTTTGTCAGAAAACACCTTTCCCATTGCAGACAGGCAGGCCCAGGGACTTGAACCTGGGCCTCCCTCTCCCACATCCTAAGTGAGTACCTAATGTGACAGGGTCTGGCCAGATGGCTACAGGAGAGTAATAGAAGGCAGATATATTAGCCCCAGGTTAAGTAGGTCCCTTTTCCGTGGGTAAGGTAAGACGGGAAGGTTCCAGAACAATCAGGAACTTTCTGGAGACAAGACAGACGGGCTGATTAGAACACCTGCAGCCAATCAAGAAGCTGCTTGAATCAATTAAGGCAGGCTAATCAGGGCACCTGGGTTTAAAAAGGAGCTCACTTCAGTTTGTGGTGCGTGTGTGAGGAGCTGGGAGCAAGAGGCACGAGGAGCTGAGAGTGAGAAGACATACTGCTGGAGGACTGAGGAGTACACGCATTATCAGACACCAGGAGGAAGATCCTGTGGTGAGGATAAAGAAGGTGTTGGGAGGAGGCCATGGGGAAGTAGCCCAGGAAGTTGTAGCTGTTGCACAGCTGTTCCAGGAGGCACTCTAAACAGCTGCATTCCACAGGGCCCTGGGCTGGAACCCGGAGTAGAGGGTGGGCCCAGGTTCCCCCCAAACCTCCCAACTCCTGGTCAGACACAGAAGGAGTCGACCTGGACTGTGGGTTCATGAAAACGGCCAAGTTGAGGGCTGCCGTGAAGCTCCAAGGCGAGCAAATTCACCAATAAGTGCAAGACCTACCAAGGTAGAGGAGGAACTTTGTCACACAAACCACAGGGCTAGTCATGTGTGTCTTTGTAGCTTTTGTTTTTCATGAAAGTAGAACAAAAACAAATTCTGAAACCTTGAAATTTTTCCTGACATTGAATTCTTGTTTGCTGGCCGGCCCTAGTAGTACTGCTTTGGACATTGTACCTTTCATCCAATCATCTCAAAGAATATGGGAATCATTAGTAAAACTGAACCTTGAAACATGCCAGTGAAGTTGTGATGATACTATTCTCATTTTACAGTTTGTAAATGACAATTGTACTTTATCTTACTTAATATTCTTTTCAAACACAGAAACATGGAAAATATTGATATCCTATTACTGTTATGGTCACACACATGCTGGGATAATATTTATTACACGTCCATTTTCTGCATCTCAGCTTCATTCCTTGCTGAAGTGCAGGACAGAGTTCTGACTTTTCAGCCTTTTTGGAGAGGATTACACATTCAAACCCCAGAGCTTGTGTCCAAAATCCTGAATATAGGAGTTAGCTTCCAGTCAGCTTCAGAAGGAGAGTACCATACAATTTCTTAGTAAACATCAATACACACAGAGACATTGTAAACAGTATTTGGAATGTTGATTAAAATAACTTGGAAACAAAAACTATTAAGCAGTAAATCTATCTGTGTTCCTTATCCAGACGTCCATCACTTTGCTGAAGTTATGTATTTCAGTGTAAGGTTTCAACAGAAAGGTTAAACTTCTATACTTCAGTACCCGAAAACATTATTTCCCTGTAATTTTCTTTCAGAAAGGATTTATCAGTTTATATAGTGTGGCCTTAACATGTTGTGTGTGTTAACTTGATTCTCTTCAGAACTTGAGAAGATTGCAGCATTGCTCAGTTCTTTTCCAAACACTTAGCCTTTGTTGGCAGACAAAGGTCTGGAATTCCTTGCAGCTTGGAATAGTTCAGTCCCTAGGTTAACAGTTCACTAGACTCCTCAGTTTTTGGTGAGATAGGCAACTTGTAGCTGTTACCCAAAATGGTACAGGTATAGGGATCACCATATAAAATATCTTTCCTTGAATTTCTATAAGGCTTTCTGGCTATAGAATGCTATTTTCTCCCCATAATCCAATTAAGTCAGATAAGGATATAAAAATCTCATTCCTGAATTCTGTCTTTTCTCCTCTCCATCAATTACAATATCTCAATAGCTAAATGTAATTTCTATAGGCTCTGTACCTTCTAGGGGTACATCTACACTGCAATTAAACACCTGTGGCTGGCCCGTGTCAGCTGACTTCGGCTTGCACTATGGTGCTGCAAAATTGTGATGTAGACGTTCATACCTGAAGAGCTCTGTGAAGCTTGAAAGCTTGCGTCTCTCACCAACAGAAGTTGGTCCAATACAAGATATTACCTCACCCACCTTATCCTGGGACCAACATGGCTAAAACAACGTTGGTACTGCATGATATTTTGATTTAAAAAAAACTAGAATGATATCAAATTAATAGTCCAATAAAAGATCTCCCCTCCCCCACCTTGTTTCCATAAAATTAACATGGCACAAATTAAATTAATTAAAAATCTGGCTAAATGATAGGTCTCAAAATATAACTTTAAACATTGAGTGGGTATATTTCTAGCTGGGTCCCACAGGGATCAGGTCTTGGCCCTATGCTGTTTAATATTTTTATCAATGATCTGGAAGAAAACAAAATTATCACTTATGAAGTTTGCAGATGATACAAAAATAGGTAAATAATTAAAAGGAAAGGTCACCGATACAGAACAATCTGGATCTCTTGGAAAGTTGGGCACAAGAAAACAATATGTTTAAATATGGCTAAATGTAAATGTATACATCTAGGAACAAAGATTGTAGGCCATACTTACAGGATGGGGGACTCTATCCTGGGAAGCAGTGACTCTGAAAAGGTTTGGAGATCATGGTGTATATTCAGCTGAACTTGAGTTGCTAGTGCAACACTGTGGATAGAAGGACTGATGTGATACCTGGATGTGTAAGCATGGGAATCTTGAGTAGGAGTAAAGAGGTTATTTTATAGAAATCATAGAACTGGAAGGGATTTCGATGGGTCATCTTGTCCAGTCCCCTGCACTCAAGGCAGGACTAAGTATTATCTTATTACTTATTATTTTACCTCTGTATTTGGCACTGTGGAATGCTGTGTCTGCTTTGGGTGTTCACAATTCAGGAGGGATGTTGATAAATTGGAGAGGGTTCAGAGAAGAGTCATAGGAATGATGAAAGGATTAGAAAGTATGCTTTATAATGATAGTCTCAATGACCTCAATCTATTTATCTGAACAAAAAGAAGACTGAGGGTTCACTTGATTTGTCTACTAGTATCTACATGAGGAAGAAATATTTAATAATGAGCTCTTCAATATAGCAGAGAAAGGTGTAACATGATCCAATGGCTGGGAGTTTAAGCTACACAAATTCAGACTGGAAATAAAGCATACGTTTTTAACAGGCAAGTTGGGTAACCATTGGAACAACTTACCAAGGATTGTCGTGGATTCTACATCACTGACAGTTTCTAAATCAAGCATGGATGTTTTTTCTAAAAGATTATGCTCTAGGAATTATTTTGGGGAAGCTATATGGCCTGTGTTATACAGGAGGTCAGACTAGGTGATCACAACAGTCCCTTCTGGCCTTGCAATCTATAAAGCATTCTTCCTAGTGTACCTGTTCCAGCTCTGTGTGGTAGCTTTTCTTGTTATGATACTCATGAAGAAAGAGGTAGATGAAGTCGATATCGTTATTTAGGTGCTGCACTAGATTCTGAGTTCCTTTGTCAGGCAACATTCCTCCTCATTTCAGTCTCATGCTTATCTAAGAAAGAAGCTCAGGCTTGGGCATTAATGATGCTTACAAAAAAAATGGATAATTTACATATTCATGCTACTGCAAGTTTAATTTTCAAAATCAACTGTGGCTACAGTAAATGGCATTACATTAACTTCATTGGCTTACCAATCCTCATAAAGTAAGTTTGAGCTAGAGTTTTGAGCTATGTTGCTTTTTTATTTGGGTTTTTATGGTTCGTTCAAAAGGGGAGGATGTCTGGTCTGATGAATAGAACACAGCACCAGGTTTCCTGGGTCCTGTTTCCATCTGTTCCACTGACTTGAGACGTGACCTTTAGTAAATCAGTTGACCTCTCTGAAACTTAGCTTATTCATTTGTAAAAATGGTGTAATTCCTACTACATGGGGTTGCTTTGCGTTACATTATTAATGCAGGGAAAGTGCTTCTGAGATTGTCCAGTGAAGAACACTAAATATGCAAAGTACTTTTTTCTCTTTTTATCATTACATTTATTGAGATCAAGAATTAAAATTGCAAAAGTGAATAATGTTTATAAGCAAGTAAAAATGATAATTGGTATTTATGAAATTTAAAATATTAACAAAGGAAAATTTTTCTCCTGCAATACTAATTAAATTCTAGTTGTATTTTAAGGCCTGATTCATCAAGAACTACATTTTTCCTTATACCCACGAACATCTACAGAAGTAGATTATTTGGGTATAAGCATCATCGTTGTAGAAGGATTTAATCCTCTAAAATCTTACCTAATAACTGCAAGGCTATATAAATTGCCTAAATGTTTAATGTAAACTGTATTATTATTCTGTACAATTTTATATTAATCCTGGTCCAGTGGGCCAGGCAGAGCTTTCAGGGTTGTAACATACTCATAATCACTCAAAATGATTTGTGATTTATGCTGGAATGTATCTTTTTGTCTATGTAATGCTATTTGGAGCAGCTAGGGGAAAAATTAAACTCTCTGAAGATAAAAAGCTTTTAACACTATTCCCATTTAAAGACACATTTTCACTGTGAAGGAAATATCATACTTTTATTTATTTACTTCCCAGTATTTCACTATCTTGGGCTTTTCCAAATCTCTCTCATTATTCAAAGTGTCTTTTGCACCATTCTGTGATTGGCCCTTGTGTGGGAATGGTGCAATGAGCAAAGCATAATAAGGTGTAAATTGTTAAGAGAGAGTTATTAACCATTGAAATAATTTATCAAGGGTCATGGTGGATTCTCCATCACTGACAATTATTTTGGGAACATTCTATGGCCTGTGTTATATAGGAGGCCAGACTCCATGATCACAGTGGTCCTTTCTGGCCTTGGAATATATGAATCTATGAAGGCACAATCAAAATCGCTACGCTCTCCTGAGCAAAGGGACTGCTTTGTTGTACTGTCTTCATTCCCCTTCTACACCAGCCAACAGAGCTAGCTAGCTATATAGGGAATCATATGTTACAGTCCTCTTAAGTGGTGGTGAAGCAGGTACACACTCTCTACATACTGGGGATCTCTTTGGATGGGTGTAGCTTCATGCCACAAGCGCAGGTCAGTGCCTAACATGCACCCTCTGGCTCTTACTCCCTCTCTCTCTCTCTTTTTTTTTTATACCAAGTGCCTTGATTAAATAACATAAGTATATGTTGATCATTATACATTTCTTTGATGAATGTTCTGTCTCTGTTACCTTCGATTTTTATGGGACGTTCACCATGGCTATATTAACAGCCTTAGGGAAGAGTGAAAAAATAAATGTACAAATATTGACTTGGATATTGAAATAAACTGACTCCAGTCAGGTTCATGTCCCTTTCATGTTCACTGTGTGAACATTTGAATTAATCAGGTGTCTCTCTCAAATATTCATATAATGTGAATTTCAAACTGACTTGGGGGAACTGGGAGAATTTTCAAAAGCAGAGTTGAAAAGTGTATGCATGAGCCCTCATTCCAAAGTGATTGCAATAAAAATTGTGCAGATTCAATCAGGAAATGGAAACAATACCACGTGACTTATGGTTACAGTTATAACTAATCAGTTTAGCCACTTTCCTCCTCTGCATTTTCTCACTCTGACCTTTCAGACACTTGAGGCCCAGAGCCCTGGTTACCCAGGTATAAATCCAAGGTGAATCCAATGCACTGTGTAAAAATGACAGTTTCCTACTAAACTTGTGTATTTTGAAGTCACATTTGTCTCTCGTTGCTCTTGTAATGTGTTCAATGTGTGCCTTAAAGAGAGAGTTTCATTGCTGGAAGGGAGCTAACGTAGCCATCACCCTATTATGCCTTGAACACCTACAAAATAGCCACTTAAGTTCTAATTACAGACACTATGTTTGTGAATAAAGCCAAACCCAAGTACGGATGAATTTAACTCAATACAATGTGTGGCCTTCATTTTAGAGCAGTTTGGGAAAGACTCCTGGTGATACTTGTATGCTTTGTGTCCACCAAACTCTTCATTTCACTGTGAACAGCCTATGTTCCCAGTAATCACCATCCAAATTTGGAAATGCTTAAGGACCTGACACACGGAGTCGTTCCTTGACTTCACTGGACTTGGGATCAGGTGCTAATTGTATTCCCTCCCTCTTCAGGTTTGTCCATGCATAATGTTTCATGCTTAACAAAATGCTGTAGACTTGATCACCAATAAAAATAACATTTCCAGTTTGTGAGTTTAGGAATCATGTGTTCATTTCTTAACAGAAGTATGTCTCTGATATTTTTACTACCCCCCTCCCCATTCCACAGCAGGAAAGTGCTGCTTAGTAAAAGTAGTCTATCAAATGCCAGAGTAGCTATTGGAAGGGTATTAATGTTTTCTTTCAGCCCAGACATATACTAGCTCTGAACAGGTTTATTGTAAAGAATCAGTCTGTTATAAAATACTGAGAGGATGTAATATTTGTGGTATCCCCGCTTTTCTGACAGGATGTTTAAAGAAAGTTCTCTTACCAAAACAATGTTAACATGAATAATAGCTCTGAAGAGGTTAGTGCAATTTAAACTTGCATAGTCGCTGTGGCACTTTGTCTGCTCCCTGAATACAGATGGTGCCAGTGCTACATTTTTTTTTAATGTGTTGCCATCAGTCATATAATCACTTTGGAAAAACCTGTATGTAGGTGATTTTGGTCACATTTGTAGTTGACAAGCATGTATCAGTTTCAAATGTGCTCATCACTATAATATCTAGGTCCCATTTTACAACTAGCTCCCCTAGTAAGTTATTTTTTTCCATTAAAAGTTTCTAAAGAAAGAAAAAACATTTTTTCTTTAAGAATTTTTTGGTGGATTTCTTTTGGTTTTACATTAAAAAAGCAAAAAAAAATAATCATTTAAAAAAGATACATTGTGACCAGTTCTGCTTACAAGGTTTAGAAAAAGCATCACTGCTTCCTGACAAGGACATGTTCTGACTCTTCTTATGGATATGTCATGTTTCAGATATAGATCATCTTTGGTTGTTGATTACGGTGGGATAATGATAGATGACACTTCAGACTATTTGGCAGTCTGCTTTTCTGAAGAAAGGCCTGTGCAAAGAGACAAGTCTTGGACTGTTCTCTGAAGGTGGCAACAGTCAATCTCAACTTGATTTCAGGTGGAAGAGACTTCCACAGCAAGGACCCTCCACTGAGAATATCCTTCACTTACTTCTCTAGAATTTCACTATGGACACTGTCAGCCACAAGTCTCTATTGATAGTACATGTCCCAGAGGGTGTGAGATGTGCAGTGGAGGCAGGGTCTAGAGGTGGCTACACCCTAGCACCTAGAAAGCTTTGAAGAGAAGAACTCTTTGGGAGGAGGTGTATCACTACTCTCTGGGTTCTAAGAATTAGCGAAGCCATCTTAATGCAACCCTTTCATGCCCAGTCAGGTCTCATTGCTGAGTTAGCAGCACCTTATGGCTGACTGTGCTGAAGGCTTCTGACAGGGGAATAAAGAGATCATTTATCAATGCAACTAACACCATCTCTAGGTCTGATGTCTGAGTGGGAAGGTTCTAAGATACTGGTGTAGATGAGATGACAATACTGCTTCATCACTCCTTTTCTCCATAACACAAGAAGAAAAGATTAGAGACAGAAAAGTTAGAAAGAGTTGGTGTCCAGCACTTGTTTCCTGAATACCCAGTGGATATTTGCATGTTTCAAGATGGTACTGAAAATTTTGTCCATCATGGACCTGGTGTTTCTCAACTGCCTTTACCTACTTCTGATGGAACCTTGCTCTTTGGCATATGGTAGCATCCTTATACCTCATAGCACCAGGAACCTATGTAATAGTTTAGGAATAGGACAAAATTCTGCCAATGAGGCTCATAAGGTTACTTCCTTTGATTCGGTTGTTCTGGACCTGGTAAGATTCCAGTAAGGCAATCTCCAATTCCAGTGATCTTTTCCGGGAAAGTTCTCTGCAGTGTTAGGTACTTTGATCACAGTGAGTAAAGGCAAAATAGATTGATTATAAACAGCCCACTTTCTTGTACAGTTACACAGGTTGAGATTTTGCCAAAAATGTAGCAGAGGAGAAAGATTTCTTGGTCTCTCAGACAGCTGCAGTTTGCTCAGAATCCTTACTGCATATTGTTGGGTCCTCAATGTGTCTTATCCGACCTGTGTTAGTTACCTACCCATGGACTTTATTTGTTGCATGTCACCCATGAACCATTTGGATTTGCATAGACAATGTGCAATGAGGGGCTATTTTGAGGAGAGTGGATGACAGGTGGTTTCAGTGTCTGTCTAATCCTTAAGTATTTTGGCAGAACCTTCAAGAAATTTCTTGCAGTTCATATCATAAAAGCCACCATCACAATGTGCACTAATTGGTAACCTGGTTGGCCATCTCACCAGAGAAGTCAAGGATGCAATGAACAGAGAGGCTGAACTATCCTCACCTCTAGAAATTGTCCCTTCAGATTGGTGCTGAAGTTCTATTGGTTAGTCTAGGGAAAGTTGCACTGTCACTGTGCTGTAGATAAACAGACAAGGTAGGTCTTCAATAGCTGTCATGACCCTTTAATTGTGTATTATTTGTTAATTTCTTCACATCTGTCAAGTGCAGCAAACAAAAATCATTGCCAGTGGATTACCTCAGAGAACTTCAAGCTGTAGTTGGATGTATGTCAAATATAAAAGTGCCGTTTGCCATCCCTTGTAGAAAATATAGCATACGGTACTGTGAGGAGGATATTCTCTTATTATTCAATGTAACTTGCTTGGCTATGTGGCAGTGGAAGTTTCTAAAGCTGTGTGTATGACTTGAAAATGTACCCTGTAAGTAATACTACTTCATAACACTCATCCTTATGGTTTCGTATGGTGGTATTTAAAGAGCTCTTTCATTACTTCAGTCTTTCTTATTTTGAAAGTGTATTCTGGACTGGATCCAAAATACTTGAACTTTAACAGTCCATTAATATTAGTTTAATGCATTCTGCACTGTAAGGACCTTTATGAATATTTCCCAGTGTCTTGGGTCTCTCCTATGGTATGTATGAAAAACTGCAGAGTGATGACAGTGCTTTTTAGTCTTCTTTGTTTTATAATCCTAACGTCAAGCAATATGTTTGTCTGCCTTTAAAAATACATTAAAGAAATTAAATGACTGTAAATCAGTGTATTAAATAATCTGTCATTTAATCCAAAAGTAGTCCTTTTGACATTATCAAGTTTTTTGACAAAAAAAAAGGGAAATTTCTGTTTGTGAGAGATGCCAGTCATCAAGAAACAGAAACAATAAACTTGTGACTTTTATGTTACCAACACATATTGTGCAGCCTGGGAATATGGACATCAAACTCTTTAGTTCTGTCTGAAGATTAAAAAAAAAAGTACATACTGAAGAATTTGCAAGTACTTTTAATTAGTGAAAAAATAAATGAATGTTGCACTCTGTTCCCTAAGAGTTCATTAATATAATCCCCAAATTTGTCAAATGATTGATTATAAATCATTCAGTCTGCTCTCCTTTTTAAGAGAAATAAAAATTATCTTAATTTCTACAGTTCTTCTATTCAGGCTCTTCTACCACACCCATATAAGGTATCTCTGAACACCACCTTGTCTTTTCAGCCACCTCTAGTAATGAATTTGATCACTTCTGACCTGTGTCAGATCAAGTTCTTCTGAGACCTAATTCCTTTTTTTGATGGATGCCATATGACAGCACTCAAAGACTAGAGTGAAAATACCATTCCCTCTGTAGAATTATAAATCAATACATCTACAGATGGGATGAGGGGACTACTGTACAGAGATGGACACTGCAGTCAAGACTGTGTGCTGAAATCCTAAATTCGGAGTATCGAAATTTTTTGATAATTTCTGATTTTTCATAAATACTGACTGAACTAAAACAGAATTTATCAGCAAAATCCTTGTATATTCCATGTATTTCAGATCTGAATCGGAAACCCTTGTAAACATGTTTTTATGAAAGCATACATTGTGTCATATTAACAAGATAGCAGAGAGGAAAAAGAAAATGTGGCTCTGTTAAGCATATGGATTTGTATTAGCTAGCGAAAAAGCAAGGGATACAATACTATGCAAACAGGTAAATAATGGCCCAATTTTTTACACCAGTTGTATAGCTGGATGGCTGTGTGGATAGGGCTGGGAGAGTAATGGAGAAAATTACATGTCTGAATAATTTATTAAGAAAATATTATACAATTTATCAAATTATTCAACCAGCTGCACATATGGATAATGGTCAAGTATTAAGATTAAGATTACACTGGAGCTTTGTTGTAAACCTCGTGGCTAACCACGTCTAAAATTTCATTTTCTCCCATGACAACTGGATGGCTCAGCACTTTATTTGGAATCTAGAGCCTTTCATCTCTAGCTCATTGCCTGTATTTGTCTGCCTGTGTCAATACTCAACATAGTAGTCCTCTCCAGGACTACTTTATATTGGTCATCTGGCGGCCTAAATGGAATCTGTTGAGGGGTTACTTCCTGTCCAATTAATGTCTTAAAAGAGTAATAAAAAATTGGTGCCCTTTTTGACAGTCTTGGGAGAACATGAAGGAGAACTTGGAATCACAATAGAATTTAAACAGATCTCTTTCTACTAGAGGTGTCCATTACAGAACAGTTCCCTGCCTACTGGACCACCCTTCTTACCCACTCACAGGCGTGCATGTTGCTTTACAAACAGATGAAAAGACAAGGCCCCTGCTCCTTGAATCATTTGAAGAAAGGTAGATAGGAGTAGAATAAGGTATGGGGGGAAAGCGTAGGCACAATAAAAAGTGGGGCACGCTGCTCTTCGGTAAGGTAGTTTTCCAGAGACAGCACATTATGTGATTACTTAGAAAGAAAGCTGGTTGGAAGAGTCTGGAAAAAACTTCAAACAAGAACATTTGATTCAAAAATTGTCATCTGATTTTTTTTCTCTTTTTTTGATTGGCAAATTTCGGAATGAAATGAAATATTTGCTTTTCAGAGTCAAAATTTTTGTTTTAAATTTAAATTTTTGTTTTGAAAAATTTTCAGAATGTTGGGGGGGAGTGTTGTATGTTTTGTTTTGTTTTGCCCCATTCTCTCCCTCCTTTAACTTTTCCAATTTTACACAACCTTTGAAAAATTACATGTTGGCAGAGTTAGTTTCATTTAATTTATCCTTATGTTGTTCTGTAAATTCCATAGCGGAGGAAGTTTTTTAAATATTAGAGTGGGGGGAAAAAGGAAAAATTGAATGGGAGGTGCTGGGAACTCTAGACTTTCATTTTATAGCATTCAGTGGCAGAAAGGAGAGAGAAAGGGACAAATGCAAAATTTTAAAAATGTTTGTTTTTGACACTGAAACAAACTTCAATTCAAATGCAAGAAATTTTCATTTGTTTTGAAATTTCTCACTGAAGAACTGAAAATTTTGTCAACAATATTTTCTTGTTAAAAAAAAAATTCCCACCAAAAAGGCATTTAATCTTTTTTTTTAAAATCAACTAGCTCTACTTACAAGGGTTACTAATTGATTTTTATTTATTGAAACACAATAATGTGCTTCTCTGAAAAAAACATATAATTCTTAAGAAGGCATTTTAAAGGTGAGAATGTACTCAAATGGGCCAAAGGATTAGGGAGGGAAGAAAGAAGGTACAAAGATGAGTGTTAACTCATCTTTGAGGAAAGGTAGCAACTGTCTTTATTCACTTGCTTGACTTTAGTAATGCCAAAATCCAACTATATATTAAGTTGTGTATAAGTATAGTTCTCCAGGGTTTCAGCAAATTCTTTATTTGATCTCCCTTATCTTAAGTTTTGCTTTGAGATTTGGATTCATTTCACCCAGTGAAGTGAAAGCAAAATTTAACATGTATGGGAAAAGAAATATGATAGTTTTTAAGCTTGATGCATTAAGAGTTTTTTTCAAAATTGAGTAAGGGCTAGAGAAACAACCATGTGGCTAACTTCAATTCATATGATTAAAAACCAAAATGAAAACACAATTTGAAGCCAAAATCAGCCCTGGTGAAAGCAGTTGTCATTCCAGGACTAAATTTGATCCTTAGTCTTGTAGAATGCATACTTCTCAAGAAACAGCAAAAATTAATAAATAAATAGAAATCTCAGTTGATGAAAAGTTGAAGGGACGCTTTTTTTTTTTTAAACAAAATGTGGTTACTTTTTTTCCATGCTCAAAAAACAAACTGGTGGAGGTTAATGTGGTATTAGCCTTCTTTGCACATATCTGCTTCTAAATCCTTTAAGAGGAGTTAATTTATATGCTTTAGACATTGAGATCTTAAAAAAAAAAAAAATCTATACGTTTTTGCCATTACAGAGCTGCACATCCATTGAAAAGCAAAAGACATGATAATTTAAGGATGCTCAGGCTGTACTTTTTTTCTGTTATACAATATAACTTGCAGGTGTTTTTGATGTCTCTTTAAAAGCAATGAACTTGCTGTAGAATAATTCCTTTTGCTTTCAACTGTCTCCGTGAAATATGGTACTTCAGCCTGAAATAATAAAGGTTCCCAGACAGTAAATCAATAGAATCCCATAGAACGGCAGCCCTATGCTTACCTAGGGGTGGGGTGGGACAGAGGCATGGGGGGCAACATTGACTTTTTCAGTATTTTCAAAAACACTATTTTCTGTAGAAAAAAATCCATTACCTCTGACAGCATTTCTGAGCTCTACTGTTTACAAAAGTCTCATTGAACAAGCTGTAACCTTATTTACATGTGCATTAAACTGTAATTATATTTTTAGTCTTTGTTTCCTATAGGCAAAATTCCTCTTGTATCTCATTGGATATACTTTCTGAACCGATGGGAGATGTAATTCTCCTTTAATAATGGCTCCTGAATTTTTTCATAAGGCTACCCTCCCAGTTAGTAATCTAGGAAGGCTGGGTGGTCATAATCCCCCCAACGTTTGTTTGCAATTCCCTCTAGATGGCGCAATTCCCAGGCAGAGAAGCTGTGATTACATAATTGTACCTCTCTCACTTCGTAAGAAGTGCCATATGACTTTTAATTGAGCAAAAGCAATAATTAGGCCTCTCCTACCTTAACACCAAAGAAGATCATAACCCTAAAACATGGAAAGTAAAGTTTCTCATGATAATGTTAAATTGCTCATGTTGCAAAGCATGTACATCAAAGTTAGTGTTTAACAGTCTAACAAATGAATATGGGTGAAATGAATATGGACTCCTCGTTTTCATTCTTTGCCATCCCTACTTCTCTCTACTCAGATGCCTCTTGAAGAATCCTGATCTTTGTATAATCCCCTCCTCCCTCCAACAGTATCAGCCTCAACAAAGTGTCTGTCTGCTTCAGCAACCGTCTCCCGGCTTTAATCTGTGAATGAAACATCCTTCCTGAGGTAGCCCCCAAGATCACTAACTACCCTCTCCATAACCAAATCTTTCTGAAGACTGTCTGCAAAGATGACTAAAAGGAATGAGCTGCCCCGCAACTTTGCTATTGTAATCCAATAAGGATATACCATATAAAAACAAAAAACCCAAAGCATTGTATTAAGACATATCACATCATTCCTGACCACTTTATATCCTAGCCTTTGCCTATTATTTCATATAACACTCCAACAGTTGATAACTTGGGCAGAATACTGCATCATGCAGAGTCTTAATTAGTCTCAATCTTCTGTGTCTTTTTCTTCAGCTCTTAGCACAATGTGGGCATTACTGTGAATTATACCACTCTCCTTCTCTTTTTTTTCCCCTTCCATTCTCCAGGGCATCATCCCTTCTCAGCACCAAATAACTATTCACAAACTTATTTTTTATTGTTTTTCTCAAACCCCATTGAGATTCACATCCAACATAGTATAGAGTGTGTATTCATCCCTTTTATTACCCAGAGAAATAATGATTGCTTTTCAAAACTGCAAACGTAGCTTGTTTTTTATGAATCCCTTTTTAATAGCTCAAAATTGGAATGACTTTTCCTCATGCTTTTTATGCATACAAATCCCATGGAGGTTAACATTATTCATGGAAAAGCTTGGGCTGAAAAGGAGAATATTTACAAAAATAAGTGAAAACGGAAAGTCATGCACATTGTGTAAAGAGTTGTCACTTTGGATGGGCTATCACCAGCAGGAGAGTGAATTTGTGTGGAGGGGTAGAGGGTGAGAAAACCTGGATTTGTGCTGGAAATGGCCCACCTGATGATCACTTTAGCTAAGCTATTACCAGCAGGACAGTGGGGTGGGAGGAGGTATTGGTTCATATTCTCTGTGTATATATAAAGTCTGCAGCAGTTTCCACGATATGCATCTGATGAAGTGAGCTGTAGCTCACGAAAGCTTATGCTCTAATAAATTGGTTAGTCTCTAAGGTGCCACAAGTACTCCTTTTCTTTTTACATATACTCTGAAATTGGTAGTGTGAGATTCCATATTGATTCCTCTCTGACACGGTGTCAAATCTGCTTTGTTTACAAGTAAAAAGATAATTTTCTTAATTGAAGCTCAATTTGGAATCTGACAGTCAAGCAGTTTTCTGTTTGGATCATCAACACCAGTCAACCATTCTATAATCAGAATTTCTATTGATGTATAAAACCGAATGAAGAACATCTCCCTTTCTGAGAGCTGAATTGACTCTGCAGTGTTAACAGGAGTAAGGAGTAGAAAAACTTCATTTTGAGTAAGCAACTAAGATAGAGTATACAAATGGTTAAATCATACGTTGTATTTAATCACATTTATGATAACTGCCTTAAACTCTCTTTTGTTTATCACAAATGCTATATGACATTTTAGAACCATGAATTTTCAAATGAGCCCAAGGGAGGTAGATGCTCATCTTCAATTGTATTTCAAAAGGGATTTGGGCATCCAACTCCTTTACTTCTCTGAAAATCCAGCCTTGGTTTTACTGTATATTCCAACTTTAGTGTGTGGATGTGAATGTGTTGTATTGGATGCCTTCTGATTGACCTTTGCAGGGATCTTTTATTGTGGAATGCATTGTAGAGGGCATTCAAACTTCTTCTCTCCAGTACCCTGGTATTTCCCATTAGGAGCTCATTCCCCAGCTCATCAGTTTCATAATACTTTACATCAATCTTCTGTGTCTTTAGTTTTTCTTTGTCTCCTTCAAGCTTGTGGCAAAGCTTTCACACCCCTTTCAAGTTACATGTCTAGTGTATTTTATTCTGAATCATTTTCAGCCGAATTACTAACATTCACCAAGTTTTCTTCTTGGATTTGATGCAACCATGGTTTCCATGTAGGTGTGCATGCACCCAGTGTGCCGAAGCCAGAGCACTTTGCCTCCAAATGCTGTGTGTTATGAAGTTAAGGTACAATGTCAGTTTGGGATGATGAGTCCTTGGTCCTACTGCGTAGGCTCATTCCAGTGGATTAACCTGGATTGCCCTGCTGGCACCAAGCTACTTTCTCTGTCGGCCCCTTGGCACCCTGCTTCTCCTTCCCTCACACCACAATCAATGTCTGGATCTGCAGTTGCTTCATTCCAACCCCGTCTGACTGACCCTGAATCATCATGTGACCCCGAGCCAATCCTAGTTTTTGGCTTTGGATTGACCTCCCTTCCCTCCGTTGAAAATCAGTACACTGCCAACCAAGCCCTTGTCTTTGTTCAGAAGTCACACTCCCCCTCTTCAATGAAATGAAAGTCTGTTGATCTGTTAACTAGTCTCCATATGCAGTCCCACCCAGACAATAGGGCCAGGCCAGGCAGGAACTTAATAGGCCCCCTATCCCATCATAGATTTAGGGGACAATCCCTATGCCACCTCAGACACTTAAGCACACATGATTTTAAGCCTAAGAGTCATCTCGTTGATTTCAGTAGGCAGACTCACATGCTTAAAGTGATGTCTCTGCTTAACTGCTTTGCTGGATCAAAATTAAATTCATGAATGCCGTGTTTTTGAAATGTAAGACTGCTAAGTATCACAGTATTATCACTAGCTGTGTGTGCTTCTGTACCACATACTTTATGCATTAAGGGGGAGAGGGGTCAACATTCCTATAACCAGTCAAGAATCCTGGTCCTCAAGGACTTGATTGCAATAATATAAACTAAAGCTAAGAACTGCTTGGCACTAAAATCTGTCTATCATCTTGTCCTATATAAAGATCTGTGTTTGATCATTTCTTTTCAGTAACATATATAAGTGACCTAGAGCATTTGTCTTTGTAGACTCATGCCACCATGTGGAAATATTTCCTCACCCAAATGTCTATTGTATCAAAAAATCCAGTAAAATTTAATGAAGCAGATTTTTAAATATTCTGGACTGAGACCAAAGATTCTAATTTATTCCACATCTCAGTACTGATGCAAGAAACTGCTAAACTGGAAATACTATTCACCTTTTTAGGAGAAGAATGTTTTCAGTTATGTATCCCTTTGCCAAACTTCAACTGTTTGGACTTTTTTTTTTTTTATGCCGGTGTCTGCCTCAGGCTGAACTTTTTTGGAAAATTTCAGCCAAAATGGTTCAGCCATTTCTGAAAATGCAAGAAAGGAAAAAATACATTGTTTTGCCCATGTTAAAAAAAATTCAGGTGACCTTTTCTTTGAGAAGCACTAGTGCCTTTGTTCTCTGGGGCAGGGAATTAAAATTTACCAGGGAGGTGACGTTTCTGTTGCAAGTGTCTTTTTTCCAATTTCCATGAAAATCCATTCAAAGTTGGCCAAGTTATAAGTCTCTAAAAATTGCACACATTCCAAGACTTGTTTGAGTTTTGCAGCTTAATTCCCCAAAGATTCCATCTGTACTGAGCATGCTTGAGCCTGGGGTGCCAGAGCTGCAATTCCCTGCAATTGCAGCTTTGGGTTGCTCTGGAACAGGCCCAGGCCTAAAAACTATCAGAACTTGTGTACACAAGCGAAGAAGAATGGCTTGGTAATTAGGCTGTTAGCTTGTTACTTGTGTGATGTGCTCCACCACAGACTTCCTGTATGACTTGTGGGCAAGTTACTTACAGACAGATTTTTAAAGGTATAGCATTGCAATGCCTAACTAATTTAGGAGCCTAAATCTCATTTTCAAAAGGGACTTAGGCACTTAGAAGCCTAAAGTTCATCAGTTTTTAGTAGGATTTAGGATGGATGCAAAAAATAGCCTGTCCCGCCAGCATGGTAACACTGCTAGGTTCCCCGAGTACAAACCTGTCCAAGGATGTACTCATGGTAGCCTCTCCCACCATAACAGTACACTGTTATTTTTAGTGCACTGGCTTGATCAGAGCTAGCACAAGCAGGTCTCTTCAAGTTGGGAATTACATGCCACTCCAAGTGTGGACATACTGTCTTTCTGACCTTTGGCGTTTTAAGGATAGAAAAGGCCTTAAAGGTGCCAGGCTGCCATGAGGGGAGTAGGCAACTGTGCTGAAGCATAGGGCACAGATAATGTGTTTCCTATGTCCAATATAACAAGAAGTAGAGAATTTATGGATTTGAAACTCAGAGTTTCTGGCCTGCTCTGAAGATCATTTCCACACAGAAAAGTATCTGAACCAAGGAAATTAATGCTACATTAACAGATGAGTTTATATTTAAAGATATAATGTAAACACTCAGACATGAACATTTGGAAATTAAGATTCACACAGTAATCCTAACTCTCCAGTTTTGCCCACACAGAGTTGGATGACGAGCTCTGCTCTTGAATGGATATCTGTAATATAGAATGGTCTCAATTCTTCAATTAGAAATATATGTAACTCCAGAGGTAGCTACACAGATACATTTGAAGACTAAATTAGATTCTGTATATGAAATATAGGCAAGTTATGGTTCCTATGAGAATCTTAATGTTTGCATTGTAACCTTAATGTTTACATAATATTTTTGTACTCATTATACATTCTAGCTTTGATTGCATTATGCAGCTCACTTATTGCATATACAAATTCAATATTTTTCTTTTATACAGAGAACAATCACAAAATTAAATCTTTTAGCTTCAAATGAATTGTTTTTATTTCCTTCATGAAGTTAGCTACATGTGTCTACTGATGTATATGAAAAAATATATTCATAGTTAACTTGTGTCCTACCTCTAGCCAGTGCCTGATTTATCTTACATTGTCTTCCCAAACATGCCACATATTTCTGACCCCCCCCCACTTCACATGGTAAACAGAGACTGGGAAGAAGGGTGACATTTGGCATGGGGGAAAAATAAGAAAAGGATTTGTCTGGAAGACCATAGACTGCCATGCTTGTTCTATACCAGTTCTTATTAGTAACTAAAGTTAAAGCAAGCGATGGCCCTTTAAAAAAATTAAATAGTAAAATGAAATGGAGGATAGTAATTGGAAAAAAAAGTTTAGAATTTCAAAAATGCTTGAGAGATTTAGGAGCCTAAGTCTGTTGAAAGCCAGCATAAATTGGACTCCTAAGTGTCTAAGTCACTTTTGAAAATGTGGTTTTAGGGTCCCAAGTCACTGAAGCACTTTTGAAAATTTAACCCTCACAGGTTATTTCCCTGTTTAGAAGCCTAGACATTTTGGTGATCTTGGTTAGCATCCTGGTGTGGTCTGACGCAATCTGGAGAATCCTTAATGTAGGTCTTAGATCCTGTGGTAACCAATTATGTCTGTAAAGTAGGATTAAAACCCATCTCTCAGATTGCTCCGACAATTAAAATCTTGGTCTCAGTTTCTAGAGAACATTTTGAAAGTGTTTAGGATTAACAGATAGCTTTTTAAATAGCTTCTCAAGTTAATTCCCTTAAAATCACAATTATTCTGTTCTGGCGTCTCCTTGACATCTTCAGCAGGAAGAAAGAAAGAACAGGACCCCAGTTAGCTAGGAGCGACTAGTGTTTCTCATTCCCTTCATTTGCTGCTTGATCGGACAATGAGACCACCTCTGGCAAAGATAAACTTAGCCCTACCCCATAAATAGCCATGCAATGCAGAGTAAAAGTGGAAAAGCATACTTTTGCACTGAAGGATTTTTCCCCCCCATGTGTAGGTAGGGACCCTGCAAAGAGTTGTCTTGGAATATTCCGATCTATAGTGCATGTTTTGGTCTTATACATTTTTGTTGTTAGAATGCTTGTTTTTTAAAATGAAAACTTGCTTTCTGCTGATCAGAAATCCTATCCTTTCTGGTTGAGATGATATCCTTTGCTGCTGTGTTGTAAGGTCAAATATTAGGTATGTCTTGAAGGTCAATGCCACTTTCCTAAAGCTGCTCTTCAAAGGAGTTTACAGGAGATTAAAAAATTTTATTTCCTGTTCAAGGGATCCATTTCTAATGATTTCTTAGGATCTCATCTTGCAATCACTGTGCATGAGTGCATCACTATACCCACATGCTGAAAATTACAGGATCAAGGCTCTAGTCATTTGTTGCTTTGACTATAATATGCCCCCACCCCCAAAAATGCATTAGTGGGCAAAGTTAAGGTTAGATGGACAGTATAAATTTTGTGGGTTGATAAGGAATGAGGAAGGGTCATTCTAGCAGTGATGAATTAGCTGGTCCCCTTACCTGCCCATTTCCACATGGCTATTGGAATGTGTTTTCTTAAAAGATGTCGCAATTTTGTAAAGGTGGTGTATTTAGATGCTAGCTGGATTCCCAATACTATTTCAGTATGAACCCTTCTAAACCAAGTTCCTTGTTTAGAAATATTCATTAAGTACTAGGCATTTTCAAGTTTTAAAGTTCGTCCCATTATTATTCTTTTTTTTTTCCTTTAAAAAAAGAAAAACGGTTAGGACTTATTTAGGTTGGAAAAGTATAGGGTATTTTACTCAGTTCCATATATCAACAATTGCTGCAAGGATTTTGTTTACATTTCCCTGTCCATACTCTTAAAAAAAAAATCTCTTTCAGGTGGAGACCAAACATGGACATTAGAGTCCAAATTTCAGACGTTGAGATTTACATGCTCTTAGATATGCAAGGAGACAATGAAGCCTGTAGTTATTGTAGTCATTACGAATACTTCACTATTTAGGCATTAACTACAAGTCTACTGAAGTCCCAGTAAGAAAATGTTAATTTCTGTAGACCATGCAGATGGAGAAGTTATTCACATGGAGTTCTAAATGCTCCTTGTAATAGGAGTGTCTAAAATGTGTTGGTTATTTTGAAATGTTTAATTTATTAGTCTTGATGAAGTAAACAGAATTACAAATGTATTTTGAACAGATAGTTACAAAAACCTTAAACACTTATGGGTTTCTGAAAGCAATTTCCTCGGGAGCATCAGAGTGGGGAACACTGAAATAGGAGTCAGATGTAATACTGTATAAACTCAGTTCTCTATGGTACTGTAAGCTCATGAACCTTTTTTTCTTTGATATGTGTAGTTCATGCTAACGTTAATGGTAGCTGTGTATGTTTTGGTGGGAAAACAAAATCCCATAATGCTATGTAATTTTTTCAGTCTTTTTAGCACATATTGTGAGTCTTGGTTTTACCATCTTTAATTTTCATGAAAAATAGAAAGCATATTTCAGAGGTATGTTACAAAAGAAACAATAAGCTTAATTGCAGATATGAGATCTGGGGAAAATTCTACCAAGTCTGGGGAGACTATAACTTTTGTCTCGCGTACATTTTCTAATGAACTCCGCTTCAGAGTAAAATACCATAATATGTACAGCATAATATAATAGTCCTGAAACATGGAAAAAATGGAATGTTTTGGGGTGGTTTCCCCTACTTTCTGTTCATTTCCTATACTCCTTAGCAGTTAGCAACAATCTTAAAAATCTCAAATTTGGGAGTAACAAAAACATTCAAAATAAAGTTATAGTCTATGCAGGCACAATTGTAATTAATCTATAGTAAATTTTGAATAACCCTTCCTGGACTTCAACCAAAAAATGTTAACAATGCTAACTAGTGCCACAAGTCCTCCTTTTCTTTTTGCGAATACAGACTAACACGGCTGTTACTCTGAAACTAGTGTATGGTTGTCCGACCAAAAAAAAAAAATCCCCCAAAACACTTAAATATACAGAAGAATACAGACAGCTTGTAGGTTGGTTGTTCTCACTTTTAAAATTGAGAGAAGCAAATGCGCATAATTTGAGGAATCAGTTTGTCCCCTCTTTTCTGGTTGGCAAAAGAGAATACATTTATTATCAGCAGGTTTGTTATGGACGCACATTATATAAACCAAAAGTAACAAGAAAATGATGTGCCTAAACTAAGTGGGGGAAATGGACAAGGTCTATAAATTGGCACAGCTTTACTGAAGCCAATGGAGCAACACTGATTGACCAGCTGTAGCTCTGGTGTGGTGGTATTTTGTTGTTGCTGCTGCTAAGGTTTAGAATTCACAGATTCTGCACATGATATAATGGGCGGGAGAGGCCTGGTAAGTTGGAATGCTGAAAGATTTATCATAGCAAATTAGATATATTTGCAATGAGTTGTGGCAGCTAAAATATCAATGTAACTTCAGACTGCATATGCAAAGGCATCATATCTCCTCTTTCCATAGGTATTTGTGTAATGGAACATGGAATATTATTTATTGTTTGGGGCATCTCATTATCAGAAAGAGGGCGTGAGAGAAGAGCAACTGAGCTGATCGGTGGTTGGAAAGACTGACTTATGAGGTTAGGTTAAAAGAGCTTAATAGAACAGTTTGGAGTTTAAACTCTTGGGGGCTTAACATAAGAGTTTGAGTATTTGAATGGTGAAAATGTTTAGGAGAGTGGATACTTCGTTAAGGGGGGTACAAGAAAGGGGAGTAGAACGGAGCTCTGATTTAGTAGGCGGTTTTAATTTGTCCTGATGACAAATTTGTTTAAGCCTCTCCTTTCTACAGTTGACCTGGCCAAAATAGGATAGAATCATCTACAGTTTCACACCATTGACTTCACTGACATTTGAGTTTTAAAGGAATGTGAACTAATATTTCCCATGGGAAAAAATCTCCCATGGAGAAACTGGAGTAGGTCTGGCCCAAGTGTGGCTTTCTGAACTGACTTGTTGCTCATCCCATTTTCTAATGTTTATACTTGCTTTAAAAAACCACGGGAAGTCCTGCTATACCATATGTCTTTGTTTTCTGTCTTGAAGTATTGTAAGAATTAAAAATTGACCACAAGCCATTAAAAGATTAATGTATTTTGTCTATCAGACCAGATTTGTATTGGAAAGCATTTATTCATATCAAAAGCCATTAATACTAAGCACACAGATTCAACCAGAAATTGTAATGGAAAATCTAAGAGAAATAGATATCATAATGTACCTTGGATTTAGATTATTTACCTTTTAAGCCTCATCTCATCCCTGTGTGACAGGGATCACTTCACCTTTTACAGACAGGGAAACAGAGAGAGAAGTTAAATAACTTTTGTCACAAAACAGGTTCATGACAGAACCTGGGATAGAAGACATATCTCCCGGCTTCACCACAAGATCAATCAACACCTCACAATTAAACAAAAATTAAAAAGAAAATCTTAAATATATTGTACTGTAAGAAATAGTGACACAAATACACATTTGTTTACAAGATAGCATTGACTAGAGGCTATCAGCCTGGTTAAAATTATTTCTCATTTATTGTAAACTAGAGCCATAATTCCTTTCTTACCCCACAAATTCTATAACTGACCTTTAAGTGAACTGAAAAGCTCTGTATCTGCTAAAATCTGTGTTCACGTGTCTATGGTTTTGTTACAACAGATGGTTGCTCTAATGCTGAAACAGTGCAGGGACCTGCATTTTTTTTTTTTTTGCATTGCTGCTGTGGTTTGCGGTATCATTATCCTTTAGTCAATGAGATGTGACAGGGTTGGCCACTTTATACCCAGAGGACACTCTGCAGCACCCTTACTCTCCCCACCCCTCCCTGCTCAATAACACCACATGGAAGTCCAAAAGGTAATTAAAAAACTTGTCTTTAGGTATCTAATTTTTTTATTCCTTCCATACAATGATCCTAGAGGCTCCTTTCCCAGTTCAGTGTTTCCCTCTCCCCTTAGTAGGGAGTACCCAGTCCTCCTTCCCACAGCTGGGTTCCAGTTCAGTCACCACTCTGAGGCTTTCCATGGCTGGAGCTCAGCTTTCATGTTATGAGCTCCAACCCTCTTGGTCTCAGAATATTCCCTGCAGGAGCCTTTCCACAGACTCTACCTGAGCTTCACCCTTTCTGTAGCTTCCTGCTGCTCTTCACAGGGAAATTAGCTGTCATTCATCCAGGCTGTTAAAGTGATACAGGTGGGTTGGAGCAGTTCCGTCAGTAATCAGGGTTGGCTGACCTCCAGCCCTTAAGACCACCTTGTTACATTCAGGTCTTGGCAGGTAAGTGAAGGAGGAACTGATTTACAACTATTTTAAAAAATTAATTTGATTATTGCACATGCATTCTGTTAAAGCTCAGGGAATTTAAACAGTTACTTTCACCTTCAGAAGGTTATAGCAGGCCAGATCCTCCACTGGAGTAAAACAACATAGCTCCATGCTGATTTATTCTTCTGAGAATGTGGTCTGCAGAGATAAGTCAAGGACCTTAGTTTTCATTAGGGATTTACTAACAATTACCAGACGTTGTAACACCCCTGTCACAGAATTTGTTGATCTAAAATTGGTGGGGAGTAAAGGAGTTGAACAGCAGTGTCCTTTACTTGGATGTTCCAAGACAACATGGTCTACATATTCAAGAAATCTGATTTCAGGCTGGTGCAAAGTGAATTTGCAGGCTTAAAACACAATCACATTAAAGGGCATGAATATGGCAGAAGGATTTTTTTTCTTTCTGTTTTTAAGATCAAATGTGTGCTCAGTGCAAAATATTTTGCAGTATTTACCCATGGTAAAATATGCCAGTCAGCATTCAGGCTGAGTACCAGTGTTAATCACTGTCACTGGCAGCAACAAAACCATCTCCCCAGTAGACTTTATTCAGCTAAATAGTTCCTTTCTCCTTTCCAAGATATCATGAGAGCATTGTTTTGTCAAACATTTAATGGCCAGAAAACTCATGTGGAAGTAAAATATAGGAGACAAAATATTCTGTGCTCCATGTAATTATGGAACTAATTAATTGGAACCAGCACTTCTAATAAGCCCCATTGCTGCTAGCTATAGAATTCACAGGGAGATCTTGGGGTCTAGGATCAAGATATTTCATTGAAGTGTCTGACACTTATCAGTTGGGGACAGAGGGAATTTTTTATTAATTATTATTTTTATTTAAGACTAGCTTAGTCTTTCAGACCTAATATTTCAATTTTGGGGCAAAGACAAAGGTGGGTCCTGGTCATTTAACTTGCTGCTTTGAAACAAGCTGAGAAATTATTAGGTAAAATCTTTGTTTTGGTAATTTTAATTTTATGAGCCATACATAGTTATAGAATTTAACTTTGTTATCAATGAAAAGTGGTAAAACTAACTATGAAAAAGCATACAACACATAATAACTTGTACAATATTCTCTGCACTCTGTGCTGCATTGAAATACTTCAGATGAAAGGACAAGTCCTTATAAAAGATACTTGGGGTTCAGTAACAAAGGCGAGTACTATGGAGTTTATTTTTGAAGCTGCCTTTTACAATAGAAGTGTTGAATGGTGATTCCACTGAACAGAATAAATTGCAGAGAAATGCTAGAGCATGATCAAGGACACTCATTTACAGTGTCCAATGCAAAAAATATTTAAAAATATGATGTTTGAACATTCATACAGGTACACAGCAGAAATCCAGAATAATAATCATCATCATTTGATTTAGATCTGTATTTGGAATGTCTGTCTGAAGTGTAGCATAGACCAGTTGGACGCAGTCATAGGCAAGTCCCCTGCATAGTTTCAAGCACTTCCAATGTAAGAAGTGATGGAAGTAATAGAGATACTCACCCAGTGTTGGAAGCAGCCTTTCTTTTAACATGGCAGAACTTCCAAATTATCCTGAGAATAGCAGCATGGAGTCACGTTTGTTACAGAATTCAAGGGCATAGTCCTCTGTTGTATTAGAGAGAGAGCTGATAATGGTGTCTAGAGTTAAGATTGTTAGATACTTCCCATTATAAAGACCCTGTTTTCAGTTGCTTATAATTCTGCCAAATGGTAACCATTTGGACTGAAATTTTCCATTCCGAGCATCTGCCTCTGGTTACATTTTTGGAAAATTCCAGCTAAAACAGCTCAGTCATTTATGACAATGAGAGTTCAGGGGGAAATGTTTTACCCAAATGTGTGCCCCAAAAGGTTCAAAGGGGAAATTACCACTAATTGCTCCCTAGTGAGAAATTGGGTTGCTTGAACTGATGGGTTTCAGCAAGATCTGTTTTTATTTTGTGACTTCCCTCATTTTCTCTGTGTAAGGGTGTGCATATAATTTATTTAAAGGGGTGGATGTAGAAAAAACCCTCTCAGTACTAATCATAAAGTTTGATGTAAAAAGAAAAGAAGTACTCGTGGCACCTTAGAGACTAAAAAAATTATTGGAGCATAAGCTTTCGTGAGCTACAGGTCACTTCATCAGATGCATTCAGTGGAAAATACAGTGGGGAGATTTATATACATAGAGAGCATGAAACAATGGGTGTTACCATACACACTATAACCAGAGTGATCACTTAAGGTGAGCTATTACCTGCAGGAGAGCGGGGGGTGGGGTGGGTGGGAACCTTTTGTAGTGATAATTTGCAACTCTTTTTATTAGGGCTGTCAAGGGATTAAAAAATTAATCGTGATTAATCACATGATTAAAAATATTAATCGCACAATTAAACAATAATAGAATACCATGAATTTAAATATTTTTGGATATTGATTACAAAATGTTTGCACTGTAAAAACCAAAAGAAATAGTATTTTTCAATTCACCTAATACAAGTATTGTAGTGCAATCTTTGTCATGAAAGTTGAGCTTATTAATGTAAAATTATGTAAAAAAAAAAGCGCTCAAAAATAAAACAAACAATGTAAAACTTTAGAGCTTACAAGTCCACTCAGTTCTACTTCTTGTTCAGCCAATTGCTCAAACAATTTTGTTTATGTTTTCAGGAGATAATGCTGCCCCCTTCCTGTTTACAATGTCACCTGAAAATAAGGTGTTTGCATGGCACTGTTGTAGCAGGCATTGCAAGATATTTGTGCCAGATCCACTGAAGATTCATATGTCCCTTCATACTTCAACCACCATTCCAGAGGACATGCATCCATACCAGTGACGGGTTCAGCTCGATATCGATCCAAAGCGGTGCGAACCAATGCACGTTCATTTTTATTATCTGAGTCAGATGCCACTAGCAGAAGGTTGATTTTCTTTTTTGGTGGTTCAGGTTCTGTAGTTTCCACATCAGAGTGTTGCTCTTTTAACTCTTCTGAAAGCACGCTCCACACCTCGTCCTGCTCAGATTTTGGAAGGTACTTTAGATTCTTAAACCTTGTGTCAGTGCTGTAGCTATCTTTAGAAATCTCACATTGGTACCTTCTTTGCGTTTTGTCAAATCTGCAGTGAAAGCATTCTTAAAACAAACAACATGTGCTGGGTCATCATCCGAGACTGCTATAATATGAAATATATGGTAGAAAGCAGGTAAAACAGAGCAGGAGACATGCAATTCTCCCCCAAGGAGTTCATGTAATTAATGCATTTTTTTAACGAGCATCATCAGCATGGAAGCATGTCCTCTGGAATGATGGCCAAAGCATGAAAGGGAATATCTGGCATGTAAATACTTTGTAATACCGGCTACAAATGTGCCAATAAGCAGGCAGCATTATCTCCTGTAAATGTAAACAAACTTGTTTGAGCAATTGGCTGAACAAGAAGACCTGAGTGGACTTGTAGGCTCTAAAGTTTTACATTGTTTTGTTTTTTGAGTGCAGTGATGTTAAACTTACAAATGTAGATCTTTTTTAACTTTCATGATAAAGAGATTGCACTACAGTAATTATATGAGGTGAATTGAAAAATACTATTTCTTTTATCATTTTTACAGTATCATATCATTACAAATATTTGTAATAAAATGATAATATAAAGTGATCACAGTACACTTTTTATATTCTGTTGTAATTGAAATCAATATATTTGAAAATGCAGAAAAACAACCACAAATATTTAATAAATTTCAGTTAGTATTCTAATGTTTCACAGTGTGACTAAAAGTGCGATTAATCACAATTAATTTTTTGAGTTAATCGCATGAGTTAACTGTGATTAATGAACAGCCCTAGTTTCAGTAATTTAGCAGCATGTCAGTGAAAGTTCATCACAAGCAGGGTAGTGGAGCTTGTGGACACATGAAGAATGTTTGTTCTTGCAAGGCTGTATACAGAGGAGTTCTTACTTGGTCTGTGGCTATCTGTCTGCCCAAATATATTTGTACATAGCCTGCTTGCACAGGATAAACCATCAGCAAGTTTAAATAGTAAAATAGACAAATTCACTATGGTATCTGTTGGAAACCTATAGATGTCCATAAAAAGAATTAGGGTATTTTTTTTCTTTTCCTCTTTCTATACAGTCTGAGCATTTCTAAAGTTCCTTTCATTGTAGTATATAATTGCTTCTTCTTAGCGTATGCGCAACATGCCTCAGATGGCACATGACCAGGAGTCATCACTGAATTTTGTCTGCTGGTTGGCTCATTAGCTTCCCTGGCTTGGGCCGGGTGCTGATGGGGAGTGCGACATGAATACTGATCCATGATGTAACTGATCAACAGAAAACAGTAATATCTGTTCTTAAGGGCTGTCTCTTTTCCTTCTTACTTTTTAGATTAGCCAGCAGCCTCTACTTGAACAAGCTGCAGAATTTTTCTTCCCTTCTTTTCTGGTACTTTGAGGAATGCTTTGGGAAAGCGGAAAATGACCTAGACATACCAAGGATTGCATTCTCTTTTGAACTCTTCTGGAAGGATCTTCCACAGCCTTGGGCTTGCTGTTGAGAAGGCCTGATCTCTCTAATTCATAAGTGAACAAGGTCAGCTCCCAGACTGCTGCGCTGGGCATCACAGCATGGGGAGTAGGTGGCCAGCCCTCTTGGAGAAAGAGGTGGTTAGGGACTATTTAGAAAAGCTGGACATGCACAAGTCCATGGGGCCAGACGCGTTGCATCCGAGAGTGCTAAAGGAATTGGCGGCTGTGATTGCAGAGCCATTGGCCATTATCTTTGAAAACTCGTGGCGAACGGGGGAAGTCCCAGATGACTGGAAAAAGGCTAATGTAGTGCCAATCTTTAAAAAAGGGAAGAAGGAGGATCCTGGGAACTAGAGGCCAGTCAGCCTCACCTCAGTCCTCAGAAAAATCATGGAGCAGGTCCTCAAGGAATCAATCCTGAAGCACTTACACAAGAGGAAAGTGATCAGGAACAGTCAGCATGGATTCACCAAGGGAAGGTCATGCCTGACTAATCTAATCGCCTTCTATGATGAGATTACTGGTTCTGTGGATGAAGGGAAAGCAGTGGATGTATTGTTTCTTGACTTTAGCAAAGCTTTTGACACTGTCTCCCACAGTATTCTTGTCAGCAAGTTAAAGAGGTATGGGCTGGATGAATGGACTATAAGGTGGGTTGAAAGTTGGCTAGATTGTCGGGCTCAACGGGTAGTGATCAATGGCTCCATGTCTAGTTGGCAGCCGGTATCAAGTGGAGTGCCCCATGGTCCTGGGGCCGGTTTTGTTCAATATCTTCATAAATGATCTGGAGGGTGGTATGGATTGCACTCTCAGCAAATTTGCGGATGATACTAAACTAGGAGGAGTGGTAGATACGCTGGAGGGCAGGGATAGGATACAGAGGGACCTAGACAAATTGGAGGATTGGGCCAAAAGAAATCTGATGAGGTTCAACAAGGATAAGTGCAGGGTCCTGCACTTAGGACAGAAGAACCCAATGCACCGTTACAGACTAGGGACAGAATGGCTGTGCAGCAGTTCCGCGGAAAAGGACCTGGCGTGGCAGTGGACGAGAAGCTGGATATGAGTCAGCAGTATGCCCTTGTTGCCAAGAAAGCCAATGGCATTTTGGGTTGTATAAGTAGGGGCATAACCAGCAGATCGAGGGATGTGATTGTTCCCCTCTATTGTTGAGGCCTCATCTGGAGTACTGTGTCCAGTTTTGGGCCCCACACTACAAGAAGTATGTGGATAAATTGGAGAGAGTCCAGCGAAGGCAACAAAAATGATTAGGGGTCTGGAACACATGACTTATGAGGAGAGGCTGAGGGAACTGGGATTGTTTAGTCTGAAGAAGAGAAGAATGAGGGGGAATTTGATAGCTGCTTTCAACTACCTGAAAGAGGGTTCCAAAGAGGATGGTTCTAGACTATTCTCAGTGGTAGAAGAGGACAGGACAAGGAGTAATGGTCTCAAGTTGCAGTGGGGGAGGTTTAGGTTGGATATTAAGAAAAACTTTTTCACTAGGAGGGTGGTGAAACACTGGAATGCGTTACCTAGGGAGGTGGTAGAATCTCCTTCCTTAGAAGTTTTTAAGGTCAGGCTTGACAAAGCCCTGGCTGGGATGATTTAATTGGGGATTGGTCCTGCTTTGAGCAGGGGGTTGGACTAGATGACCTCCTGAGGTCCCTTCCAACCCGATATTCTATGATTCTATGACTCTGTTACGAACAACTTATGTAATGGGGAATCTGAAGCGGAGTCAGTCATTGAGATGGCATGGTCCTACCCTGCTTAAGACTGTGGAGCCAATTCTGCCCTCCAATCTGGTGCCTCTACATGCTGCTCTGGTGGCATGCAGGGGTTGTGAGCTAGAAGGGTGCAAGGAAAAGTTACCTTGCTGCAGAAACCTTATAGAGTTGAGAAAAGTGTCCCCCTGCTACCTGCTTGCAAGAAAGAGGAATACTGGTGGTAGCAGCATTGCAGGGAGTTGTGCAGTTCAGCGTGGACCCTGGGAAGCTGCCATAAATTAGAGGAGCCGTGATGCTATTCCATCCACACCATGGACTAGAATAAAGCCACCTTTCCTCCTGAGCTGTGCAATCTGTGTGGTGTCTCAGAATCTGGCCCTATGTAGAAATCAGGAGATTGAAGTGGATCTGCTAGTGACGGGGAGCCAATGAAAGTTGCAGAGCACTGGTGCAATGTGCTCTTTTCTGACTGTTGCACTCAGCAAATGGGCTGCTTCTTATTCAACCGTGGACTGCCAGCATCTTGGATATTAGAAGTCAGCAATGCTGAGTGGCTGATGTTAATAGGGTTTATTTGCACTACAATGTAACTGGTATTACAGCTCAAACAAAGAAAATGTGTGTAAACATTTAATGTTTGAATTTAGTCACTATATTGAGCCCTTATAGCTGAGGTGACTTTTCATATTCTTTACTGGGAATTTTAAGAACTGAAACTTTCTTTTGTGAAGCAAAATGTTTTCATTGTGCATCACGAGCTTTCATGAGAAATCTGACTCCTCATGGAGAGTCTGAAATTACTGCATTTTGCCAAGTAGTGTGCCCAGTATAACTCTGAAACACAACATCTGATATATGCGTAAAAAAAAATAGAGGTTCTTAAATAAAACATCTTAGTAATTCTCTACAGTCCATTTAAACATCAATTGAATCTGATTTCCTTGTTTTTAATTTGTGTGCGTTCCTTGTTCATTGAGCTATTTGGATGTAGAGAGAAAAATGAATTTTAAAAACTTTTTTTTAAAAGTACCCTAACAACCTGCATGATAACCGTATGTTGTTTCCTTCCAGAAACCTAGTAACAAACTAACATCTCCCTCTAGTGGAAAGCTTTCAAAATGTAATGAATAATTTTATCTTGTGCTGGACTGGAAAGTTCTAAAGAAAGTACAGTCACACATCTCATCATTCTATCACAGAAAAGTAATTAAAATGAAATGCAGGTAAATGAATTTAAATCAGATAAGAGGTAATGTGAGGGTATGGGAAGGATTATTCTTATTCCAAATCTTTCCCTAAAGCTGTTAATTCAAAGTGTTCTGAAAGCCATGAGAAAAGAAAATGGGAATCAGAGATACTAATCTTCTGAGACTTGACCAAGGCCATACAGCAATTAATTGCCAGAGCTAGGATACAAAATTCTTTGTACTCAGCTTTAACCTCAATCTACAATGCTTGTAGTAGTGTTGTGCAGACCTTATTTAAGAGCATCATTTCTTGGATCACGATTCATGACGGGTGTAGACAGCTTTTTGTTATGTGGGGGTGGGAGGTTCAGTTAAAAAAAATTAAAAAATAGCTGTTGAATATCATGTCCATGTGTAGTTTTGTACTTGACTGGTCCTTTTTTAATTAAGTGAGATAACAAAGTGCTGTTCCAAACTCAGTGTTCTTGATTAATGCAATCCATAAATTTCTGGGAAAGATTAAGCCCCGCCCACACTCCTAGTAGTCCATGCCAGTGCATTAGCAATCCTACACAACAGGTTTTTAGTGTGAGTGGCTTTTGAGAAGCAAAAAAAGGAATGTCAAAATGAATTATATGGGCCCATCCCCGGAATAGTTTTGTTACAAAACTGGCTGTAGTCTTCAACGTCACTGAAGTGGCAGATAACTCAGCAGAATGGCAAATATGGGTGGTACCAAAGAGCAAATATCAGGATTTGGATTGTGTTAAGAGTGGACTGCAAGAGTGGCTGAAGGCTCAGGGCTATAAACGAAAAATGAAGTCTCTTTGAGGTAACTATGATTCAGATATGGACAGAAGGAAGATATAATGATTTATTGTTGAACTTTCAAAAGAATGCACTAACTTTAATAGGACTTAGGCCAATGCTGAGCAAAATGCTTTTGAAAATTCCACTATTGATGTTAAGGGTAAAAGACGGGCAAAAATTGGAATTTCCATTCCATGGGAAATTCTGATATTTCACACTCCCTATCCTTCCCACCCCCTCCCCACCCCCTGCTTTAAAAAAATCATCCAGAATAGGGCAAAAAGTCAAAATAGCAAAACTTCTTGTGGGACAAAAAGTCCCAGAAATTTTTGATTTAGAAATCTTGAAATATTTGTCTTCAACATTTTTAATCAAAATGAAATGTTTAGACACTTCTGAACTGAACATTTTGTTTTTTTGAACTGAATTGAACCAATTAGGTTTGACTGTCTTTTGGTATTAAACTGCACCTATTTATGGAGACATGGGGCCTGGGAGTGAGTTGTAGTTTGGGTGCCTTTTGCCCCCATTCTCTCTATGGACTGGGCTTCCTGGTTAGACTATGTCTCCCATGATGTACCCTAGTCATGCAACTCCCATAGAACACCATGCATCTCAGCTAGTGGGAGACGATAGTATACCGTGGGAGATGTAGTCTAGCCAAGGAGTCCAGCCCATAATGAAGAATGGGGATGAAAAGGAATCTGAACGACAGCTTCTGTGGCAGTGGAAACAAGTGTAGTTTAATGTGGCATTGGCTTGAAAGGGAAGGAAACATTTGAGTTCAACAAACCAAAAAAAAAAAAAATTTTTTTTCAGGTCAAACTCAGCACAACAAAATGTTTCATTTTGATTTCCCCACCAGAAAACTTAAATATTTGGAAAAATCATTTAGACAGAAAATTTCCAGCTCACCTGGTCAGAAACTCTACCAGCAGTATAGCTATCGGTGTTCTACTAGCTTAAAGGTTCTCCTATGTGGGATTTCAACAGCAACTATGTTAGGTGCGTAGGGAAACATGAAAGCCACTTCTTACTCAAAAAGAAAAGGAGGGCTTGTGGCTTAGAGACTAACAAATTTATTTGACCATAAGCTTTCGTGCGCTGCAGCTCGCTTCATCGGATGCATTCAGTGGCTTCCACTCCATACGGCTAAATGCAGTGCCTTGCATAATGACAGGTTTCAGAGTAGCAGCCGTGTTCGTCTGTATTCGCAAAAAGAAAAGGAGGACTTGTGGCACCCTAGAGACTAACCAATGTATTTGAGCATGAGCTTTCGTGAGCTACAGCTCACTTCATCGGATGCCACAAGTCCTCCTTTTCTTTTTGCGAATACAGACTAACACGGCTGCAGGGAGATCACTATATATGCAGAAAACTTCAGTTGTAATGAATACATTAAGTAGCTTTCTCCTTCATGACCTCCACAGCAGAGGAACTTGGAGACTAACAAATAGTAATCAACCTGGAGGTGGGTGAAGGGGCATACCTAGGTAAAGAGAAACTTAACTAACCTACCAAACAACCGTCTTAATATCCAGGTTTAGCAATATTACCAAATAAAGGTGACAACTGTCAGCAGTGATGGCCTGAAACATACCCCAGAGACTACAGCAGGCCTGGTGAAAAGAGCCCAACTGCATACCTGAGTAAGTGTGTTGCTATATTAAGATTCAGTACAATTTCCTGACTTTCGGAGAAGCATTTTCTACAGATTCATTATAGTTAAAGGGATACAACACCATAAGCATACCTTGTGTTTTTTGCTGTGATATCTTTACCTCCTGTAACTTGAAATTTCTAAATATTCTGCTAGTTTAGTTCCTATAATATCAGCTCCTAGAGTGGGATTTCCCAAGTGCACAATGTTGCCCTTCATCTACAACTAACTCATCTAAGGTAGAGCAGAGTTATGCAACACTGATTGCACTTTAAGAATTCCCACCCTCAGTGAATATTTCACAACTGAAGTGATTACTTACTAAAGAAAAGAACTGGAGCCTGCTAACATACAATGGACCTGATTCAGTGTTGGTGACTTTAAAAGGTTACGGCAGGGATGAGTATGGTTCAATCTGTGTTGCTGACTTAAATATAATTTTTCATATCACTCATTTATTGTTAATGGTGGTCAAGCTTACAATTTGGCTACTGCAAACATTTTTCTCTGCAGTAACGGTTTGTTTGTTAAAGACCTTGAAATCTCACTTCCGCAAAGTTTCTTACCCAGTCATACACGCAGACATTGCAACATAAATTTTCATCCTGACCTGCGGCATATAAATCAAGAGCCCTTTCTTGGAAAGGGTACTTGCTAAGGATGTCGAGAAAAAAATCTGCTAATTTAACTTTACTTAAACAGTTATAGAACGTTGCTTTGTCTTCTTCAGTTTCCAGTTACTCATGCCCCTGAATTTAGAAACTCTGTTTTTGTTTGTTTTTTTTAAAACTCTGAACTATTTATAAATAAGTTTCAGAGTTTGGGTTCAACTTGGGAAGAAACAGTAACGTTTGATGCTTCTCTGAACTACAGTATCTAAATGTCTTGAGCCTGTAAAATGGGGTTGGAAATGTTGCCAAGTATAGTTTTCTCATGGGATTCCCATTATTTCCTGCCTCCACTCAGATCAGAAGTAGCATGTGAAAAGCCTTTCCTGTGGTATTTTGGTGCTTCAAAGGTCTGGTTTTAGCTGGAACTGGAAAACACATAAACAACTGTGAAAATGAAAGAACAGTCAGGGGAATCCTTTAGAAAGGTTAATTTTGGCTTTGTTTTGTATCAAGAAATTGGCAAAAGGCCAGATCCTGGTATAAGTTGACCTTACTCCGTTGACTTTAATGGAACTATGACAATTAACACCAGGTCAGGATCTGGCCCAGTGTTTTATTTTTTGTTTTGTTTTGATTTTTTGGAGGAGGAAGGGGATTGAGGGATAGTAGTTGGTTTGCCTATATTTAGTCTAAAGCCTTATATATATATATATTTACACTAGTGCCAAGAGGCCCTGAAGAAGATCTGGGACCCATGGTACTAAGTGCTGTTAAGCTGTTCGTAAAAATACTAAGGCTGTGTCTATACTACGAGCTAGGTGTGTGATTCCCAGCATGGGTACACATACTCACACTGGTTTGTTGAGAGCTAGCATGGATATAAATAGCAGTGTATCAGTGGTAGCAAAGGCATGGCTTACCCTTGCTGAGTTCATACCCATGGGGTTCAGGCAAGTTTGTGCTCAGCCTAGGTAATCGTGCCCCACTGCTGCCACCCATGCTACCATGCTATCCTATTTATACTAGCTCTGAGTATGTGTCCACCAGCTGGGAATTGCACCCTTTAGTTTGTTGTGTAGATGTAGGCTAAAAGAGAGAATCACTGCCCCAAAGTGCTTCCAATATAGATAGACAAAAGTGACAAAGACTAGGGAAAACGAATATGGTATTACGCATTTCACTTATGTCAAAAATAATTTCAACTATGAATGTTTTTGTTTGTTAAAAGGTTAGTTATTAAGGGTCAGGTCCTCAGCGGTATTTTGGAGCCCTGTTAGTTAGGTGCCTTAAATGCCTTTAAAAATCTGATCCTGATGCTCTAATCCTGCAATTTGCTCTGTGCTGGGAAAATCCTATGTCCACGTACAGCTGCAATGACTTCAGTTAATCTGCTGTCATGGAACAAGTTGATTGAAACCTAAAAACTAGTGACTCAAGCTAAGGTCCATGGTTATGTATCTTGACTGCAGTATAAGAGCACAGGTTTATGTGGCTTCCTCCAGTTTATGGTATTTGAGATCTTGGGATTAGTATTGTCCAGCTGATTAACCAAAACTCCCCCTCTCCCTGGATATCTCCTTATTCTTTGTAGGAAGTGTTACCAATTTTGCCTGTTAATTTGGGGTATGCTCATTTATTAGTGTTACTCTTCGGGGCGGGGGGGTCGTCTGTAATTCTATCAATGTACTGCTTGTGTCAGTGTTTTCATATGGAGATCTACTTCTCCCTTCTGCAATGGAGCTATCCTGCAAGACCTAGGTTCCCCAGGGCTGGGTTCCTCCAGCTGCAGAATAAGATGTGTGCGCACGCCTGCGCACACACACACACATTGTGACAACGTTCCTGCTCTACCTTGGTGGATCTTGTGCTTATTGGCAGAGTTGCTCGTCTTGGAACTTCACAGCAGCCCTCAGCTTGGCTGTTTTTCTGAATTCACAGTCCAGATCGACTCCTCCTGTCTCACCAGGAATTGGGAGGTTTGGGGGGAACCGGGGCCGCCCTCTACTCTGGGTTCCAGCCCAGGGCCCTGTGGAATGCAGCTGTCTAGAGTGCCTCCTGGAACAGCTGTGTGACAGCTACAACTCCCTGGGCTACTTTCCCATGGCCTCCTCCCAACACCTCCTTTATCCTCACCATAGGACCTTCCTCCTGGTGTCTCATAATGCTTGTACACCTCAGTACTCCAACTGACCGCGTTCTCACTCTCAGCACCTAGTGCCTCTTTCTCCCAGCTCCTCACACGCACGTCACAAACTGAAGTGAGCTCCTTTTTAAAACCCAGGTGCCCTGATTAGCCTGCCTTAATTGATTCTAGCAGCTTCTTGATTAGCTGTAGGTGTTCTAATATGACTGTCTGTCTTAATTGTCTCCAGAAGGTTCCTGATTGTTCTGGAACCTTCCCTGTTGGGAAACGGAACGTCCTTTGCTTGCTCCTCAGCTATCTGCTTTCTATTCTTTCCTAAAGCCCCCGGCCTGGATTTTTCTTACTTTTTGCACCTGCCTTAGTTCCTCCCCCCGACCGGGCCAGACGCTTTTTTGTTTCGTTTTGTCTTTTTGCCGTTTTTCTCTGCTGCCGTTGAGTGCTGGTCAGCTGCCAACTTGCCGCCAGCACCCCCCCGCCACGCCTGTTCCCGGGCGCAGCTATTTGCCTCAGCTGAAACCCCCGGAGGCGGGGGGGAAGATTGCTGACCATCTATCCAGAGGGGGGAGTGGAAGCCCCCAGACCTAGCCATTTTGCTGTCAGCCTATTTTTGCAATATTCTTGGCCTGCTGGAAGCCTTGGAACACAGCCAACACAGCTGGAGAAGAAGAAGATAGCAGACAGAAGAAATCACCCAGGGAAGCTACAAATCATCGTGGAGGGGGCCGTAAGACTGAGTAATTTTTTGAATTATACTCTCGTGGGGGGGAGTTTGACTGTGGCTTAATTGCGTTTGTGGCGGCACAGGGGGTGTGGCACGGAGCTGCCCCCCGATCCATCGGTGCCCCCCCCAACATTATTACAACTGTCACGGCCCCCCCCGCCATCCGTCCCTGCTGGCAACCTGCCATCTGCCTCGGATCCAGCTGTTTGCTTTGAACTTTGCCTTTCGGACCGGACATAACAGCCGACGAAACGAGACTCTTTGGACAAATGTACGTGGGTCCACACACACACCCCCCGGACTGTTTATCCCACAGCTTGCCCCTATCACCGGACCCCGATTCCTGTTTTTCCCCCCTTCCAGTCCAACCCATTTGGTACCCCCCCGCCTGCAGCCCATCAGGGAGGAGGGGTTAATCTGCTTCCCCCTCCCCCCTCCTCCTTCCAGTGTCTCCCTGTCTCTCCCTGCTCACAATGGCGGGGAATGAGAGGGGCAAGGCCACTTTACCAATATTAGTTGTTCCTCCCCCACCTCCCCCCCTACCCAACACTCGAGCCCCCCCCCCCTGTCAAAATACCTGCCACCGCCCCCGCTGGGGCACCGGCAGCAGGAGGCACTGGGGCGATTACTGCCACTGCTACGTCCATCGCAGCTGGCCGAAAAGGCCAGGGCGGGAAGAAAGGAAAGGGCCCTGCTAAAACCACTAGGCCCTCCATGGCAGGGGCTGCCCCCACCGCTGTGGCCTTGTCATCGACCGTGGCGCCCCCCCCTGCTGTTCCCTCCACCAGCTCTGCGAATGTCCCTCCCCTGGCCCCCAGGACGTATGCCCGGGCGATGGCAGGTCCCCCCTGCCTGCCGCCTCGTCATCTCGCCCACCCACTGCCTCCGCTACCATCACCAGCGGCCAGGGCCCCTTCCCTACCTTGACCAGGAGGCACGGTGTCCGTTGCCTCCTGGTGCCCGCCTCGCCGCACGTGAAGACATACGTGCAGGCGTTGGCGAAGGTGGTAGGACCCACAGCTATTGTGGCGGCCTCCAAAATGTATGGGAAGGTCATTTTTTTCTTAGCTTCGGAGGCTGCCACCCAGGAGGCGGTGGAGAAGGGCCTGGCGGTGGGGGGGGTGTTTGTCCCCCTAGAGCCGCTAGAAGACCTGGGCGTTCGTCTCGTCCTCACCTCCGTTCCTCCCTTTTTACCCAATGCTGCCTTGTTACCCACTCTCTCCACCCTGGGGAAACTTGTCTCTGTCATCAGCTCTCTCCCTTTGGGCTGCAAGGACCCCACCCTCCGTCACGTCCTTTCGTTCCGCCGACAAGTGCAGCTTCTACCGCCGGCGGCGGTGCGTGACGGAGAGGCAATCGAGGGGTCCTTCCTAGTCCCCTACCAAGGAGCCCGCTATCGGGTCTTTTACTCCACCGGAGAGGCCCGGTGCTACCTCTGCCGCTCAGTGGGGCATGTCCCCAGAGACTGCCCTTTGGCCCACGGGGGAGGGGCACCCAAGACCCCCGAGACCCGGCAGGACATCGGCCCTGTCGTTGCCGACGCCCCTGGCCGCCCGGCACCTGAAACCAGCCCTCCTCCTATTCAATCCACCGCTGCTCCAGTCCGGGCCCAAGAAATACCTTCCCCACAACGCCCAGGCGAGCAAGGGAGTCTCACCCTTGCTATTACCAATTTGGTAGAGCCTATGGAGGAGGGTGTGGCCAAGATATTACCCGGTATAGGAGAGGGCCCGCCCCAAGGAGAACCCCCCGCCCCTCATGCTGCCTCACTGTTACCCCCCCGAATCCCTGAACCATCGCCTCTGCCCCCCGACACGACCCCTGCTAACCAACCCCCAGATGACGCTATGGAGGGCTGGACCCTAGTCCAGGAGAAGCGAGGCAAACGGAAGGCTCGAGCTCCGCTGCACCCATCCGATGCGGAAGCCCCCCGGAAGACCAGGAAGGGAGGCACTGATATTGAGCCTTCCCCTACGGCCACAAGTGAGATCCATCCGCTGGTGTTGGGAGGGGAAGACAGACTGGCATTGGAGGGCAGAATCCCCCCTCCATGAGAGACCCTCCCCTCCGAGACCCCTGAGGAAGCTCCTTCTGCCCGGATACCACCCGAACCCCCCGCGAACCCCGAGGCGATCGTTGAGGCGGTCCCTAGAGGAGAGGCCCCCGGGGTAGCAGGAGTTGGCCTCTCCTCCGTGTATGTGGAGATTGAGGCCCTAGATTTGACCCCGGTCACCCAGGGAAAGGATGATCTACTGCCGGCTGGCCTCGATCTGGGTAACCTCACCCCAGCCCCCCTTTCCCCATGCTCCCTCCCCCTAATTGCCTTCCCGGGCGAGCGCCGCGCAGAAGATGGTCCACCACCTGATGCCATGGCCGCCAAGACCACCATGGAGCCAGCGCCTAGCGTCACTGAGAGCCCCCTCCCTTACCCCTTAACCCTCGACTCTGCACAGGAGGCACCTTCTTTTAGTTGCTCGCCTCCTGAAGCCCAGAGCCTTACCTCTGCCCCCCGCCCCACCCCTGTCCCTGCCCAATTCACCTCCCCCTGCAATGCTATTGCCGCCCCTGGGGTTATTTCTTTCCTGCCTTCCGTAGATTCCCCCCCAGGGAGCAGCCTTTGCACTTTTTAGTTGCAACCCATTAGGAGTTGCACTTTTTCCCCCACCATCCCCTTCCACCCCAAGGCGTGAAATGGATTTAATAACCCCAGCCTGTCAGATGCCCCGCCGGTGGTCCGCACCCTGCCTACCCACCTTAGCGGACCACGAGGCTGTATTAAGAGCCCCACCAGGGAACACCCCGGAAATCGTAACCCCACCCCCCCATGAGCTGCGGCATGCACTACGGAAGTTCCTAGAACACACCCGTGGCACCCGCAATAGGGTACAGCTAGCTCTTCAGCTATGAGGGGACTTTGATCAAATTTTTCAGGCCAGAAGGGCCCTTATAAAGGAGGGCAGGGGGCAAGGAAAGCGTGGTGCTGCGGCCTACGAGCGGGCCTGTGGCTTCCGAAAAGATTTACTCGTCCACGGGATGGGTCACGGGTTGCTGCGCAACCTGCCGGGGGCCACGGACACCCCCACCAATTAAACCCCCCCACCCCTCCAGCCCTCCGCATGACGCCTCTCGTTATTGCAACCTTGAACACCAGGGGCTGTAGGATGGCTCTCCGCAGGTCCCTGGTGCTCTCTTACCTTCGGGAAGGGGAGTATTCTGTAGTTTTCCTGCAGGAGACCCATACGGACCCAACCGTCGAGGCCAGGTGGCGGCTGGAGTGGGGGGACGGGGTATACTTTAGCCACTTCACGACTTGGCAAGCTGGAGTGGCAACCCTGTTCTCCCCCACCCTATGGCCCGAGGTGCTAGGGGTCACTGAGGTCGTGCCGGGCCACCTGCTGTACCTTCGAGTCCGTATGGAGGGGCTTGTGGTCAACCTTGTTAACATTTATGCCCCACAAATGAGCCCAAAGCGGCCACAATTCTATCAGCGGGTGTCCAACTTCCTCGGCACCCTAGATTCGCACGAGTGCCTCTTCCTGGGAGGGGACTTTAACACCACCCTCGAGGAATGGGACTGCTCAGGGGCCGAGCCGAGCCCAGCCGCCGCGAACATTCTTCGAGGAATAGTCGAACATCATTCCCTAGTGGACGTCTGGCATGACCATCACCCAGACGACACTTCCACGTTCACCTTTGTCCGGGTGGAGGCCCATCGGTCACACCACTCTCGGTTGGACCGTATTTACTTATCCCGTTTCCATCTTTCACAGGCCCACTCCTCCATTCGGCCGGCCCCATTCTCTGACCATCATTTAGTCACCATAACGGTCTCCCTCCGTGCAGAGAGACCGGGGCCGGCCTATTGGCACTTTAACAACAGCCTGTTGGAGGACGAGAGCTTCGTGACGTCCTTCCGGGAGTTTTGGCTGACCTGGCGAGAGCAGTGGCGTGCCTTTCCCCGGTGTGGCGCTGGTGGGATCTCGGGAAGGTGCGCGCCAAGCTCTTCTACCGTGACTACACTGGGGGCACCAGCCGACGGCGAAATGCGGCGATAGAGCAGTTAGAACGGGAGGTCTTAGAGATGGAGAGGCGCCTGGCCGCCAACCCCGAGGACCCGTCCCTCTGCGGAGCGTGCCGGGAGAAGCGGGAGGAGCTCTGGGCCCTTGAGGACCACCAGGCCCGAGGTGCCTTCGTTCGGTCCCGCATCCGCCTCCTTCGGGAAATGGACCGCAGCTCCCGCTTCTTCTATGCCCTGGAGAAAACGAGGGGGGCCAAGAAACACATCACCTGCCTTCTTGCGGAAGACGGCACCCCCCTCACGGATCCAGAGGAGATGTGTGGGAGGGCCCGTGACTTCTACACAAGCCTTTTCTCCCCGGATCCAACCAATCCTGGCGCTTGCAGGGTGCTCTGGGAGGAACTCCCCATGGTCAGCGTGGGCGACCGAGACCGGCTAGAGCTGCCTCTCACCCTGGCCGAGTTCTCGGAAGCCCTCTGTCGCATGCCCACCAATAAATCTCTGGGCATGGATGGGCTGACCGTGTTTTACTGCACGTTCTGGGACATTCTCGGCCCAGACCTAGTCACTGTCTGGGCTGAGTCCTTGCAGAGCGGGGTCCTCCCTCTGTTGTGCAGGCAAGCGGTGCTCGCCTTGTTGTCGAAGAAGGGGGACCTCCGCGATTTACGAAACTGGCGTCCCGTCTCACTCCTTAGCACGGATTACAAAATAGTAGCGAAAGCAATCTCGCTGTGGCTAGGGTCCGTGATGGCGGACGTGATCCACCCAGACCAGACCTATACTGTCCCGGGTCGCAGCATTTTTGACAACCTCTTTCTAGTCCGAGACCTTTTGGAACTCGGGCGGAGAGATGGTCTGTCGTTCGCCCTCCTGTCTCTTGATCAGGAGAAGGCGTTCGATAGAGCAGACCATGGGTACCTCCTGAGCACTCTGCAGGCGTTTGGATTCGGACCTCAGTTTGTGAGTTTTCTCCGGGTGCTGTATGCCTCCGCGGAGTGTTTGGTTAGGTCAGCTTCGGGCGAGGAGTGCGGCAGGGGTGCCCCCTCTCGGGCCAGCTGTACGCTCTGGCGATCGAGCCTTTCCTCTGTCTCCTCCGCAGGAGGATGACAGGGTTGGTGTTGCGGGAGCCGGAGCTGCGGCTGGTCCTGTCGGCGTACGCCGATGACGTACTCCTCGTGGTCCAGGACCCAGGCAACTTGGCGCAAGTGGAGGCATGCCAGGCCATCTATTCTGCAGCCTCCTCCGCCCGAGTCAACTGGGTCAAGAGCTCTGGCTTGGCGGTAGGGGACTGGCGGCAGGTAAGCTCCCTCCCACCCGCGCTTCAGATCGTCCGGTGGAGTGCGGGTCCACTGCTCTATCTCGGCGTTTACCTTTCCGCCACGCACCCTTCCCCGCCGGAGAACTGGCAAAATTTAGAGGGCGGGGTGATAGAGCGGATCCAGAAATGGACGAGGCTACTCCGATGTCTCTCCCTCCGTGGGAGAGCACTGGTGTTTAACCAACTAGTCCTGTCCACGCTCTGGTACCGGCTCAACACCCTGGCCCCGGCCCCGGGTTTCCTGACCCACCTCCGGAGATTGATTCTAGAGTTCTTTTGGAATTCTCATTCTTTCTCAGGAATGCACTAGGCCCCTGTTGGAGTTCTTCATTTACCTCTGAAGGAAGGAGGGTAGGGCCTGAAGTGTCTGTACACTCAGGTCCGCGTTTTCCGCCTCCAGGCCCTGCAGAGGCTCCTTTATAGTGCAGGTAGTTCAACGTGGAGCATATTGGCGCACGCCTTCCTGCGCCACTTCCAAGGGCTCCGAGACGACCGGCAGCTCTTTTATCTTTGTCCGAGAGGTTTTCCACGAGACCTCTCCAGGCTGCCGGTCTTCTACCAGGACCTCCTCCAGACCTGGAAACTGTTTCTAACGACCTGGTTCATGGCGGCCACCGTGAGAGCAGATCTCCTCACGGAGCCCCTGCTACACAATCCCCAACTCCATGTGCAGGTGGCGGAGTCCCATTCGGTGCGCCAGAGGTTGGTCCTGGTGGAAGTCATGAGGGTCGGAGACCTCCTGGACTACGACCGGAGAGACTGGCTGGATCCCCTGACGCTCATTCGGCGCATGGGGCTCTCCAGCCCTCGTACCCCCCGGCGTGTGCTTCAGGAGGTGAAAGCCACCTTGACCCCCGCTGCTCGGGCTTATGTCAACCGAGCCTTGCATGAGGGCGCACCCCGCCCATCCTCTACCCCAGGCCCGCCGGACCTTTCCATTGGGCCCCTACCCTGCCGATCCCAACAAACCCCTCACCCTTTCACTGCAAGCCGGCTGCATGAACTGCAGCCGGTCAGTTTTCAAATTGCACCATGGAATTATTTATACACACTCACGCTTCACACCCTTCATGCCCACACCCTGGTGTCCTGCCCCGATACAAAGTGGTGGGACCTCCTGCCACCCTTGGAGGGTGAGCAACCTCGGTGGGCCAGCCTGTATTCCACCTTGGTCCCGAGGCCCATCGGGGACATCAGTTGGCGGCTCCTTCATGGAGCTGTGAGCACGGGCGTGTTTCTGACACGGTTTACCCCCATCCTGGATACTTGCCCTTTTTGTAATGTGAGGGAAACCCTGGCACACATATATTTAGAGTGTGCCAGATTGCAGCCCCTTTTCCGGCTCCTCACAAATATTCTATTGCACTTTTGGCTTCATTTCTCCCCTCACCTTTTTATCTATACACTCCCCATCCGTGGCCCCACAAAATCACGAGATCTCTTGGTTAACCTCCTCCTAGCCTTGGCTAAAACAGCCATCTATAAAACCAGAGAGGGGAGGTTGGCCCATGAAGCATCCTGCGATTGTAGGGCCTTTTTCCGATCCTCAGTACATTCACATATCCGGGCGGAGTTCCTCTGGGCAGCGTCCACCAACTCCCTTGACGCCTTCGAGGAGCGGTGGGCGCTGTCCGGGGTTCTCTGCTCGGTGACCCCGTCCGGTTCCCTCCGTCTGACCCTTTGATTGAGGGGAAGAGCGAGAGACGCCAGCCCCAGCTGTTGCCGCTGTGGATACCATCATTACTGTCATCTAGGAGGGGTCCTATAATACATGGGTGTCTACTCCCCCACCCCTAAACCGCCCACCCCGCAGCCGTGCCCATCTTGCCGGGCACTATCAGGAGAGGGATAATCAGTGACACTGGGCACGGCACTAGGTAACTCGAGGGGATGGAAGACCACGAGTGTGGAGGAAGCCCCCCCGCTCTAGGCCACCAGGTAACTCAGGAGGGTGGAAGACCACGAGTGTCGAGGAAGCCCCCCGCTCTGGGCCCAGGATAGCCTGAACACTTCTCCCTCCTGAAAGCTGCTGTGTTATACCTTCTGGTTGCGTTGTTTTGTTGCATAGTTTGTTTTGTTTCCTTTGGTAATTTTTTGTAAGTGTTACAAATAAACTTCTTTTCTGTTTTAAAAAAAAAAAAAAAAAAAAACTTCCTTGGTTACCTTACCCAGGGAAAAGGGACCTACTTAGCCTGGGGCTAATATATCTTCCTTCCTATAGCCATCTGGCCCAACCCTGTTGCAGACCAGTTCAATCATCGCTCCCAAGCTGACCCCTTATATGTCCCTGGACTCAGCAGGCTGAGTCGAGCAGCACTTCCAAGCTGCCACTCTCATATGCCTCGGGCACCGCACCGGAATACAGTATGCCTGAACAGGCTGGGTCAAGAGGCACTTCCAAGCTGCCACCATCCTATGCCACAGGTTCAGCATGTCCCTATCCCCACTTTCACGTTACCCACTTGATGAGCAAACCCCACAGGACTTTTGGGTGCCACAGGGATCTTTAGCTTAGGTAAGAGGAGCATTGCTACAGAACAAATGGGGAAGCCAAAAACACAAAAGAGAGGGAAAGAAGGAGGGAAGCAACCATCTTAACCACAAAAGTTATTTATTGCCTGGTAATAACCATATAAGGAGAGCCAAACAAACAAAACAGTTACAATATTAAATCTAGCTTAAATTTGATTACAAAAGTCAGGGTTAGAAAGTTATACCTAGAGAGAGAGGGAAGGAGAGTTGGATTGAAACTTGAACCTGTCGGGGTTCCCAGATGGTGGTGGTAGCTGAGAGTCCGGAGTGCTGGAGACAGGCAGAGCCCCCAGCACGATCAGTCAGGAGAAGATGAAGTCCCAATGGAATTGATGCAGATTTTGGACCAGGCATCAGAACCGTTACTTGAGCATGTGTAGGGGTTTTTGTAGGGAAACAAAAGTGGTTCAAGGGAGAAAACTAGGTTTATTTATTGGTAAAATGTTGGCTCAAGGGAGTATACCAAAATTGTTTTGTTTTGTTCAGGCTAGACAATAGGAACTGATCATTCCTGGCTATGGTCGGTGTTCCTTTGAGGGAGCTCACAATACAATTAAGCAGCTTCAGTATTTGGATACCAATAAAGGATTTATTACTAGAATTGGTCTGATAACTACTAAGCTGGGTGTGTGCAGGCATGGATTCATTAACACCTGGAGCAGAGATTCTCCCATCATGCAGTACTTCCCTACTTTTCTGGTTCTTGCCTTGTAATCTCTGTTCTCCATTCTGTATGCTAATGGAGATGCCTCCCTGTTCCATCTCGGATGCACATAAGGCTAGGGGAGTTGCCTTAATCCTGTCACCCTGTCCGACGGGGTTTAGGTGTGTCTCCCACTGCCTTTTCACTGGTTTGTAAGTCTTTCTTCTGATCGGTTTTGGCTCAAGTAGAGGTTCTTCATGAGTCAGACGGACTGGATACTGTGCCCTGGTTCCCCAAGAACACAGAGCTGACAGGTAACAGAAGGAAGACATGAACGCAGAGTGACTCTCTCCCTCTGTGTGTATCTGAAATCCAGACTGGTGAGGAACTAAAAATGAAGGGCAGCGTTGATTTTTTTTCATTTAAAATATCCCATATTTCCACAAGAGGGCAACATGCCTATACCTTGATTTTATATCCATAAGTTTTATACAACAATCTTTAACATATCATTAGGGTTCTGAGAGTCTCCAGTGGAAAGAAAATTAGAGTTAAAATTGAACAGCCCATTACCCCTTTTCTGTTTTACCCTGGCATTTTGATATCCACAATGTTGCAAAGTGTGAATGAGGGTACCATGTGTGCATCTACATCCTAGAGGCTGTGGCTTCAATTGTGTTGCACTAATGTAATGGGAGCCAGAAAATCTGGCCCATTAAGTTCTTGAAAAGCTGAAAGTCTAAATGATTTTTGTGTGGTATTAGCAAAAAGTTCATTTTGTTATGATAGAAGTCACCACAGGCAGCCCTGTTACACATAGTCTAACCCATTTTCTTAAAATGTGAGCAAATTGTTTTAATCTTGGAAGAACATCTTGTTGAGGTGTTGGGTTTTTCCCTTTAGTTGCTTTAGGGGAGAGTTGTGGCAAGCAGCAAAGGAGTTTGCTTTTTGTCTTAATCTCTCTATCTAGAGTCAATTCTTGAGGCAGAGTTGTTGCTTGGGAGCTGAGCATTAGTGTTGAGTTGGAAACCTGAAAAAGTGAATTCCCTGCATGCTGTTTGTGATTGCCCCTATTCAGGGGCTCGTATGTATAGCGTAAAATAAATGAATTGCACTGAGAATATATCCAGGCTGCGTATCACTGATTTATCCTCCAACAGCAAGGCCTTGAGATTTGCTTCCACTCAACAAAGAGACAACAATATAAATTATTGTTTAGTTTCCTTATTTTATTTATATGATTTCCAACTTTAGTTGTGCCTTAGGGAATGACTTAAACTTAAATCTTGTCTGTCTTTTCTTTTTATTTATTAAGCTTTAATAGCTTTAGGCAATTTGTCCAGAGGTAAAGATGGTAACTGGGCAGGTTTATGTAGGATATACAAACCCTACACTGGCCAGGAAAGGGTTAATGAAGTGCTGTGGGCTCAATCAACCCTGCCCTTTTATACTTGCAATAAGTGTCAGGCTTGGAGAGAAGGGTTAAAAGTAGAGAACACAGCTCAGCTGGTGGCTGACCTGGAAGAAGAGCAGACTTCCAGCCTCTCACTCTGTGTTAGAGCCCTGGCTAGGCCTGGAGCTACTTAAGACACTGCTGCCTCTGAGTCTCCTAAAAGGAAGGTAGACCTGTATGGGATTCCTGTTTTGTTGATCTGCTACTAGTGACTTGCCTTCAGAGGTAGGTGGCTGTAGATGCTCCCCTGCCTGAAGGTGCTGACTTTGCCAGCTCTTACCATTACCAGGTGTCCAGTTTTCAACTGAACACACAGTCAGAAAGGGACCCTCCCCAGCCCGGTGAAAATGAGCGAGTGACTGAGGGTGGGGGAGTGCGAGCGACGGAGGGAGGGGATGGAGTGAGCGGGGAGGAGAAGGGTTTTGTTTAGTCAGAAAATTGGCAACTTTGCGGCGAGGCTGCAGGCATTAGCTAAGAACTGACAAACTCATAGCTGGAGACCAGACCAATTCACTTATGTCTTAGTGTTGCTCAAAATACATTAGTCTGATAAAAATGTATTTAGTGTTTAGACTCTTTAGAAGGTTGTAAAATATTGCATGCGAAAATGCTATGTGTAAGGAAATATGTAAGCTTTGCTTTATAACTTTGAAAATGTTCACGCTAAACTTATGAACTCAGATGGGAAGAGTTTCCACCCATTCATCCAGAAGAACTATCAAAATCAGAGGGGCCATCAAGGAACATTGCAATACCAATGACTGGTGAATGGCCCTGTCAGATCTTGGAAATGCTACATACACTCATCCAGTGGACTTGGTGGTTAAATGAAGGGGGAAAAACAGACACAGGGAAATTTTCCATGTCTTTACTGTCTGAACTCTCACAGGGCCAGAGATGCTACACTGAAGCCAAAGATTGCCTGGGGTTATGGCAGTTGCTCAGAGTTATGGTCACCTGGGGTCTACGTTCCTATGCAAAAAAAAATTGGAAAGGGTGATATTTTGACGTGCCAGACCAAAGAAATATGATTCAACCTTTTTAAAAAAACAGACAGACATGACTGGCTTATGTGGCACAGAAAATTATGATGAGCTAGTTCTCATGAGGATTTTCTTAGCCACAAACTGCCTCACAAGTTATTTTCGTATGAACATCATGGCTTTGATTACATGCAGTCTGTCTGCATAGTCAGAGATGACTACGTAAAAAAGAAAAAATGTAGTGGATTAAAGAATGAGGACTGATCTATAATGTACTCTTTCACACCAATGGTCTGGATGTGATTTTAGCAGTTTTACACCTTCCTAGACATTGTATTTGTTCTAAGATTGATTTTATGAATGTAAGCAGAGTCAGGATGAGCGCCACCCTGACATCTGGTGGTGAGTTGTGGCAAATTGTGGAAAAGAACTTCTGGGGTTGATCTCATTTGCATAGGCACACCCACCCCGCCTAGCATGAGCCCATAGCTGCCCAAATGGTCACTTTGGCTGCTGTGAGATCCCCAGCTTCTCTGTTTTGGGGCAGAAAGAATAAATTGTAATTATCCTGATTATGTGAATCAAGGACAGTGGATCTGTACTTGGCCTTTTTTTATGATGGAGGGACTCGCCATCAACTAAGTAGCACTCGCTAGGCAAGGGATGTGGGTTCCAAAACTCAGTGAATTGAGAGAGGCTGGGGACAAGTATTAATACCTGGTAGTATGGGGCCCCTGGTGAGGGCCTTATATGCTACTTGCACTTCCTTCTCTTTCTACTGTAGAATACCAGAGCTAATTTTGATTCCATTAGGAGTCTAGTTATAGGCTGTTGAGCTGATTTCACTTTGGGCCAATGGTGCACCAGCACTGAGGCTCCCCTACTACAAGCTGAAATCACAAAAGAGCTAAACTCACTAAGAGCTGAAATCACTGAGTGTTGTGTTAAGTAGTGGGGGAGCCTGAAGATATATTGTGGAGTAGTTTGTGGGACAGCTGGCAGAGCAGAGCGGCTTGTGGGATGGCAGGCAGAGTAGAGTGGCTGCTGGAGCGGAACAGTTTGTGGGATGGCTGGAGCAGCTCATCGGGTGCGGCTGGCAGAGAGGAGTGATTCGTGGGATGGCTGGTGGAGCAGAGCAAAGCCCCATGGAGAGGTGGGGCAATCAGCTTTGGACCATGTAAGGTGCCCCTTAAATCCCCCCCCATCTCCACCCAGGTTGGGAGGTAAAACTCAGCAGATAAACTTTTGAGCTCTGGTGCTGCACTGACCAGGAACAGAGACTTTTGGGTTGTTGGACTTTTGGGACTTTAGGTGACTTTGGGTTGCTGGACTCAAGAACCAAAGGGAAAGGACATGCCCCAAATTGCTTGGGGTGGGTTTTTTGCTCATGGGTTGTTATGAATCCTGTTGGTGGTGTTTCCCCAACATAATGCCACTTTGTTTCTCTCTGTTATTAAAAGGCTGTTGCTACACTCAGACTCTGTGCTTGTGAAAGGGGAAGCATCGCCTCTTAGAGGCGCTCAGCGGGGGTGGTATATATTTGTCCCAGGTCACTGGGTGGGGGCTCGAGCCGGTTTTGCATTGTGTATTGGAATGGAACCCCTAGATACTGAACCCGGCCCTTGTTGCTGCGAACTCTGATGGGCAGAAGGGTTACATGAATATAAAAACTGACTTTTCAAAAATGTAAAATGAATTGAGTTCCTTAAGGAGGCTAATGTAGACATCTATAAGGAAGTGTGTATCTAGTCCTTCTATGGAAACTAATAAATATGGAAATTAATAAATATTAAATACTATCATTAAAGCAAAGAAAATTAATTTTAAGTCAAGTAAGAATTTAATGATTATTTCGGAATTAATTTGGAGAGGACTGTAAAAGTTGTAAAACTGGCTGACCCAGGGACAAGTTGTAATAGTTAGCTTAAAAATTACTACTTGAAAGTTACCTTGCTTGGAAGCTAAACTGTTTCTATTACTCTCCTGTCAGCTAGATGGAAAGGTCATGCGACTCTTCGTAGCATCAGGGAAAATGAGTAGTAGCGCAGTATGCTTTGTACTCCTCTGTTGTGTGTACTGTAGCGTTAGCAATAACAACTTTGGCACATGTCTTGAGAATTGATGGCTGGCTGGAACTATAGGTCCCTGCTAAGCTTATCAACTTCTTCTAGCTGGTCTGAAAAATCTTTGCTTAAATTGCTACAGTAGAACCTCAGAGTTACGGACACCTCCGGAATGTCCATAACTCTGAACAAGACATTACAGATTTCAGCCATGGGGAGTTGGGGATGCAGCCACAGGGTGGGGAGGGGTCAGGGCTCCGAGTGGTGGGGGTTGGGGCTTCTGACCCTAGGGGCTGCCAGGTCTCCTAGTAGGGGTCTCAGGGCTTCTGCCCTGGGAAGCACCAGGACTCACAGCTTTACACCTGGGGAAAGCACTGGGGCTCAGCCCTGCGGCTCCATTCCCGGTTTCACTGCGGAGTGGGGGGTTCAGGGCATTAGCTATGGGGGGAGTGCTGGGGCTGAAACTGGTGCTCCCCTCATAACTAAAACCCCAAGCCCTGGCACACACTCCCCCTCACCGCAGAGCTCAAGGCAGGAACGAAGCCGCACCCCAGCGCTCTGGAGCTCCTGTGGGTCAGAAGCCCCCACTCCACCTGGTTGCCCCTCCCCCCATGGCTGCAACCCCAACCCCCTCCCCCTCCTCGCTGGGGCTGAAGCACTATTTGCTTTTTGTTTATTTTTTGTTTCCACTGCTGCCTGATTGAGGACTTACGGTTTCACAGGGTGTCTGGTTGACAGGTAAATCCTTAACTCTGGTGCTCATATCTTTGAGGTTCTACTGTAATTGGAAATGGAATTATTTGTGATATCAGCTGCACAAACAGTCTCTGTTGTTAATCACCATAGGGTGGATTGTATTTTTAAGGCACAACCCAAAGTAGAAGACTGCACTACTCCAAGGCAGCCTTGGGAGGCACAGTGATTCAGATAGGAAACTTTCTCACAGCACCATCCTGTTGTACTGGGTGAGAGGGGTAAATAGCAATAGCCCTCTATGGAGATGCAGTTTCCTCTGCTTCTCACCCATACTCCCATTAGGCATCAAAATTCTGTCAAATTATGTGCTGTCCTAGGAAGGATCTTTGATTCTGTCATTTACTCATAGTAAGGTGACAAAGCCTAAAACAAAACCAACAGTATTTTTTGTCCAGTCTCATATCTTATTGGATTTGTTTTGGCTGGAGACTGAATAATCACTTTCAGAAAGGACATTAAGCACAGGCAATCAAGATAAATGCATTTGTGTTTCATTATTTTTGAAATAGGTTTTACTCCACTTTTACGGAAAAGATTAATATGTAGTTTTCACGGGAGGTGAAATGCCTATTAAACTGTGTTAGGCATATCTTTTGATCCTCTGCACCCAATGATCCTCCCCGAAAGGTAGCATTTCACTATCTATATAATCATTGTACAATAGTTTCTAACATGCTCACTCTATTGTATTTGGTTAATTGAGGAAATGAATTAAATTATATTTAATGCAAGTAAATTCATTAATGAAAATCTTTGTCATGATAAGAAATAGAGTAAGCTGGATTGCCAATTGTCATTATCCCCTTCATTATAATCTAACATCGTTTAGTGTAATTGAGAACTCTAGGAAACATCATCTGTTTCATGTATAAATCTGTTCATCTTAAATTAGAAAAAAATAGAAAAGCTATCCCTTTCTGCTCTTTTAGCCATTCCAAAGTTAGGCTCTGATCCCGCAATTGACTGTGTGTTGGTGTGCTACTCTGCTTCTACTGATCAGTGACTTCAGGGGAGCTCCACACAAGTGTGGTGGTGCACCCACATGGAGTCAATTATAGGACCAGGGTCTTAAGTTCCAGTCCTGCAAATACCACTGAGCATAGGGCCTACCACCATGCCTATTCCCATTGCTTTTTTTAACTACCCTGCTCATGAATATCAATGGGAACGCTCAAAACACTGAGCACTGCTTTCCTTGTTGTATGGAGAATCAGTTTCTAAGAAACTGTGCCAAGCAAAGCTCAGTGCAGGAAAGTAAGTTGTCGGGGAGCTGGTTCTGGATCCCCTATTCTTTGGGCCATCCTTGACTCCAATACAACTTTAAAGCTACTGTGGGGAGCTATAAGATGTTCCTTTGTAATTATTCCAAATCAGCTAGAGATTTCTATCACAGAGCAGTGCTCCACCATGTCACCTTCTGCCCAACTGTGCTCTCTGTGCCAGGAGCAGGATGTCACAGTGGCTGGGTTTGGTTTCAGTGACGATACCAAGGCAATTCCTCTGATGGAGAACGTCTTTGCTGGGCATTTGTGTCTGGGTTTTCACCTCTTTTTGCACAAAGAGGCTGTAACATGTCTTGTAAAATCATAGGTAAGAATCATAGGTAGCAAACAAAAGCACAAGTGTTTAATCTCATTCGGACAAAATGGTATGGAGGATCATATCCCACTGATGTCATAGGAGCAGGGTATACCCTCAGGGAGCCCTCTGCAGGATTGATTTCTTAGATTCTCCCTTGCAGAAAAGGCCCTTCGGAGCATCAGCTGGTTAACAAACACAATCTCTAAATATTTTAAAGGATTTTTTTTTAGTCATGCCATGCAATTTAAAGACTCTGCAAGAAACCTGATCATATTTAAATTAGACATTTTTCAAAAAAATCTAGCTGACAGTGTGTCTTTGTGCTAATTTAAATCTATGGATTGAAGTTGAACATTCATTAATCATATCTTTCAATAGATAGGAAATATTAATCATTACAAAATCTCTGTTCATTTTCTGTGTTTTGGAAGTTTTCCACACAGTTGTGAATACTCTTGCAGAAAAGAAATAATATCTTGTAATATTATATGCCTATGAGACCGAGGATTTCCTTTACCCCTATAATTACTGCTGTAGGCTGATTGGTGGAAAAAGATACCGGTAATTCACTGTACCACAAAAAGGGAGTTCAGTTAAACATTAGACATATGGTACTAATGGTCATGAGTCATCCACAAAAGAGGAATTTATCAGTTTCTAGCAGCATTCAGGGCCATTAAAATTAATAATGCATATTTGCTAAACTATCCATAGTGTTTATGGACAGCTGATTTGTAAGATGTTACTTTTGCACATTGAGAGGATAAGTATTTAGTTTGAAATTATTATTTTTTATATATATTCTATAAAAGAATCCTGCATTGGGAAGAGGAATGACTAGATGGTCTATCAGGCATACATCTCTGTAGTCTGTGATTTTGGAGATGGAGAGAAGTTTGATAGAGCTGATCCAGGACAGTTTTCTTGATTTTTGTGTTTTGATCATCTGAGATGTTCTTAAAAACCATGAAATCTGAGATGTGAGGTACTTGTGGTCTAGTGGCTGGAGGACAGAACTGGGAGTCAGAAGGTGTGAGCTGTATTTCTAGCTTGGCTTGTGGGTGACAGTTAGCATATTTTATAACCTGCCTAACTGGGATAATTCTTTCCCACTGTTAGAAATTACTTTCACATCTTAGGCAAAAGATGCTATTTAAAGACGAAGTAATGGTGGAGTTACTCTTATATTCTCAGGGTGTTTTCAGGGAGCAGTGACATTTCTGCTTACTTGAAGAACATTAAATTTGACTTTGATGTGATACAAAATGCAGTATTCACTTTAGACAAAACTGACACCATAAATATCTTTACACAGGGGAGTCTTGTTATATATTGGGAGATGTCAAATATTATGGGTTAGTTGAAAAAAGTAATAGGGTGCTTTCTTAAACTGGCACTAAAAGAACAAATTCCATAAAGAAAGCAAGAATGAGTTAAGCCATGGCTAGCAAACATTCTCTTCAAAAAATGGGTCAGTGTTCTCTGATGTTTCATTTGTTAAAAAATTGTTTGGTACTTTTGAAGAGAAAAATAGGTGATCAAAGGGGATGGTTTCTACCTTAGATTTTTCTTATAATTTTTCCCTGTTAGTTCTATAAATTTCATGACCTTTCAAGTTTTTAAATATCGGGAAGTTATATAACAGAACATGGGGCAGGGGAACGGGGGCTAGAAATCTCAAATGGCTACTTTCCAATGAATTTTTGGTGTCCCTCGATAAAACAGAGGCCTGAGTTCAGGAAAACTACTTTATATGAAAATAACTATGCTATGTTTAAAAAGAAAAGTAATGTTTAATTCTTGGGGCTAGAGTGTAGAATAACACAATTTTACTTTGGTATTTCATGTGTTTCAAAATGTGATACAAATGAAATCAACACCAGTCTTGAAAAATATGTGCTTTAGCTAGTTATTAGGATACTAAAGTTAGTGAAGATGAAAATAGAAGCTTTTAAAGTTTAATGGGCTTTTAATGGGTTCAGAAATAAACTTCTTTTGGGACAGGCTCAGAAAAATTGGTTAGTCTATGGGTTGAACTGATCTATTTAGCGGCTGCTTCTACTTGAATTTTTACTGCCACTTTTCTAAAAACTAGATACTGCAATTAGTAGATTCTGACTCCTTTCATGGGATGACAGTATTAAACTTTGGTAACTCTAATCCATATCAGGTGACTGAGGCCAGGAAATAAAATCTAGCCTCTTGATAACAGTTGTGTGTCACACCTTTATTAGAACTTCCACTCTCTGCACTGAGTTGAGTTGAGTGGTACAGGCAGCTACAGGTGACAGCTATGGAGAGTGCAATTCAGCAGTTGTTCTGGAGGGTTTTTTTTAACTTCTTTGAGAGCTGTTCCATATCATTAGGCATTTTGCAGATACAATTGGGGATCAGGATGTTTCCTAGGATTCTACTTTTAAATAAATGTGTATACTCTATTCAGAAAAAAGGTGTTTGGAGTTTTGGAGTTCATCATTCTCACAAACTTATCAAGAGCCTGAAGTGACTTTGCAGCACCCATGTGGCATGCGGGCAACCATATTAATTGCTAGACCTGACTTTTGAGGGCTTGACTTTGTGACCTAAATAAAAATCAATTAATGCAAGGTTTTGTATGAACTATATGATTACACACACACAACTCCATCAGTGGTGGGTAATTTTTGGCCCAAATTTTTAATGTTAGGAGTTTGGCTTGAGCAAAAATGACTATGTCTGAGGCATCAGTGTCAGAATTGTTTTAGTTGGGGCACAGGCTGTCACTTATCTATGTTTGTACAGTGCCCTGCATGATGGAGCCTCAATCTCATTTGAGGTTCTAAATGCTACTATAACACAAATAATAAGCAGTAATAATGGAAAGAGGAGTGAAGGATTAGGGGCTAAGATTGTTTGATGTTTTCTCCATGTGGTGCTCCACAATCCATTGAAGAATAATAATGGATCAGGGAATCTAACATAAATTTCCTGTCATGGAGACGGGGTAGGATTAATGGCTGTCAAGTTCTGGGATGCAATTCAGAGCAGTGAGAGGTTGTCACCTCTTGTATTATAACCCCAAATGCCCCAAAATTCTTCTGCTACTTGTGGCTCTGTGCCTGGGCCATACACACAGCCAACATGCGCTTTATGTTCAGTAAGCTATACAGCTCAGATTCAACCACTTTGAATCCAACAGCCTGCTCGCAGTTATCACAGACACACTTTTGTCTACCAGACTTGGTTAATATTAGCAGGTGACCCCAACACATACCCCAGTCCCAAACTTTGCCGCAACTATGTGCTCTGATGTGTCCAGTCGTCTCCTGCAACATTCAGAGGAATAATAAGATCCATTTGCTCTTTTAAGGAGACAAAACCAACCAGCTTGCCCCATTAACTAGTGTTGATGTTCACTTTAGTGCAAACACATCACTGTTGGTTTAGATTAATAGTAAAACAAGTTTTTGACCAAAAGAAGATTGGATTTTAAGTGAGTTCATGTATAGGTACGTCTACACTACCCACAGGATTGGTGGGTAGTGATCGATCTATCAGGGATCGATTTATCGTGTCTAGTGTAGACGCTATAAATCGATCTCCGATCTGCCATCGACTCTGGAACTCCACCATGGCGAGAGGCGGAAGCGGAGTTGACAGGGGAGCGGCAGCTGTCTATCCCACGCCGCAAGGACGCGAAGTAAGTGATTCTAAGTCAATCTAAGATACGTCGACTTCAGCTACACTATTCTCGTAGCTGAAGTTGTGTATCTTAGATCGATCCCCCCACCACCCGCCAGTGTAGACCAGGCTAAGAGAGAAAAAGTTAGAAATGGTTACATACAAATAAAAGTGCAAACAGACATCTAAAGTCTAAAACTTAATCTAGCAAGGTTTAGCTCAAGACGTTGTTCAAGATGGCTTTTCTCCCCCACAGTCTTCCATCAAGATGGTGGCAAACACACTTTCTCAGTCAGGGTCTCTTCTAGAGGCCCAAAAGTGCTGGATCCTTTTGTCTTTTTGAGTGAAAGAGAGAGTTTGGGGTTCTCTCTCCCTTTCTTTTATAGTCTATTGAACCTTTGAAGTGGATTCTTCTGAAGGTTACCCATCAAAGTGAAGTTTATTCAGGCAGTGTTTGCTAAAATACAAATTGTTCAGTTTCCTGCAATCAGCTCTCCCTGCTATCCTGATGGTTCTGCTTACTATTTATACGTAAACTGAGGTCAAAACACATTCCTTTGTTTAGGACAGGCCTGTTTTGCTTATGCAGGGCTCTCTGGTTTTGAAAAAGTAACATCGTACAGGAGGAATTCATAACTTTTACATATAATGTTGCTACATACATTTCACCATGATATTATTGACTAGTGAGTTATTAGTTTTCAAATCATACCTCACAAGGTATATTTTGTACAAAGATTATTACAACAGTGGGGTGTATGTGAATAATGGTGCGTTGAGTCACAATGATACAAACTGTAGCAACATTGCGACTGATGTCAATTGAAGAATCCCATGGTTCCCATTTGGTTTCATCTGCTCTGCTTAAATATATTTTTCTTCTTTACTTACAGTAAATGAAATTTATCAAGCCTGAAGGTGGTGATATTTAGGATAGATGCTTCAGCATTAAATCCTGACAATCTTTTTGATTTGTTTTCCTTTCCCATGTAATGCATGGCTTATGTTCACACTGTACCTTTCGTTCCTGGGACGTTTACACTTCAAGTTATGTGTATATATCTTCTGTTTTGTTCTCAGATTAATGTAGTAATTTCACTTAATACAATTTATAAAAATATATAATTGGTAAGCAGTACAATTAAGTAAATAATGTAAATTCATCTATCAGAGGCCCTGATCTTGCCAACACTTACATGCATATATTTGAGCATATATGTCATCCTATTTGCTTTAATGGGACTAGTTGTGTCGTTAAATTTAAGCAAGTGCATAAGTGTTGGTAGATTAAAGCCAAAGCATCTTCAGTGCAAGACCATTAATTTTTTGATTTGTGACTAGTTACATAACAAAGAGGATATTTTCACAGATAGTACCAGGAATTTTGCTTGTTTTGCTTTAGCCAGTGTTTCTGATAACAAACATGTTTACTTTGATACTAAGTGTTACAGTGCTCAGATAACTATATTTAACTACAATGCTTTCATTTGAACTTATTAGCTCAATTTTTTCTTGATTGTCCTGTCAATAAGTTGAGATCACATCAACTTACATTCATAAAGCCTAATTTGTTTTTAATTATTAATTCTTATCCTTCATTTTTTAAAAAGTTTAAACCTAATAGTGTTTTCTCAGTTAGTTAAGGAGTCAGCTGTTCACTAGAGGCATCATTTTAGGTTCACACTGTGCCATGTATTACTAAGTAATAACAGAAAATATACTATGGAGCAAAATCCTTAATTTTCAGTCTTCTCTCTCTCCCTCCCTACTGTGTCTCTCTCATATATTGTTTTGCTGTCTAATATTTTGTTTTCAACACTTTCCTGGTTTGATGTAATTAATTCCTTCACTATACAGGTATTAGTTGTGCTCCTCAGGTAACTGCAATTACTTAACTTCCTTGGCTCCTGACTCCTTTTGCTTCCCCCCTCTCTCTTCCCCCCCCCCCCACTTCTTATTTGTAGGTAATAAGCAGGAAATGGTTCTGATGTTGCAATCCATAATTCTTTATAGAAATATGGTTATGATTATAAATATGACATAACTGGAATATGTTTATGCTAGATAAGCCATGCACCATATCTTTGCAAAGGTTATGATCTACTGAATTTATTCATCCTATTTGTGTGCACGTATCATTTTTATATCTGAAGTTATGAGCGTTGGCTCTATGCTCGTATTTAAAGTGTTTGCTATAGGAAGCACATAAGGCAGATTTGGTCAACATAGTGTGAAGGGGTTATTCAAGTAATTGGGAGTACTTAACTAACAATGGACTTTGGGAGACGCCAATCCACATCTGAGTTTTCCTGGAAATGTTCAAACTAACATGTAAACAATGGTGTTAGCCTGCAAAAAGCTGAATCATTCATAGACATGTGACTTGCCCAGGTGGCTAGAGGCCCCATCTTGTGGCTGTGATGTTGCACAAGAGAGAGAATATAAAAGGCCCTGGAAACCCCTCCATTTTGTCTTCAGCTGGCTCAAAAGATAGCCCCTTCACCCCAAAGAGATGCCTGAAAGAAACTGGAACAAAGGACAGTAACTACGGGGTGTGAGTGATTGCTGGACCCAGACTAGGAAGGAGTCTAGTCTGCCAAAGAAGCTTATTGGAATATCTCTGAGCGTGAGATTTACCTGCATTTAGTTTTCTACTGTATTAGGCTTAGACTTGCGTGTTTTTGTTTTATTTTGCTTGGTAATTAACTTTGTTCTGTCTGCTATTACTTGGAACCACTTAAATCCTATTTTTATATTTAATAAAATTTAATAAAATCACTTTTTGCTTATTAATTGACCCAGAGCAAGTAATTACTTCCTGGTGGAGCAAACAGCTGTGCATCTCTCTCTCTCTCTCTCTGTTATAGAGGGTGAACAATTTATGAGGTTAGCCTGTATAAGCTTTATGCAGAGTAAAATGGATTTAAATGGAGTTTGGACCCCATTGGAAACTGGGTATCTGGGTGTTGGAGACAGGAGCATTACTTAAGCTGTTTTCAGATAAGCTTTTGGGGGATATGGTTCAGACCTGGGTCTGTGTTTGTAGCAGGCTAACATGTCTGGCTCAACAAGACAGGGTACTGAAGTCCCAAGCTGCCAAGGAAAACGGGCTCAGAGGCAGTCTCAGCACACCAGGTGGCAGTCACAAGGGGGTTTCTGTGACCCAATCCATCACAATGTTTTTCCCATCCTATGAGAATGTGGAAATTGAGAAAAAAATTGCAAACCCAAATTGTGACAAAAAATGAAAATCTCTAACTTTCACATACTAAGTATCTCCTCCCCTCCCCCCAAAATATGAATCCACTCAATTAAAATGTTTTATTTCTATTACAATCTTTTTTAACTTTACCTTTTTCATGTAATTTAAAATACAAACTAGAAAGTTGTTTTGAAAAGAAAAATGAAAATTTTTGGTTAGAAAATGTCAAAATACCCCATTTTAACAACTTCAAAACATTTATTTTTTAAATGTTGAATCATGAGATTTGTTGAAACTGACCCTTTCTCACAAACAGTTACGTTTCTACAAATCAGTATTTTCTGACAAAAAATTCAGAAAATTGGAAAATTCTCAACCAGCTCTGGTAATAACCTAGATATATTTGGAATACTCCCCCTTTCATCAGGTTATAGGGTCCTTAGTTTTAAAAACTCCATATGCTAACTTTCTCCTGGAAATTACTGATACTACTGAAATAGCTGTTACTTATTTTGATACTATATATATGCAGCATTCTTTCCCCTTTTTTTTACTTCTCTGGATTTTGAGAGGAAGGGTATTCTGTTAATTGAGTTCCAGTCAATCCCTGAGGACATCTGGATTTAGTTCTCACTCAGATTTCCTATGTGTCTGTCTGTCTCTCTTTAAATTCTCCATTTGTAAAAGAGGATATTACCCAGAATTGCCAACCCAAACAGTTCACAAATCCTGTATCAGGCTCCAGAATAGCATGAGTCTTAAAACTCATGAGAGTTGTATTAAAAAAAATATTCAGGGATCTTTCCATTTGTGCTGTGCCTTCTGATTCTTTCGGGTGCACTTGGGTCACGCGTTCAAGCCTTTCTCCTCACCATGTGGGCTAGAAATGTAGTTTGTTTGGAGTGGGGGGAGTTAATGAAAGATGAGATTTTTACTAGGGCTGTTGATTAATTGCAGTTAACTCACTTGATTAACTAAAAAAAATTAATGGTGTGATCACAATAATTTTTATCAGTATTAAACAATAGAATACCAATTGAAATTTATTAAATATTTTGGATGTTTTTCTACATTTTCAAATATTGATTTCAATTATAACACACAATACAAAGTATACAGTGCTCACTTTATATTATTTTTATTACAAATATTTGCACTGTAAAAATGATAAAAGAAATTGTATTTTTCAATTCACCTCGTACATGTACTGTAGTGCAATCTCTTTATCATGAGAGTGAAACTTACAATTTAGGTGTTTTGTTGTTGTTAAATAACTGCACTCAAAAACAAAACAATGGAAAACTTTAGTGCCTACAAGTCCATTCAGGCCTCCTCTTTGTTCAGCCAATTGCTAAAAGAAATAAGTTTGTTTGTGTACATTTACGGGAGATAATGCTTCCCACTTCTTAATTACAATATCACCTGAAAGTGAGAACAGGCCTTTGCATGGCACTGTTGTAGCTGGCGTCACAAGATATTTATGCGCCAGATGCGCTAAAGATTCGTATGCATCTTCATGCTTTGGCCATTGTTCCAGAGGACATGTTTCCCTGCTGATGATGCTCATGAAAAAAATGTGTAAATGAAATTTGTGACTGAACTCCTTGGGGAAGAATTGTATGTCTCCTGCTCTGTTCTACCCGCATTATGCCATATATTTCATGTTATAGGAGTCTCTGATGACAACCCAGCACATGTTCTTAAAATGAACACTTTCACTGCAAATTTGACAAAATGCGAAGATGATACCAATGTGAGATTTCTAAAGATAGCTACAGCACTTGACCCAAGATTTAAGAATCTGAGGTGCCTTCCAAAATCTGAACAGGATGAGGTGTGGTGCATGCTTTCAGAAGTCTTAAAAGAACAGCACTCTGATGTGGAAAGTATAGAACCCAAACCACCAAAAAAGAAAATCAACCTTCTGCTGGTGGCATCTGACTCTAGATGAGGAAATGAACATGCATCGGTCCACACTGCTTTGGATTGTTATTGAGAAGAACCCATCATCAGCATGGACGCATGTCCTCTGGAATGGTGGTTGAAGCATCAATGGACATATGAATCTTTAGCGCATCTGGCATATAAATATCTTTTGACGCCAGCTACAACAGTGCCATGCAAACGCCTGTTCTCACTTTCAGGTGACATTGTAAAAAAGAAGCAGGCAGCACTATTTAAAAAAAAATAGAAGTAGGTACAGCTTCTGCAAATGTAAACAAACTTGTTTTTCTGAGCAATTGGCTGAACAAGAAGTAGGACTAATTGGACTTGTAGGCTGTAAAGTTTTACATTGTTTTGATTTTGAATGCAGGGTATTTTTTATGCAAAATTCTAAATTTGTAAGTTCAACTTTCATGATAAAGAGATTTCACTACAGTATTTGTATTGGGTGAATTGAAATATACTATTTCTTTTGGTTTTTTATAGTGCAAATATTTGTAATAAAAGATATAATAAATAAATCTGTAATAATAAATATAAAGTGAGGACTGTACACTTTGTATGCTGTGTTGTAATTGAAATCAATATATTTGAAAATGTAGAAAATATTCAAAAATATTTAAATAAATGGTATTCTATTATTGGTTAACAGCGCAATTAATCACGATTAATTGTTTTAATTGCTTGACAGCTTTAATTTTTACCTAATCACATGTCTCCAGGAGCTGGGGCTTGACAAATATGGCAAATATTACAAAATTAGTGATTAAATAACCAGAGCTGCCAGCACTAAATATGTCACTGAGTTGTGTAGAAAATAAATTCATCTATGTTTGTAAGATGTTCAGATGCTGCACATTTGAAAACAAAATCCATGGCACCCTGAGAAATAGCAGCCTACTGTCTGTTCCTAGTGTCTCCTCTGGAATCTGTATCTCTGCCAATTCAGTGGCATGAAAAATGACAAGAATATCCTGTTTGAAAGGCTGAATGTCAAATTGCATATGCTCAAAATGCTGCTTTAAGTAGATTTCAGCTATCACATCCCCACCACCACCATATTTGATCATTGTCTCTGCATATTTTCTCTCTCCCACACTGATAGCCCAGAGTGAAAATGATTGTCAGCATTGAGTTCAATTATCTTAGCTGCTCTTCCTCACTTTGTCTGCAATCACATCACCTGTACACTCACGTCTTGGGCAGTTTAGACTGTCATTCCATTGTGACTGCCTGCAGATCCGACTGTTCACAAAATCCCAGATTAACCCATCCAAATGTTACTTGAATAGCCTTGACGTGTAAGTGCAGAAAAGTGTTCTAGATGCCACGCAGTTCACAGCACTAGGGATTTATTTTTATTTGGTATATTCTTTGTAAGCTAGGCAGTTTGTGGAGCGTACAGTGACTTTCCTTAGAAAACAAGTACAGGTCTTCCATCAGCAGGTACTACCGCCTTCACAAGCACAAAACCTACACGAAAGCTCAAATTGTCAAAGGGGCCTAAGCGAATGAGATTCCAAATCCCACTGAAAGTGGCACTTGGGTCCCTTTGAAAATCCGGTCCAAACATTGAAAGGATTGAAGCGTATTTCACTGTTTTAATTTTTACTCACTTTATAATGCCCTGTTCTAACTTTGAAATGCTTTTATTCATGGCTTCTGTTCTTTGGTTGCTGACAAATATTGCTTTTCTCTCTCTCTCTCTTTTTTTTATTCCTCTTTTGTTTCTTATGGGACCAGCAGGGCTTGAACTATTCTTTTTTCTTTGTTCTCTCTGCTTCTCATATGACTATTTTCCCCACTTCACCTCCTGCAGTAACTTACCTGATTCCATCTTCCTGGGCAAGGGGAAGGTAGCCTGCTAACTATGGACTTAAGTCATATTTAAGTGGAAGCTGGTCTCTAGAGTGCTCCTTCCCTTCTCCCCACCTCCAAATGCAGTAACAGAACTCTTTTGCTGCACTCAAGATGGTCTTTACCGTACTCTGGGGATAAGTGTGCCCTAGAATGTAATATGATCAAAAGGAATCTTCAGATTGCAACATTGTTGTTAAAGGGCATTTTTTTACAATATCATTTTTAAAAGACTGAAAGATTGGAAGGCAGTATAGTTGTAGCCATGTTGGAATTCCTTTCCTGAATAAGAACTCTGCATGGCTCGAAAGCTTCTCTCTCTGCAACAGAAGTTGGCCCCATAAAAGATATTACTTCACCCACCTTGTCTGTTTGAACTACTGGAATGCAGATTTCTGGCAGGAGCTGTAGGTTCAAGCTAATGATCACCAGGTTTTTATATTGGTAAGTTTTTTGCATTCTTGTGGTCGATGAACATTTTTTTCCATCTTGCTTTTTTCTCATAATTTATCAGAAAACTCAGTTCAGTATCTGACTGGCTGCTGTGTCTGATTTTATTTATTTATTTAAATCCCTCTGCAAACCAAATGGGCTTTAAAATAAATTCATCCTATTGTGGCGCCATCATTTCTGAAGTACTTCAAGCTTCAGTGGAGACTTGTTAGTCAGATTTAGATACCTTTAAATCAATCTGTTTAGGCATAGGTGCTGGTGCTCGGGATGCTGCTACATCCGCTGACTTGAAGTGGTTTCCATTATATACAAGGCTTACAGTTTGGTTCAATGGCTTTCAGCACCCCCACTATACAAATTGTTCCAGCACCCCTTTGTTTAGGCAACTTAAATGGCTCCATCGGATACAGACTAACACGGCTGCTACTCTGAAACCATCTTAGTATTGGTGATCTATTCAAGGAACAATAGTAGGAGAGAACTATATTCTATATAAATATCCAAACTGGCCTGTGGATGTCACTGTTATATCACAAATGTGGCTAAAAGTCATTCATGAGGCGCTATAAAATCATGACTTCAATGACGCAAACAAGTACCATTAATGTTCTTCAATAAGCTGTCATATTTGTTAATCACTGAAGTTGGAGATGGATAAAATTTATGCAATACCGTAGTCCACCTACTGGTCAGTGCAAGATTGTTCTCTACATTACATCTTGTACCATTTACCAAGTCTAATTTAAAATGACTGAAGCAATGAGACTGCCTCATCTTCCACTGGGAGGCTATATCCTTTTAGAAGTCTGTTTAGGATATTTCTCCCTGTATTAAGATTTAGTTTTCTTTTGCTCATCTTAATGCGCAATTATGTTTTTGGAATTTCAAGAAATTTGTCATTGAGGGCTGAATCCTTACTTGTGCAGGTAATCTTTATGTTCAGTTGGGACTTAGCCCATGAGTTAAGATTACTCACATGAACAGAGGTTGAAGAATCAGGCCTTTAGATTGGATAGGGGATTACATGCCCAAATGAATTGTTAATTGGCTGGCATAAATGTAAATATAGTAAGCAGGGGGAAGAGACAGTGAGGTTTTTAAGGTAAATCTTTATTTTAATTTTTTAGTCACAGTGAAATCTGCAGTGGTTTGGTTTGATGTGTTACATGGTCTGGGCTCTGCATGATCTTTTTCACAAGAGTTAGCAATGAACTAACCTCTCCACAGTTTCTCTTGGAGATAGGAAGGGAGCTGCCTCTGGGTTTATTGTTTTCATAAATATAAAGGGAAGGGTAAACCCCTTTCAAATCCCTCCTGGCCAGGGGAAAGCTCCTCTCACCTGTAAAGGGTTAAGAAGCTAAAGGTAACCTCACTGGCACCTGACCAAAATGACCAATGAGGAGACAAGATACTTTCAAAAGCTGGGAGGAGGGAGAGAAACAAAGGGTCTGTGTCTGTCTGTATGCTGGGTCTTTGCCGGGGATAGACCAGGAATGGAGTCTTAGAACTTTTAGTAAGTAATCTAGTTAGGTATGTGTTAGATTATGATTTCTTTAAATGGCTGAGAAAAGAATTGTGCTGAATAGAATAACTATTTCTGTCTGTGTATCTTTTTTGTAACTTAAGGTTTTGCCTAGAGGGGTTCTCTATGTTTTTGAATCTAATTACCCTGTAAGATATCTACCATCCTGATTTTACAGGGGGGATTTCTTTATTTCTATTTACTTCTATTTTTTATTAAAAGTCTTCTTGTAAAAAACTGAATGCTTTTTCATTGTTCTCAGATCCAAGGGTTTGGGTCTGTGGTCACCTATGCAAATTGGTGAGGCTTTTTATCCAACATTTCCCAGGAAAGGGGGGGTGCAAGTGTTGGGAGGATTGTTCATTGTTCTTAAGATCCAAGGGTCTGGGTCTGTAGTCACCTAGGCAAATTGGTGAGGTTTTTTTTACCAAACCTTGTCCAGGAAGTGGGGTGCAAGGTTTTGGGAAGTATTTTGGGGGGAAGGACGCGTCCAAACAGCTCTTCCCCAGTAACCAGTATTAGTTTGGTGGTGGTAGCGGCCAGTCCAAGGACAACGGGTGGAATATTTTGTACCTTGGGGAAGTTTTGACCTAAGCTGGTAAAGATAAGCTTAGGAGGTTTTTCACGCAGGTCCCCACATCTGTACCCTAGAGTTCAGAGTGGGGGAGGAACCTTGACAATTGTGTTGGTGCAGAGAGGATAGGGCTCCTCTCAGTTTACTTTTACCCTATGAAGTAAGCTTCTTTCTCTCTTTCTTTTGAAAGAGACAATGAAAAGTACAAAAAGCTAAATCACTTACAACTTGTATACGTTTCCAAATACCATACGTGTCATGAGGACAAATTATAAACATGCAGTTATGCAATTTTACAACTTGTCAAAGCTGCAAGACCAGGCAACACTACATAGGCATAATATGTTATGATGGGGGTAAGAACAGTAAATCAGAAGACATGTATGAGGAGGGAACCAATGGAAGGAGGGAAGGAAAGCTAGGAGGATTAGGTGGCATGGTGGTCTGGCATTCTTTGAGACATCTCAACATTTTTATTATTCAAGTTAGCTATTTCTTGAGGTTTCAGGATCACCAGATAGCATGTTTTACCCCATCCAGCTTTAGAGTGGTCAGCTGATAAGGGCCAGTGCCCCTAAAGGTTCTTATTATTCATGAATGATTTCTGTCAAACATTGGCAGTATATTTGCTCTCAAACACAGTCCATGTTCAGATGAATTTACAACCGAAGGTCCGTCTCTGCCCATCTTTGTAGGGTACAAGATAGGTGAGGTAATACCTCTGTTGATGAGAGAGAAAGAGAGGCTTTTGCGCTTACACAGAACTTTTCTTCAGGTCTGAGAAAATAACTCCCAGTGTCACTGCTAAATACAAAGTGGAACAGATTGTTTAACATAAGTAGTACACATATTTAAAGTGGCCATGCAAGATTAAATGTGTGTTAACACTCCTCCTGTCCTTGGGAGCAAAAGGGGAATGGAAGCATCTGGAAAGGGGTGGGGTGGGGGTTGTCAGTGGGTTATAGATTGTTGTAATAAGCCATAAATCCAGTGTCTCTATTCAGTCCGTGATTTTTATTATTTAGCAAAGTTATGAATTTAAGCTACCAGGCTCATCTTTTGAAAGTGTTGTGCAGGTTTCCTTTGAGGATGAGGACTGATAGGTCACATATAGAGTGACCGTTTTGTGAAAAATATTCACCCACAGGTGAGGTGATCTTATCACAAGTCTTATCATTTTCCTGAGTGAGTTCACTGGAGAGTGCACTGATCGTCTTGTTTCACCCACATAGTTGCTATTGGGGCATTTAGTGCAGTGGTTGAGATTCACCACATCTTGTGATAGCCATGTGAAGGACCCATGAACTTTGCAAGGTGTCTTGTGGAGGGCGTTGATCATTGTAGCAATGGAGATATGTCTGCAGGGTTTGCATCTGTTCTGGAAGGGTCTGGTGCCACTTCAGATGGTGTGTCCTGGTCTATGGCGAGCTTGCTTCTGATGATGAGGTTGGGGGGATTGTTTGAAGGCCAGAAGAGGGGGATCAGGATAGATTTCAGGGTGGGGTCCCCATCGAATATGAGTTGCAGTTGTTACCCCATAGGGGTTCCAGTGTGGGGTGGTAGGTGACAACTAGGTGTGTGTGGTCAGTGGCAGTTTTATTTCAGTATTGAAGCAGGTTTCTCTCAGGGTATTTGGGTGGCCCATTCCATGATGTGATCTACTTCTCTGGTGGAGTGTCCTTGTTTGGTGAAGGCAGTATCACAGAATATGCTCCAATGAGAAATATGCTCCATATTTTGTGATACTGCCTTCACCAAACAAGATCACAAAACATAGAGCATATTTCTCATTGGAGCATATTCTGTGATATTGCCTTCACCAAACAAGGATGTTTCACCAGAGGAGTAGATCGCATCATGAAAAGGGCCACACAAAAGCCCCAAATCTCTTCTGGAGATGTGGTTTTTATAGCTTTTGTTTAAAGCTAAAATTATGCTAATAATATTTAATTAGCATATTCATATCCAATATTCATGAAAATACCTCACTAGATCTGTTGTCATAGTATTGGTCTTCCTAGTTCACAGCATGTCTTATTTCAGTCAAATCTGCTTAGATTATAAAGCATAATTGACTTTTAGTCACCAAAAGTAATTTTCCGCTAATTATTTTTTGACTGTATTTGAAGTAATTCTTGATTTCTTAAAGACTTAAAGTAGGTAGTGGAACTGTTTTAATATACTATTTCCCTTTTGCAATCTTGTGTGGGTGAGTGATATGCCCTTTCATTGCTGACCTACAGACATTATAGGGGGCTTATTACCCCTAGACACTTACCAGCACAGCAAGGCCGGAGTTCTGCGCCTTGTGAGCCAGGGGTGCGTGGATGTGATTTATCTAGTATTTATCTTTTTAAGAGTATATGGATTCATTACACTTTCACCTCTTGAGAGCAGAGTCCATCCATGTCCATTCTGGTTTACAGATAAGATGACACTGGACTTAAATTGGTCCCCACTGAATGACTATCCACATCACAGAACCACTGAGCAATTTTGCACAGCCGGCAGTTTGTGCTTGGGAAAGGCCAAAATAAACTCTGGAAGAAGAAGTGTGTATCAGCATGACTGAGGTGAATTGGCAGACTTTGCACTGAGAAATTTCACAACTTTGACTTGCACAATGTCAAGCTCTAGAAGTGCTATACATTACTGATAAAAGAAAAGGAGTACTTGTGGCACCTTAGAGACTAACCACTTTATTTGAGCATGAGCTTTCGTGAGCTACAGCTCACTTCATCGGATGCAAACCGTGGAAACTGCAGCAGACTTCATATACACACAGAGAATATGAAACAATACCTCCTCCCACCCCACTGTCCTGCTGGTAATAGCTTATCTAAAGTGATCATCAGGTTGGGCCATTTCCAGCACAAATCCAGGTTTTCTCACCCTCCACCCCCCCCCCCCACCACAAATTCACTCTCCTGCTGGTGATAGCCCATCCAAAGTGACAACTCTTTACACAATGTGCATGATAATCAAGTTGGGCCATTTCCTGCACAAATTCAGGTTCTCTCACCCCCTCACCCCCCTCCCAAAAACCACACACACAAACTCACTATCCTGCTGGTAATAGCTCATCCAAAGTGACCACTCTCCCTACAATGTGCATGATAATCAAGGTGGGCCATTTCCAGCACAAATCTAGGTTTTCTCACACCCCCTGGATTTGTGCTGGAAATGGCCCACCTTGATTATCATGCACATTGTAGGGAGAGTGGTCACTTTGGATGAGCTATTACTAGCAGGATAGTGAGTTTGTGTGTGTGGTTTTTGGGAGGGGGGTGAGGGGGTGAGAGAACCTGGATTTGTGCAGGAAATGGCCCAACTTGATTATCATGCACATTGTGTAAAGAAAAGGAGTACTTGTGGCACCTTAGAGACTAACCAATTTATTAGAGCATAAGCTTTCGTGAGCTACAGCTCACTTCCTCAGATGCATATCGTGGAAACTGCAGCAGGCTTTATATATACACAGAGAATATGAAACAATACCTCCTCCCACCCCACTGTCCTGCTGGTAATAGCTTATCTAAAGTGATCATCAGGTGGGCCATTTCCAGCACAAATCCAGGTTTTCTCACCCTCCACCCCCCCACACAAATTCACTCTCCTGCTGGTGATAGCCCATCCAAAGTGACAACTCTTTACACAATGTGCATGACAATCAAGTTGGGCTATTTCCTGCACAAATCCAGGTTTTCTCACATCCCCCCCACCTCACCCCCATACACACACAAACTCACTCTCCTGCTGGTAATAGCTCATCCAAACTGACCACTCTTCAAGTTTAAATCCAAGTTAAACCAGAACATCTGGGGGGGGGGAGGTAGGAAGCCTGTTTCCTCTTGTTTTTTCCTACCCCCCCCCCCAGATTTTCTGGTTTAACTTGGATTTAAACTTGAAGAGTGGTCAGTTTGGATGAGCTATTACCAGCAGGAGAGTGAGTTTGTGTGTGTATGGGGGGGAGGTGGGGGGGAGGTACCAGAAAATCTGGGGGAGGGGAGGTAGGAAAAAACAAGAGGAAACAGGCTTCCTACCTCCCCCCCCCCCCCCAGATGTTCTGGTTTAACTTGGATTTAAACTTGGAGAGTGGTCAGTTTGGATGAGCTATTACCAGCAGGAGAGTGAGTTTGTGTGTGTATGGGGGTGAGGTGGGGGGGATGTGAGAAAACCTGGATTTGTGCAGGAAATAGCCCAACTTGATTGTCATGCACATTGTGTAAAGAGTTGTCACTTTGGATGGGCTATCACCAGCAGGAGAGTGAATTTGTGTGGGGGGGTGGAGGGTGAGAAAACCTGGATTTGTGCTGGAAATGGCCCACCTGATGATCACTTTAGATAAGCTATTACCAGCAGGACAGTGGGGTGGGAGGAGGTATTGTTTCATATTCTCTGTGTGTATATAAAGTCTGCTGCAGTTTCCACGGTATGCATCTGAGGAAGTGAGCTGTAGCTCATGAAAGCTCATGCTCAAATAAATTGGTTAGTCTCTAAGGTGCCACAAGTACTCCTTTTCTTTTTGCGAATACAGACTAACACGGCTGTTACTCTGAAACCATACATTACTGATACTGATTTCAGGTGCACAACTTTTGGGTACATCTTTTGATTTATGGCCTTTGAGGAATGTGTTGAAGTTGCTTTCTGATCTTTTGATGTACATGTGATGTCTCAGGAGAATGTTTTTCCAGGTGGTGGACATTCACTAGCTCTGTCTGGTTTTATACAGTGCTGCAATTAATGTCCAATAAGTCAGGAAGTCTCTTATTACTGCTGCAAGCACACACTGCTTGCTTAAGGGCAAGTTCAAAACTTTGATTTGGATTCAGCAAGATACTGAACCACATACCTAATTTCAAGCATTGTAATCAATGGGTCTACTCATGTGCTTAGATGTGAACACATGCTTGCGTATCTTTTAGAATCAGAACCATTATGATGAATATGGCAAAAGCAGAAGTCATGATTGCATCCCTAAAACATAAGGAGCAGCCTCAATCAGTGATATCTATTAAATATAATGATAGATGAAACAGTGACCATATAGTGGTATTAACAAATTGAATACGTTATGTCATAAAAGAAGCCAGAGCTACTACTAGCCTAAAGGCAAATCAGAAGTGAAACTATTTTTGTTTACAGAAAAGGTTACTTTCTGAATTACATTCCAGTAGTTGATCCACACTTATTTCAAAAAGATGCAACAAATAATTTGAGAGAAGTTCAAGTTCTGTGCTTACATTGGGTCTGAGATCTAGATACTTTTCTTATCCAAAATTTCAGAACAATAATTATTCACTGAAAACAGTGAAGCATTTCTAAGTCTCATTATGTTAGTTCAAACATTAGTAGATATTTATTATTTGTTGTATTACTGGATCGTTGCTATTTCTAAAGAGGTTTTTCAGTGGGTAGAACCTACATACTAAAAAAGAAAAAAGCTCTTATTCAAGTGGACCCAGGGGAGCTATTTTCATACATGCAAAATTAATTGCTGAATTCAAGTAAGAGCCTTTTTACTGACTGTCTAAGGTGTGCAATTCCTCATGAACAGAAAATGTTCAAGCTTGTCAAGGTTGCTTGACAGCATGTATTGAACATACGCTTTTCCTACAAGGACCTGAAAATTCACTTAACATCAGGAACTTTTAGAAATAAATTCTGGTACTACACAAACACCATCCCCAGTACCTTCACCAGCTCAAAATGTTAATGACCTGTCTTAGTCTACAGACTCTAAGGAAATTATGATGAAATTTGTAGCTTTTTGTTAATGGTCTCATTGGGCTGGTAGGCAGCATATATTTAGGATGGCACAAAGGAGTGTAAGTAGGAGTAATGGGGTGAAGCTAACAAAGGAAAATGTAGGCTGAATTAAGGTACAGGATGGACTAGATTATTTAGTATTTCTTTTCATCTATAACTTCAGTGTTGTAAAATGCTTCAGTAAGTGAAGGGGAGACGTAAGTGATAAAGGGGAGATACTCAAAAGCACCTAAGGGATTTAAAAGCATAAGTCTCATTGACTTTCACTGGCGCTTGTGGTCCAAAATCCCTCAGCCATTCATGACAGCCTCACCCAGAAAATACTCAGCTCTGCTACTTTCGCCAGGCAGCAGAAATCTCCCAGTAGGGTTGGAGATCCAAAATGTGGGGAGCAGGGCTTTCATTTCAAAGCTAAGAGTGAGTCAATATTGTAAGCTGTCTGTGTGCAACATGGAACGTACTTAGTAGGGGGGCAGTCCTTGGCACAATGCTGAACAGCCCTGGCCTCTGGGAGATCATCCAAGAACTGTGCGTTTTGGAAGCTCAACTCATTGCCCCACTTTATGTCTGGTGATAAGCATATGCGACCTCCACCCCTTCTCACACAGTGAAAATACAGGGAACTACAGTGTTTCCAACCTTCTGAAGGTGGTCTGCCCCATCCCAACTTAGGTGATATTCTTGACCTATTATTCTCTTTGCCTAAAGAAAGAGAATTTGCACTGTTTTTTGCACCCACTGCAAAAGCAAAATCCAGGGAAGGAATCTGTACATTTTTCTCAGTTTAAAACACACTGTGAAAGGTGTTTTCCCTATTTGCTCCAAATTTTGAACATTTTTGAAAGTTTTCCAGCCACCTCTAATGTATATGATTAAAACATGGAAATTGGCCTAAGAATGCCTGAGAGAGGTTTTCCTTAGTGCACAAGCTCAGAGGCTTATGCATGCAGCCGTGTGGAGGCTGACTGCTGCTGCGTCAACTCACTGCATGGCTCTGTGGAAGCACATGTTAAATTCTTACTTAAACAGCAGTGTTGAAACACAAATGACTCCAGATGAGAAGATCAAATAAAAAGATTTGTAAATGGAGCAGATGATGCCTCATACTAAAGAAGGGGAAATCTAATCTGCAAAAATACAAAGAAAAAAAAATCTTTGTTTGTTTTTCATGTGACTAGGTAGATACAATGTGACTTTTAAATGTATATCTGGAGAGTACATTACTGTGAGGGGCAATTTTATTGCATTGTACACTACTGATATGTACAAGCCATAAAAAGAGAAGTTAGATTTAAAAAAAAAATCTTGCTGGAATTTTGTAATGTAACATTACTATATTTCTTAGAATTCAGAAAAAATAACACACAAGAACCCCAAAACAGAGAGAGACAAAGCAAGATGGGAACAAACATAAAACAGAGAGGCACAACTTAGCCCACCTTTCTTTAGGCTGTCTGTCTGTCTACAGATTGTAGTCTGGGTTTAGTAGTAGTTAAACTTCCCTAGCCTGCAAGCCGGAGCAGGAAAACCCCTGAGATTTAACATGAGAGCCTGTAATTTTTCCACATTTTTAATATACCACAAGTACATGCTTCAGTAGCTTTAAAAAGAAGCATTTGGCATGTAATTTGTTTGTTTTAGACAGCTGTAATTTATTCATATCCTATCAGTAATTAATTCACTTGGATCATATTATACATGCATAGACATGAATTAATCTTTACAGGTTTAATCATCATCATCAAAAATGCATTATCTATTGAGAATCATTGCACCAGCCAAAGTGACCACGGTTGGTGGTGTTGCACCAGGTGTCATGTAATGGAGTTCCTAGATGTGGCTCAATCCTGTGACTCTGCAAATCTCTGGAGTAACGTGTGGTGCCAGGTAGGGTCAGGATGTACACCCCTTCACATATCAGTGGAGAATTTTGAGAGCAGGGTTTGCTGGGTTGTGTTTGTGCTACAGGGTACTCACTGCTCAACCCCTGGCTCTGCCCCAGGCCCTGGCCCCACTCCACTCCTTCCCCCAAGGCCCCTGCCCCTTCCCCTGAGTCTGCTGTGCCCTTGCTCCTCCTCCTACCTTCCTCTGAGCCTCCTGTACACCACAAAACAGCTGATTGCGGCAAGCAGGCGGCTTAGGTGCTGATCGGCGGTGCTGCTGGTGGGTGGGAGACACGGGGCCGGGGGTGGAGCTGACGAGGGGGCTGCTGATGTGTTTCTGTGGCTCTTTGGCAATGCAGATAGGTAAATTCTGGCTCCTTCTCAGACGCAGGTTGGCCACCCCTGCTCTAGCTGCTTCAAGTCTGCCTGAAAGAGGGTCCAGGTTTCTGACCCATATATCAATACAGGTAGTGCACAGGTTTGAAAGAATCTGAAGTTTGTCTCAGTACAAAGATGTTTTGCGTCCATAAGTGAGACATGGACTTTGTGTAGGAGGCAACGAGACCTATTAGTCGAACATCTGGTTTGTTTTGGTCGTTTGAACTCTGCTTCCAGCTTAGGTAACTCATTAATGCTCTTCCACAGTCTTCGACCCCACTTGCACCAGAGGTTCTGGTGGCCCAGACCCAAGGTTCTGAACCTCTTGTCTTCTATGATCAGACATTCAACCCCATAGCATTGGTGGTATCTTGGAGACCTTGGAGGGTGAGGCTGAAATTCTCTGACTTCTCCACAAGAAAGGCAGCTTTATCCGTGTAGTCTTGGTTGTTAAACACATCACCAACCTTGATTGTGATGAGTGGAGTGGCACATTCTAATATCCAGTTGATAGCTTGACTGAATGGTGCCAGGGCAAGAATGCATCCCTTCCACACTGTTGAGGTTGTGCAGAAACATGGTGAAAGCCATGAACTAATAAGTACACTCATACCAGTACCGCTGTGAAGATCACCTTTCAGGTTTAACAGAAAATCTGGAATACCAACTCCTTTCAGTATGAGCCAAAGTGCTGACCTGTCGACCGAATCAAAAGCCACTTTGATGTCAATTATATGCCACATGATGACAGTGTTTAAATTCTCAGTGCATCTCAGCCAGAAGCTGGAAGGTAAGCGCACCATCCATTGCTGACTGTTCAGCAGTGAAATAGAGCTCAAGTTCTATTATGACTGGAGCTATTTTAAAAATATAATTTGACTTTTCCACATCTGTCTGGCCATTTGTTGTTGTTTTTTAATAGATTAGTTAGTTTCACTTTCTGGTTGTCAAACGTTAATGCAATTCTGCTACATTTAGGCTGCACATATGAGATGAATATTTAAATAGAAACAAATTGTTTTCCTTTACATTACTAAATAAAACCATGAAAGCATATAGATTTTTCAAAGGCACTGATGGGATTTCAGCACACCATTCCTGTTAATACTAACAGTTGTATATAAATTTCCTAAGCAAATTGAAAATCTCAGTAAACATTTAATCAATCTTGGATTTTGTAAAAACCTCCTTACAAAATGTATATGTTGGGCCTGAGCTACTGACAGGTCATATGGAAGTGGCTATTGTCAATAAACAAGAGCTGATATGCCAGCCACAGTTAAAAATGTCCACATTTTGTCTGCTTTAAAATGATGGTAAAGGTTACTGCAGGGTCAGAATGTATAATGAATAATGTTACTGAGGAACAACAGAGCAACCTTTGAAATGGAACATTACTCCTGAAAGACTCAGAACAGGATGTCACACTACACAGGAGTGGGCAATGCAAGAAACCAATGAAATGAGTAAATGCGGAAAATTCAGCTACAGCTCCTGTCAGCCTAGCCTGACAGGTACTGTACTCAGATGCTCAGAAGCAGAAATAACCTATTACATAAGCGTTATAATGTGTTACAAGTTTCTATAACTGGATTTGTTGTTGCCTGGTTACTTCTTTACTTAATTGCCTTTTCATAGCTGTAGCTTCAGCTTACTCACAAATATTATGAAGTAAGTTAGAAGGATGGAATTATTTAGAAAACAAGTGAGGGTTTCACATGGCTGGTCCTTCCATCATCATGGCTGTAGCTCATCTTTAGACAAGCTGACACATTGTGATGCAGGCCCATGTACAATTATTGTTGTAGAGGGTTGTGGTTGTGCGGGGGGGAAGGGGAGTGTGAGAGAGAGAGAGAATACACACACGTATATAATTTGTCCGTGTTCCTGCACTCTGACCTGGAGAGAGAGAAAGCAAGTGAGGAGGTATATGGCTTCCTCTAGTACGCTTTTCTGTAGGTATCATTAGAGCCATGAAATTTGGAATTTGGATCCAGAAAAGGCAGTACCCAATCCAATGGGATTCAGATCTTTATTGGGCCTTATAACAGTAATTTTCATCTACTCTTTCCAACCTTTTGGAAAATTAGGAAGTACTTAAGATCTAGGTGGCTTGTTAGGAACTATGTTCCATAACTCTTCTTAGCTGTGTCTGGATCCTGGGAAGACAGAGTAGGCGGCAAAGTGGCTACTGCTCTCGTGCAAAATGCCTTTCAAGGCTGAAGATTCAGGGGATTGGAGATTGGGTATACACAGAGCTCAGCTGTGAAAGAGGAGAACTCTGAGGTAGAAAGCCTAGGCATGTGTCAGAAGGTGACTGGCCCCTTTCAGGCTAAATAGCACAGCTGGGGCTGGCTCCATAATTAACTGCATCGTAGCCTGAAGAGGTGGGACTAATGGACTCAGGTGTTAGCACGGTAACGCCAGGGCCTCATAATAAAAAAGGGTAAGAGAATACAGCTGGAGCTGGCTGCAGTGGAGACTAGTGGAGCAGGGTTATGTCTGGAAAGGAGAGTGACAGGAGTGGAGTAACTCCTGTGGTGGGTACTGGAACAAGGGCCAGGCTCCCAGGAGGTAGTCCTGTGGCTGCAAGAGGAATAGAGAGCTGAAGAGGAGCCCAAGAGCTACTGAAGCCCATAGAGGAGTTTGAAATGCTTTGGTGGTGTTCAGTTTAGTTTGTCTGGGGCTGATGGAGTCAGTGTTTTCCTACTGGCTTGGGAGGGCAAACCCATGTTGCCCATGCAGTGGCACTACATTGCTGCCAAATGGACGTTTTCTGTTTTGGTTGAAATAGGTTATGAGTAAGCCGCTGAGTACTACGTTTTGAATGTCATGCATATCGACACTAGTTATTCTTGGTTTTTCTTCCTGCAAGCAAATCTGGCTAGTAAAAGCATGAGGCTTCCGCAGTTCACAGCTTATTTTGTGTCAAACTATTTTGGGAAGTATTCTTGCCAAGGGAAAACAAAAATCCCCTGTCTTTCAAACAGGTCCAACTTGCTCTCCCCTGGTCCATTCAAAACACTGCTGCTAAGGTTATCTTCCTGGTCTCATTCTATCAATGGCACCTTCCTCTTTACTCTTCTCGTTTCATCTCCCTGCTGCTCCAACAGGTATGTAGAGGAAAAGTAGGAAATTCAGACACCAATCTTACTTGTTTCATGTCTTTATATATTTTATGACGTTTGAGTTACGACGAACGACACTTACGTTTACAAATTGTCATCGTATTTTGACTTTACGACATTGGCTTCAACTTTAGGATGCTCGATCCAACATTGTTCCTATGGGAAATTCGAATTATGACGTTTTCAACTTAAAACGCAATTTTCAGAAACCAATTGTGTCGTAAGTCTGAGGACTTCGCGTGTACACACACACACACACACACACACACACAAAGATTAGTGTCTGAGTTCCCTACTGGCCCTTTACCTAGCTATTGGCAGTTAGCCATTTCCTATAGACACCGGATGTATTTTGATATCTTAATTTCCTGCATGTGACAGGTAATACCAGAAAATGTAGACACTACTACTGTACAAGAGTTTGCCACACTGGGTGATACTGGTTTTGATGAACTGGTTATCTGCCGCTTACTGTACTTTTGTTTTTTCCGCTGCCTCTGCTTCTTGATGTCAACACTTACATTATAAGCTGTCCACTCTATAATGTAATGGATTATGAAGTGGGTCCATGTTCCACAGTCATTTCTTGAGTGAAACTCTCACTAAAGTTAAGTGGGAGTTTCACTTGAGTAAGGACAACAGAATCTGGCCCCAGTGCTTTAAACTTACTTTGTAGACCAAATGTTATATGTTCCTTTTTTCATAGGCTTCAGAACTGTGTGAGCTGCAATACCTAAAGAGATTGAGTGAGGGGCACAGAAAATTAAGCATGGAGTTTAGCACAAATTCCTTAGTTCACATTCTTAATACTTGCAAGAAACATTCTGGGTTCAAATGTATGCTCAGGTATATGAATGAAGCTCCCCTATGACTTACTGAGATTTGGACCCATGAATTTTAGGGCTGAATTGGGCCACTTTGCTTCAAAAATTCTAATCACATTCCAAATGTATAAAATTAAAATTTTCTTCTGTTTGTCATTCTAGCTAGACATGTAGGGACAGATTTTCTGAGAGTCAACTCCATTGACTTCAATACAGTTACACCAGCAAAGAATTTGGCCCTCTGTCATGTTAACATAGTTGTTTGTTTTTTTCTATTTATATTTACTCCCAATCAGCCCATTATGAACTGTCTTTGTAGCAGTTTGTATTAATGAAACAGATGATTTTTTATACACCAGCACTGACCATCTCCGTGGTTTAAGTTCTTCATTGTCTATTTGCTCACCTACATGCTAATTGTCCCCTTGTGTTTGAACCCAATTTAAATGTTGTTCAGTATTTCAAGATTATTATTCAATATAATCATTTGCAAATGATCACCTAGCTACAATCTGTAATCCCCTGCGGATTGGCTGCCATTTTGAATTTCCTGTAGGTTCATGCAAAGCCCTTACTAATATAGTTTCTAAAACATTCAGTGTTTTGTTTTCCTCAGAATGACATTTTCCATTTTTTGCTTATTGTTTTGTTGCAGACATAACAGGGTTTTCCTGCAGAAAATGTTACATTCCAAAAATGTAAAATTTGCAGCTGAATAGTGACCCAGCCCAGCAACTGTTGAAGTCAGTAGGAATGTCTCCATAGAGTTTAATGGGTGTTAGATCGGACCTTAACTGAATGTAATGTTAGGATGGCCAGATATTCTATCTTTTAATAAGGTCTTTGTTTTAACAAGACTGATACTTGTAATCTTGCCATTCCATATGCACATACTCTGCATGGCACAGCTCAGGAAAGTACTAAGCATCAACTTAAATCCCATAGAAGTCAAAGAGACTGAAGTATGTTCTTACAGTTAAGCATGCATTTAAGTGTTTTCCTGAATCAGGACCCAATATGCCACACATCTCACAGATAATTTTAAAAGCTTTATAAACAGTGCACTTGTGCCTCTCTACCAGTAAAGATAGGTTCCCTCAGTGTCATGTCTGCAATTAGCCAGACTTGGAGGGAGAAGAAAATGCTAATTAACCACATTTTAGAAGCCTCTAAACAATAACCTAAAATAACTTTTTTTCCATGTTTAATTATGTAAAGATTTTAAGGTCTACTATCTCAGGATCTTCTATGGTAATTTGTGCAGCCTGTAGGTTGAAGTCCTTTATTAATCAGTGCCACTGCAGATTTATCTTGGGCCCAAAATCTACTTGTCAGCATTTCTCATGATGACTGAAAATGATGAGGAAATCAGTGCATGAAATCTTGACCTTGCTGGAATCAGTGACAAAACTCCCATTGATTTTCAAGGGGGCCAGAATTTCACCCAATGAATTATACTTTCTAACCAAAGAAAAAGTTACTAGCCAAAGACAATTGGACAAGTAGAAACTATGTAATGTTGTGACTTCTACTGCCATACTTCATGGCACATAATTTTGTAGGCAATTTTATAAAATGTTCCTTCCTGGAGACAAGATCCCCGTCTTTGTAATTTTCTTACTGTACCTTAGACCTTAGATCGTTTTGTGCCATGGATGAGCTGGGCAGTCCTATTCCTCCACTGATTATGGATGTTCAGTAGTTTTTGTACTTCTTCCAAGATGATGCTAGTACATTTAATACCCTCTGTCATTGTCTTCTGACAGTTCTTTCTTGACCATCCTTACTTTCTCTTTCCTCCTTTGGTTACCCAGTACAATGCTTCCTTAGCATGTCTTCCTCCTTCCATAAGGCGTACATGTCCCAACTGCCTGAGCCTTCTTTCTTTGATGATATTTTCTATTATGTACTGCTCTGTCAGCTCTCTTACTCTCTCATTTGTTATTTTGTCTTTCCTCAGATATTTGCGCTGGGCGTCCTCCAATCTTTTTGTTAGCCACTGCCATCAGCCAAGTCTCTGCTCCATACAGTAGCGTGACCAGTACAATCGCCTGATATAATCTGACCTTTAGTTTGGTGTGGAGACCTCTGACCAGATGTTGTTTCTCCTTTCAAAAGAAGTGTTTGCTTTTCCTAATCTCATAGAAATATCTTTAGTGCAGCCACCTTTAAATGTCATCACACTCCCTAGGTGGCACAACTCTTCTACCTGTTAGATTTCTTTTCCATCCACATACACCTTTGCATCTGTTATCCCATTCCCCACCTTCATCATCCTGATTTTCTGCATTTACTTTCAATCCATTTTTTGCTGCTCTTCTGATGTAAGGGCAATCATTCTGTTCTACATCCTATTTAGTAAAACAATACCATTGGCAAACTCAGTCATGTTACTTGTCTCTGCTAACCCATTTTACACTGTCCATGATACCTTTTACTGTCTGCTTCATCACCCAGTCTATTGCTAATTGTCATCAGATGTTCAGCTGCATGTGTGTGTGTTCTCTCTGCGCAGACAGCTAGCACAGCAGACCTTGAGTGAACCACCCAGTAAATCCACAGACTCGGTTCATAGCAAAGGAACTTGGTCAGGTTTACTGTCAATGAAGCACAATATCCCTAGCTTAATGGTTACAGGTACACTAACACATGTATGCCCGTTGCAATGGACTAGCTCAATTAATGGTGGGACTTTCCATTATCCCCTGGGCCAGCCAAAGACACTCCCTCTGAGATACCTCTTTTACACAGATACAAACAAGTTACCTCTGAAGTGAGCTGTAGCTCACGAAAGCTCATGCTCAAATAAATTGGTTAGTCTCTAAGGTGCCACAAGTACTCCTTTTCTTTTTGCAAAGTTACCTCTGATATTTTTGGGTGCCACCCATTACCTTGTACATGTTGGTTCGACCAAACATCTCTATCCATCATGCTGTCATCCTGACCTCATCTTTAGGATGGGTCAGTGTGTTCCTGCTATCTCTGGGGAATGTGTTTGGTATCAAGGTGTTCTGGTACCACCTCTCTGGAATGTGTTTGTGTATATATTCCTGTGCCTAGCACTACTTAGGAATGTGTGTTTTCTGCAATATTAGCCATATTCTTGCCAGATTCTGTGAACAGGGCCTGCCTTTTGCTCACAACTTAACTTTGATTTATAGCAGCAAAGCTTTGACTCCTTTAGCTCAGGCCTCATACCAGGCCTCCGATACAAGGACTTATGTTTCAGGCCCTCTTCCTACTACACTAATATGAAGAGTACTGATGATAACCACACCCTTTCCTAACTTCAATCATAATACCTAACCACTCACCCAGGCTGGTATCCGATCTTACTGGGCATCTACTTCTATCATTTAAACTCCTTATTTGATCAGCTTGTTTGTCATTCCATAGCTTCTAGCAATATTCTGTAAGGTCCCTCTGTGAGCAATATTGAACTGTTTCTTAAAGTTGACAAAGTTGGTTAAGATGTTGGGTGTTTTTTTTTGTTTTTTTTTTGCCAAGCAGTACCTTTTTAAATGATCTTTTGAAGAGAGAGTGGTTGTTTACAACATGATCTATATGGACATAATTCATCCTGTTCTCAAAATATTTCATCCACTGCCTTCATGCTTTATTTCTTTGTCTTTTCTCTGTATCTTGTACCCATCCTAAGAATTCTGCCTGTGTCTTGCACTGTTCGTGTTTTGCATTCAGAGCTTTCTGCTCATCAGCCACTGTCCATGTTCCAGATGTAATGGACCCCTCCAGAGGCCCACTACTTCCTTTAATGTCTTGACTACCATCTTCTTCCAGTTTGATCATCTGTCTCCCAGACTTTTGTCAGCTTGGCTCTATAAAACATTGGAATGGTTAAAAAACACAATCTGTAATATGAGTTCCATTTCCTTGTCCACAAACTTCTGTCTTGCTATGTCCATCCTTGTGATCTTTTTGAGTTTAAGTTATAACATGGCCACTATAAGATAATAATCTGAGCCAAGATCATCTTCTGTGCAGATTCTGACGTTCCTCAAAGATTATGCCCATTTCTTAGATATACACACATGATCTATCTGGTTGACAGTCACATTATCTTACGATCTCCATGTGAGCATGTGAATCCTCTTATGCTGGAAGAGTATGCCTCCTGTCTTTAGTGTGTTTGTGCCAAAGAGATCCAAGACCATTTGCCATTATCATTTTGGTTGCTTTCCACTCCTGTATCCATGATTCCTTCCCAGCCAGTAGAATTGTTGTTGATTTGTGCATTGAAGTCACCTATCATCAACTTGATGTCATGGTTAGGTACATCATTCAATACGTGCTGCACCTGTTGGTAGAATGAAAAGGAGTACTTGTGGCACCTTAGAGACTAACCAATTTATTTGAGCATAAGCTTTCGTGAGCTACAGCTCACCACGAAAGCTTATGCTCAAATAAATTGGTTAGTCTCTAAGGTGCCACAAGTACTCCTTTTCTTTTTGTGAATACAGACTAACACTGCTGTTACTCTGAAACCTGTTGGTAGAATGTATCCTTTTCACTGTCAACTGCTGTTTATTGATGCATATACTTGGATTATTCTACACTTGATGTCTTGTTTGCAGCCTGGCTTTTGTTCTGTTATTCACTGGCTCCCAAGCCAGCAGGGTCTTCAGTGTGATGTTATCCAGCATAATTCCTACATATCTTTCATGTGTTCCTCCTGAGTATAATATTGTAGCACCATCTTGCGTCTTTGTCAATCTTGTCTCACTGATTCCAAACATGTTCAGAAAGGTGTTTTTTTTTCATTTGTATGTAACCTGTCAGCTTTTCCGTACTATACAAAGTATGTACATTCCATGTGCCACAAGTACTCCTTTTCTTTTTGTGAATACAGACTAACACTGCTGTTACTCTGAAACCTGTTGGTAGAATGTATCCTTTTCACTGTCACTTTTTAACTAAGAGGGTGGTGAAACACTGGAATGCGTTACCTAGGGAGGTGGTAGAATCTCCTTCCTTAGAGGTTTTTAAGGTCAGGCTTGACAAAGCCCTGGCTGGGATGATTTAACTGGGAATTGGTCCTGCTTTGAGCAGGGGGTTGGACTAGATGACCTTCTGGGGTCCCTTCCAACCCTGATATTCTATGATTCTATGATTCTATGATTCATGTGCCTACTTTAGTTATTGATTTGGTCATCAGGAATCAGTGTGTCAAGATCTCCGCCTCCTTTTGGCTTTCACTGAGATCTCTCATACTTGGGTTTTGAGCTCCATCTCCCCTACTGTCCTCAAGCTTTGATTTAACTGAACTGTTTCTGTTGCAGTAAAGTTTTATCTGTGTGGGCCACAAAACCAACTGCAGAACTCCTCCTCTTTTACCTGGGCTTGGGACCAGCAGTGTTGCTCACAGTAGCACAGTTCTTATAAAATTTATTAGAGTTTTAATCTCAGTCTAACCTCCGTCATGGCCCTTAACCAATACTTTGGAATCCCCATTGCTTTAAAAGTGCTATTGACTCATATAAAAAGTAATCTAAAGGCTTTTAATGCATTTGCAATATGTCTGATGTGACATTTTCTATTGGTTAATAATCAATTGAATGCATGGTTTCAGAGTAACAGCCGTGTTAGTCTGTATTTGCAAAAAGAAAAGGAGTACTTGTGGCACCTTAGAGACTAACCAATTTATTTGAGCATAAGCTTTCGTGAGCTACAGCTCACTTCATCGGATGCATACTGTGGAAAGTACAGAGGACGTCTTCTGTACTTTCCACAGTATGCATCCGATGAAGTGAGCTGTAGCTCACGAAAGCTTATGCTCAGATAAATTAGTTAGTCTCTAAGGTGCCACAAGTACTCCTTTTCTAATTGAATGCATGTAATTTATTTTATTAGAAGGTCTATCAAGTTTTTTTTAAAAAAAAATCTGCAGGTATACATTCTATTATCACCATAATCTGCCTTGTTAATTTGTCTCTGCAAGAACTCCCTAAATTTGTCCTAGAATGAAGAAACAAGAGATTACAACAAAGGCCACACCGTATTCTAAAAATCTCTTCTTAATTTCCCTAGAGTTAGTTATCACATTACTCTTTTCCAGTTTTATTATACAAGGTTTTTTTCATTGCTCTCTATTTCCTGATTAATCCAGTCCCTGACTCCCTTGTTCATATACTCTGTTTAGTTCTTCAAACTAATTGTTCTGCTATATTAATGTCTGATAGATCATTCCATCTTAATTGAGGCCAGATCCTCTATAGTTAGAGGAGAGCTTATGCATTGTTCTTAGAAATCTGCCATTTCTCTACTGCCAGTCTTTATCTTTATTATGTACAATACACTAGAAAATGCTGTGGTACAGAATATCATTTTCCACATGTTCTTTTGCCCAGTACATATTTAAATGTTAAGAGTACCACTTAATCTTCATTCTTTTGCAATGGTTCCTGTTTTCATACTTACTGGCAGCTGGAGAGTGGACTAAGAAATTTTAATTTCAGTGATTTCACTGTATTAATCTGGTAAGTAATCCAAAATGTAGAAGCAATAGGCCAAATACTTAGCAATGGAATACTTAGTGTGCCGTTCCTGTTGAACCAAGTTGGTTCAGTGGGTAGAAGAGAATAATACAAATTTGGGAACCTTAATTTCTTTTGTCACCAAACACATATAATGAATAATTTTGTAGACTCTACAAAAGTCAATGTTCAGCCTAAATTGTGGTGAAATGGCAAAACTCATACAAACACTAAAGCAAAAAAATCTTAGCTAATCTTATTTAAGGCATTGGAAACGATTTTGCTGCATGAAATAGTGAATGTATTGTCCAAAATATCCTCAGACAATGCTGCAATTATAGAACTTTTTTTTTTGGTAGAACATTTGAAATCCGCACTTGATATGTATACTAATAAAATGGTGATGGGGAAGGGCTTAATTCGTAGATTCATTGAGTTTAAGACCAGAAGGAACCATAAGATTATCTAGTCTGACCACCTGTTGCAGGCCATTCCATTTCATCCAGTTATCTTTGTATTGAGCTCAGTATCTTGGGTTTGACTAAAGCATAACTTGTGCTTGAGTAAGTCCAGAACTTCCCTTCGTAGTTTGTTCCATTGGTTAATCACTCTCCAATTTGAAGCTGAATTACTTAGCTAGGGCTCCCCTCCCATCTCTCAGATTTTGGAGATCTATATAACCTCATAATATAAGTATGCATGTGCAGCCCCAACATTACAGCTGAAATTTTCATAGGCAGCTAAGGAAGTTAAGTATCCACTTGCTGTTGAAAGTCAATGGCTTTGGGTGCCTAATTAAGTTTTAGGCCCCTTTAAAACTGTACAGTGTTTTCCAAATAAGCAGCTATCCAATATTTTGTTTTGTCTTCATTGTTCTTCTTTTACTACACACTATTCAAAACCTGAGCTGAATTTATAAGTTTTCCCCTGAAATGTCCTATGGTGTTGTCACCATGGTATCTGACAGGTTTCAGAGTAGCAGCCGTGTTAGTCTGAATGCATCCGATGAAGTGAGCTGTAGCTCACGAAAGCTCATGCTCAAATAAATTTTAGTCTCTAAGGTGCCACAAGTACTCCTTTTCTTTTTTTTTCATGGCATCTGAATATTTCCCAAACATTAATTAACTTATTTTCACAATACTGCTATGGGGTGAGGAGGTATTACAAGCCCCATTTTATTTTTGCTTGTATCACAGCTTGCAGCATTTCAACTTGAACTGTTTCTGTCTCCAATTTTCATTCCGTATGCCTGGAGATACACCATGTGACACTTTTATCATGTTCACATGTCTGTCAACTGCTTTTTCCAGATCATCAGGCAGTGTACTGTCAGATGGAGCATATGCTCCTGAGAATGTGTTTGCCTTTACTAAATAACATCCAAGCTGGAACTCCAAGCTTACATCATACTTCTGTAATTTTAGAAGTTGTTGCTGTATCCTTGGTGGTTCTTCAGGTCCCCTTGTGTTTTGCAGTCAGTGGTTTGTGATCAATTTCTGCTTTGAAGCTATGATCATAGAGAATGTCATGAAATCTTATATATCTATATGCCATGCTTAGTGTCTGGTTTTCAATTTGTACACACCATCACTGCAACTGTCATCGCCACTAATGCATATGAGATTCGCAACCAATCAGTTCCATGGCACTGTAGTAGTATAGCTGTCAGCCCTTCTTTTGAGACATATGTGGAAAGTTTTTTTCTTTCAGTGGGTCAAAAAAATGCAGCATTGGAGCTGATGTCCGAATGTGCTGTAAATCATTGTACTCTTTCTTTCATACTTGGGCATCCATGCCCATTTGATGACCTTGTGGAAGCTCTGTCTTATGTGAGTTAAACGAGCTGTGTAGCTAAGTATGAACTTGCTGACATAAATCAACATGCTTAGCAGCCTTTGGATTTCCTTTTTTATCTTCAGATCTTGATGTGTTCAAGTTTGAATTTTTGATTCACTGGGCAAGATTCTCTCGGAGGTGAGTCTCTCTCCCAAATAATATGTTATTTCCATTGTTTGCAATTGACATTTGGCCTCATTCGGTTTATTAGTGCTCACAATTTCCTGTACTCTACTGACAGGTTTCAGAGTAGCAGCCGTGTTAGTCTGTATTCGCAAAAAGAAAAGGAGGACTTGTGGCACCTTAGAGACTAACCAATTTATTTGAGTCATTCCTGATGTTTGATGGCAGCACCGCCCCAAATTATTGTCATCAATGAACACTTTCACGACTGCTAGACCCTCTAGCCTCTGGCTCATTGTATGGTGAAATACTTCTGGAGCTGAGCATATTCGGAAAAGCAATCTTATGAAGCAGTATCTGCCAAATGGTGTATTACAAATGCAGATCTTGGCATGTTCATTGTCCCATGGTATCTGCCAAAATCCAGCTGATGCACCTAATTTGCTGAAGAATTTGGCTCCTGCCATCTCAGACAACAGTTTACTTCTTGTGGGCAGGTGGAACTGTTCTTTTTATATTTGTGTTGAGCTCCTTGGGGTCCATACACAGCTGTAGTCCCCCTCCTTTTTTCTTCAGTTATTAAAGAATGAACCCAGTCTTTTGGATCTTCTATTCTACAAATGATATCACTTGCTGTCATGGTTTGCAGCTTTTTTCCTAGTCTCTTAAGATTTGTGGAACTTCTTGTGTAACATGTACCATAGGTTATGCATCTTCTCTTAGCCATATCATCTATGTTCCTGGAAGGCACTCATTTCCTGTGAATACATCTTCGCATGATGCTATTAATACTTTTCAGATCTGATTCTATCTTGTCTTTCTTTTTCTCTATGGTATACTTCCTCTTAAGGAAACAAAGCATTTCACATGCATGTAGGCCCATGCCTGGTTTCTTGCTTCTGTGCACCACCACAAGCTTGTTTTGGATCACTTTTTCCCATGTATTTGTGTCAGGAATGGCTTGCACTTTTCAACTCTGGAATCATTTCCCCTATATAGTCTGTCAGAATTACTTGGGACTCTTCCACTGTTTTGTGTTCCTTCTATGATTTGGTAACACATAGCATTTTGATTTTAAAAAAACAAACAAACTTGAATGATATAGAATTAACGTGGCACACCTTAAATGAATCAAAAATCAGCTAACTGATAGGTCTCAAAATGTAATTGTAAATGGTGAATCATCATCAGGTGGGTGCGTTTCCAGTGGGATCCACAGAGATTTGTTCTTGGCCTATACTATTTAACATTTTTATCAGTTACCTGGAAGAAAACATAAAATCATCAGTGATGAAGTTTGCAGATGAGACAAAAATTGGGGAATGGTAAATAATGAAGAGTGATCTGGATCACTTGGTAAACAGGGCACAACAAACAATACATATTTTAATACAGCTAAATGTAAATGTATGCATCTTGGAACAAACAATCTATGCCATACTTACAGGATGGGAGACTCTATCCTGGGAAGCAGTGACTCTGGGGAAAAAAAAAATTGGGTAGTGTGGTGGATAATCAGCTGAAAATGAGTTCCCAGCATGATGCTGTGGAAAAAAGGGCTAGTGAGATCCTTGGATGCAGAAACAGGGGAATCTCATGTAGAAGCAGAGAGGTATTTTACCTCTGTAGTTGGCACTGGTGTAACTGCTGCTGGAATATTGTGTCCAGTTCTGGTGCCCACAATTCAAGGAGAGGGTTCAGAGAAGAGCCATGAAAAATGATTAAAAGATTAGGAAGTGTGTCTTATAGTGACAGACTCAAAGGGCTAAATCTGTTTAGCCTAATAAAGTAGGTTAAGGGGTGATGAGTTGAAATGAGAGAAATTCAGACTGGAAATAAGGCATACATTATTGAATGTGATGATAATTAACCATTGGAACAATTTGCCAAGGATCATGGTGGATTCTCCATCACTTACAATTTGTAAATCAAGATTAGATGACTTTTTTTTTCTAAAAGATATGCTCTAGGAATTATTTTGGGGAAGTTCTAGGGCCTGTGTGATACAGGAGGTCAGACCAGGTGATCACAATGGTCCCTTCTACTTATTTCTGCCCCAGTGTCTGTCTTCTGTCACATAAGTGTCATTTGTTCACATTTCAATCAGCCATTTTTGAGATTTCAGCCTCCTCCATCATTGTCCCTAAGAGCTCTTCCTCTTTGCTTAAGGAATCCCTTTCTGCACTTAATTAATGCATTTTACTGCTTTCTCTACATATTTATTAGTTTTTACATATTTGCATTAATGGTGGGTGCCTCATTGCTGGATTGTTTCCTGTTTTCCATGTTTCTGTCTTTGGCCAATTTAATTTCTGTTAACTTCCTCCCTTGATGGTTTAGCTATCTTTGGGGCTGGAAGGATTAAATTTTTATTAGTATAATGAAATTGACATTTACACACAAAAAATAATAAAAAATATTTCCATCAATGATAGTCAAAATGCTTGATGTAAGGATATTTACTTTGTATATTTTACATGTGATGCTGACAATTTGTATTTTAAGTGTTATAAAACATTAACTTTTTGAATCTCAGTGCCCACTTTTATATAATTATCTGACATCCCTCATAATTTCCTGCAACTGTGAATATTTAAATTGAAAAAATTGCTTAAAAATAAATATTGATGTCATCTATTAAGATTAAGAAAAATCTATTTCTGCCAAGCCTAACTAGAGGATTCAGTCATGTGAACTGTCTCTTTTTCTAGACTTTCAATTTCAGTTTCTAATTGCTGTGGCGCTTGGCATATACGTATTGCTCCTTTTAGTGTCAGATTCATCACCCTTCGTGAACATTCATGGACTTTTTTACTGTTACACCTCAGTACAATCTGGTCTTTCATGAGTTTTTTAATATTCTGTATTCACAGGACTCACATTTTAGTTTTAAGTCTGACAAACTCCTCTATTGTTTCCCCTTCTTTCTGTGTTCTCATCCTGAATATATTACTCCTACGGGAATTCTGCACCACAGCAGAATTTTGCAGAAATTAATGTTGTGCATGCAGACTTTCCTTTCCCTCACAGAAATGGGCTGCTGGCTGCAACTAGGGCTGCTGGGCAGAGCCCAGCTCACACACAGAAGACACTGCCAGGGGGGAGAGGAGAGAGCTAACAGGTTCCTGGTAGCTGCAGTTCCCCAAATGCCCTGAGGGAAGGAGAGGGCAGCACAAAGGAAACTCCCTGCAAGCCTGGGACCGAGCATCAGGCTGTTTCTCCCTCTGGATCCCTGGCTCTGAGGGGTCTGGGCAAGAGGGGGCCCTGTGGCTGGGCTCTGGAGAGAGAGCAGGGGTGTGGGTATCTGGGCAAGAGGGGGCCCCATGGCTGGGCTCAGATGTAGGTATTTGGGCAAGGCAGGGGGCCTGCAGCTGGGCTTTGGGGGAAGAGGGTGCAGGTGTGTAGCCCCTCAGCTGGGCTCTGGGAGGGGGCAGAGAAACAGGAATTGAGTTGTCATAGGGGTTTGTTTAACTCTCTAGTCCTTGGGGTGGGGGATTTTTGTGTGTATCTGTATTCTCACAGATATACTTGGTGACAGTTATTTTGAAATAAATAACCTAAATAATTGAAACTGGCATGATTATGTAGTGGTGTTTTAACAAATAAAATTGGCAGAATTTTGCAGAATTTTAAAATAGTGTGTGCAGAATTTTTAATTTTTGGTGCATAATTCCCCCAGGAGTGGCTCTCATAAGTAGCTATTTTTTTTTCTGGGGACACAATAATCCTCAAAAAATTTTCATTGTTTTTACAAAGCTTTCCTCTTTCTCCCCCTTCCCCCACCCCCACTCCGCCATCTGCATTGTATCCATCTAGGGTTTCTGTGTCTACCACTGTTAAGAGCAATCTTTGGCTCATCCTCCAGTTTATTTGCCCCATAAGTTTCATGTACAGTTCAAATTGCTGTTTGAACCTCAGCATTTCCCCTGATCTTGCAGTTGCCTCAGTAGCAGCCGCTGCAAAGTAACCTCTTTCACTGGGTCTTCCAGCATGGTACCAATCTTGGTATCATGTAGTATCTTGCTGATGAGCATAGTGGTCTCAAGATAAACCCTTGAACAGAACTATGTAGAGCAGGAGTTGGCAACCTATGGCACGCGTGCCAATTTTTAATAGCATGCTGCTGTCTGCCGGGCACCCTAAAAATCCTGCCCGGACTGGCCCGCTCTTCTCCGCCCACCGCTCTCTCCTTGCAGGGCAGGCAAGTTCCCCCTTCCCCCCACCTCTTCCCCTGGCATGCTGGGTTCCTGCCCCTTCTTCTCTCCCTCCCTGTGGCTGATCAGCTGACAGCCCTTGCTATGGAGGGGGAGAGAGAAAAGCGGAGCCGCAGTATGCTCGCGTTCTCTGCTCCAGGGAACTTGGGGAAGGGGGTGGAATCGGCATATCCCCTCCAGCCCCCTGCCATGAGCCGCTCAGGGCAGGGGGCTGGGAGCACCCCCACACACCCAGCCCTCTGCCCTCACCCCTGCACCCCCCACATACCTTAGCCCCATGTCCTGACCCCTGCACCCCCCCACAACCCCACCCTTGACTCCGGCACCCCCTACAAATACCCAGCCCCCCCACCTTTGACTCCTGCACCCTACTCACACACACCCAGCCCCCCTGCCCTGACTCCTGCACCCCCCCACATCCCTAGCCCCCCCACACCCAATGCCCTGACTCTTGCACTCCACACCCTGAGCACTAAACGGGAGCTGCCAAGGTAAGCGCTCCACACCCAAACCTCCTGCACCACCCCGAGCCCCCTCCCTCATTCTTGCTTCTGGCCAGACCCTGTACCCCAACCCCCAGCCTGCTCCTTTACCCCCAGCCCTGTACTCAGCACACTCCCACCCTCATCTCAGTGCAGAGAGAGGAAGAGAATGGCTAGAACCAGGGAGAATGTAGGTACCCACTCCAAGTGGACAGGGCCAGGACCCCAGACCGGCAGCGGGGCCGAGCGGGGCCAGCAGCCGGGACCCTGGCTGGCAGGAGCCAGTGGACGGACCCCCAGACCGGCAGCGGGCTGAGCCACTCAGACCACTGCTGGTCTGGGGTCCCAGCCGCTGGCCCCACTCAGCCTGTTGCCGGTCTGGAGTTCTGGCTACCGGCCCCTTGCCAGCCGGGGTCCCGGCCACAGGCCCCACTCAGCCCACTGCCGGCCTAGGTGAATGGAACTCCAGGCCGGCAGCGGGCTGAGCAGGCCAGCGGTGTAAGATCAGCATTTTAATTTAATTTTAAATGAGCCTTCTTAAACATTTTGAAAACCTTGTTTACATAAAATAGTTTAGTTATATAATATATAAAGACTTATATAGAAAGACCTTCTAATGTATTATTGGCACGTGAAACCTTAAATTAAAGTGAATAAATGAAGACTTGGCACACCACTTCTAAAAGGTTGCCGACCCCTGATGTAGAGAAATGAAGTAACAACCTTCTGCTACGCTGTGTAACTGCAGCCTGTGACTGTCCTGTCCTGGGCCACTTTTTTTTTTCCTGCTCTTCAGCAAGAAGTGTGTCACAGGAAACTAAAGTCTGAATGAAGTGTGGCATCTCTGTACATCTTGGAGGACTTATTTGATAGCACTCTTAACAAGCTGCTCAAAATCCCAAGGCACTATTCATAAGAGTAGGGGTGTCCACCTGACCACAATACGAAATCTGATAATTATATGTAACCTACCTAAATTCCCACTGCAGATTCAGTTGGACTGAGTTATTTATTCTGTACTTTCTGTTTCTGGGTATTGTTAAATAGCTGCTATGGTCTACCTTTGAGATGTCTACCTTGTGTTTCTTTTGTAGGAGAAATGACCTGTATAAATCACTCACCACAGGGATATTAAGAGTTGATTTAAATTTTGAGATGAAAGATGCTACAGAAGCACAATGTTTTATGCTGCAAAAAATGTCTATTTCACAATGCCTATTTACCCATTTTCCCAAATAAAGTAACATTCTCCACAGTCACAAAGATATACTTTGGAAGTAGATCTAGGACTCAATCCAGCAGTCCTTAATAAGACAATATTCCCATTGCAATAAAGTAATCTGTGATTATCATTAATATTATTACAGAAAGAGACCACAAGACTGGATACTAAGAACTTCTATATACTAATCTGTCCTGACAGTGATTGTCCTTGTGGCTAAACCTTCTGCCTCCATTTTGACAGTATGTAATAAATATAAAGGCTTGAACCAAAACACTGCAGCTGAGTTTGCAGATCAGATCTCAGAGTAACAGCCGTGTTAGTCTGTATTCGCAAAAAGAAAAGGAGTACTTGTGGCACCTTAGAGACTAGTTAGGTTAGTCTCTAAGATGCCACAAGTACTCCTTTTCTTTTTGCAGATCAGATCTGTCTCTGTAATAAAACAAATCTGAATGCCAAACAAAACTGTCCAAACTCCAAAAATTCAGATGTGCATTTTCAGCCCCCAGCTTTGGATATAGTATGTTGGTTCTGTTGTTTGATAGCCAATTCAGGTCCAGATCTGGATTTTCAGATGCACAGTTTTGATTTTGATCTTCCTTTCAAATTAAAGATGGTAATAGTTCACAGAGCAGAGCTATGGGGATTAGCTACTATTACTAATGAGTTTTGGAAGATGGAATGTTTCTTTATAGATGCTGAGTGCTGATGTAAACTTTTAAAATACATTTTATCATAAGTTTCAAGGCTCTTGTGGTACTTGTTTGTGATACATAAATCCCTGAGTTTCACCTGCCTGTTTAGCCACTGATTCATAATTGCCCTTATTTTCTAGTGCTCTAAAATGCCATTATAATTAGAGTGGGGCCTATGTTTATTTTATAAGGAGCTCTTGTTTCTAATCATCCATGTTTCAACATTATCCTCAAATTTATTCAGCTGAGAATAACAACGGCTTAATTTAAACTCTTTATAGGCACTTTTCTCTTCTCTTTGCAGATTTTATCCGAGCTGTCAAATTTGTAGTCTTGTGTGTATACTCCAATGCTAAAAATAGAGCTTTACAATTAGAAAAGAACCAAAGGAGCAAAAAAAGTATTTCTTAAATATTTTACAAGTTAAAATATTTTAAGTTTGAACTTGTTTTGCTTGTTGGTTTCCACAAAAGGTACATGAAGTTTCTGAAGGTAAAAGAACAACTGCTATGTAGTAGGAAAAGCTTTCACTCTAAAACCATCTGGGATAAGTTGCCAGAACATTCCTTTATTTTCTTTGTATGATCTGCACATTTACATGGTCATTTAAGCATTGTCCAAATGCAAGAAAAAAGAGCTCCTTAGCTTCACAAAGTGTGAGACACATTGATCTGTCTGTATGCATGTCTCTTTCTCTGGCTGCATTTGTTTCCAAACCCTTATTGCAAGAATTTCCTCATATTTAACTAATTACATAATGCCAGTACATAGTGTTCATCTCTTATTCTTGACCTCTGTTCAGGCCTCTACTTGATATAACTTTTCTATGCAGAAGTCTTGACACTTGTTATGATAAAGCTCTAGAAATTGTTTGAAGATTGCATTACAAATACCGTTCACATTTTCATTACCTACCAGGTTTACAGTATCTATCATAATTTGATTTTGCTGTTGTGTTCTTCTCCCCTAAAGGACATTCAGTTACTTTGGTATAGTTTTTAGTTTAACACCACTCATTCTCCCTCCCACCACCACCCTTTTAATACCTTATATGAAGCTTGAGAATAAAATTTGTTCTTCCGTGGCTTTGCTGCTCTCCTTTTGGCAAATGCTTAGTTTCTCCCTACTTGTTGTTCAGCAGGAGCCAACTTGGCTAGCCTCCCTTTGCTATTGCCTGCTGTGCATCAGCTTCAGTGCTGCCTGTTAGCAAGAAGGTGCAACAGTTCCGGGAGCAGGTTTTGCTGTAGCCACAGAGGTGGAGGAGATGCTTTACCTTATGCTGCAAACACAGAAATCTATTAGGATGGGCAGATGTGTTTGAATACGTTTGACTGCATTTCTTTCTGCACCTTCACCCAAAAAGCAAACAAATATCAAGCCTTCATTGGAAGTTCAAAAAATAATTGGTCAGCTGGCCTGAAGAGGTGCAGAGGATTTTTCAGTTATTACATCAATCTTTGGACTGCCCATAGCAGTTGTCAAGGTTCCTTCCCCACTCTGAACTCTAGGGTACAGATGTGGGGACCTGCATGAAAAACCCCCTAAGCTTATTTTTACCAGCTTAGGTTAAAACTTCCCCAAGGTACAAACTATTTTACCTTTTGCCCCTGGACTTTATTGCTGCCACCACCAAGCATCTAACAAATATATAACAGGGAAAGAGCCCGCTTGGAAACATCTTTCCCCCCAAAATCCTCCCAAACCCTACACCCCCTTTCCTGGGGAAGGCTTGATAAAAATCCTCACCAATCTGCACAGGAGAACACAGACCCAAACCCTTAGATCTTAAGAACAATGAAAAATCAATCAGGTTCTTAAAAGAAGAATTTTAATTGAAGTAAAAGAATCACCTCTGTAAAATCAGGATAGTAAATACCTTACAGGGTAATCAGATTCAAAACGAATCCCTCTAGGTAAACCCTTAAGTTACAAAAAGACACAAAAACAGTCCATTCAGCACAACTTCTTTTATCATCCATTTAAACAAAACAGAATCTAACGCATATCTAACTAGATTGCTTATTAACTCTTTACAGGAGTTCTGACCTGCATTCCTGCTCTGGTCCCGGCAAAGGCAACATACAGACTGAGAGAACCCTTTGTTTCCCGCCCCCCCAGCTTTGAAAGTATCTTGTCTCCTCATTGGTCATTTTGGTCAGGTGCCTGAGGGGTTATCTTTAGCTTCTTAACCCTTTGTAGGTGAAAGGGTTTTTTCCTCTGGCCAGGAGGGATTTAAAGGTGGTTAGCCTTCCCTTTATATTTATGACAGCAGTATATTACTTATACATTACAGTTAGGCCTGGTCTACAGTTAGGGTTACCAACCCTCCAGGATTGCCCCAGAGTCTCCAGGAATTAATGATTAATCTTTAATTAAAGATAATGCCATGTGATGAAACCTCCAGGAATTCATCCAACCAAAGTTGGCAGCCCTATTACCCTGAAAAGTTTTACCAGTACAACTATGTCAGTTAGGGGTGTGATTTCATTGCCAATGTACCAGTCAAAGCCCCTAATGTGGATATAGCTATACTGTTGTAAAGGTGATTTATATCAGTGTAACTTATTCCCTTTCCTATATGGGAATATCTATACTGCTCTAAAATATCTTTATTTTGGTATGGCTGCATCATGATTAGGGGAGTTGTAGTGCTTTAACGGTAGGTAAAGCAGAACTTTCTAGTGTAGGCAAGCCCTTCCTGAAGTTGGACCCTTATGTAGCCTTGTAAACATACAGTATACTGTGAGCTACAGTCAACTAAGAGAAAATAAGCTTTTGTTTGGTAGCTCTAACGTACTTTTGGCAAAGGAAAGAGGGATAACAGAGAATCAAGGACCAAGAAATAGAGCACTATACTTATTCCTGGAAAGGGTGGTGTAAATTAAAAGAAGGGGGAGAGAACAGGTGAAGGAGTCCAGGATATAAATGAGTAATCCCCGCAACAACCACTAAAAACCCACAAACCAAGTTAAGTAAGTTAGTGAGCCCCTCAAAGTCTCTCCTACAAGCCTTATCTGGGTGGTAGAGATGAGACCTGTTGTGAAAGGTTCACTGCAAAGCAGACAGCTCTCCCTTTTGGCTGGAGTGAGTCCCCGGCTGTGGGTGCATTGTCCTCTGTGGCAGAGAGCAACTTAGGAGCTGCATCCTCTCCGGCTGCTCTAACCTGTCCTCAGGCAGCCAGCCCTCTCTTTGGTCACATGGTCCTTCCCAGGCTCAGCTCACATATCACAGCCATCTGGGGACTCTCTGGGACCTTCAGTTGTGTCTCCCAGGCATGCCAATCAAGCATTGACCCTAGTAACTCCTCCTCCTCCTCTACCCAAACATGGGGTCTATCTGCACATGGCTAACATATGTTTGTGGTCCCAGCCCACATGCAGCTTCTCCAGGGCCTGCAGCTGGTTGCTCTGCTTCTTAGTCTGGCTCCTGAGCCAGCCCCCATCATACATGTGTCCCCTTCAAGCACAGGTGTCAAGGTTCCTTCCCCACTCCGAACTCTAGGGTACAGATGTGGGGACCTGCATGAAAGACCCCCTAAGCTTATTCTTTCCAGCTTAGGTTAAAAACTTCCTCAAGGTACAAACTTTGCCTTGTCCTTGAACAGTATGCTGCCACCACCAAGCGTTTTAAACAAAGAACAGGGAAAGAGACCACTTGGAGACGTCTTCCCCCGAAATATCCCTCCCAAGCCCTACACCCCCTTTCCTGGGGAAGGCTTGATAATAATCATCACCAATTGGTAAAGGTGAATACAGACCCAAACCCTTGGCTCTTAAGAACAATGACAAATGAATCAGGTTCTTAAAAGAAGAATTTTAATTGAAGAAAAAGTAAACGAATCATCTCTGTAAAATCAGGATGGTAAATACCTTACAGGGTAATCAGATTCAAAACATAGAGAATTCCTCTAGGCAAAACCTTAAGTTACAAAAAGACACAAACAGGAATACACATTCCCTCCAGCACAGCTTATTTTACAAGCCATTAAACAAAAGAAAATCTAACGGATTTTCTAGCTAGATTACTTACTAACTTTACAGGAGTTGTAAGGTTTGCATTCCTGATCTGTTCCTGGCAAAAGCATTGCACAGGCAGCCCAAACCCTTTGTTCTTGCCCCCCCTCCAGCCATTTTGGGTCAGGTGTATTTTTCCTTCTATGCATCTGATGAAGTGGGTTTTAGCCTATGAAAGCTTATGCCCAAATACATTTGTTAGTCTCTAAGGTGACACAAGGACTCCTCTGTTTTTTTTTTCTGTCAGAGAATGCTGATTTCATCAAATCAAAATAAAATCAAAATGTTTCAAAGAGACAGCTTGTCTTGATGAAGTTGCAAAAAAAAACAAAAAAACAGGCAGGGTTCTGGTGCAACCCTCCCTGGTTTCCTGCCAGCTCTCATGCCTTACTCTGTGACAGCCCAACCAATAGCCTACGAAGGGGCTCAGGATTCCAGGTTCCCAGCTCTTTGGCTGCCCATGTGGCAGGCCAACAGGGAGCCAAGAGCCTGGGAGCCCTGACTCTCAAATTCCTAAGCTCTTTGGCTCCTCATGAGCTGCAGTGGAGCAGGGTTCCTAGGGTTCTTTTGGAAACCTGCCTGGGTTCTTGGCAGCTCACTTACCTGGTTACTCCATAGATTGCTTGGCAGATGACCACAGACTAATGCTGCCCAGAGCCCTGTCATATCACCTGAAGGGCTGAAGTGAGCTGGGAGCTGTGGGTCTCTAATTTGTCATTTTTACAGTGTTTTCTGCTGTAGACCAGTTTTCAGTGAGACACTGGAGAAAACCTATCACTCAGAGTGCTATATTGAGAGTTTTGGACAGGTTTGAAAGCCTCACTGTAACACAATGGCTCTGCAGCACAGGCACTGTTAGTTACACAGCAGTGGAGGAGTATAACCACAAGGCTTAGATAATACATGCCTTTGTTTTCTTGAGTTTAAATGAAATAAAAGTGAAAGATCTTATTTGGGACTTCCAAAATGCTGTAACACATGTAATTGCACTCAGAGAGTTATAGAATAATAGGGACAGAGAACTGTAGGGGTGGAAAAGACCTCAAAAAGCCATCAAATCCACCCCGTGCACTGAGGCAGGACCGAAATTTTGGTATTGAACAAAGCCACTGTGTGTGTAGATTCCAAGAAACATCAAAGGCTGTCAAGCTCATGAAAACAGGTTTCCAGCACATCTGCTTCTGGCTGTGTCTGAAAATACAATGAGAATAACCTTTCTCCTTGGCAGTTTTGGAATTTTAACTGTGTCCTTGGGTTGGAACTGGATTTAAGATGGACATTTGAGAACCCATTAGGTTCAGCACAAGAAATCAGCAATTGCTGGTCCAGGGCATCTCCTGCACCTCTTCTGACCAGAAGTATGAACAAATGAAAAGTTATCTAAATATCTTCAGCCTCTTAAAAGTTTGACTATTCAAGTTTGGTAAAAAGGCTTTGGGTATTTCTTACTTTAAGTGAGCTGATTTATCTATTTCTATGTGGAAAGAAGAGGAGTGTGCATTCTTTTTCTGTGCCACTCCTAGTGAAGTACCTAATAAAGTAGAAGATTGATTGTAAGCTAGGAAGATCAGAGAAAAGACATATGCTGGAGATGCAACAATGGATGAGTGATAATTTATTGAAAGCTGCTCACCATGGAAGGTGTATGATGTAGACTGTGGGGGGGTGGAAAAACCCAACAGGCATTAAATCTCCTCATAAATTTGAACCACGTTGGCTCAAATGCTTCTCTTTCCACACAGCATGGAGTGGAGCAAAAATGATCATTGGAATGTCAGTGATAGCGACCATATCAGAACCTATATAAATAGATGTGCAATCTTGGATGCTTTCTGTTTTTATAAAATAAAACCTGTGAAGCCCTGTAAAGATTGGGGCTTCCTATTATGCAAGCATAAAAAGAAACAGTGTCTCCCCCAAAGAATTTGCAATCTTAAAACGTGACATATGAAATGACAAATATATGCTTTTTATGCATATGTACATTTGCAATTTTTAAAATTTATAAATAGACAAAGTAGGTGATAGCTGTGTCTATCTGTCCTTAAAAAAATTATTTATTAGATGATTTCTTTTAGACAAAGGTAGGAGCCTTGAAAGACAAAAGGACTACAGAAATAAATGAAAGTGTTATTTGGGGGAAACACTTGGAGTGAATCTATAAAACGCATTTTACTTCAGTCAATATGCTGATGGTCAGGACCATATAAACTTCTGAACAATTTTGTATCTTGGAGACATTCCATGGCTAGGGTTTGGCTAGGGTTTGGAAACTATTACTTTTTGCAGTGATGTTCAGCACTAGGGAAAGTACTTGAGTTTGTCTTTATCTGAAAAAATATGCTTCAAGCAACAAAACACTTCTTTCTTCAATAAAAAATATATTGTTGCATTTCCCTGTTAGATTGATGTAGTGAATTATTCCTTAAGCATCCGCTAAGGGGAGTATGGTGCTGGACCAGCCTTTCTGGTTTCTATGACAACAGTGGGGAGTGGAGTCTTTCAAGCTAAGTGCTTGCTAAAGCAGGTGTCGGGTTGCACAGCTCTTCAGAAGCTCCTAGATTCTATGCAGCCGGGGAGTCTTTCCATTTCCCATTTGAAACCCCTTGACCCTCTCGAGCTCAGTGAGTGAATATTGTCAAGCTCCTATGAATGAAAATGGTTCACCATTCGGGCTCTATTCAGTCCTTTAGACAGCAAAAAGGTCAGTAGAAATATTTTTGTCTCTAGCATTGTGTGCTAAATTATTAGGTCTGCATGCCCTTGCAGTCTGATCTAATACAAGCACCAGTACACCAGCTGTTCCAGATACCGGAGCTATGTGCGATGCAGATGTGTTTAAACTCTTGCAGTAAGTTATAATGTTATCCATCAGTTTGGTCCCTGAAATGGCTACATTTTTTCTACCATTGCAAGACAAGTAACATTCTCTAGGATTACAATATCCACTGTATAATAAATATGGTTGTTTGGTTTATATTCTAAAAGGCATTCAAAGATTTTGATTTTAAGCAAATAACCTATGTCCTTTAAAAGATCCACATTGCAGTGCAGTGCAAGGAAAAATGTGCTTGGCATAGCTGCATTTCATTGTTATAGGATGTTGCTGTGAATGTATTTCATTGCAGCTGAATGGTATTTGCTTTTAAAAGGCTGAAGATCACAAGTAAGTAGCACCATAGACGTCATTTGCTACTTTACAAGCATGCTTTTACAATACCCGTGCTAATGCTGCATGATGTTTGACTATAGAACTGATCTAATACGTTTAGTTTTTCATGAAAACTTTGTTCAGTATTGAAACTGCTTCCTTAGTTCTATTCAGCTGTTATAATAAATACTCAGTACTGTTTTATAGCTTTAGGTGAAAGTGACAAAGATTCTGTGGGGGTTTCTCCCTCCAGTTTTCTGCTGTTTTCTTTTATTTTGGTAATGTTGTTTTTATTTGTAGCCTATATAATACATTAGTAAATTCATGAATCAAGTACAAACCGTACAGAAGAAGAAAATAACCATAGCTACTTTCAGCATTTTAGTCCCCCAAAACAAAAATACCTAACTTTGATCCTTGTCTGCTTTTGCACATCAAGAACATTGGAATCTTTGGCTACTGCCCAGTAAGACTCTTAATATATGTCTGTTAGCAACTGTGACTGAAATATTTATTAATCATTGTAATCTCCTGTTAACATGGTGCAATAAAGGTCTAATAAATACATTAAAAGTCCATGGAAGGTTGGATTTTGTTTGCATGCTTTTTTTCCCCCACCGTGATCACATTAGTATTTCATAGGTAAGGAGGGATCAACATTTGCTTTGTTAGAGTGGGTCCATTTGTGCTGCTACAGTTAGCACAACTCGGTCAGCATTTCTGTTCTACTACAAACTTTTATGTCCTGCAGTTCATTAATCCATACAATTTCTACTTTTATCATAAGTTTCAAGCATTCATCCTGGGAACAATTCCTATGTCCACCAAATTTTGTTTTAAAATGATCTGTTTGAGTGCACATCTGTGACAGGAAACGGAAAAGTTTGATATTTGTACTCCTGTAATTCCAAAATAAATTTAACTGACCTTGTGATTTTGCACCCAGCCCCTCCTTTATGTGCTCTAACTGGTTTTGCTGTTCTGAATTGTAAAATGTCAAGTTCATTCCTTTTAAAAATGAGATATTACATAAGTACAGTAAATTGTTTTTCTTAAATGTCATATTTGTAAGCCCATGGACTGATGACAGCTGTGCAGCACATACACGGAGTTTATCGAATCTAACAGTTCCTTTTGAGCCATTACTTATGTCAGGTCAACGATTAATGAACTCGAGAATCCCTCCCAAGGTACTAAGGGAACTATACCATACTTTTCTTAAAACAATTTCATTTAAAAATTAGCATAATTTCTTAGTTTCAGCATGGAATGTAATTACAGTAACAGAACCATGAAGAACAATGTCGTAGATTCTGTATGCTTATAACATTTCCATAACTTCATAATGTATTAGCTCTGCTACAGTCTGTGGAATAAGCCACATACTCAGAAACAGATTCTCATTCGGTCCTTATACTTTGTGCAAAATCTGAGTAAATAGACTTGCCACAATAGAGTCGTGTAAGTGAGATGGAGTGCTCTCAATAAGTCATGGAGCATGTATACCCATGGATACCATTGCCTGTGAAATACGGTAACACCCTTGGCCAAAAAGAAAAAAGCATGTCCCCTCCCCCCCTCCAAAAAAAAAAAGAAGAGAGAGATTGACTGAACAGTACAGAGTGCCAACTCACTCTGAGTTAGCTTTCCAAGTCCTGGACAGCAGTATTTTCTCTCATCCTAGTGCTTTTGGGGCCACTGGGAATGACAGTAGACAGGATTGGTATAAAGGCCACAGGAAGAACAAAACAAAAAACACAAACACCTGCCCAAAAAAACAAACCAAATCACAGACAGAAAATTGAGTGCACAATAATAATAAAAATAAATTCCAGTGATATTTAAGGGGTTAATGTACTAAAGAAATCTAGCACTGCACTTCTGTAGACAAGCACAGATTTCTCAACATGAAAAAGTCAGGATGTGATTTTTATTCAGACTTGTATATAAATTTGTCTTTGTATGTTTATCTTGATGCTGCCTATACATATTATTTGTTTAACTGTAGGCAAAAAATGTGCCCTAAATTATATTTTCTACAAAATCAGAGATAATCCTTGTAGAATGGCCAACTGCCTATCACAGCTGTGCTCTCTATACTTCAATTGCATTAAGAGCAAGCTACATTTGCGGGTGGGAGGTAGTTCCAGCAATTATTTCTTTGTGGATCCTCAATATAGAGTTAAGATGTAGGTCAAACAAAAAGAGGAATGTATCATATAAAAGCAATTTATAAGAATACACCTCTTTGTGGACTGAGCCTTACGGGGTAGCCTCAGGCGACACAATACTCGGACTGATTTAATGGAGAGAGGTTAACTTTTACAGTCCAACCTTCACTGGTTTGGAGAAAGTTGTGTTTGTTTCCCTTAACTGGTTGGTTTACTACTCTGAGCTTTTTTGTTATGGCTGAGAGGATGTGTGGTGGTTTCTTTGGCTTTCTATAATTACATTCCTTTGCATAGCTTGAAAGGGAACATCCAAGTTCTCTGGCATGTTGCAGTGAAGCTCAGAAATCTAGGATCTCTCAAAAGTTAGAAAAAATACATTTTTATCTGTGGACTAGTGTTTTGGTTCCTTGCTCTGTTTTCTTTGGGTCTTCCACAGTATTCTTGCCAGCAAGATGAAGTATGGGCTGGATGAATGGACTATAAGGTGGATAGAAAGTTGGCTAGATTGTCTGGCTCAATGGGTAGTGATCAATGGCACCATGTCTAGTTGGCAGGCGGTATCAAGCGGAGTGCCCCATGTGTCAGTCCTCAGGCTGGTTTTGTTCAATATCTTCAGAAATGATCTGGAGGATGGTGTGGATTGCACCCTCAGCAAGTTTGCAGATGACACTAAACTGGGAGGAGAAGTAGATACGATGGAGGGTAGGGATAGGATACAGAGGGCCCTAGACAAATTAGAGGATTGGGCCAAAAAAATCTGATGAGGTTCAACAAGGACAAGTGCAGAGTCTTGCACTTAGGACGGAAGAATCCGATGCACTGCTACAGACTAGGGACCAAATGGCTAGGCAGCAGTTCTGCAGAAAAGGACCCAGGGATTACACTGGACGAGAAGCTGGATATGCGTCAGTGTGCCCTTGTTGCCAAGAAGGCCAATGGCATTTTGGGATGTATAAGTAGGGGCATTGCCAGCAGATCGAGGGACGTGATCGTTCCCCTCTATTTGACATTGGTGAGGCCTCATCTGGAGTACTGTGTCCAGTTTTGTGCCCCACACTACAAGAAGGATGTGGAAAAATTGGAAAGAGTCCAGCGGAGGGCAACAAAAATGATTAGGGGACTGGAACACATGACTTATGAGGAGAGGCTGAGGGAACTGGGATTGTTTAGTCTGCAGAAGAGAAGAATGAGGGGGGTTTGATAGCTGCTTTCCACTACCTGAAAGGTGGTTCCAAAGAGGATGGATCTAGACTGTTCTCAGTGGTAGTGGATGGCAGAACAAGGAGTAATGGTCTCAAGTTGCAGTGGGGGAGATTTAGGTTGGATATTAGGAAAAACTTTTTCACTAGGAGGGTGGTGAAACACTAGAATGCATTACCTAGGGAGGTGGTGGAATCTCCTTCCTTAGAAGTTTAAGGTCAGGCTTGACAAAGCCCTGGCTGGGATGATTTAGTTGGGGATTGGTCCTGCTTTGAGCAGGGGGTTGGACTAGATGACCTCCTGAGGTCCCTTCCATCCCGGATATTCTATTCTATGATTCTATGACAATGGGTCTAGAACAGGAGGCTGGCAGTAGAATATCCAAGCATGGCTTGGTGCTGCCCTCTGTCCAAAGCCAAGCATATATACAGTGAATACTCACAAGTTTCAAAAGTTGCACATCATTACATTATCACCTGAGTGGTTAAAAAAAAATCTATTCTAAAGCCATGCAGAGGTTCATGGAATGGATGTTTCATTTCCCCTTGCCTTGTCGGACTCCAAATGACTGAAATTATCCCTGTCAAAAAGAACAATAGTCCTAAAGTTAGACTAATCCAGGTCCACAGCATGGTAGTGCATTAGATCAGTTGAGCCATCTGGATAGTCCTTTTGTCACTATTTTTAATCTGCATTGTCTCGCAAGGCACAGATGCATTGTCATAGCAGAGAAATTCAGTAACATTCCTAAAGGTATACATTTTTCTATCTTGTATTATTATTTAACACTGAATTGTTTATCTTACATGTGTCAGATGGGATTTAACCTTTGATTACTTGCATAAGAATTGTCAGAAGAGAAGGAGAGGAATGCTTTGTTTGCTGGTTGATTTTGGGCCATTTTTTGCTTAATGAGGTTTTGGATTTAGTTATAGAATTCTGACCTGTGAAATGCACTCATGACTTTCTTGACTGATTAAGGCCAGTAAAGAGGTTTGGGGCTTTTTATTGCTGTGGATTATTAATATCTTCCTCGGATATGGTGAGCCATAAGCTATGTGCTCACAAACAGCGATTTGACTCTTGGTCAAGAATCTCTTTAGCAGGATACTAAGAAAATGGTGACAGAACAATTCCATCTACACTTAGCTGAAAGATATCAATGGGATTCTTATCATCTAGTATCAGAATAGGGTATAGAAGGAGTGTTATTCTGCTAGTGATGGGCATGGGGGAAGTCTCCGAGCTGACTTGTATTGCATGTACTTGCTGTTTTTCATAGCTTGAGAGATCCAAACACTGCATCAGATATTATTTATTTGTTTACAGTAGTGCCTAATGGATCCAAGCATGTTAGGCCCTGTACGTATGTACAGTAAGAGTCCCTGCCCCCAAAGAACTTAAAATTAATGCAAAACCAGACATAACAGGTGGGTGAAACAAACCTTGGGCAAAGGTGCAGAAGGGAGAATGAAGTAAAAATAGCATGAGCGTTTTTTTCACCACTAGCTAACTGTGCAATTTGTAAAAGTAGATGTTATATTTAGGTTCCTACACCATGCTCATGTCAGAAGCATATGAGTGCCTGACCTAAATGACAACTGGATATTGTTCATTTACATGCATGATGTGGTGGGATTTTTTCACCTTCTTCTGAAAAAGGTGGTATTGGTCTGAATGGATTGTTGGTCTGATATGGTGGATGCTGCTCTTGACTGGCATTGCTCTTTTCAGCACTACTTTCTAATTGCAGACTTTGGGACTCACTCCCTATGGCAACATACAATATAAAGTGTGTTTATTCTACTTAGCTTTTGACTGGCTGGCTTCCAATAAATATTTCATTAATTTTAGTTCCAGGTGCAAACTTCCGAGCACTCCAAACTTTAAAAATATTTGGATACAACGTCAAATTTTGTTTCTGGAACTATCTGCGTAACAGGCAGAACCAAGACACTGGACTCAAACAACCAAAAACGTTGGCGTTGTTCAGACGTGTGATTTGATTGGGACTCATCTCTGGAGGACATATAATTATACTTCCTTCCTTCCCAGGAATGTTGATATGTTTCATTAATCAATGTTTGTAAAGCACTTTGAGATACTCAGATGAAAGCTGTTATATAATAGTGCACCGTATTACATATTTTGTAAATATGAGATCTAAAAACCTGAAGCCTGTTCTAAAAGCTAATTTTATTCAACACAGACTTGCCATTCTAAATGGCATTTTACAAAGATCATATTTTTGTTTCAGTTTTGGAAGCTAATGAGGAGCAGAGATATTGCTGAAATGATTAAAAGGTGCAACTATATCATAGTTTTATGAATGTCACATTTCATTTTCCTACATGCTATTTCTCACAAAGGCTACAATAATGGCAAAAAGGAAACAATTTCTCAAAAATAATGCAGAACTAGTGGAAGAGTTGTCAGGCCCCATTCCTTTCACCTGCACATGTGTTAAAGTCTCAATGCCATTCTCAGGGTCTATAAGCTTTACTAAACTGTGTCTGGTTATAGCAATGAAAGTAGCCCTAAACACACACCTTTTAAAATGTCTTTTCTGTGCTCACTCAGCATGCAGTATTTTAAAGATACAACATAGTAAATGTTAGCATTTAAAATTATATGCCATTATATTGAAAGGCAAAGCCCACATTTTTAAAGAGCTACATACATACTTAGTTGCAGGTCCATGTAAATCCCTTAATGTGCACCCAGATTGTGTAGCCAAAGGTGTTAGACCATAATGAGTTTTTAAATAATTATCAAGTTACAATAGGTTACAATTTCAATGAAATATAGCATTTGTAGTTAATATATGTACAATAATTAAGCCTTTTTTTCCTGATTCGCATATGTGTTAGGAAAACATTGAGATCTAGAAACCTATTGCATGCTGGAGAATTGTTTTGTCACAGTTCAGTGTTGGTTTTCCTTCTAAATACATTTGGGGTACAGATGTCAACTTGGTGATTGCTCAAGATAATGGCATGCCTTGGTATTGGTTTATTACCTTCTAGTTGTTGTGCAGCTTCAGTTAATTCAGTCTCATAAACATTGTACTTGTGACTAGCCTTGGCAAAATTTTCTGGGGGAGACTGCGAAGAAAAAAATCTGGAGTGTGATAAGCCAAAATAATTCTGGGATTTCCTTCACAATTGTCATGTTCCCTATTGATGTAGTCTCTAAGGATTAACTATAAGCCCTGGTCTACACTAGGACTTTAGGTCGAATTTAGCAGCGTTAAATTGATGTAAACCTGCACCCGTCCACACAATGAAGCCCTTTATTTCGACTTAAAGGGCTCTTAAAATCGATTTCCTTACTCCACCCCTGACAAGTGGATTAGCGCTTAAATCGACGTTGCTGGCTCGAATTTGGGGTACTGTGGACACAGTTCGATGGTATTGGCCTCCGGGAGCTATCCCAGAGTGCTCCATTATGATCGCTCTGGACAGCACTCTCAACTCAGATGCACTGGCCAGGTAGACAGGAAAAGAACCGCGAACTTTTGAATCTCATTTCCTGTTTGGCCAGCGTGGCAAGCTGCAGGTGACCATGCAGAGCTCATCAGCACAGGTGACCATGATGGAGTCCCAGAATTGCAAAAGAGTTCCAGCATGGACCAAACGGGAGGTACGGGATCTGATCGCTGTTTGGGGAGAGGAATCTGTGCTATCAGAACTCCGTTCCAGTTTTCGAAATGCCAAAACCTTTGTCAAAATCTCCCAGGGCATGAAGGACAGAGGCCATAACAGGGACCCGAAGCAGTGCCGCGTGAAACTGAAGGAGCTGAGGCAAGCCTACCAGAAAACCAGAGAGGCGAACAGCCGCTCCGGGTCAGAGCCCCAAACATGCCGCTTCTATGATGAGCTGCATGCCATTTTAGGGGGTTCAGCCACCACTACCCCAGCCGTGTTGTTTGACTCCTTCAATGGAGATGGAGGCAATACGGAAGCAGGTTTTGGGGACGAAGAAGATAGCTCACAGCAAGCAAGCAGAGAAACCGGTTTTCCCGACAGCCAGGAACTGTTTCTCACCCTGGACCTGGAGCCAGTACCCCCCGAACCCACCCAAGGCTGCCTCCTGGACCCAGCAGGTGGAGAAGGGACCTCTGGTGAGTGTACCTTTTAAAATACTATACATGGTTTAAAAGCAAGCATGTGAAAGGATTACTTTGCCCTGGCATTCGCGGTTCTCCTAGATGTAGTCCTAAAGCCTTTGCAAAAGGTTTCTGGGGAGGGCAGCCTTATTGCGTCCTTCATGGTAGGACACTTTACCACTCCAGGCCAGTAACACGTACTCGGGAATCATTGTAGAACAAAGCATTGCAGTGTATGTTTGCTGGCATTCAAACAACATCCGTTCTTTATCTCTCTTTGTTATCCTCAGGAGAATGAGATATAATTCATGGTCACCTGGTTGAAATAGAGTGCTTTTCTTCAGGGGACACTCAGAGGAGCCCATTCCTGCTGGGCTGTTTGCCTGTGGCTAAACAGAAATGTTCCCCGCTGTTAGCCACAGGGAGGGGGGAAGGTTGAGGGGGTAGTCACGCGGTGGGGGGAGGCAAAATGTGACCTTGTAACGAAAGCACATGTGCTATGTATGTAATGTTAACAGCAAGGTTTACCCTGAAAGAGTGTAGCCACTGTTTTATAAAATGTGTCTTTTTAAATACCTCTGTCCCTTTTCTTTCTCCACCAGCTGCATGTATTTCAATGATCACAGGATCTTCTCCTTCCCAGAGGCTAGTGAAGCTTAGAAAGAAAAAAAAACGCACTCGCGATGAAATGTTCTCCGAGCTCATGCTGTCCTCCCACACTGACAGAGCACAGACGAATGCGTGGAGGCAAATAATGTCAGAGTGCAGAAAAGCACAAAATGACCGGGAGGAGAGGTGGCGGGCTGAAGAGAGTAAGTGGCAGGCTGAAGACAGGGCTGAAGCTCAAATGTGGCGGCAGCGTGATGATAGGAGGCAGGATTCAATGCTGAGGCTGCTGCAGGACCAAACCAGTATGCTCCAGCGTATGGTTGAGCTGCAGCAAAGGCAGCTGGAGCACAGACTGCCACTGCAGCCCCTCTGTAACCAACCGCCCTCCTCCCCAAGTTCCATAGCCTCCACACCCAGATACCCAAGAATGCAGTGGGGGGGCCTCCGGCCAACCAGCCACTCCACCACAGAGGATTGCCCCCCAAAAAGAAGGCTGGCATTCAATAAATTTTAAAGTTGTAAACTTTTAAAGTGCTGTGCTTAAAGTGCTGTGTGGCATTTTCCTTCCCTCCTCCACCACCCCTCCTGGGCTACCTTGGTAGTCATCCCCCTATTTGTGTGATGAATGAATAAAGAATGCATGAATGTGAAGCAACAATGACTATTGCCTCTGCAAGCGGTGATTGAAGGGAGGAGGGGCGGGTGGTTAGCTTACAGGGAAGTAGAGTGAACCAAGGGGTGGGGGGTTTCATCAAGGAGAAACAAACAGAACTTTCACACCGTAGCCTGGCCAGTCATGAAACTGGTTTTCAAAGCTTCTCTGATGCGTACCGCGCCCTCCTGTGCTCTTCTAACCGCCCTGGTGTCTGGCTGCCCGTAACCAGCAGCCAGGAGATTTGCCTCAACCTCCCACCCCGCCATAAACATCTCCCCCTTACTCTCACAGATATTGTGGAGCACACAGCAAGCAGTAATAACAGTGGGAATATTGGTTTTGCTGAGGTCTAAGCGAGTCAGTAAACTGCGCCAGCGCGCCTTTAAACGTCCAAATGCACATTCTACCACCATTCTGCACTTGCTCAGCCTGTAGTTGAACAGCTCCTGACTGTCCAGGCTGCCGGTGTATGGCTTCATGAGCCATGGCATTAAGGGGTAGGCTGGGTCCCCAAGGATACATATAGGCATTTCAACATCCCCAACAGTTATTTTCTGGTCTGGGAATAAAGTCCCTTCCTGCAGCTTTTGAAACAGACCAGAGTTCCTGAAGATGCGAGCATCATGCACCTTTCCCGGCCATCCCACGTTGATGTTGGTGAAACGTCCCTTGTGATCCACCAGAGCTTGCAGCACTATCGAAAAGTACCCCTTGCGGTTTATGTACTCGGCGGCTTGGTGCTCCGGTGCCAAGATAGGGATATGGGTTCCATCTATAGGCCCACCACAGTTAGGGAATCCCATTGCAGCAAAGCCATCCACTATGACCTGCACATTTCCCAGGGTCACTACCCTTGATATCAGCAGATCTTTGATTGCGTGGGCTACTTGCATCACAGCAGCCCCCACAGTAGATTTGCCCACTCCAAATTGATTCCCAACTGACCGGTAGCTGTCTGGCGTTGCAAGCTTCCACAGGGCTATCGCCACTCGCTTCTCAACTGTGAGGGCTGCTCTCATCTTGGTATTCATGCGCCTCAGGGCAGGGGAAAGCAAGTCACAAAGTTCCATGAAAGTGCCCTTACGCATGCGAAAGTTTTGCAGCCACTGGGAATCATCCCAGACCTGCAACACTATGCGGTCCCACCAGTCTGTGCTTGTTTCCCGAGCCCAGAATCGGCGTTCCACAGCATGAACCTGCCCCATTAGCACCATGATGCATGCATTGGCAGGGCCCAGGCTTTCAGAGAAATCTGTGTCCATGTCCTGATCACTCACGTGACTGCGCTGATGTCGCCTCCTCACCCGGTATCGCTTTGCCAGGTTCCGGGTGCTGCATATACTGCTGGATAATGCGTGTGGTGTTTAATGTGCTCCTAATTGCTAAAGTGAGCTGAGCGGCCTCCATGCTTGCCTTGGTATGGCGTCCGCACAGAAAAAAGGCGCGGAACGATTGTCTGCCGTTGCTCTGACGGAGGGAGGGGCGACTGACGACACGGCTTACAGGGTTGGCTTCAGGGAGCTAAAATCAACAAAGGGGGCGTCTTTACATCAAGGAGTATTTCAGGCAGGACTTCACAGAGGGTTCCAATAAGAAATGGTGCACCTAAGTTATCGTTCTTATTGGAACAAGGAGGTTAGCCTGGCCTCTGATTGATACATGGCTAGATTTACCTCGCTGCACCTTCTCTGTGAGTGACTGCAGTGTGACCTAGAGGAATGAGTCCCCTAAACAGGGGAGGAGGCAAATGAGTACAAAACAAATCTGGTCTATTTCTTGTTTTGACCCACTCCATCTATCTTTTACATCTTTGGCTGGCAGCAGACGGTGCAGAAGGACTGCATGCCATCCACATCTCATGGCTGCTCAGCAGAAGATGGTACAGTACGACTGCTAGCCATCCTCATCTCTTGCCTGCCTGGCAGAAGATGGTACAGTATGACTGCTAGCAGTCCGTATCGCCTGCCCGCTCACCATAAGACGGTTCAATAGGACTGACTGCAGGACTAAAGAGAATGACCTGGTCAAGTCACTCCAAATTTAGTCCCTGCGCCCATGTCTGTCCAGGCGCTCCCAGCCGACGTGGCCAGGAGCACCTCGGACATGACGATGACGGCTACCAGTCGTACTGTACCGTCTGCTGCCACAAGGCAAGGGGTTGCTGCTACTGTGTAGCAATGCCGTACCGCATCTGCCAGCACCCAGGAGTCATAGGGTGACTGTTGCCTGAGCGGGCTCCATGCTTGCCGTGGTATGGCGTCTGCACAGGTAACTCAGGAAAAAAGGTACAAAACGATTGTCTGCCCTTGCTTTCACGGAGGGAGGGAGGGAACGGGGGCCTGACGATATGTACCCAGAACCACCTGCGACAATGTTTTAGCCCCATCAAGCATTGGGATCTCAACCCAGAATTCCAATGGGCAGCGGAGACTGCGGGAACTGTGGGATAGCTACCCACAGTGCAACGCTCCGGAAGTCGACTCTAGCCTCGGTACTGTGGAAGCGCTTCGCTGAGTTAATGCACTTAATGCACTTAGAGCATTTTCTGTGGAGACACACACACTCGAATATATAAAACCGATTTCTAAAAAACCAACTTCTATAAATTCGACCTTATTCCATAGTGTAGACATAAGAGTATACCCACCCAAATGCCCTGTGCTAGTTGTGCCCACAGGAGCCAACATGTTGCACCCAGACACACAGCAAGACTCAGTAAGCCCATGTAAGCACAATTCATAGATATTTAGGTCAGAAGGGACCATTATGATCATCTAGTCTGACCTCCTGCTCAACGCAGGCCACAGAATTTCACCCACCACTCCTACAAAAAAAACCTCACACCTATATCTGTGCTATTGAAGTCCTCAAATCGTAGTTTAAAGACTTCAAGGAGCAGAGAATCCTCCAGCAAGTGACCCGTGCCCCGTGCTACAGAGAAGGCGAAAAACCTCCAGGGCCTCTTCCAATCTGCCCTGGAGGAAAATTCCTTCCTGACCCCAAATATGGCGATCAGCTAAACCCTGAGCATATGGGCAAGATTCATCAGCCAGATACTACAGAAAATTCTTTCCTGGGTAACTCGGATCTCACCCCATCTAGTAGCCCATCACAGGCCATTGGGCCTATTTACCATGAATATTTAATTACCAAAACCATGTTATCCCATCATACCATCTCCTCCATAAACTTATCAAGTTTAATCTTAAAGCCAGATAGATCTTTTGCCCCCACTGCTTCCCTCGGAAGGCTATTCCAAAACTTCACTCCTCTGATGGTTAAAAACCTTAGTCTAATTTCTAGTCTAAATTTCCTAGTGGCCAGTTTATATCCATTTGTTCTTGTGTCCACATTGGTACTGAGCTTAAATAATTCCTCTCCCTCTCCGGTATTTATCCCTCTGATATATTTATAGAGAGCAATCATATCTCCCCTCAACCTTCTTTTAGTTAGGCTAAACAAGCCAAGCTCCCTGAGTCTCCTTTCATAAGACAAGTTTTCCATTCCTCGGATCATCCTAGTAGCCCTTCTCTGTACCTGTTCCAGTTTGAATTCATCCTTCTTAAACATGGGAGACCAGAACTGCACACAGTATTCCAGGTGAGGTCTCACCAGTGCCTTGTATAACGGTACTAAAACCTCCTTATCCCTACTGGAAATACCTCTCTTGATACATCCCAAGACCACATTAGCTTTTTTCACAGCCATATCACATTGGCAGCTCATAGTCATCCTATGATCAACCAATACTCCAAGGTCCTTTTCCTCCTCCGTATTCTTAGTGTTACACGTGCAAATGCAGTCTTTTTGGCAGCCAACAGGTGCCAAATATTTGCAGGCACACCCACTCTCCTTTGAAAAATTGTCCCTACATGTTCTTAAGAGGATAGGAGCAATTGCTGAAATTCTTTCCACCACCTGACAGAAAGAACAAAGATAAGGTATTGAGAGAAGCTTATTTTTACTTTGTTTTTAAAGGCTATGAAAATCACCACACATGCCTGATAATTCAGAATGACCATTGCTGACTGTCTTGTAGTATTGTTCTGAGGGGAGCCTAACATCCATGAGCTGGCTATAAGATATGCATTAAAACACCTTGCCTATCCATCATCGTTCTCAGCAGGGTAATATAAACAGATACACCACTTGTGGTCACTTAGATCTATTCGGGAGAAATTACTCCAAGTCTTACAAGTAGCCAATGGTTGCTACTTATGGATGTTCCGTCTTGGTAACAGAGTAAAAGAGGGATGAGAAAAAGTATATTTTTAATAAAAAAATTGTCACTTTTCCATCTATTTAAGAGAAGAATGATACATGAATGGAAAAAGCAGCTGTGTCACTAATATAATCTCCATGTGCCCCCAACAACAAATTTGTAATAGCACTAAGTATTTCTGTTCAGATGTATTTCTTGGCAACAAAACCATCAGGAAGAAAAAAAAATCTCAGGACTGACTGAATGTATTTTAGGAGTTCAGCAGCTAGGAAAAGATTTCTGTGTTTATCAAAAATCATCTTAATCATTTGCACCAAGAGCCTGCCCTCTAGGTAATGTATCTACTAGGGATTTTCAACAAATGTGGCCAATTACGTTACAAAATATTTAATGGTAAATACAATTTAACAAATATATTGTGATGGCAGGGAGGCCAAGTGTTTGCTGTGCAATCTAAAGTCTTTTTTGTTATATTGGAGTCTGACCCAAAGCCCACTGAAATCAATGGGAGATTCTTTATTCACTTCTATGTGCATTAGAATCCAAAATGTCTCATTGTATGTGGTATAAGCAATGTTCAGATTGATCTTTTTCTAAATCCATGTTAAAACCAGTTCAGGTGTGCCTGTTTTAAAAACCCTGTTTATGTACTGTGGATTAACCTAGAAGAGTTGTGCTATCTTTTTAAAAGACGCTAAAGTACACAGAACTGTTTCTCAGCATCTCTGAACCTCTCTGCATGTGAGTACATGCTCGCTGTTCCCCTGGGATCAGATTGTGAGCCCTTCTTCACCTTGGTGAGCACTTACGCAAGCAGGTTCACTGATGTTAGTAACTGCTTGTCAGTATTACTACAGGGGTCACAATTTGGCTCTCAGTAAATGCTTAGATCTTTAAGATCTTCTGTTTGAGTCAGCTTCCACATACAGACATGGGGAAGATGTGAATGTTCATGTTCCATCCCTAGGGGGCAGAGTGGGATTTTTCAGTCTATACAAAAGTAAAATCTGTTGCCAAGAAAGAGGTTTAATTTTCCTCCTGGATTAGGATTAATCTCTAAAATTTCAGGACATTAACAGTCTGAAGAGCCTTCCTGTCCAGCACCTTCAGAAATTACATCCTTAGAGCATGCTGGGATTGTGGCTTTTAAAAATGTGCAGGCCAAGAGAACATAATTTTATTGCTGATTTACTTGTCTTGTTGGATTTGCATGCAGTGTCCTGTGCTGACAGCTCAAAGACAATGCATACACGAAAGAAACTGCAAATCAACTATTCACACTTCAAAATTCAGAAGTCTAATTGCTAATCAGTTTAATGTTGCAGATAATAACTTTGGCATGCTTTTGGGGATAGAAAATAAATGAAAAGGTTAGGTAGTGAATAAAATGGAACATATCTGCTTTTACAGATTTAGGATTGTATTGTAGGTCCTTACATTTTAATCCTAACTGACAAGTTTTCTTGTTAAATGTCTTACAACTTCTATAATTCTTATCTGAGATGGTCTGGATTTTAAACGCCTTTTAGTTGTCAGTGCCCAAGTGTACATCAATCGCCTCCTTTCCTTTCCCAGATATAAACAAAATCTGCTTAATATCTGTTCATGGGATATGGATTCAGACCCTTACAGCTCTAAGTCATTGTTTCAAACCTAGCCCAGTGACTGAAAATTACTATCATCTGTCAAATCTTGTGTAACCTAAATGAAAGGTGTTAGCAGGGGGCGGGGGTCTAAGGTGATTTTTTTAATGGATGGATGTCTGCATCATAAATCTACCATCACACTTTGTTTAACTGGGAGTTTGACACACTTGATGGTGGTCTCAATAGTGACAGAATGGGTACGCTGCTCTCTCATTTGGTGTTCCTTTGGGTCAGTTGAGGCGATGTATAGAAATGCTTTTTCCCTTTTGACTATACCTACCTATGCTTTAGAGAGAGAACGGAGTCTGTCTCCAGTGCTGTTAATGCAGCCCTGTCCCTGAACGTAACATTTAATTTTCTAAGAAGTTAATTCTCTTTCTTTTGTACCAGCATAGGTATTTCTCTGACCTGCATTGTTCCATTAGCTTCCTTTTCTGTCACAGCTCGAAATAAGAAGAGGGGTGGGTTTTGTTTTTTTTAAAGTATGTGAAAATAGGCACAAAAAAATGAGAAGAAAAGGGATAGATGGGAAAGAGGAGATATGGGAGCCACAGCAGAGCTCAGAAAGTTGGGAAAGCAGAGAAGAAATCACTGAGAAGATTTTCAAAGGCACAAAGGGGATGCTCAGAAATATAAGAGGAGAGAGATGGGGATGATAGCAGATATGGTGGGGAAATAAAATATCATGGAATGAACGTAAGGGTCAGGATATTTATAAGCATGGCCACTTAATAGGAACATAAGAATGGTGTTTAATTTATCAATGTTTTCCAAAACCTCCTCTATTTCCCCTTCAGTCTGGGACAGGTCCTCAGATTTATCCCCTGAAAAGAATTGCTTAGGTGTGGGAATCTCCCTCACATCTTTTTCAGTGAAGATGGATGCAAAGCATTCATTTAGCTTCTCCACAATGGTCTTGTCTTCCTTGAGTGCTCGTTGAGCACTGTAATCGTTCATTGACCCCACTTCTTGTTTAGTAGGCTCTCTACTTCTGAGGTACTTAAAAAAAATTGCAGTTAGTTTGTAGATTTTACTACTTGCTCTTCAAATTCTTTTTTGGCCTGCATAATTATACTTTTACATTTGACTTGCCAGAGTTTATGCTCCTTTCTGTTTTCCTCACTAGGATTTGACTTCCAATTTTTAAAGGATGCCTTTTTGCCTCTAACTGCCTCCTTTCCTCTGTTTAACATTGTGGCATTTATTTATTTTTTGGTCCTCTTACTGGTTTTGTTTTTATTTTTTTAATTTCTGATATGCATTTAGTTTGAGCCTATCTTAGTGTTTTTAAACAGTTTCTATGCAGCTTGCATGCATTTCACTCTTGTGACTGTTAATTTCTGGTTTAGTAATGTCATTTTTATGTGGTTCCCATTTTTAAAGTTAAATGCTACTGTGGTGGGTTTCTTTGGTAATATTCACACAAGGATATTAAATTTAATTACATTATTGTCTATGTTACTGAGCCATTCAGCTATATTCACCTCTTAGACCTGATCCGGTGAGCCAGTTAGGACTAGATCAAGAATTGCTTCTCCCCTTGTGGGTTCCAGAACTAGCTGCTCTGAGGAACAGTTTTAATGGCGTCTAAAAATTTTATCTCTGCATCCTCTCCTGAAGTGACATGCACCCAGTCAATATGGGGATAGTTGAAATTCCCCCATTATTATTGGGTTTTCTGTTTTGGTAGCCTCTGTAATGTCCTGAGCCTTTCACAGTCACCATCACCATTCTGGTCAGGTGGTTGGTAATATATTCCTGCTGGTATACTCTTATTATTCAAGCTTGGAATTTTATCCATAGAGATTCTATGGTACAGTTTGATTCATTTAAAATGTTTACTGTAGTTGACTGTATAGTTTCTTTAACACATCCTGCCACTCCCCCACCAACACAACCTATTCTGTCATTCTTATTTTGTATCCTGATATTATTGTGTACCATTGATTATCATAATTTCACCCAGTTTCTGTGATGCCTATTACATCAATATCCTCATTTCATATGAGGCAATCATTTTCACTCATCTTCTTGCATTTGTATACAAGCAGTTATGAAATTTGTCAATATTTAGTTGTCTGCCTTCCTGGGATTTAATTGAATTGGACTCTTTTTCATGTGATTGTTTCTCTTAAGTGCCTACCTGTACTTTATCAACATCTAGCCTCTCCTGTTTACTAGAATATAGAGTATCTCCTTTAATAAATCCTCCCTGTAGCAAAGAGACAACTCACCAGCACAACGCCTCCTGCTGGTCATCTTGGGAATTAGCTCTTCAGCCTCCTGAGTGCCCTCTGCTGGCTGATGTCTTGCTTGCCCCAGGCCCCTGTGTCCCTCCCGGATCCTGGTGCCCTTTTACTTTGGGGTTCTGCCCCAGCAGTAACCCACAGTCAACATCTCCCCTCCCAGGGGAACACCCAACCCTCTATTCCCACCTTGCCTCAGTGGCTACTGCCAGTCATCATCTAGCCCCCACTCACTGGGGCATACTGCAGTCTGTAAACCACTCATCATTGGCAATGGATGTTTGGACCTGCTCCCTTTGCCTACCTCTGGGCTGCACCTCTGTAGCCCCAGTGCCTCCTTTGGCCTTACCCAAGGCCTCAGGCTGGGGAGTTGAGCTGGGGAGCTCCAGCCTGGCATCTGGCCTGGCCTTTCCTTTCCTTTCCCCAGCCCCGCCTTCCTATCCTATCCTATCCTATCCTATCCTATCCTATCCTATCCTATCCTATCCTATCAGGCACTCAGGTCCTTCTCTCTCCACAGCTAGAGAGAGACTGACTCACCTCCTGGCTCACAGCCATTTTATAAGGCCAGCTGCGGCCTGATTGTGGCATGGCCCCAGCTGTGGCTGCTTCCCCAATCAGCCTAGCCTTTTCTCTCAGGAGTGGGGTAACTGCCCCGCTACACTCCCCTAAAGGATGTGTCTGTCCAAACTGCATGCTCTTCTGCACCAGCTGGCTTTCCCCCAGCCTGTAGTTTAAAACCTCCTCTATGACATTTTAATTTCACATGCCAGCAATCTGGTTTCATTTTGATTAAGGTGGAGCCCATCTTCTTTATATAGGCTCCTCCTTTCCCAAAAGGGTCCTCAGTTCTTAACTAACGCAGATCCCTCCTCCCCACATCATTGTCTCATACACACATTGAGAGAGTCTGCAGTTCTGCCTGTCTAACTGGCCCTCTATGTGGAACAGAAAGCATTTTAGAGAATGGTATCATGGAGGCTTGGACTTTCATCTGTTATCTAGTAGCTGAAATTTGGTCTTCAGAACTTCTTTCCTACTTTTCCCTATGTCATTGGTACCTACATATACCATGACCACTGGCTCCTTTCTAGAATGTCACATAAGTCAGTCGAGACAGTCGAGGTCTGCAGCCTTCACGCCTGGCAGGTAATTCACCGTTCCCTCAGCCATCACAACCATGACTATATTTCTAATAATATAATCCCTCATTACTGTTACCCTTTCAGTTATTGGGAGGAGACAAGTATCTTCAGAATCATCTGAAAGGAGGATTTTTAAAAATGAGATTTTTCCGTCCCTTCCATCCAAGGCCGGATTAACTCTCCTGTGGGCCTGGGGTTATTAGATTTTGTGGGGCCCCTAGGGGTTTGGAGTACGGGAGTGGACTCAGGGCTGGGGCAGGGGATTGGGATGTGGGAGGGGGTGCAGCTCCAGCTGGGGGATGGGCTCTGGGGTGGGGCCAGGGATGGGCCAGGGGGTTGGGGTGCGGGTGTCTGGGGGGGAGTTTGAGTGCAGGAGGGGGCTCTGGGCTGGGGTAGAGGGTTGGGGTGAAGGAGGGGGTGCAGGCTGCAGCTGGGAAGTGCTTACTTTGGGTAGCTCCTCGTCAGCAGTGCAGAGGAGCTAAGGCAGGATCCCCCAGAGTTGTCAAATCCGCTGAAACTAAGCAGAAATTGCGCTTGTTTTAGGCTGAGTTGGCTTGTGTGTTGCGTGTTGGCTAGCTTTTTGGCTTTTACAGTAGCTTGTAGCTTCTTGGTTTTTGATTGGCTCCTGGCCCTGGCCCACCCGTGGTCCCGGCCAATCAGAATGAAAGCTTGAATCAGGTGACTTTGGCTCCAGTACAGCTACAGTGTGTGTGCGCCTCCCTGCATGCCTAACTGTGTGTGACACCATGCTGAGCGTGTGTGTGCGTCCCCTCCCCCGACCCTGAACGCCCCTTGCCTAGGGGCCGCAGGGGCATGCCGGCAAGCCGGAGCTCACGGCTCCAGCCCTGCCATGGGACGGGGGTGGCACCAAGGCTTGGGGACCTCTGCGGGCTGGATGAAAAGAAGCAGCAAGCCCCTTCAGGCCTGCGGCCCTGCGACGCCCCCCCTTAGCTCGAGGCCCTGGGCTGCAGCCTCTAAAGCCACTGCATTAATCCAGCCCTGCTTCCACACTGATGTTTCCATTCCCCGAGACTTTTATCCTCCTCAACACCACAGAGACCGCTGGAGTTGGGATGGAACCACTCTACTGTGTCCTTGCAAATCTACTTTGTCTGTATCTCTATAGCTACAGCTAAACAGGACTGTAAGCCAGAGACTTGCAACATATCTCATCAATACCCCCACCCCCACAGAGAGCCATCTAAGCAAAAGAAGCCTCAATTATGAGTATTAATATAAAAGGGCAACTGCTAAATGAAAAAGGAGAAAGTAAGTGATAGAGACAGACATTTCTCAAACCACAGAGAGTGTGTTACAGACAATAGGTCATTTAAAAAATGCTGTATAAAAATGTGCGTAGGACCAGATTTCTTCAATGGGAACTTGACTCATTTCAAAAAAGCTGTGCCTGATTATATTATACCATGTATGAAACTGAGTTAGATGGAAAACACCTTCTATTTTTAACCTTATTTACAAAATGTTGCTTTAATTGGTATTATGCTCTATTTCAATTTGTACTGAAATGTATTTGCTGGAGTTTAAACAGTATTGGTGCGATTTGGGGGCTAAATTCCTGCCTTCTGCAATGACAGTTTTGCTGGTACAACTGAGGTTAGAAGTGGAGTCCTACAATGCATTCCATGGGACAGAAAGTATTTTTTAATTTTTGAAATACTTTTAAATAAGTATTTATTTTGAATATTGTCACTTAATAAAAAAGGCTTCCCTATTATAAATGTGTACCACTCTGAAGACTAGTTTAACCTGCACTCTCTTCAGAGTAAGTCATTAAATGCTTATTGCATGAAGAGTTTTAACACCAATAAATTTAGATTTAGAACTTCTAATATACCAATCTAAACATATAGCACTGGAGGCATACTTTCAGTCCATTCTGACTATCTTCCTTTGAATATATGCAGCACTGGGAACCCAAATCTATCGATCCTTGGATTATGTAGTTTACTCTAATAATTTGGAGTGGCTGGCTCAGATTCAGGTCTCATTTACACCAATGCATACCCGGAATAATTCCATTAATTTAAGAGGAATTACTCCAGATTTACACCGGTGTAATTTTATCAAAATCTGGCCAAAGACTTAATTTACACACCCAAATGGAAGGAGGAAACTTTAACATTCTGACTATTATTTATTTATTTATTTATTTATTTGACGATTTGTATTGTAGTAGCACGCAAACACCACATCTAGGACTGAAAACTCCTACGTACAAGCACATAGTTGGGTAGGATCATTTCCACCCAGGAGATAAAATCTCCACTGTAATACCAAAGGCTTAAATGACAGTTCAGCCACAAACTCCCCATCACTAACTCCCACTGACTAAATGGGCTGCAATAATAGCCATTAAAGTCATAGAGTTTAAGGCCACCTAATCTGACCTCCTGTATGCAACTTAACTCCTGACTCTCTCTGTGGGAATAATATGAATAATCCACAGGAGTTTAGCCATATCATTACCATTAATGTAACATTTTCATTGTACAGAAATGTGTCCCTTGTTTGTTTGATTTTTTTCTTCGTTCATTTTTCAGTTTTATAAGTTTTATTTTAAAAATCCAGACTAAATTTCCATTTCAGTCTGTCACAAAAATGTGTTTATAAGCAACTGCTGAAATATACAACCAAACTTATCCCTGAAGTAACTCGTATTGAGTCAAAGGAGTTTCAGCAGGGATGGATTTGGCCTAAAAAAATCTTCAGCATACTTATATTTCTCATAAAAGTCCTGGGGTATATTCTGCCTGTATACCCCATATATTCTCTCTGACATCAATGGGGTTTCAGTGGGTGTAACTGCAGGTAGAATTGGATTTCTAATGGGTCACATTGCACCTATGGGCTTTAGAAACAGTATCTTGTCATGTAGCCCATTGGATAAAGTATTTGCCTTTATATTACAGAGACAGTAAGTTAAAACTCTGTTTTTGCTTTGGGCTAAGAGAATAATGAGGAGTGAGGTAATAATAATCTATGGAATAAATATTTGAATGGTGTAAATGAATGTAAGCAAAATAGAATTATTTTTGATGATATGATAAGGCCTAATGAGATGAGATTAATTCTGGATGACTATAAGGAAAAGCTTTCTGGCAGTAAGATTGATTGGACTGTAGAACACTCCCCAGGACAGTGCGGGGAGCCCCATTGTTTGGGATATTTAAATCTAGACTAGACAAAACACTAGACAAATTTACAATATGCAATGCACAATCCTGCATTTTGTGGAAGATATACTGCCTAACAGACCTCTCCATCACTAACTTCCCGTACACTATAGGATAGCTAGAGATAAACATGAGAGTTGCCTGGCATTCAGTAACACACACTCCAGCATTTAATAGCACTGTCCAACATTTAATTAGCCAACACAGGGAGCAGCATGGTGACATGTTTGTGTCTGGAAGACTTTCATTGGATTGTTATGGCATTCCCAATCACTGGAGGGGAGCCTGACTTGTTGTAAAGCAGCAAGATTAGGAAAGTAGCCTTGGGGAGCTAGGATAGGAATTAAGCTAACCAAGAAGTTCTTCCCAATTGCTATGTATATAATTAAGGTTGAAAGGTGCCTATTTAACGCTCCTGGAAAATATTGATTGTGTGTTTATGTAATGAGCAACTAATTTTTAAGCTGCTTTATTCCCAGAGGTGTTTTTTAAATAACAAATATGTCGAAGTATCTAATGTACTATAATATATTTTTCTTTTTAAATGAAACCCAGTTTTGAGGTATAGATACTCAGTTATCAAAAGCGGTTTGTAATTTTAACGCTCATGAAGCCTTACAATGGTTAGTGATTTTTGCTTTGTTAATTAAAAAATAAACACCTTACACTTTTGCTCCTTAAACTTGTCTGCCTTTGAGCATCTACACAGATCAGTTTTTTTCATGGCTGAGTTATAAACCTCAGAAATAGACTTTTATAGAAATAGAAATAGACTTTGGAAACTTGAATAGAAATGTAATGCTCTAATAAAATAGACCAACCAGTTATCTGGTTTAAAAAACAACAACAACAACCTCTTAATACTACTTAGGAATTTGTACATTGAATTTTAATGGTACCATAGTATAAGAAAAGAAATTCAAAAGCTTTTGTTTAGGTTTTTTATATTGGGATTTGATAAGTAAAACTGTACCATAGCAAAAATCTACAGTGGAATTAGCCACAAAAAGCTCCAGTGAAATAATACTGAAATTCACAAACGTGCCAAGATAATGAAACTTATTAACGACAACTAACAAAGGAACTTTTTTTTTAAAAAAAAGCTGTTATGGGCATAATTCAGCAAAATAGTCAAACGTGCTGAACTTCCACTGAAAAAATTGTTCCGTTATCTTCACTGGGTTTTAAGCATGTGTTTAAAGTTAAGCATGTGTCTGAGTACTTGCTAAATTGGGTCCTATAAAGGCAGCTGCATAAAATGATGCAATTAACATGGGGAACTTCTCATACATTCCCAGAATAAAAGGCTATATGGAGCCATTGTGTTAATCTAGTTCGACCTCCTGCATAACACTGGCCAAAGAACCCCACCCAATAATTTCTGCATCAAGTCCATAATTTCTGTAAGGGGGAGTTTATCATTTAGAAAGATATTCAGTCTTAAATTAAAGACTGGGTGCGATACAAAATCCACTATGTCCCTAGATAGTTAAAAATTAGTGCCTTATTTCTTATCTGAATTTGTGTAGCTTCAGCCTCCAGCCATTGGCTCTCATTATGACTTTGCCTGCTAGATTGAAGAGCCATTTAATGTCAAATCTATTCTCCATGTAGGTACTTGTAGACTGGAATCAAGACAATTCTTAACCTTCCCTTGGGTAAACTAAATAGATTGAGCTTCTTTAGTTTCTCACTATAATGCATGTTTTCCAACCTCAAATCATTCTTGTAGCTTTTTTGAATCCTCTCCAATATTTCAACATCCTTTTGGAAGTGCAGACGCCAGAAATGGACAAAGTATTCCGATAATGGTGTCACTAATGCTGTATACAATATTCCCTGCTTTTTCTTGACATTCTCTTGCTTATACATCCAAGGATCACATTTGCCTGTTACGAACAGCAGGGCATCAGGAGCTCATGTTCATTTGATTATCTACCATGATTCCTAAATACTTTAGCATCATTGCATTCCAGGATCCATGATGAATACATGATGTATGGACTGAAGTTTCAATAGCTATTAGGACAGTTGACTTCAACTAGCAGGTGACCAGTAGGACAGATTTCACTGAAACTTAGTTGAGTTTGTTGTAGGCTCTTTTACTAAGCATTGTTGCAACACATACTATATTGTCTTGCCACAGATCCATTCACAATATTTCATTTGATTTTAGTGGTAGCATATGGTCCATAGTAATCTGGATAAGATAATTCTGTATTCTGGGGCCACACAATAGAGGACTGGTTTTGTACAACACCCAATTCGTCTTTGAAGTAAATGGAATTACATTGAAGATAAATCTGGCTCAAGAAGACTGAATTCAGGAAAACTTAACTTATTTTCAGTAGATTGACTAAAACATAGGAAAAAACTATAACATTTAACACGTTAAATTTAAAAGCAAATACAGAAATATCAAGTTATGTTTGGAGGGTTAGTTGCCAATTTGATTAAGTAAGATGATTTCACCGGTTAGAATACATGCTGACATTTTAGAGTGTAAGCCTGTTATGCCCTACATATGTACTTATTAAAATTACTTGTATTTATAATTTGCAATCATGGAGCATCAGTAAATAACAGAGCTAGCTGAAATTTGTTGAAAAATTGGTTTTGAAAAAAAGGTTCCGTTTGTGAAACAATTTTTTTGAAAAAAAATCAGAATATCATGGGACTTAGCTGATCAGCCAACTTTAAATCTGAAAAACTATTCTGTTGCTTTGTCATTCGGTTTTAATCATGTTTGATCTTTAGTTAGCATCATCTTAAATCGTATTTCACTGTTGAACCTCTCCTACTTTTTCTTTTTCTCTCTCCTTCCCACTTTGCATTCTCCCTGACATCAAACTTTTTTCCCTTGTGTTTGGTGCTGGGTGGTGGTTGTAATTTTGGTTTATTTGTTTGTTACTGGTTTGGTTTGGATTTGTTTGGTTCTTAAATTTTTCTCTATTTAGTTGCTGATTAGTATGCTTTTCTTCTCTGTTTGTATTTGACTATGTCTTTGGGATTTTGAGGGTGGCATTAACAATTTTGACTGGTCAGCTTAGTTGCGCAGCACTTTCAAAATATTTGCTTAAAACATTTGAAATTTAAAATGTTAATTTCTTAAAAATTATTTATTTTGGAGATGAAACTAAAAAATATCAATCCATTGTGAAAACTAATAGAAAATTAAGTTGAAATTTTCAATAAATTCTCATCTTTTTTGAATAGCTCTAGTAAGTAATATATCCTCAAAAAATTAAATTCCAGTACTATAGGCAACACTCCTCTATGTTTTTACCACAGTTTGGTGGGAGTTAGGTTTCAGTTCTCTCTGTTAATAAGGATTAACAAGAACAATGCTCTTAAAATCGAAACCACCTAGTGTTGACCTTCTAACTAATGATATATCTGTACCTACTTGCGTTTTGAACTAGATTGTACTGTAATCACTTAAAGTGAGGGTCACTGTCTTTATATCAGTTTTGTAATCTGCCATACACCCACAACACTCCCTAAATGTGCAAAACACTGAATGTTGTCTTTCCTTTTTCTTATCTCTTGATTGTACTGAAATTAATACAAATCTTCTTAAACGGAGTTGAATAGTCAGTATTGATGCACATATGCTTTTGAACCAAAGAACTGATTCAGAATCTCACCCAATTTTTGAACTATCTACTGTTGATCTGGGAGTTTTATACTACTGCCCATCATCATAGTATCTGAGCTTCTTTTACATAAAATGAATAGCAATAGCAAAGCTCTTCGTGGGGCTTCATGAAATCTCTGACACTTCTCCCTTTATTGAGTTAGAGCTCTGCTTGGGTTTTTTGTTTTGTTTTGTTTTTTTGATGGGAGCTTGGAGGTAAAAGGGGTGTTCAGATTGTGAGAAACATGTGGTGGAATGGCTTTCTCAAAGAGGGGGGTTTGCAACATTTCATAAATATGGTCAGACTCTGTGTCCCCAGCTCTCACATGCATTGACCTGGGCTTTGAAATCTGCATTCTCCCAGGGGAGCGCAGGTGTTTTGTGTGTGTGTGTGTGTGTGTGTGTGTGTGTGTGTGTGTGTGTGGGGCGGGGAGGGGAGGGGAGGGGAGGGGAGTGTCAAAGATCAAAAATCAGTCTTTGTTCAATTAATTGCTTTGAAAATTAGGGCCACGGCCTTAAACTTGCATTGCAAGATTTGGGAGCCAGTGCGAGCCTTGAGAGCCAGACTCAGTCTTGATCACAGGCCTCTGTGCTCATGGTGGCCAAAACCCTAGAGAAGGTGGGCAGCCCCATTCTGCACTAGCTGGAGCTTCTGCATAGCCTTCACAATGATTTACAGTAATCCTGATGACAAATGCATGGATTACTGTGGCCAGGTCCTCATCTGAGAGGAAGGCATGAAGTTTCCTAGACATTGAAGGTAAAAGAAGGCATTTTGGGAAACTGATATTACCTGGACATCCAAGCTTAAAAAAGGAGTCAAAACAAACTGCACTCAAACCTCTCTTTAAGTTAAGATAGTTACAGTCCCCCTTTCTTCTCACTGACTTCCTACGAGCTCCTCCCGCCAATGCTGGAATCTACCTTTGGGTTTTAGATACTGTCGTAAAAATCTCCGCTGAACCAGCTGCTGTTTTCCATTATGATAACTACGTCTAGGGTTCTCCTGGATTGAGAAGTAGGGAAATACATCCTCGGCACCTTTGATATGAAGAAACCACAGGTCAGGAGAAACTTGATGAGTGGAAACAAGCTAGATTTTGCTACTCAGTTCACTTTTAGCGTTGTCAGAGCATTTGCTTACAATTAAACTTACATCAGCGAAACACCTGGCAAATAGCTAGACTCTTTTTAACAGATTTTAGTTTCTGTACAGCACAGAAAGTGCCAGACTTGTGATCTTCTGACAAAATACCACCAGAAGTAGATGCAAGGAAAGGGAGTTGGGAGTCAGGGTTTGGTGTGTGACACACCCCACAAACATTTGGATTAACTTCAGAAATGTAATAAAACATTTTTTTGCTTATTTAATTCTAGTGTTTGTTTATTAATAATAGTTACATGAGGGGAAGGAAAGAGAGATGTTTCAAAACACTGTACAAATGTTAGAATGAATGTGATTTAAATATGCAGTCTATCTACCAATAAACTGACTAGCCCAGGGGACAAAGTGTCACTTGATGCTTCATTATTTAACCAACGAGCATTTGATGTACCTTTGGGGAGAGGGAGGTTTTTGGGAGGGTGAGGGTCAAAAGAGGAACTTGAGAAGGGGAGCTGGGTCTCAGGGTGGAATTTGGGGCAGGGGGTACATCTTCAGCTTTGACTCCTTGGAGGAATGGAGCTGGGGAGAGCAAATCTCCAGCGAGGAACTGGGCCAGAGGGGACAGGGGAATGAGACAGGCTTAGAGAAGAGTCTAGTTCTGTAGTGTTCTTACTTAGATTTGCTCCATTATAAGGTATATTATTGCTAGGTTGAGCCATACAGACCTTAGTGATTCTGCTGAGTTTGTCCATGCGATCAGGATTTACGGTTGGGTTTTTTGTTTTGTTTTTGTTGATAACTATACTAACAGAACGCTTATTATATTCTTCTTATGATATTTTAACATCTCAGTAATGCCTTGAACACACAACTCTGGTGGTTTAGGAACAACAATTTGTAAAATTCATCCAGATTATTCTCAGTTTCATTGCTTTTCAGGAGAGTTGCTGGCTTGTTTGTTTATTTGTTTTAATTTCTTTGGAATCTTGCTTTTATACCCCTCCCCCCATCAGTGGTAATCCTGTGTTATTCCTCAGCATGCTACCTTGCTTAAGCAGTTTAAATACCCTATTTCTAGTTGATTGTATTTTTGTTTTGTATGGGAAAACAGCCTCTGGGTCATCAACATCCTGGTAGTGATGTAGATTTATCCCTCAATGCATTTTATTTTATGGTGCTTTTTAAAGTTCAAAGCTTTCTGATTATTATTTACCCTTTCTTTTATGAGGTAGGTTTGTTTCCCCTGGCTGTGCATTCCTGCTTTTATCTGTTCTGGTGGGTTTTGGTTTGTTTGCTTTGATACTCTTTATCTGCTATAAACTATATAATTTTCCATTACTGATTCTGCTCTAAATTGGCTAAGTGTTAGCTAAACATTCAGGAGCTGGATTGCCTCTTAAGAAATAAATAAATAAAAAATCTTGCCTTAGCAGTTGGTCTATACCAGCAGGTCTCAAACTGTGGGTCGTGATCCCATTTTAATATTTAATCATTTTAATATTAAATAATATTTGTGATATTGTTGCATCAAGATTCAGAGTGTGGGATCTGTAGATATTGCTTAATCTTTTTCCTTTTATAATCCACTAATCTAGACATCTCCATAAGGTAAATAGTGTACCACACTGCATCATAGAGGCAGATTTGCATTAAAGTATTGTTGGCCCCTCTCTAAGAACCTGCATCTTAGTAGAAGAGTGTCTCACTGTACTAGTTAGTTCTTATTAATGTTCAACCAAGATTCTCAGTATGTGCTGAATAAATGCTGTGGCCCTCATTTTGGAAAATATTTTCAGAGTTAGAAAGAACAAGGTGGTCTCTTTTGGTATCATGCCAAAACTGATCAAGAGTTAGTAATTCAAAAAAATGTTATTGATTCACAATCACCTTTTTCTGACTACATTTCATTTTAAAGCAAAGCAGCTTTGCAAATCCAGACTGAAATAATGTCAGCGGGAAGTAAGATTGCATATGATCTTCACTTCTTGTATGAAAAAGAGAGATCTTGGAACCCACAGTAATAGGAAACCTACAACAGCTATAGTGGAGGTCTTTATTTTAGTACACCATTTATATGCACTGTAATAAAAATGTAACTGACTTTGACATTTCTTAAATGTCAATTTTTCTACCACTTGAATGGACACACAAAATGGTAAAAGAGAATCTATCTGCCCTAAGAACAGCACGTATTCTTTCTTGGTATGTAAGAACAGTAGTATGCAGTTCTACAGTGACACAAATGAGATTTGCAGTGTTGTCAGCCAGCTGTGAAGCCATTCAGAATAACTGCATCTGTAATGGTATTCACTGCCATGCTATTGCTGGTACATGATCTTGTGTCACAAAAGTGGATGCAGGCAACTCTGGTGGTGGGTGATTTCTGGAAACAGAATATCTTGAAGGGTATGCCAGCATAATTACCCTTTCTAGGAGCAAGATTGCTACTCAAGAAGGATCCATTTTGGCTTTTTTATTAGAAAGCCAGATCAAGCTATCTTAAGAACACGGTTTCCAGGGATTTCCAATGTTTTCATGCCTAGATAGTTTGCAGCTTTATAATGCCCAGTCCAGGTGGCCAACTGCTGCACAACCTCATAATGTCTTCCTCCTTTGGTGCTCCTCCATTACCCTAGTTCTCTCTTTAGGGTTTGCTTTTGAGGAGTATCTCTGCTCCAGTTCCTCCTTTTACTGGGGCTCCCAGTTCCAGAAAACTTGAATTTATTTTTAAAGTGTTCCTAAATTTGTAGTGCAGCCTCCTCATAGGCAACAGAGCTGCTTTCATGACCTCTAATCCAATTGCTTTAAGGTGCCCTGCTAACTGGACCACAAATTACCCTACATGTTGTGCATGGCTCCTTAGTTACTGAGGAAGCAGGATTCCAAGCTGCTCTTCATAGGCTTCTGAACCACATGTCTGACTGATGCTGTTCCTCAGTATAATGGCCAGTTTGTTTGTTTGTTTGTTTAAAAAGACCCTGCTGCTCACTGTAGAGGTCATCTAAAAAGCCTGCTTCTAAAGCCTCCAGATGCACATGTTCTCTTCTGAAAAGACAGCTTTTCTATCCAGCAGGATAAAAGATGCCGTGATTGAGGACATAAGTTAATTAGTGAGGATAGCTGGGATGAAGAGAAGTGACTGTCATTGGTACCATGGCTATAGAGACAGACATGGGTGCTGAAGATCCCTGAAATTCATCCTTCGTGCCTGAGAGGAGGGAAGTCGGGGCAAAAGGCTAACTAACAAAAACCTGTTAAATCCGCTTCATGACTTTGCATACGAGACTCAAGTCCCCTCAGGTGGTCACACAGAGTTGCAGCTCATGGGAAGTAAGAGTTCATGAGGGCACATGTGGAGTTACTATGTGGGATGTCATAGTAATAAATAATTCCAGGGGTTTTCTGTGCCATCCCTCAACAGATTTTTCTGACAGTAATAATAGCCAATAGCCATTTAGCCTTTTATTAAATTAACTGTAATTTGTTAGCTTCCATCTGGTGTTTGAGGCTTAAATCAACAGGGAAGACAGGTGCACAGAAATGTTCCGATCAGTCAGAAGAAATTTGCATAGAAATATCGGATTACATATTGATTATGAAAAATTTGGCAAAATTTGGACTGGCAAACATCTGGCTTGAGAAGCAGAAGTCTGTAAAGCTCTTGAATAAAGCAACTGGTCATGTGGAAGACCTTGACCTCTAGGGTCCAAAATGCTGACCACCTCTAATTCTGGAGAGCATGAGGCCCTGAATAATAATGGCAAATCTTGGGGACCTTGTTAGAGAGATGGAAACTGATCACTGGTTACAAATGAATTATTTTTTTAAAGTTTCTGACCTTGATGGCTAATGTCTTGGTTTTGATTTGTTTTGTTTTTAAGTCAAAGTAGCAATGGGCAGTTTGGGTTACATATCTACAGCAAAAAGTACCAGACTTCACGATTTGTTTTCCAAGATTGAAGTAGCAATAACCAAAGACTATTAAAACTTCAAGGAGTTTATAGGTAGAGCTATGTAAATTGATGAAAGCAGTTGGTGAGTCCAAAGAGACATAAAATACTTAACTGTGACCATTGCTGCCTTCCTTGATGAGCAACCTGTGAAAATACTCCTGTCCTCTCTTTGCAACACTGCAGGGTGATATCATCAGAACCCTCAGTGTTGGATGAGCCACCAGAGAAATCAATTAGGATTGCTAGAGTGGCAGAAAGAAAAGCTGAATCCAAGTTTTGTTTTGCCAAATAATGTTCAATAATACTGACCTTAATGACTTGTGTATTTCACTAAAGATTAAAATACATTTCCTTTCCAGGTGGCAATTTGTGAGACCATTTATACCTTCCACACCTACAGGCAAGTTTTTCTTAAATTAGCTAACATTTTAGATCAGTATACCACTTCTGCATTTAGGGAATGACTTTTTAAAGTAACTAGTGCAATTTCCTTTGTTGCTAAGTTATTACGTGGACTCAGAAAAGTTTTTTGGGTGGCTTTTTTTTCAATCTGCCATGGTTTGAAGTTCAGATTCTGTTAGGCTAAGCATCCAAAAGCTCAGCAGCTTATCCAAGTATTTGAATGTCATGTACCTGCTAAACTGTGTTGAAGATCTCAAGGGGAATTACTTTTATGTGAGATTTCCCATGCTTCTGCTTCCAATCATGGCTGGAAATACTGCTAAAATGGGGATTACAAGTAATTTTTTTTTCCTGACAATATCTTCTAGCTAAAAGAGAAATTCTACATGGCCAGGCTAGCATAGGTCACGTTGCAGAATTATTATTAAATGGGCAAACTTTTCTTCTCTCAGATCCAAATGGTAATTCTCTACTCTAATATTCTGCATTCTACATTATTTATTTGTATTACCATAGCACCTAGGAGACCAAGTAATGGGCCAGGTCTGTATTGTGCTGTGTGCTGTACAAACAGAACAAAACCAGTCCCTATCCTAAGGAGCTCCTAAGCAAAGTATAAGACAACAAATGGATACAGACAGATGAAATACAAGGAAACAGTGAGATGAAATTGGTCTGCACGATCATTGTTCTCTCTCATTTTTGACAGGCCGTGTGCGCAAAAAATTTCTTCTGTGCAAATTGTGCTCCTGTGCAAATTTTTGTGCGTGTGGTGTTTTGCTGTGTGTGCGGGGTTTAGGGTCTGTGTGCATGCACACACGCGCACAGCTTAGGGAGAACAGTGTGCACGATAGGCAGTGATTTCTGCGCACCAGAACCTGACCATTGTCAAGTTTTTTGTAGGCCTCACAATAAAGAGAGTTTTCAGGAGGGATTTGAAGGTGGATAGTGAGGTAGCTTTGCAGATATTTATGGGGAGCACCACCCAAGCATGTAGGGATGAATGGGAAAAAGCATGAAGATGCTTGTTTTAAAATTTAACAAGTGGGCAATGGACGCTGGAATCATGAACCGCTTGGAGATGAATGTTGACAGCTGTATAGCAAATGAGAGATGACAGGTAACCATGAAGGGGCTTGAAAGTGAAGACAAGCAGCTTATGTTTGATGCAATAGAGGAGCAGGTGGAGGGATTCAAAGAGAAAGGTGACATGGTCAAAGCAACGGCTTAGGAAAATGATCTTAGCAGTACTATTCTTAATGAATCTGAGCCAGGCAAGATTGCATTTCTCAAAGCCAGAGAAGGATATCGCAGTAACTGATGCATGATATGATGAGTGTTTGGATGAGTTTTAGCTGCACAGATGGATAAGAAAGGCCATGTTTTAGAGATGTTATGCAGAAAGAATTGTCAAGATTTAGATATAGCTTGGATGTGAAGATGTAGAGAGAAGTCCGAGTTGAAGATGATGCCCAGGTTATGGCCTGATGATGATGGTGGTGTTCACAGTGGTCAACAAAGGAGGTGGTGGGGGAGAGCTTGGAGAGAAGATTAGCCTTTGTTGAGCTTGACCTGATGTTGTAGGGCAGATGAGGAGGACAAGCTGAAGGAGTGATTTACAGAGGTATCAGGAGAACCCAAAGAATACAGAGTCATGGAAGCCAAGGGAGGACAAGATTTCAAGAGGAGAAGCGTGGTCAACTGGGCCAAAGGTGGCTGACAGGACAAGGAGGATGGGGATGGAGTACTGCTTCTGAGCTTTAGCTAGGAAGAGGTCATTAGAGTTTGGTGAGAGCAGTTTCAATGGAATACAAGGGGCGGAAGCCAGACTGGAGATGTCTAGGGTGACATAGGAGGCGATGAACTCCAGAAAGCAATTGTAGACAGCTTAGAGATGAATGAGAGACCCAGAGATTTAGTTGAAGAGGTAAGTGGGGAAAATGGTGGTGTTGGGGTCAAGATGGGAAAGACTGGAGTATGCTTGTATTGTGAGCAGAAAGAGCCAGAGGGAAGGGTAAGGGAGCAGATGAGAGTGGGCAGGAGGCAGATCAGGAGATAGGTTGGAGTCACTAGGGTGAGGGGAGTGGTTGGAAGATGATAGGAGATGAGAAACTTCTGCATCTGCGATAGGGAAGAAGGGGCGAGTTGTAGGGGAGAAAGGGAAGGTGAGCTGAGAGGAGGTTGCATTTTGTCACCTTTCTCTTGGAAGAAATCTGAGATACCTTGTGTGGAAAGAGAAGTGGAGGGTTTGAGGAGTGAGTCAAAGGTAGCAAAAGGGTGGCTAGGATGGTAGGTGTGAGATTCATTTAAGTTGGAGATGTATGTCATTCTCATTATTACCACTCTGATGTCTGCCTGTGTCTAACTGAGGGATTTTAAACATACAAGGCTTTAAATTATCATTTTAAAATAACAAGTTATGTACCCATTATAAAATGTCTCCTGATATTTTGACTTATGTGATTGCACTGCTAGGTTAGGTGGTTAGCAATTTTTTTTTCAAATGTAGGTGCCTAAGTTAGGTACATAAATGACTTCAACTATTTTCCACCATCCATGTTGGAATATTGTAGCCTTTAGCCCATAAAATATGTTCAGTTTTTGTGGTTATAATTGTTTTATTGAAATTAGTGTTTGAAAATCAGTATTCTTTGGCATTAAGAACTATGAGTCTGATAGGTCTACTTTCAACTGATCTTTCTGGTGCCAAATAGATTTAAATGAGTGGGTACACACCATTGGTGTAACGGCTGGCTTGGGGCCATAGCTAACTGGCATCTTTTAAAGTGGCTTTGAAGTTCTTCTAAACTACTCTGAGGTTTAGGCCTGCATAGAATTGGTCTCCGGATCAGGAAGCAACCAACAGCTTCTTTGTGTCCCATCCCTATCAACTTTGCCTAGCGCTTAGTAAGTGCAACTGTGAATTTGGCCACATAGCTTGCTGATTTTAGCTTAGTTCTCAAGAACAGTTATACTGTTTTCTTTCAAGAGGTATCTTTTAGTCACTATAAGGAAAAAATATTCATATTTGTTTCTCTTGTAATAAACGCTGACTTGCATTTAGCATCCAGCAGCCCAGTACAAAAATAATCAAAATGAACTAATCAAGTGAGAAAGAGATGCTTTCCTTATTGCACTGTGTGCAATAACCAATGTGACCTGTGGTTTTGCATCAGCAGGATGTATTCACTTTTGCATCTGGAAACAGTCTGAAATTAAATGTGAAAAGATCATGTTGCCAGACAATTTGAATCATTGCACTAGAAAACACTTCATTTGGCTCCCCAGCAAATGCTGAATAAGACAGTTTTGATTTTGTCAGACTGAATCTAAGCAGTTGATCAAATATAGGATTTCATTATTTATGCAGCAGCAATGCGGAGACTAGAACTTACTGCATTTGGGAAGTCCAGATTTCTTTGCTGTAGTGGAATGCTGTCATTAGTTTACACTGGAAGATAGTCTTACACATCAATAAACATTAGTCAAATGTAAGTCTGATCATGCAAAACAATCACATAAACTCACACTGTCTCAAAATCTTGGCTCAGAAAATGAGGAAAGGCGCTGAGATTTTAGATGTGCATCCTGACACTAAAATTTAAATTCCAGCACTAATTCTTCTAGATTTCATGTTGATCTGTATTAGATGTTACCTGTTAATTTTTTTCAGAGCTCAAGATATTTAAGAGCATTGTAGTGTGTGCAATTAAAGAAACCTTTGTTTTATAGCTGAAGAAAAATGCAGAGGTTTTAGAGACATTCTGCCACTTTGGAGTATGTCACAGGATCACTTTCATTGTACTCTATCACAGCTGAGAATATTTTCAACACATTGATTTTCTTCCAGTTTAACTCAGTCAACTTACATATCACAATTTTAAACTATGAGTGCATGAAGACATTTGTTCTTCTCATTCCTATACTGGACCAGGCTTATTTCCCTATGTATTCCACACCCTGTTCATATTTCTGCTATCTTTTGTGTTAAGTAATTTGACCTTGTTCCTTTATAAGACTTATCCCTAATCTTTCGTTAATATCAATTAATTATCTCATTTTTGATTAGTTATGATTTCATTTGGCTTATTGGCAACGATCTGTTCCTTTTCCTTCAGGTTCTCCTTTATACCCTGTCTCCTTTCATTTAAACACTATAAATAAAATAGTTTATTCATTGCAACTCAGACCCTCAGATCAGCCCTATAAACCATTTTTAATCTGTCTTTAACTTTCTGGGGCTCTGCCATATCACCACTATATTCCTGGGGCCAAAATTGTATACCAGTTTTCTAACAGAATATCACTAGTGTGATGCTGGATCTCAGAAGATCTGCCTTCTCTTGATTTATAGCTAACTGTACTTTTCTACGGCCAGAACTGTAGAAGACTTCATTTGCCTTTTTTCCCCTCCACTCAACTGGTGCCAAATTTTCCAAGCATAGCCCAAAATGTCAGTAACAGGCAATATGTAACAAAATTAAAGAAATAAAATATATCCAAAATTTGAGAAATCAACAGTTGAATGGCATGTGTAGGGTAGGGAACTTTTCTTCTTCTAACTCCTACCACCATACCACGTTTTCTTCACCTAAAATGCTAACTCCGGGAGTGCAGTTTTCTACAGACAGATTATTTGCAGGTCATGGATTCCTCATTCTTCTACTTTCCCACTTTACCTTTGAGAAGTCCAACAAATGAAAGAAAATGGTGTTGCCTTAACTAGTTGTCTACACTCACTTCTGCTTGGAGAACTGATACAGGGTCATATATTCTCAATAATTCTCACTGGAGTCAGGTTTCTGGGTTTTTATTGCTCAATTATTTGTTGTTTGTGCCACTGTAAACCACACACATTCTTGGGTCCTCTTGAAGTATGCATTAGAACTCCTGGGCCAGCTTATTTATTCCAGGATTGCCAATGTTTTAACTTACTTGTTTTTTTCTTTTGAAACAGACACTAGATTCTGAGGTTTCTTAGGGCCTTTTACAGACTTCTGTTAGATGGTATCTTTTGTAAATCTGGTTTTGAACATGAAATCTGTGCCAAAGGCTCACAAACTTCAGTTTTTATACCATCTCACATGAATCAGAGGAATTATGACTCATAACCTGCTTTATTGAGCATACATCACTACACCATTTTAAAGGTGAGCACACAGGACTGACAGAGCTGCTTGTGATTGACCCAAATTCTCAGCTGGATACTTTTCATTATTTATACATACAGTGTTTAGCACAACTGAAAGATGATCCATGTCTCAAAGAGTTTTACATTCTAAAGTGCTGAAAACTCACATGTAATGTGAAGCATTCCATTTATAATCTTTGCACATCACAATGTGTATCTGTATTGTGTTAGTCTGTATTGTTATCCCATCCAAGCCTTTATTCAGTGAACTCTTCAGGGCAGGGAGTCTGTTCTTTGGCACTTCCTATTTATTGATAAGTGGCATGCACAGTTATAAAATTTGAAAAACCATCCGGTAGGATTTCCACTTTCACCTAAGGTCAGAACACTTCTGGGCTGCCACACAGCCAGATGCTAGGCTCTTATTCTGTCCTGATTGAATTAGTACAGCTCATGCTTTTCTGCAATGTCTGTATCCTTCACCACCAACTTTGACTGAATTCTATAGTAAGGATGATAGGAAAGATTAAATATCTTATTCAATTTTATCTGACCCAAAAGACTTTCACTGTCTCCTTGTCCTTGTACAAGAGTTGGATTGATACTTACTAAGGGATACTAGCAACTCTCCAGTTGCTGCGTTTCAGCTGGACTGCTGACTGTACCTTGAATGCAGATGCTTTTGTTGATGATCGATTGCTTGCATAATATAATCATTGTTTCCATAATTCATTACATGGCTTTAAGCCACCTTTTTGTCCACCAAACCTGGACTATTCCAGGAGCTGGAGAGTTCTACAGGGTAACTTAGACAGCTCAGGGGGCCTGTCTACATGGTGGCAGCACTGCCTGGAATCTCTGCAGCACTGTGTGTGTTGTCCCACCCCTAACATTCCTGCCCAACACCTGGTACACTATCTATTCCAGGGCTTGTAAAGGCGTCCTCAGAAGACAGCCTTTTGTGGATATCTACCAGAGTACCAGGACAATCCTCCCCTGTGTAGAGCTGTTTTATGGTCTCTTCTACACCACTGTGGTCCTTCTATGTGGTGTAAAGGGTCATGAGCAGGAAGGGGGATCTTGTCCATTGTCATTCTGAGCAAGAACTGTTGCTGAATTCTTGTCTCAGACTGGTAAACACCTCCCTCTATGAGCAGACTTTTAATTAAATTGTTTTGTTTTATTTAGGTGTATTTTATTTCAGTGTTTTAAAGTGTTCGACATGGAGCATGAAATGAAGGGTGCCATATATAAAATAAAGCAATTTTTAAAATCCTTCCTGACAGATTCCAGTTTGTCACTGATTTATACGAAGTACCAATGCTTGCAAATGATTTGTATTTGGACACTTGTTAATGTTCCCCTTTAGGACAAATATATGGTTAAAACTTTGTGATCAAAAAGGACTGTAAGACAAGCTTTGTACATTGTCACTCTCTTTCTGTGGAAATGGCTATGTTTATTTTAAATAGATGATCAAGCCTGGCAGTATGTTAGGAAGTTCTGTCCCTCATCTTATCTTGATCATTTTTATTAATCTGTTTTATATTCAAGAAAGGAAGCAAGGTTGGGGGTGGTGGGAGTGTATAAATCTACCCAGTATTTCATGCCTACAGGCTGGTCTGGTATTAACTATAGTGCTCACTTTATATCAGTACTATGACACGTCCAGAAAAAAAAGATTTTTTTGAAGTGAACCAAAAATGCCAAATTTTATACAAATGTCAAACAATTCCACCTGTTAGTTTGCAATTCCAAATCTGATGATTTAGTCATTCCCATGTCTGCGAATTAACTTAATGTTTCTCATGCGGCTTTGTCAAAGTATTTGAAAATCTAAGCGCCTGGGGCTGACCCCCCAAAGCTGCCATTTACTTCAGCTGATGTAATTAAGTTGTTTACGACTGACATCAATGGGAAGTGTTAGTTTTCAGTCCCACTGAGGATAAATCCCAAAATTTTATTTTTTTTTATTATAACATCCTGGTAAAGTATAGCTTTAAAAAAATCAGATTTTGAGCCCATTGCCTTGTCAGAGCTTGCACTTGGGGGAAGCGTCTTTCAAACTAATTAGTATGGAACAATTTTTTGTCATGGCCCTGGGGTCCATGTACAGGAAGGGTCAGTTAGAAAATGATTTTCAAAAGTGCATAGAACTTTTGAATTTCACTCTCATTGAATTCAATAAGTTTTATCATTGATATTTGATGGAGCAAAATTATGCCAATGCTGAGAGCTCTGGAATACTTAAAATATAGTGAACTGTTCCAAGTAAAACCTTGATTCTGGCTTCTAACATCACTAGGGGTTCAATCCTGCCAGATGCTGAACATTCTGGCCTAAACCAGCAAAGCACTTAAGCTAATGGAACAAATGAAGCGTATAATGTCAAGTATATGCTTAGTGCTTTTCTGTAGAGGGCCGGAGTTTTCAGTATCTTATAGGATTGAGCCCTATGGGTCTTTATAAATAGGATTTGTGCTAATTGAACAAATTCTATTACTTAAGGTTATTATTTTATAAGTGTTGTCTTACTATAATTATCCAAAAGTGTTGTAAAAAGCAAGCTGAAGTCAGCAGATAAGAGCCTGAAGGTGAAGTGAAATGGTTGTATGTTCATTTGAGCTAACTATGTTGCACTGATTTATTCAGCTAGTTTTCACTTAGAAATCTAAAACTAAAGATTCCTTTTCAGTGTGCTCTACTTTCCTTTTTTGCAATTCCAAATTTGGAAACTGGATTTCAGTCCGTAAAAGAGGAATAATAATTTTATGATTCAAAGGCCAACAGTTACATACAGAAAAGATTTAATAGATTTTTCAGCTTTTTGTGGGACTATCTTGGAAACAACAATCATGCCTTGGAAATAACTCCATGGAGTTCATTCTGAATAGCTAGTCATAGTAATTACAACATTTATATTGTTCTATACCAAAGTTAGTTTCAGGTAAAGGTCAGTGGAAACTGAGGGCCAGATCTTTAGCTGGTGTAAATTTACATAGTTATGTCAATCTATAGCAACCAACGATTTAACTCAACATCTTCAAATTTATTTTTTCACTTTACTGTGTCATCATTAAACATTTGGAATAAAGTTCGTTTTTTAGCATCTCTACCACATGTTTTCTCCTAGAAGTGCTACCTTAATTGTTAGTTCCCAGTCAAAATAAATAGTGTTGAATTAGCTTGATTTTTAGGTCATGCACAGATTTCTTGATGTTTGAGTAGTGAGCTGTAGCTCACGAAAGCTCATGCTCAAATAAATTGGTTAGTCTCTAAGGTGCCACAAGTACTCCTTTTCTTTTTGCGAATACAGACTAACATGGCTGTTACTCTGAAACCTGTCTTATACCGTTGTGACTGGAGAATTTTAAAGTGTTGCTTTAAAAACCTAGTAAAGATGTAGCCTATGTTTTATTTATATATTTCATATATATTGATATAAATTTTATATAATATTATATATTATATAAAAATATATATTTTTATATAATATATATATTATATATAATAATAATATATATAATATATAAATAAATAAATAAATATAAATAAATAATATATAAATAAAACATAGGCTACATCTTTACTAGACTTTATATAGATATAAAATCCCCTCAAGATGCTACGCATTCTGGTCCTGATCTAGCAAAGCATGTGTTTAACTTTAAACCTGTCAGTAGTCCCACTGAAGAATTCATGGGACTACTCAGGTGCTTAAAGTTAAATATATGCTTCATAACTTTTCTGTATTGGGGCATTAAATACTATAGTGCTAGATGCCATAGAAAGCCCTCCACCCAACTTTATCTTGCATCCCCCTGTGAACTGCTTTCTTGATATTTCCCTCCTAGTGTGTGATCTTTGGTTTTAAGTTGCACTTATGTTTTACACTCACTGAATGCCAAATCAGTTCAAAATACTCTATTGTCACCCTATAGTTATATTCTGATTAATTTACACATAATATGTCATTGCAGAATTTATCCCACTGTGTAGAATTATAAAAAGGTAATAGCTGACAGTATGTCAGTCTGCCTGGTCAATATCACCATAACATCCAAGTGTTTTCTAAATATTTCTAACATAAATGACAGCACTCTGTTTCCTCCTTCCCAGCTTCCATCAGCTATAGACGGCTTAGTATATATAGAGAGAGAATGACGGCTTAGTTTATAGAGAGAGAGAAGGAGAGTTATAATGGGGGAGCTGAGAAAATAATTTAATTGGGGAAGAAATTAATCCTGTGTTCTGAGATACCAGTGGAATGGAAGGAGTGTTATCATATGATATGATTAAATCATCTGTTTTTTCCTCAGATAACGAATATTTATTTAACACGTCTGCCTTTTCTGCATTATTATCAATAACTCGTCTATTTCCATCAGTAATGGACCAATACCAGTCAGAGTGTACACCCAGGGAGGAGACTGAGACTGTGCTGTGCAGATGCAGGGCGAGAAAGTCAGGGACATCTGCAGGACAATATCCGTCCCAAGGTGGTTTTTTAAACAATTATAAACAGAAATGCCCTGTTCCAGTTCGTGAAGTTTACTGAGAAGAAACAACTGGAGTTTAGTTTTGTTGATGAATTTGAAGAATCACCATGTAACTATAAAAGCAAAACATTATTTCATGTCTTATGCATAAACATGAAACGACCAAAAATAAATCTGATCCAGCTGTCCCAGACTTACTCGATGGACATAAGCACAAACTACGTATAAGGCCAGTTTTAAAAAACAAATAAATAAATGTCTAATTAGACACCTAAATAAATTTGGGGGCTATTGGGTGCTGAGCTCTTTTGAAAATCTGAGCACAATTAGGAGTAATGACTACTTTGAAATCTGGCCCACAATATAAATAATATTGATGCCTTTAGCCTTCCATGTGACCAGACAGTATTAGCCAACAAGCAAAAAATGAATACTTTCTGCAGGTGGCTGTTTTTCTTCCACAGACGGTAAGCTCTTTAGAATAGTGACTGTGCCTCTCTATGTGCGTATCTGGCACATAGCATGGTGGGGTCCTGAAAGAATCTCTGTTAAGAATCTTTTTTTTTTTTAATTCGGTGACTGAACAGAAAAAATGCGGGGGAGGGAGGATGACAGTTCAGGTCAACCCAAAATAAGAATTTTGTTTTTTTCTCGTGATTTTTTTCTTTTAATTGTTTTTGATGGAACAAAATGCTTTGTTTAGTCTTTCAAGGTTTCAAACTTTTTATGAGTTGAATTGAGTGAATTCTGAAACAAGACATTTGTCTGAAATGAAACATCAAAATCTTTTGTTTTTGAAATGCTGAAACAAAGCATTTTGACATTTTCATTTTTTTTATTCAACTGAAACAATTTACTGAAGTCTGCTCCGGTTCCCAAATTGTTCTGGTTGACCCAAATCTGTGTTTTTTCTGGGGAAAAAAATCCACATGAAAAGTGTCACCCAGCTCTAGTCCTGAACCATATTGGAGTCTCTGGGTGATAACTTGATACAAATGATAATAGAAAAAGGGAAAATATGTGAGCATTTATTTCCTTAATGAGATGTAACTGATGTAGATGATGCTGTGGGTGATTCTTATGCTTTTTTTAAAAATTAATTAATCAAGCTACATCACATAGCAGGTGGCATGATCCATTTTCCTCAATTACAGGATTAAAATCATAAGATAATCCGATATGCCAGGATAATTTACCTTCTAGCAGTTCCAAAGCAATTTAAAAAAAAAAAGGCTTACCATCAACAATAATATTGTCATGAGAAACCTAAATGTATTAGTTTTGTCTCTGGTTATTCAGAGGAAAATTAAATTTTCTTCAGCTTGAAATCATGTTTGGTGGTAGAAAAACAGTTTGTGATGCATCTGAAAGCACTTCACTATTCTTTGCAAAACACTATTGTTTGTTTGCCAAATTTCAGACCACATCTGAATAGCAAAATGTTGCCATTTTGATTTTTAATAATTTTTTTAAAGTGTATGCAGTGAAAATAATGGAATTTTAGCATTGGTCAAATCTGCAAACTCTTTCGGTGAAAAAATTCTGAAAATGTTGTGTGTTTATATCCACAGGCTAATATTTTTGTAGGACTTGTTGTCACTTCCTATTCCATGAGGTAGTTTCAAGTGACAATAAATATGCTTTATAATGAAGGTGCCTTGTAGGTCTCTGCAGTAACAGTTTCTGCACCTTTTGTTTGGAAACACTTTACTTTAAAGTTAAGATTAAATAAATTATTCATCTAATAAAATATCTTCAGAAATCTGCATGTACCTCTATAGCATTTGTACCTCATTAGCAAGGAGAGGCCTCTGTTCATTTCAATGATAAATTCTGTCAATTGTCTCACCATTGAAGTCAGTCACCTTCTTAAAGAAATATAAATACGTGTAGTAAAAGACAGAGTTGGACTTCTGACAATACTATAATAGTAGTAATATCTAACTGTTACATAGTGTTCTTCATCAGTAGATCCCAAATCACTTTATGAAGGAGGTCAGTATCATTGTCCCCATTTGTCTCTGGGGCACAGAGCAGCGTATGATTTGCCCAAGGTCACCCATCAGTTTAGTGGAAGAACTGGGAAACTTGGATGTTTAGTGTAGTCTACTGCTTATAAGTCAGCTGGGTGACACTTGTGTTCTCTTCTGAACTCTACCACTGCCATCTCCTCTGACCTTGGGTGAATTACCCAACCTTTCCGTGCCTCAGGGAATAGGATATTGATTTCAGGCTGATTTTCAATTAATTTTAGTCTATTTAACTGACAAGGAATGGTGGTTGGAAGGGTAGTCTCATGGAAGACATCTTGTCTCTGGAATTCATTTTCCTCTAATCCATATGTGTTCACCTAGTGAACATTCATTGCAGATTATGAATGTGTTAACTTCTCAAGACATGCTCCAAAGCTAAGTCCCCCCAGGCTTTTGGGATAAGGATGTTGGAGAGGCGTATGTACTGGGAAGAGATTTTAGTGGTAATTATTTAGATAGTCTGTTATATGCTTTAGGTGAATATTGGTTTATATTTGATATTGAGAAATATAAATTATACTTAGAATGGGAAAATTTGTTTTATAATTTTTTTAAAAAAGTTTTGTTTAAGCCATCGAGGTGCTCCGCTAAAAGGCATTTTTCTGGAAGTTCAGAGAATTATTAAGTAGTACATGTTTATTTCAGGTGCAAAGATGATATGTTAGGCTCTTTCATAGTTCTGTACATTATGTTTAATTGTGCATGTTGAAAGGGTATTATTTTCTCTTTAAACTACAAGCTCTAAAAGAGCATTGGTAACTTTTCCAGATATGTAACCTTTTGAATTTTTAAATCAGTACAGATCTTGACTTTTTAAAATAATTTAGGGAAATTATAGAATTTTAAAATAGCTCTGCACACCTCCGCAGCACATTTCAAGACACATGGAGCTGTATAAGTAGGCATGATGTATGGGTACAGGTAACTTTATGGAGTGGTTACCAAGGTTGCTGAAGGAAACTAAAGAAAATTGTATAATCACTAGTTGTTTCATTGTATCTTGCTGTAAGAGGGCTTTGTCACTTGCTAAATCTCCTCAAACAGCGAGCACCAGCAGGAAGCCATAATGCAAATGGCGGAGAAAAATCAGCTCTGCAGCTTCACTTACTGTGGCTATTTACAGGTCTCTTCCTCGGGTGAAGAAGCATTGCAGAAATATGAAATGCATTTCTAGTATGTGCTGACAGTTTGGATGAGGCCCACAAGCAACAAGACCCCCCCCCCCATTTCAGTCTCTTAGTCTTGTGTCAGGGTTTGAGTGTGTGATGGAGAACTTTAAGCAAATTATACTTTTACAGTGGACAAACTGGGCTCTATTATTGTGATTAAAGTAGTGTAAAGGGTGTCAAGACTCCTCAATGATACTGGTTCTGCCATCAATCTGCTGTGGTTTATGACTCTATAAAATGAGGATAATGTAAGTCCAGATCTGAATTTAGTGGTGTGAGCCCATTTCTAATTGTAACACACAGACATTAGAGAACAGGCCTTAGTTAGCAGTGGTGCAATGCTGTTGTGTCAGATCCAGTATACAAGATCTACCGTTGATCTTCACTTTCCACAGCTGGCCTGTGAGTTACAAAATGTCCAGTTTAAATAATCCCACAATTGGACCTGTTTGTGTAGCCTATCTAATGTAAGAAGGCTATGTTTTGATTATAGTACTTGGCACTACAGGTCCATAGGTCTTCAAAAAGAAGATAGAATTATTATCCCTATTTTACAGATTGGGAAACTGAGGCAAAGAGAGAGGTGTAATTTATCTAAGGTCTAATACCCTGTCTGTGGTTTAGCCAAGATTAAAACCAGTCTTCTGCCTCCCAGTTCATCAGCCTACTATTGGACCCTATTTCCTCCACTGATAGATGCATACATTTTAAAAAGAAAAGGAGTACTTGTGGCACCTTAGAGACTAACCAATTTATTAGAGCATAAGCTTTCGTGAGCTACAGCTCACTTCCTCAGATGCATATCGTGGAAACTGCAGCAGGCTTTATATATACACAGAGAATATGAAACAATACCTCCTCCCACCCCACTGTCCTGCTGGTAATAGCTTATCTAAAGTGATCATCAGGTGGGCCATTTCCAGCACCAATCCAGGTTTTCTCACCCTCCACCCCCCCACACAAATTCACTCTCCTGCTGGTGATAGCCCATCCAAAGTGACAACTCTTTACACAATGTGCATGACAATCAAGTTGGGCTATTTCCTGCACAACTTGATTGTCATGCACATTGTGTAAAGAGTTGTGTAAAGAGTTGTCACTTTGGATGGGCTATCACCAGCAGGAGAGTGAATTTGTGTGGGGGGGTGGAGGGTGAGAAAACCTGGATTTGTGCTGGAAATGGCCCACCTGATGATCACTTTAGATAAGCTATTACCAGCAGGACAGTGGGGTGGGAGGAGGTATTGTTTCATATTCTCTGTGTATATATAAAGCCTGCTGCAGTTTCCACGATATGCATCTGAGGAAGTGAGCTGTAGCTCACGAAAGCTTATGCTCTAATAAATTGGTTAGTCTCTAAGGTGCCACAAGTACTCCTTTTCTTTTTGCGAATACAGACTAACACGGCTGTTACTCTGAAACCATACATTTTAAAAAGACAGACAAAACCGAAAGCCTTCTCTAGCTGAGCCTCCCTTTGTGAACACTTACTGTGCATTGAGGTAGGTATTTCAAACATTTCTATTGTACATTTCTTTGTTTGCAATGTGTGTGGTAGAGGTGGGAATGCTATGGAAAGTTTTCTTTGTTAAAGAAATGATTCACCTGAAAAGCAGTGTTGTTTTCATGAGCTAGTTAATTGGGATGCATATTAGTAATGCAGGAAGTTATATCCCCTTTAGGCCTCAGATATCTGATTCTTATTGTTAACCTGTAGTTGCAGTTTCTGTGGAATCTCTTTCCCCTGCAATGCATCTTTTCCCCAGAAACTTTAGGGATAAAAACATGCCCTGTAGCATTGCAGTTATCTATTAAAAGCATGTGATTTAACATCGCAGCCAGAAAGCTAATTGTCAGTTCGTGAGTCTTTTATTTAAAATGTGAATTTAGAGCAGGTGCAAAGTTTTTGATTGAAGGTCCTGGAGACTGAACTTCTCTACCGATCCATAAGTACAGCAGAAGCAGCAGCAATGTAAACTCCCTATACTGCCCCACCAGCGTAGGTTTACTGGGGCCTGGAAGCACCACTTCTGCATGGGGGTAAAAGGGTAGTTCATAGAGCTGGGCAAATGTTTTTAGCCAAAGCTTTTTTCTCCAAAAAAATGCAAATTTGAGCTGGCTGAAATGTTTCACAATTTTATGTTGATTTTGCTGAATTGTTTGAGTCAAAAATAATTTTAAAAGAATCAGAAATGTCAAAACAGTTCACTTTGACATTTTCAGAATGAACTGTTTTGTTTTGCTGGGCTAGATTCACAAGGGGACTTAAACATCATTTACAAGGCCCAGGAGGTGGTGGTGGTAGCTTCCTCGGAAGCAGGGATTTACACTCAGTTCTCCAGGAGTTCCCTAACCACCAGTCTATTGGGTAGTCACAGGTGGGTGTCTCTCAATCTCTCCTGTTGAAGTTGTTCCACTTTATGTGAGATACTTAATACAAAGACAGTGAGAATGGTTCTATAGCCTGGTGCTTACGGCATTCACTTGGGAGAGGGGACACTCATGTGCCAGTCCCTGCTCCAATTCAAACTAAGGTCTCCTACCTTCCAGGTGAGTGCCAGAACCACTGGATTCTAGGGCTTAAGAGGAGCTCTTCCTCCCTGGTTTTGTGAATGGTGCCTAAATCCCCTTGTGAAGCTATCCCTTCATTTACATTGCTTTTATATCTCAAAAAAAAAGGTTTAGTAATTCCCAAAATGTAATGAAACATTAATAATAATGATATGAGAATATATTCTCTTCCTTGTGTTTTCCTCATAAAGTTTTCAATGATACAAGGGCTTTTTTAAAAAAAAGTTTGGAGAGACTCTGTTTCTTGGAATTATTTTAAGTTTTACATAATATGAGAAGTTGACATAACATTTGTTTGGTCAGATATTGAAAAATGGTGGGGTGTGATGCATGCTACTGTCATTGGACTAGAGTTTTAAAAAAATGAAAAACTTCACATCAAAGACAGCAGAAGCCTGAGTGAGGGGGAAAAAAAAATAAGAAAACAGTGTAACATTCATACCCTGGTATAGGACCTAATCCTGTTCCCAGAGAGTATTAAAAGTACCCATTTTATAATCCCCCATTGTGTTTGAATGTTAAGGAGTGTTTCCTGACTCTTATTTAAAAAAAAAAAAGTCTCAAAGTGGGAAACTGAAGGTTGTACAGGTCAAGTAACCTCCAGCTCATAGTCTCAAACAGTATCTGAAAATGAGATATCTCAGAATTGCACTTGATATTCAGGGTAAAGTATGTGTGCTGGGTTAAACTTCATTGAAACAAATGTAACAGCCATATTTCATTCAAGATATATATGTAGCTCAGTTGAGAGTTCCTTTATGCAATAGATAGCTGAAACAATGGGGGTCTTGGGCCCGAAACAAAGCTTTAGGCAAGGCTGAAGTAGGCGTTAGCTGTATGTGGGAAAGATTTTCCACTGTGTCCTGATAACAAACTCAGGAGTAGGTCACTAAATGGATTGAAGCCAGGTATGTGTGACTGGAAAGTAATGTGGAACACCACAGAGAAGGAGCAGAAAGCCAAGGAGACAGCAGAACAAGCACTGAAAGAGTAGCCCTCGGAAAAAGTCTAAAGCAAAGAAGCTGTCTCATGCTGGTTGATTTTCTGTGTATAGGGAAACAAGACTTTGTAAATAAACACGATTGCATCAACAAAATACCTGACTCCCTCAACCATTTGTCCTCCTAACCAGGACAACCAGCATTCTGTCCTACACATTAAGATATAACTGCAGTCTAGCATTGGTTCAAATCTAGGAAAGGATGCTCAAAAATTATATAAATAGATAGGTATAGTCCTCTGCATAGGTATCAAAGGAGCTGAGCAGTACTGTTTCATTCAAAGACATTGGGTAAAACAATAACTAAGGGAGAACGAGATATGCAGCAGTGACTACAAGTCAATGTGTATGAAAAAAACCCACCTTCGGGATTATATTAGTATATGCAAGAGGAAGAACTGAGTCTAAAATTATTCTGGTAGAGAGCCAAACACCAACTTCCCTTCAGTCTCTAGAGAGCATGCACATGTGCCCACATCTGATTCCATCTCTCAGAACAAAAGAATAAAGAAAATGCAGGCACAATTGATTTTAAAAACAATCCAGAGTATATTTCCAAAGCAGGTGATAAACAAAGTTAAACAATAAATAAATGAGGTAACAAGGTCTCTCCAACCTCATCAGTTCAACATAGGCACCCTGTCTCCTCAGTTTAAGTAAACTTCCCTCTCTTCTACCCCTCTATTCCCCCCGAAAATCTTCAATAGTCATCTAGCCAGGAAACATACGGACACTTATTCTTCACTCTCTTTCACCTTGTGTAGTCATTTAAACCTGCTCAAGGAAGGAGGGGTATTTGTGGGAGAAAGAGATGAAGGGTGGGTTGTGAAGGGAGAATGTGAGATTTAGAGAGAGGTGATAGCATTTATGGCAGAGGAAAATAAGTTGTTTGGAAGGGTCAGGAAAATAATGCTGTGAGCCTTACAAAGGGTAGGGCCTCCTGGTACTTGGGTGTGTTGTGGGGAGGGCCCATCTTTGTAGGAACTATTACTCCACTGTTTGGATAGGAGTATGTGGATTGGGTTTAAGCTGTAGCTTTTTTCTCTTTTCTCGTGATCTAGTTCCCAGATTTCCCTCTGGCAATATACCATCCTTCATACAGCCTGGTCTGTCTGTTACGCTGATATTGGAGTATTGGGACAGAACTATACTCTTGCACATCCTCAGACTACTTCTTCCCTCACCTCTTCCCTTGGTCCACATGAAAATATTCACGCTAGTCCCTCTGTGATGTGAATTGGAATAGAGAGAGTGAGACAGTGCAGACAAAAGTAGTGACACTATCTATTATCAAGATGCACAGCTCTCAGCAGATGCAAAAACGATCCGTGAATTAATAGAGCTCTGAGTTGTGATGGCTTAGTTGTAGCCAAGATTCATCACTTATTAATTGCTTTTCTTAGGCAGATTATGAAGAAATCTGTGTTTCTGGGCCACAAACTCTAGGGCGGGTCACATAGTTTAAGTATGCACGTATTTATGTTCTGAACCACTGTAGTCTGAATATTGCGGAAACGTGCTACTGATAGAGAGGGAGAGACCTAAAGCAACCTTATATTAGCAGTTCCATGTGGGGCAGCCTGTCACTCCCTTGCCATGGAATCCACAATTTTTATGCTACACATTCCCTCCCAACCTTGCACAGAACTCTACAAGCTCTTAATACAACTGGCCTCCTTTCACCATATGTTGAAGGTTCTGATCCTGCAAAGACTTAAATGTGCATAAATTTATATGTGTGTTTGCAGGATCAAGGTCTAAGGGAGTTCTGTAAACCTTAGTTTAACCTGCAACGTGCCAGTTTGAAGGGAAAAAATCTATCTGCCATTCCCCCTCCCCCGCCCCAAAAAAAAATTAAAAAAAAGAAGCTATAAACACATACAAACAAAATTCAGGTTTCCCAAAGATTCTATTTTGCAGCCCTATCAGATGGGACTGCACAACAGATATAAACCATGGGATGATCAAGTAATAAAAAAACTCCAACAATTTTTTCCTTTATTTGAAACATATAGGAGCTTGGCAGCTTGCTAAGCACAGAATCTAGTAACCTTTAATAGCATTTGCCTCTATAAATATTTTATTAAGGACACTGAAAACTACTTATTTATTGCATGGTGTCTGAAAAATGGGGATTTTTAATTCTCCTCATGCTGGAGAAATTTATTACACATCTAGATTTAAAAGGTTACTGCAACCAATCCGAACTGAATTCTAATACCCTCCATTATAACCTTAATCATAACTTCTGAAGACAAACCATGCAACTTTAATATCATGCAAGCTATAAAATAATACATAATATATGATTCTGGGAATAGTGTTACTCTCATCAATAAAAAACACTTCCTACCGCTTTGCAAGGATGCCAGATTGTTTTGTTTTTTCCAAGCAATGAACAAAGTCTCACTATACATAGGAAGTATTGTGTAAGCATTAACAGGGGGGCTGATTCCACATCACTGAAATCACTGTGAGCTTAGCTATTGACTTCAAGGGACAGAGAATTAATTCCATGATATGAAATTATTATTTTCCTTTATTTTATTCCAGAAGAGGCAAGTGTCCTTATCCCCATTTTACAGATGAGGAAATTGAGGCACAGAGAGGTCAAGGTCACACAGCAGGCCTGGGAATAAATCCCAAGTCTCCTGAGTCCCAGTCCAGTGTTCTGTCCACAACTAAAGTGAACACAGGTTGTTACTTCACATTTCAGCTGGATGAGTGAACAAGAGATTTCTGAGTAATTTCAGTATCTTTTCTGTAGATGTAAAGATTTCTCTCTGTTGAGTTAATTCTTCATACATCTGACAAATGTTTATTTCCTGTATAATACTCAATATAGGTCATAGTGATTCCTGGTCTCAATCCTATACATTCAGTGCACTTTATAAAATTTATTAACATAATAGTATTGAGGCATTTTGAAACGCAGATGACCATATAAATAAATATTAAGAGACTTTTCACAAAGAGCTTGGCAGCCATTAGTGTTAGTCTTGCAGATAAGTACTTAGGGATTCTTCAGTCCACAGATTTGGCTGCTTTGCTTGCTGAGTGCTTTGTGCATTAAAGCCTGATGCTAAAATTTAATATGAATTTTTTTAGTGAAAAAAATTTGTCTGGATATATTTTTCATAAAACTTCTTCTAGCAAACTCATTTGCTGCCTTGAAAATAGGGACTGATGTTATGCAAACTGGTAGTAAAAAGGGAGATTGGCTGTTTCTCAGTTATAGGGTACCTCAGTTTTTATGTCTTGGATAATGATTTTGCTCCTGAATGAGAGAAGCCAAATTAAAGCCGGTAGCACAGATGAGTTAAAATACCCTGCATATGTGGGCACTAATGGACATATTGTACAAACCAGTCCATTTGCAGCAGTGGCTGTATTAGTATTAAAGATTCTTGACCCTTAAAGGGGCTGTGTTAATTCATTTGTAGGGATAGACTCTTCTGGTTTCTCTTTGTATTTCTTCAAATCACCACAGTTAACATCTTGATGTAGTTCGGAGTTGCAAAGGCTGAAAGAATTTTCTTGTGCCATCTGTGTGATGTGAACTGTAATAAATAATATGAGATTAGTTCTAGAATACCAAACAAAGGGAATATCTGTTATCTCAATATGTAGAACTGAAGCACAGGAGTTTATAGCATGTGGTGATGCATGATTTTAACATAGTAGGAAAATACAAGTATTCATATTCTGCTCTAGCAACTTACTTTCCAAATGGGAGAAACAAACAAACCAAAAATAAGCTTTGTGTGTAACACTGCACCATAGCTAATGTTTTACATGTTGTACTTATAAGAATCAATATAGGATTGTATTTAGGAGCAAATATTTCAGATATTATTTAATATAGTTTATAAACACATTCTCCATATATAAATGTATATTTAAAAAAAAAAACTGTTGAAACTAAGCCTGACAAGTCAAATATTTAAGAAATGCTGATAGAAAGTTGCTCATGCAATCTTAATTCACCTTCTGTGCACTAATTGAGGCAGGGGTCCGCTGGGAAACGCGGTATGTTGTTAAAGACAGTAACATAATGCACACATGTTTGGAAGTTGAATTAAGGTTGCACAGGCTTGACTCTGCATGGTAACATTTTTTTTTTTAAATAGGAAATTACATCTCCTGTCCTCCTCTGCTCCTCTCCACCCATTAATCTCTTCATCCCACTGCTCAGCCTGTCATTCTCACCCCTCTCCATTCCAGTTGGGTGGCTTTCTTCTCCATGGTGCCTGGGAGTCATCAAAAGGAGCACTGATGGCAGAGAAGAGAGAGTTTCCCTGCTCTCTGTTCTCATGTCACAGTGGCCCCCAGCAGCCAGGAGTAGCATTTCTGGGAAAATTCTTGTTCAGTTTTGGGCTGGAGCATGCTCAGTAACTGTTAGTGTGGCTCCATGGAGCTCTGTGGGGGTGGAGCATGCTCACTACAGATGGAATCTTTGAAGAAAATTTGCTGCCAAACTCTTAACAAACTTTTACTGAATGTGTGCAAAAGGTGGTTTTCAGGGGCTTGTCAACTGGTCAAATTTGGGTGTATTTTCACAGGGACAACAAAATATACCTACCTGTTTAACCCCCTGCCAAATTTGAAGTCCCTGTTTCAAAACATGCAGCTTCATTGAAACTGTTGGAAGAATTTAACATTGGCAAAACCTATTGTTTCTCCTCATGTTGTTTTCTAAAACAGTTGAACCATTTTTCCTGAACATTCCAAAATATCCACCTAAGTCAGATGTCTAGCATGGACTATTTCAGCCCAAATGGTTAACGTTTGGCAAAGTTATAAGCAACTGAACACACAGGCTTTTAAGATAGAAAGGGTTGAGGAACCTTAACTATAGCACTCTCTCTCTCTCAGCTCTGCCTAGAACGATGTCTTATTGACTCATTTATTAAATCCATCTGTGACGTTGGAGGGATCTTGCAAAACCCTCTTTACTAACAATGAGCCCCATGTTGGGGCTGTCAGTAGAGCAGCTACATTGCAGTGGCAATGGAGTGGGCCAGGAGATAGACCTAGGGAGCAGCCTCTTATTTCCCCCTCCAATACCTATTCAGACACTCCTGTTACTCTGGCTTTTTGCATTTGATTGCAAAATATCAAGTTATACAAGAAACAAGAATTATATTCTTGAGTGGTACCAATGAATGTTAAATTCATCTACCATTTCATTTATTCACCCGGTAAATGTGATTATCTGTAGTTCTAAATATGGTCCCTTTTCCACTTCCACTTCTTTGTCTCTTTCTGTGACGTTGCACTCCATATGATTTTATGAAAATATGCAAATGAATGTGAATATAATTTACTGGAATATGCTTCATGCAAAAGGTCTCTTGTAAGGTATCATTACAAAGCTTATAATCTACTGAGTGTGGTCATCCTATTTGTATAAATGTATCATTCTTGTATCTGAAACTAGAAATATGAAATATAACTCTGAGGTCCTATTGTAATTATGCAAAGTGTGGGCAATTAATGGTGGTCTGGAATCTTGATGGCTCCCATCAACTAGGACAATTGGTTGTAAATGGCTCGTTTACTTGCAAGCTTTCCTGTTCATCAGGCCAGGAAGAATGAAGGCTGGGGTCTCACAGGACATCTGACCATGTCGCCTGGTACTGGAATCCATCTTAAACCTGGGGCTTTTCCATTTAGAAGGAGGAGTGGGACCCAGAGAGACAAGAGTCCCCGCCTTGTGCCAAAGCTATATAAGGGGGTTGGACAGAACAAAGGAGGTTCCAGTCATGAGAAATCCCCTAGTTACTACCTGAGCTAAAGCTAACAAGAACTGTACCAGGGGAAAGGATTGGGCCCAGACTAGGAAGGAGACCAGTCTGTGAAAGAAGCTTATTGGAACATCTCAGAGGGTGAGATTTTACCTGTAATCAGTTTCTTAATACATTAGGCTTAGACTTGCATGTTTTGTTTTGTTTTGCTTGGTAACTTACTTTGTTCTGTCTGTTATTACTTGGAACCACTTAAATCCTACTTTTTATAGTTAATAAAATCACTTTTGCTTATTAATTAATCCAGAGTAAGTAATTAATACCTGGGGGAGCAAACAGCTGCTCATATCTCTCTATCAGGGTTATAGAGGGTGGACAATTTATGAGTTTACCATGTATAAGCTTTATACAGAGTAAAATGGATTTATTTGGGGTTTGGATCCCATTGGGAGCTGGGTGTCTGGGTGCTAGAGATAGGAGCACTTGCTAAGTAGCTTTGGGGGTGTGGGTCAGACCCTGGGTCTGTGTTGCAGCAGATTAGCATATCTGGCTCAACAAGACAGGGTTCTGGATTCCCAAGCTGGCAGAGAAAATGGGCTCAGGGGTAGTCTCAGCACACCAGCCCCAATGGGGTCTCTGTGACCAAACCCATCACACTATCCAGCTGCCATTCAAGTACTAAATCCCCCCCCTTAAAGCTTTTTGGTTCTTCTCTGAAAATACTAATTGCATGATTGTTCCAAGTTCTATCTCAGAAGGGTTTAAAGAAAATACCAAAGTAATCGCCTCTTTTTCATGACATCTGTCAGACATGCATTCAGGTTTTATCATCTGTTTCTGTAACAATACAGCTGCACACCAAACTCGGGTCCTGTTCCTGAATTACCTTTTGACTCTAAATTTGTCCAACTAGAATTCTCATCTAGTATTTTGCAGTCCCCCGTCATGCAAAAAAATCTCTGACCAGTTATTCCCTTAGGCAAAAGAGCCCTATTTCTCCTCAGCTAAATGTATCCTATTGTGACACCTCCATGTAAGAGTTATAGGAGAAGGAAGGTCATGAGCAAGGAACCCTCCTCCACTTGCATGGTCTATCACAACTGCATTCTCTGTGAAGGAACTGATATCTCAATGTGCCCTTAGGGAAGAGGTGGGTCATTGTGGAGTGGGTTGGTTGCACCAGTGGGAGTAGGCTGCAGTATTCTGAAAGTACACACTCTCCCTCAGCTCTTCATGGCACAGTACAGTTGCACGTGCACCTTACTTAGGCAAGTGGCTGTAAGTTACAATCTAGCTCTAAACTAGAAATAGCAGCCCGGCTAATTCTTATTACTGCTATATGTGGGCAGTACCATTTTATTCCACTAGACTCGAGATGAGTAATGCACATATCTAGAATTCATTTAATTTGCCATTCTTGTCCTGCTTCCCCTTGCCCTGTCCCAAGATACTACTGTTAGATCTATTAAACTCAAGCATCACTTTGATAGGTCTCACTCGGCTATTTCTAGGTGCTCCCGAGAACGCATTTTCAGTAGAGATTTAGGAACCACTTAAGGGAAAAGGGGAATCTCTTATTTTAAATATATCTAGTTGAATGAGAAAATGCAGCCTTCAGGAGTTCTGAAATACTATTGACAGTTGAAATAAATATTTTGGTTATTTGTTTTTTTACAAGCAACTAACTGCTTATTAAAATTTCAGACAGCTTCCAGACTTGCCAACAGCTTTCCAGAGTCTTTAAATTCCCATGTTAAATTAAGTGAACTAATATTACTTTATTTTTATTCAGGCACCGATTCCATTAAAATTAAAGCTTAAATGACTCAAACCCAAATATTTCATAGTGATAAACTTTAAAACATTTATGCTCAAGAAGACTTTAATATGAAAAATCACATCACATTACAAATCTTCCATTAGCTATTCATTTTATTGACACTGCTGTTTGGATGGTGGAAAACCTATGCCCACATAATCGTCTACACTTGTCAGTAGCCTTGTTCTAGACTGTCTTTTCTTGCCTTCGCTGGCCTGCAGATCTCTTTCTTCCTTAACTTTGTCTGGGAAAGGCCCAACCCATTGCCGCACTCTCTGACAATTCATTGGTTACAGCTGACTTGGCATCCATGCCCTAAAAACAAGAACTTAATTTTCTTTTTCTAACGGCCAAGTGATCAGTAGACTCAAAGTTTTATGTCCAAACAAATAGCAACCTATAACACACTGTCAATTTGGCATAAGCCCTGCTTTACTAATGTCATTTTTTAAAAAATCATGTACTATACTTCCCAGTATGTCCCTGTTTACTTTAATGGTTCGGAGAAGATGACCAGGTGGTAAGACAAGTAACAAGGTTTATCTCGTGGCGTATGTACAGAGCCCAATCTCGCAGCCCTCATGTGAGTAGTCACGCTGGCTGGGTTAGGACCAAAGAGTTAAAAATTAACATAGAATACAATACTGAACACATGTAGGGGCTAGTTCTGCAAGTTGCTGAGTACCCTGAACTTCCATTTGAAGTGCCAGCAGGCCCATATTCAGTGTTTATAAGCACACATCTTAGTGTGTACATGAAGCCTGACTTTATCCCCATCCAAAAACAGGTCCATTACCTCATTTTTGGATCCAGATGATAGTCCTAGTTTATAAAACACTTCATAGACTTGCTTGGGCCTAGCTCATGAACTCCTCTTCCCATTTCGTTTGGTTATCTAGCATTACCCCCATATCTTTCCTTTTACAAAAGCTGGTGGAGAAAAAGTTTGGTTTTGTTGTTTTTTGTTGTTTTTATATTCCTTTCAATGACTCCCCCCCCACACCCCCGATTTTCTGTCAGGTAAGTTTTCAGATGAAAACTGGGGCAAATTTTCCATAGAAAGCAGATGCTTTTTGCAAAAACCCAATTATCCATAAAAAAAAGTCTTGATGGAAACCATTTGACCAGCTCTACCTTTCACACATTTTAACCTCTGTTGTTCTGACACGTTTCACTATTGTTGGTGTAACAACCTCCTATGCAGGTCCCGCCATTTGGAACCACCTTTTTGAACCTTTCTACTTGCTTTAAACTAACTGTTTCTAAGTTGCATCTGAAAACATACCTTGTCACTCTTGCCTGTAATTCTTAATTCATCTCTCACACTACTTTAATAGTTATTTAACATTGTAATTAGAGTACGAGAAGTAAAGTAATGAATGTGGATTGAGATGCAGATCTGATTTGAGAACTTGTAAGTGGTAGGATTTGATATTCCATAGCTCATCCATTATAGAGATAAGTCTGAATCATGAAATGTGGATGTGGAGCAAAACTTCTCCAAAAGTTCAAAAGATAAGGGTTGGGGAGGGGAAGTAGAGTCTGGGATTTTACTTCAGGTGCATCTTTAATTTTAACTCTATTGCTGTGTGTGTGAAAATATATATAATACATACATTATATATAATGTGTAAAGCATATATAAAAATATATGGATCTATACAGAATATAATTCTATTACTGTCTTATATACCCAGTAGCATTAGTTTATGGAAGTACTTGTGAGGTGCTGGGTTGCTGTAGGAATGTCTAAAATGCCTAAGTCATCAGTTAGAAAATAACCAAATAATGACCACAAGGGCTGCTGAACATTGTCATATTTCATGTTGCCCCAAAGAAGCAAGAGGGACAATCCAAGAGTCCTGCAGAACATTATTCTTTATAGCGGTTCTAGTGTTATGCTGGCTACTTGGCTCCTTGTGCACTGTTGTAAAGAGCTTTGCTAATTGTGAGACAAAATTCAAAAATGATGACGTGCACTGTGTAAGCCTTCACTATCAGGTAGTACGGTACTGTTATGAAAACTTGTACAGTAGCAAGTTCATTCAGTAGTTTGGAAATGGTCATTTACTTGTGGCACGGCAACATTTGCTGAGTTGAATTTTTTTGACACTGGCCTAGCTATATTAGGCATCATGTGTTAACTTATTTTTTTTTCTTTGTAAAATGCTAGCACAAATACAGGAGCCGTGCTGACAACCGATGGAAGAAGCAGAAAGCAGCCTGAAACCATTACAAGCAAGGGGCTTCTACATGGAGGCCTTGACCTCTGCTAAACCTCTAAGATCCACACAGATCTAAGGCAATCTCTTAGTTCTGCCAGTTGTAATGCCTGATTCTTCCACTGAGTAACCGATTTTTTTCCAACACTGAGAGAATGGGAAGGCAGCTCTGTGAGCAAAGCTTAGTAGATTTCTTCTTCCTGCTATGGGAATAGCCTAAATAGAAGATGATGGTGTTTTGAGAGCTCACAATGTGGTTGACACTGAACAGGACAACAGTCTCTGTCTGAAAGAGCTTAAGTTAATAGACAAGTTTGTGTGGCTGGGGATCTTAGAGAAAGGAGTAGCGCACAATGTTTTTGTTCTGTTGTTGGCTCACTTCTTGTGGGCATCACAAAAGAAGTGAATCTTTAAGAGGAGGGTTGAACTGAAAGAAGGGATGCTGTCCCTTGGTGAACCAGAAACTGTTGCTTGTGTAGGGGGTACCATGCAGAAAAGCACAAAAATGGGAGTGGGAGGAAATAATGAACAGGACGTCAAAAACTTCATAAACATTTGAACAGCTAGAGCAGAAGAACGAGAAGAGAGATAAGGGCATGGCTACACTTGAAGATGTAGAGCGCTTTGAGTTAAACCAGCCTTCGGAGAGTGCAGTAGGGAAAGCGCTGCAGTCTGTCCACAGGGACAGCTTCAAGTGAACTGGCATAGACACATTTGCAGCACTTGCAGCTGCATTGGGAGCGGTGCATTATGGGCAGCTATCCTAGCATGCAAGTGGCTGCAACGTGCTTTTCAAATGGGGGGGAAGTGGAGTGAGACAGAGAGCGTGTTGTGTGTATGTGGGGGGAGGGAGTGGGTTTTTGGGGGGCTGAGAGCATGTCAGCATGCTGTCTTGTAAGTTCAGACAGCAGCAGACCCCCCCTCCCCTCCTGCCTCTCTCTCTCTCCCACTGCATTCCACACTAATGGTTTGCTTTGTCTCAGAGCAGATAAGAAGCCGGCTGTCAGAAACAGAGCTTTCAAAGGGCATATCCGCATTCCTGCAGCTATTCCAAACAATGACAAGAGTGGCGGCTTGACTTAAGGGGATTATGGGACATTTCCGGAGGCTGATCAGAGCGCAGTAAAGTAACACCTCATTCACACTGGTCCTGTGGTGCTCCAGCAGGGGCTCAGCTAATGTTATTCCACTCGCCAAAGTGGAGTACCAGCAGCGCTGTAGCTGCGGAGTCAGAGCGCTCTACGTACCTTGCCAGTGTGGACGGGTAGTTAGCTAGTGCGCCGAGGCTCCTTTATTGCGCTGTAATTCACAAGTGTAGCCAAGTGTAGAGATGTTGGTGTACCAGAGTTGAATCAGGACTTTTAGCTCCCTAACTGCAGAATATTAATATGAATCTGTGGAAAAACACAGAAATATGGTACAGTATAAGAATTATTTCTTAATGGAATATTATCAAAAGGCTTTCCATGTGGCATTAGTGGATTTTTAAATGTTTGGAATTTACTTGCTTTAATTTAGCAGAAACATTATATTACAAAACACAGCCGCAGTACCATATTCTCCCATTGTTGTTTCATCCGTTTCACTCCCCTGCTCCTGAACAATCAGCTACTGTGCTCCTTTATTTGTTCCTGGCTTTTAATTTACAAAGGCAGGAGAGGTGGAAAATTGTGAAGTGATTGCTTAGAGTGAGTGAATCCTTAGAGATGCACTGGAAATTTTTAATAAATTAAGATACCATAAATCTTCATTCATACTTTCAGGATTTCATCAGTTAGCTAACTGTCCAGAGATAACAAAATATGCACTCAGAATATTTTGTTTCTGTTTTATGTATTAATCTTTCCTCCTCTGAGTCAATGGCAGCAGAGAGAATTGCTGACTCAGGTCATTTACACTTGCATCTGGCACTTCCAATTTCTGCACCTGACTGTGGGATGGAAAACATGACAAGATGTATAGCAACAAAGATGGATTCCTATATATAGAGATATTGATATTGTTTTTAAAAGGGCAGGGTTCACAAAGCTGAAAAAAATGAGCAAAATCAACTGGGAGAGAGAATTTGAACAAAAAAAAGATATGAATGATACTTGGGAACGGTTTAAGAATACATTATTACCTGCCCCAAAGTCCACAATCAAGAAAGTAGACTACACTGGTTAAAAAACCAACCTGGCTAAGAGGGGAAGTGAAGGTAGCTATAAACGTTTTTAAAAAATTCTATGGCTACCCAGGCTGCTTATGGTTTTGGTCCATTACTATATGGAAATGGTAGAATTGTCACTAATAATGCATAAAAGACATAAGTGTTCAATAAATATTTCATTATATCATTTAAAAATCTTGTTTCATAAAATTGATTTATGAAAGTAATTATCTGTGGTACAGGATACAAATGAAAAATACCCATCAGAATGATTTATGATCAACCATGATAGATTAAGGCACAGGCAATAAATATATCCTTTCTCCTCTATATCATAATACTATCACCTCTCAATGCCACTGACCCACTGGTTAAGTATGAAGCACATTTACTATGAACATATTTACTATGTATCTGTTATGTTGCTCAGTTTGTGGTGAACAGTCTATTTAAAAGATGATGGCCTGATAGGGTTTTTTATTTCTTTAAGATTTCTTTAAGATTATTTCACCCATCCCTTGCTTTTTTTGTATGTCAGGATTTTGCTGAATGACCCTTTGGGGATCTCAGAGCATATGCATTGTGTAGAAAAACACACATTTTAAACATTTCAGGCCTTCTTTACATATCAAACAAAAATGGGTACAAGCCCAATTTTCTTTTTGTCCTGTAGGTCATAAGCTTATGTTAGGACCTCCATTGTAACCTTCTTTTTCCCGTTCATTCTCATACTGATAGCTTTTTTGAAAACTGATCCTCTCTGGATGAAATTTTCCTTGCTTGATCAGTTGGCAATTTTTTTTGTTCTTTCTATACTTTTTTTTTTTTAAGTATGAACAGAACCCATTCACCTATTGTAGTTAGCAGGGATTTGGGAAAATATAGGTTTCCCACTATATTAAAAAAAAAACAAAAAACAGAAATGTATGTTTGTGCACGCACAACAAAATTCGCTAGACTTCAGCATGCTACTTAACGAAGTACAAGTCCACTGGCAGTGGAGTATAAGCAACAGCTATTCCAACTTTGATTCAGTTTCAGGGGGTAAATATTCATGCTTTCAGTCCCTTTCCACTGAGCATTTAACTGCTGGAGCACCAGATATCAGTGCAGTGGAGGTAGGGATGAAGCTGCATCAGCTTTTATACATCTGGTTCCTGCAATGCAGTACAGCAGAACACGTGCTGCTTTACACTTCATGGGGTATTTCAAAAATCTAGCATGCTGTTAAGACAGAAATGTGAATGAGAAATTATTTCTATGAACATGGTGTTTTAGTCACTGTGGTCAGTCCAAAAGGATAACATACCCACCACATATCTTGCAGAAAGGTTACATCAAAAAGATGCTTTTCCTGTGATTGCCTACCCAGGTTCAGCATAGTACAGTATAACAAGATACAGAATATTAATAATGTTAAATGCATGTAATCAGACAGGCTATACAACTTGGCTTTTCCTATTGCAACAATGGGCACTTGTGATCAGCTGGTAAAATCTATATTCAGACCATAAAGAGCAGCTTGATGATTATCCTTGATTTACATTTTCTCTTCCCTCCATGCTGACCACTCATTTCTGGGTTCTGTTAATTTAAAAAAAAAATACTTGTGGCTATAAAACATATTTGTGCGTACAGGAAAATAAGCAGTACTGTCAAGGAAAGGCAAAGTCTCCCAACCTGCACTCTGCATGCTATGAAATATAAAAAGAGAAATTCTTATTTGTGAATTAAAAATATCAGGACAAATATGAACTGAACAGTTTTTTCAAGCATTGCTAGATACTGAATTCACCAGCAATTGTTTGGGGAAGCCAATTTCATTATTCAGGTCCTTTATTATTTCTATGACATTAAACATTTGTCAGTTATTGTTTCACAGAAATTGGACCACTAATTACCATAAATTAGAACTTAATTTCTTTTTGGTGTGTCTGTAATTGGAAACTCAAAATCTGACTGTTTACAGTCAGACAGCTATTACATCCAGCTATTTTTGTAAATTAATTTCTGCAGTAGTTTTACAGCAATCCTGTAGGTGTTATTGCAAATACATTTCATATTCAAACATATTTTAAGTTAAAAATAATGTAATTGGAATTAGAGGACTTTACAAAGAAAGCCTAATGACATTTCTTTGCATAGGATTCAGAGCAAGAATGCTTATAATTGGTTTTCCATTTAAATCCACTGTCTGCTAAGAGCTATTCATGGCTGTGAAAATGTACAAGCTACCCCTTCCTTTCACTGGTATGAGCTGTAGAAGAATAAAGAAAAGCTGAATGTACATGAGATGTTCTTCCATCACAATGAGAGTCAGATTTAGAAATAAGGCTTTGCTTTTAAGAGCAGGTATAAAACAGAAAATAAGTTCATCTGTTTTTGTAAATCATGTAAATGTGCCGCTTACCTTGATTATATGTACACATGAATGGGTTATTAATAATCAATTATCTTTATGTATAATCACCTTTTACCTCAAAGGATTTTGAAAGCACTGGTCCGTACGTACATGAATCACTTTTCTCATCATTGATGTAGAACCCCTTCTAGGGTACAAGAAAAAACTGCATTTGAAAAAACTGTGCTGTGTTTGCAGAGAATTTGCAGCAGTTCAAGAGGTTAAATATATTGAGTAAATATTGTTTTATGAATTACTTTACCGGCTCTAGTTTTTACCAAGTTAACAAGACACAAACTTGAGTAGTTGTTATAGCAACATTTTAAAGAAACTTTGAAACTTGAAATGAAGAACATAACGTTACACAAATCATAACTGTCCATGAAACTGCTGAAAAGGTATATTATTAATATGTTTGGAGCCAACTGTGTGGCATCTCCATCTTCTCTAATGGATGGTAAATGGACAGATTTGGGGATCTGTTCCACATAGTTTAAAAAAACAAAACAAAAAAAACCCCACTGAATTGTGTACATTCACCCATGGCACCTTTTCAATCCAGTGCACACAATTACTTGCATAACTTTTTAGCCTTAGGTTATCAATCTTGTATACATTTACGTGGCTTATTTGTTATGCTGTAGTTACCATAACTATTCAGTCATATTCATTTCATAAACAGTATTTGGGATAGTCACAAGGTCTCTGGCTCCTAGAAATGAAGTAGGTCCAGTTCCCCTACGCTAGGACTCATGTTTTCATTTGGCATTAAGATGGCAGGGCAGCACCTGAGACCTATAAAGGATCAGGGAAAGATGCAGGGAGGGGTACTTCCAGTGAGTTGGGGCAGGTGGGAACTGTCAGAGAACAGGAAGACTGGAGAAGAGTCAGAAGGAAGCAGAGGGTGTTGTCTTCTCTGAGATGGAGTCTAGGGCCAGAGAGGGCTGAAGGCAGGGGATCAGAAAAACAGCTTACCTGCTGACACATCTGGGGCCAGGCAGCTAGACATGGAGAAACCATGAGAGTTCTGGGAAAGTTGGGAATGCTCCCCTGGCAAGGATACTCTCACCACAGAGGCTGTGAGAGTTCCTGTTGGGAAGAAAAGTGCCCTGGGCCAGTTGAAAGGTCTGGGATGGTTGTCCTCATACAAGGACAGGAGAGGACTGATGGAGTCTGGGAGTGGTTCACAGCATCAGTGTGTGGCATATGAAGAATCAAAAGGTGAGTTATCTTGAGCTTTAATGACCCCTTGCAATTCCTTCAGTTGGTATGGTAGGTTAGGTTTTCTTAATTATTGATGTTGCACAGGTCTCTGATACACTGTCAGACTCCATATACTGCTTTTCTCATCAATAGGCTAAAATTTGCACAATTTTACATTTATTAGTTGGCTTTTAGACATTTCAGAATACTTCTCTGTTGGGTCATTTGACCTTCTTCTTTGAAGTAAAGAGGGCATCTTCCCAAGTTGGAGGAAGCCTAAGAATCATTATATTTTGAGGGGATAAGTACATTATGTTAAAACATAGCCTCGCAAACATTTCTAGATTGGAGTGATCAGACCCAGGAGATTTGGCAGCATTAAGGACTCCTACAGCATCAGTAATCTTCACTGTCAGATTCACTTATTTCATTGCCCCCTTTCCCTTTAACTCTGTTCAGAAGAAAGTAATTTCATTTTGGGGAGAAAGTTAGTTATGTCTCCCAAAGCTGAAGATGTATGCAATGTTGTGGCTGTGTCAGCCCCAGGATATTAGAGAGCTGAAGATGTCTTTCTGTAGCGCCTCAAAGAAGGGGGCAGTGCAGTCCTATAATTACACTAGGGACACTAGAACTCCTAGGTTCTGTTCATTAGTTGTCCAATGACCCAATGTTTATCAGTTTAGTAATCCACATGTGGACAGAATAATAGTATTTATCTGCAGTATTTTACAGGCATTATTAGGCTTGCTTAATGTTTGTAAAGTACTTTGAGAACCTTGGCTGAAAATATAGGAATGAAAAGTCTTATTATTATAGGGAGACTGGAGTTTCTATTAGAAGTAGTACATATTCATTCCTTAATTTGGGGGGAACATTGTATTGTGTAAGATAAATTCTGCCACAGTTAGAACTATTAGGGATTCACATTTATTAACTGAGAACAAAATATGATCATTATGAAGGTAAACCTGGTATCACTGTTGGTGAATGGAGTCTGATTCTTCCCCTTGATTTACATCTTTCCTCATTGGGGGGGGAGGGGCAGAGGGAAGTCCAATTACTTAAAGCCTACTCAAATTCCTCTTACAGGTGATAGAAAGATTGTCTTTACTGGGCGCTGGAGCTATCTTCCAGTGATTTGGTATGGGGACCTTCAGGCTGTAAAACATTTTTTTAAAATGCTTGCTCTTCTTTTCCTTGTACGTTCTAGATGTCTTCTAAAATCCAGCTTCTCTTATGTCTTTGCTTTTAGAATTAAGATGCCAAAGGTCTTAGGAAAAAAGAATGTAAAATACAGACTTTTAAATTTCTTCTCTTTGAATGAGATATTAGGTCAGGTTAGAATCTGACATATACTCAAAAGCAGTTTCTTTATATTAAAGTGAAATCTATTCACATTTTATGATTTCAGACATTAATAACCTGAAATGCCTGAAGCTAGTTAATGTAACATGGTACAGAGACAGGTGTAAAAATGAAAACAAAAATCGTTACATTCCTAAAATGTACATATAGCTTTCAGATTATCAAAATTATCAAATTCTCTAAGGAATGACTGGAGCAATACATTCAGAATGTCAGTATAATTATTAATTTATTAGTCATTCCTTGAAGCCCCAGCACAGTTTGGAGCCCCATCATACTAACCACTGAACAAACACCTAATAAAAGATAATCCCTGCCCAGAAGAGTTCACAGATTACCTCTCTGTGCCTGTTTCCACTGTTTAAAGTGACTTGCTCAAGGTCACACAGCGGCTCAGTGACAAAGCTAGATTTCCAGAGTCCCAGTCCAGTGCCCCGTCCACTGGAAGGCTTGTTGCTGAGGTCGTGCAGCTGGTATGCTTTGACAAGCAAAGAGCAAAATCAGGTTTGTTTGACGAGATCTATTTTTTTCCATAAAATTGGGTTGACTTATATTAATTATATTCCTATCCTTTAATTCTTTTTCAATTGAATTCTCTATCTAATTCCATTAGTTTGCCCTGGATTTTGCTGCAAATCTGTGAAGAATTATTTTCTTTTACATCTCTGAAATTGTCTCCGGAACTGTTTTTTGAATTTCTTTTATAGGATGGCTTATTGTTAAAACTGTATTGCTTAGTAGTGACTGGTCATAGAGGTCACATCCTTATTTAGTCTTCCCTAATTGGATGAGTTTCTCTTCTTCTGCGACTGCTTGTAGACAGTGATTTTTTTTTTAATTTTCTCTTTGTGACTATTTTAGAATGTGAGATTATCATTCACTTTTTGTTCTAGTTGAACTTTGTGGCCCTGATTCTCCTCACTCAGATCAATATAAATCAAGCGTAACTTCACTTTTGCAATCCAATTGATTTCAGTAGAAAGTGAGTGGAAAATTAAAGCCCAGTCATACTATATTCATGAAAAGTAATATACCAAAAAGGAGTGTAAAAACTGCCTATAAGTGAATCCGTTTAAAAATATGAATATTTGCAGACTGAATTTTGTTAGGATTTGCCCCGCTCTAGTGATTACTCATAACTGTTGAGTACCAATGAGAATCAAACTCATGTTCTTCCATTTGAGTCTCTTCATAGAAAGATAGAGGAACAACTTCATTAGCTCAGCTAGTAAAGTGAGCTGATACTTTACACACCAATAGTACACAGAGATATAAGCTTACATATTACATAGATGGCTAAAAGTCAAGTAGAGTTGGACCTTGCAAAGGGAATTAAAACCAATAGTAAAAGGTTCTATAGCCATATAAATAAGAAGAAAACAAAGAAAGAAGAAGTGGGACCGCTAAACACTGAGGATGGAGTGGAGGTCAAGGATAATATAGGCATGGCCCAATATCTAAACAAATACTTTGCCTCAGTCTTTAATAAGACTAAAGAGGATCTTAGGGATAATGATAGCATGACAAATGGGCATGAGGATATGGAGGTAGATATTACCATATCTGAGGTAGAAGCAAAACTCGAACAGCTTAATGGGACTAAATCGGGGGGCCCAGATAATCTTCATCCAAGGATATTCTAGGAATTGGCACATGAAATTGCAAGCCCATTAGCAAGAATTTTTAATGAATCTGTAAACTCAGGGGTTGTACCGTATGATTGGAGAATTGCTAACATAGTTCCTATTTTTAAGAAAGGGAAAAAACGTGATCTGGGTAACTATAGGCCTGTTAGTTTGACATCTGTAGTATGCAAGGTCTTGGAAAAATTTTTGAAGGAGAAGGTAGTTAAGGACATTGAAGTCAATGGTAAATGGGACAAAATACAACAAGAAGAAAAGGAGTACTAGTGGCACCTTGGAGACTAACCAATTTATTTGATCCGAAGAAGTGAGCTGTAGCTCATGAAAGCTTATGCTCAAATAAATTGGTTAGTCTGCAGGGTGCCACTAGTACTCCTTTTCTTTTTGCAAATACAGACTAACACGGCTGCTACTCTGAAACCTGTCAAAATACAACATGGTTTTACAAAAGGTAGATCGTACCAAACCAACCTGATCTTCTTCTTTGAGAAAGTAACAGATTTTTGAGACAAAGGAAACGCAGTGGATTTAATTTACCTAGATTTCAGTAAGGCATTTGATACCATGCCACATGGGGAATTATTAGTTAAATTGGATAAGATGGGGATCAATATGAAAATTGAAAGGTGGATAAGGAATTGGTTAAAGGGGAGACTACAACGGGTCACTGAAAGGTGAACTGTCAGGTTGGAGGGAGGTTACCAGTGGAGTTCCTCAAGGATCGTTTTTGGGACCAATCTTCTTTAATCTTTTTATTACTGACCTCGGCACAAAAAGTGGGAGTTTGCTAATAAAGTTTGCGGATGATACAAAGCTGGGAGGTATTGCCAATTTAGAGAAGGACAGGGATATCCTATAGGAGGATCTGGATGACCTTGTAAACTGGAGTAATAGTAATAGGATGAAATTTAATAGTGAGAAGTGTAAGGTCATGCATTTAGGGATTAATAACAAGAATTTTAGTTATAAGCTGGGGACGCATCAATTAGAAGTAACGGAGGAGGAGAAGGACCTTGGAGTATTGGTTGACCATAGGATGACTATGAGCTGCCAATGTGATATGGCTGTGAAAAAAGCTAATGCTGTCTTGGGATGCATCAGGAGAGGTATTTCAAGAAGGGATAAGGTGCTTTTAGTACTGTTATACAAGGCACTGGTGAGACCTCATCTGGAATACTGTGTGCAGTTCTGGTCTCCCACGTTTAAGAAGGATGAATTCAACCTGGAACAGTACAGAGAAGGGCTACTAGGATGATCCGAGGAATGGAAAGCTTGTCTTATGAAAGGAGACTCAGGGAGCTTGGCTTGTTTAGCCTAACTAAAAGAAGGTTGAGGGGAGATATGATTGCTCTCTATAAATATATCAGAGGGATTAATACCAGAGAGGGAGAGGAATTATTTAAGCTCAGTACCAATGTGGACACAAGAACAAATGGATATAAACTGGCCACCAGGAAGTTTAGACTTGAAATTAGACAAAGGTTTCTAACCATCAGAGGAGTGAAGTTTTGGAACAGCCTTCCAAGGGAAGCAGTGGGGGCAAAAGATCTATCTGGCTTTAAGATTAAACTTGATAAGTTTATGGAGGAGATGGTATGGTGGGATAACATGGTTTTGGTAATTAAATATTCATGGTAAATAGGCCCGATGGGATATTAGATGGGGTGGGATCAGAGTTACTACAGAGAATACTTACCTGGGTGGCTGGCTGGTGAGTCTTGCCCGCATGCTCAGGGTTTAGCTGATCACCATATCTGGGGTCCGGAAGGAATTTTCCTCCAGGGCAGATTGGCAGAGGCCATGGGTTTTTTTTCCCTTTCTCTGCAGTGTGGGGCATGGGTCACTTGCTGGAGGATTCTCTGCTCCTTGACGTCGTTAAACCACGATTTGAGGACTTCAATAGCTCAGACATAGGTGAGAGGTTTTTCGCAGAAGTGGTGGGTGAAATTCTGTGGCCTGCGTTGTGCAGGAGGTCAGACTAGATTATCATAATGGTCTCTTCTGATCTAAATATCTATGAATCTATGAATATATGGTACAGTGTGTATATAGATGAGCTATATAGTGAGTGTTTAGATATATGTGTGTATGCACACGTACCCTAAGATAATATAATGTCTGTGGAATGAGTCTTGAAGTCCTTTACCAACTGATATCTTGACTGTGTTTTAATTCTTGAGTGCATTTAAATAGAGAAATTAGAGTAGTGAATTTGTGTCTTGTAATATTCATAGAAAATGAACCAACTCTCCAAGGGATTGGCAATCTGTTAGAAGTACAGCTGCAAAAGATAAGTATGTCTCTCTTAATAATGTAGTTGCTAAAGACAGATGCTTGAGAACAGTAATCTCTAGTGTTTAGCTCTTTTCTGGTTTCTGCTCCCTGTGAAATAAGACTTCTTAATCTAGGTTTCAGAAGATGCTGTGTTCAAACCTTTTATTTGATTGTTAATTTAAAATTGCTATTTGAGCTCTAAATGGTCAACAGTTTATTAACAACTTGCTAATGATCTTGTGGTAATGTTGGATTATAATAATTTTATCTATTCAAGAATGTTTTTCTTCATTTAACCTTGCTTCTATGTAACACTCACACAATCTTAATTATTTACAGAAAGATCTATTTTTCAATTATTAAACTTAACATACAACTTTCATACTTCAAATTACCAATTAATTAAGACAATAGTTGATTTTGCTCCTGAGTTTTGAATTAAGTGGGTTGCATTATTTCTGCCTCCCTCCTACATACAAGTCTTTGTAATGGCTCTTCAAGCTCCGCCCCTGCTCCTTCAAAATATACTCAGCGGTCTCCTATTTCTAATCCTGCTGTAACTGAGTTACAAAGCAGCCAAAGTGCAAAATGTTCCTTTTTGACTTTCATCTACCACCATCCCTAACGCAGTCACACAGACATGCACACAAACCAACCTTCCACTTAAATATTCAACCTTATTGTATTGTGTCAACTGTGTAATTTGTCTTATTTACTATAAACATTTGTTATCTTCATAAATGGGATCTGCCCATTGTATACATCTTCAGTGCATTGATACAGTGACACTAACAGTAATCATCGGTTTATTAGGCTATTCGCAACAGAGGCGTCACATGATTTTATGTTAATTGATTACTGCTCTCAGAAAGCCACCTTTGAAATTTCACACCTCTATCCTAGCCTTTGGGAATGTATGTCTACACTGAAGCTGGGAGGTGAGATTCCCAGAGTGGGTTGAGAGACTGTCCCACTAGCTCACCTTGAGCTAGCACACTACAAATATTAGAGTGGACACTGCAGCCCTGGCAATAACTCGGGCCAGTCACTCAAGTTTGGATCCAGAGGGTTGGGTAAGCTTCAACTTTGGTGACTTGCCTGAGCCCCTGCTAGTGCCTGAGGGTCCACTGCTTGAGCTGAGCTAGTATGGATCTGTCTACCCACACTGGTAATCATACCTCCCAGCAACTGTGTAGACATACACTGAGAGTCAGGCTGGGGTATTTCCTTCATTCAATTACACTTCACTTTGGATTATGTTCCTAGCGACACCTGTGCAACCCTCGTTAAATTTAGGCACCAAAACAGTAAGTCATGTAATTAGAAAACAATTCTGTTGACTCCACTACCATCGGAATATAATATAACTAGAAAAGTCCTTCTCACCATATTTTGGTACTTCTGGCTGTGGCCAAAACTGAAATATTTTAGACTCTCAGGAAAAAAAAAATGTTTTGAGTTTGAGTCTAAAATGTGGGATGAGTTCAGGCTGTTTATCACTGGAGTTGAGTCACCTACCTGAATTGTTTATATTTTGGATTTGCATTAGGCATTTCTGTAGCATAGTAAACTTTTACTTTCCTGTCACGCATCCTGTGCATCTTCTTTACTTGTCACCTAAACACACATCCTTTCAAGTGTTATAGAAATGAGACTCTTCCACATATTTTCATATCCGTTGTCATGTGTAATGTGTAAGAGTTTGAATTATCATATTCCTTTAAATCTTTCTCACTCAGGGCTCACCTTACTGCCTGGCCTATTTACATTTTTCGAAAAGTTTTATTTTTTTAATCTGTTTTAAATAACCCCAACTCCGTAAGGACATGATTTTCACAGACAGACAGGGCCACACAGGTTTTGGGAGATCTGGGGGAAAATCTGCAACCTGGGTACCCCAACTCTTCCAAAAAAATTACCACTGAGGAGAGGCCAAAGGATGGGGGAGGCTTGAGAGTGAGCCCACACCACATTCATCCCAGTGGCAGCTCAGCTCCACCTCTGTGGGGCTGGGCGCAGCTCCCTGCTCTAGGCATTGTGACCTGGTACGCGAGGTCGCAGCACCACTCAGGTTTGGTCTGGTTGCCACTCCACTGTGAGTGGCCAGTGGCTGAATTCCAGTGAGTGGCCTTGCGACCTAGTTGGGCCCTCTCAAAGGGGGGATCTGGGGCAAATATCCCCTTTTGCTCCCTCCCATTCCCTGAGTGGCCCTGAAGACAGACCATGCCTTTAGTGCAGTATAAATATCTTGAAGTAATGTTAAAGAAATCTCTTGTACTAATGTATATGTGTATTTTTAATCAAAGTTATACCGTAATCTAGACCAAGTCAATTACCGTGGTTAATAAACCATTTGAATTTGATCTACCCAGTAGGAATGAGCAGGGGCAGGGAACCCAATTTCAGATCAGTCCAAACCTGGAATTTTGCAATTGTCTCTACATTTTGGCATTTTCCCCATTGCTGGAAGAGCTTATGGGTGAAGACTGTAAAAGAAGGAACAGATGTCAGTCTGTGTTTTCTGAATAACTGATAATGTATGTGGCCATTGAGACATATTTTCTGAGAGCTGGCACACTGTCCCTTTATTATTTTTGAGTTTTAGCTTTGTTTAACTACTTCGCTGCTGCTGAATTAACTTGTAGTTAGTACCTCAGGAATGAAGCCTTTTTATATTGTGAAAAAGCTTATGTTGTGTATGAGCAATGTTCCTAAACTCTTCTGAATAGAGTCAAGGGCAGTATTGCCAACCCCAAATGTTCAAAAACATGACTCAGGCTCACCAAAAATCAAATCATGAGATTATGTAATAATAAGAGATTTGGCGTTCTTTTTATTTGCCTTCTGCTTTTTGAACCTTTAGGGAGCACTGGGGTCACATTTCGAAGCTTTCTTCACAGCCACAAGGGCTAGAAACTTCATTTTTCTTTAAGAATGAAGGCTGAAATCATCATGAATTCACTTGATTCCAGGAGCTGAGGCTTTAAGGAAAACAATTATCCTGAGACTCATGACAAAATCGTGAGTTGGCAACACTAGTCAAGGGAAGTGTTTTGTCATGTACACTAGAGAAAACATAATAAAAATATATATAAAAATCTACAGCAGCAAGTCTGAGAGCCCTGGTCAACTGACTTGGACTAATGGGGCACTCACCCCTGGGCTACAAATAGCAGTGTAAATGTTTCTATTCCGACCGGTGACTGGGCTCTGAGACCCAACCCCCATGCCGGATCTCAGACCGTAGGCTCCAACCCAACTAGGGACATCTACACTGCTATTTTTACCACTGTAACATCACCCTGAATCAGCTGACTTGAGCATTGAGAATTACTGCCATGTGTGGATTTTGCTGAATTCTGTCGTAACCCTGAGAATTGGCAACGGCTGCAGGAAGTAACTATTCCAACAGATTTCATACCATTCCATTCAAAAGTATTTCCCTGTTTTTGTTTGTTGTTTTTTCCTTTTTAAAGCATTGGTGCAAGAACCCACAAACAACCTACTAAAACAAACACCAACAAGAAACCCACCAGAAGACCCAAGAAATTCATCCTTTTTACACAATAGACTTACTGAATATTTCGTCATTCGGTTTTTGACGACAGGAAGCCTTCCTTCTGTTTAAGGACATGGGCTATCACTGAAGATATCTGGGTTCTGATTCCTCACTCTGCCAGTTTTCCTGTGAATTTGGGAAAGTCACTTAATCTCTCTGAGCCTCAGTTCCCATCTGTAAAATTGGTGTATTAATACTTCCTGTCTCCCATTTCATCTTGTCTATTTAGATTTTAAACCTTTCTGTCTCTTACTATGGCTTCGTACGGTGCCCAGTACAATAGGGCCCTCATCTGTAATACAAACAATACATAACTTGTAATAGAAAAGTTCTTTATTTTGTAAATTCATAAATACAGGCCCTTTGAAAAGAGAGTGTAAATTACTTCAGAGATTAGAATGACTCCTTATCTGAGTCTGAGGTCCTTTCATTTTTAATTAGACGTGTACCTTATAAAGTATGAGAGCCCCAAAGCAACTAAATGCTTGCATATCATTTAAAAGTTGTTTATGGTGCATTATATGTACCAAATACCAGATTGATCCCTATATACTGTCCAATTCTCTATATGGAAGTACACTGCGGAGGCAAAAATTTTACAAGATTCTGTGGATCTATTGCATATGCAAAGTACGTAAGTGTGGGCTCCAGACTTCCCCAAATACCACAAATAAGATCATATTATGGAGTAATCACTGGTTTAAATTACATTTTAGAAACAAATTCTGTTTTCCCTTCAGCAGCAGATCAACAGCGCACACACTTGTGCTATAGGCAGAGTTTGCCCATTCAAATTCCAGCTCTGCAGAGAGGCAGGATCTCCAGAACAGGAGTCACAAGTCATCATAACCAAGGGATCACAAATCAGGGTCAGCATTTTTGTGTGCACATAATACATAGCCACCTCAACCAAACCATGGCCCATATCCATAGATCCCAGAGTCATTTATCCCTTCTCTGATAGGAAATGAAAGGGGACTTTCTTCAGACTCACCATAGGAACGTATTGTAGTGGATTGACCTCTAATGGACACTTAATGTAACTTCACCATAAGTGTAGCTGAGGCCTGGCCTGACATGCGTAATTAATACATTTCTTATATGCAGCATTGTAGCCATATTGGTCCCAGGGTATTAAAGAGACAAGGTGGGTGAGGTGATCTATTTTATTGGACCAACTTCTGTTTGGTGAGATAGACAAGCTTACGCAGAGCTCATTTCTTGGAAGATAGAAGTAGAGTGGTAAACAGATCATTAGGTTGAAAACAGAATGTTTGTGCTAAATAAGATAATCAAATAGGTCAATAGGCTAAAAAGACAGAATGTCTAAGCCAGCTAAGGATAAGAGGGAGATCACCCAGGGAACGATTTACTAACAATGGACAAGATAAATTAAGAATGTAGAAATAAGGTAAAGAGTAGGTCGAGCATAGGCAATGCATGGACAGAGCATGCTACACAGGGTTTGGTTTCTGCAAAGTAACCATGCCAATCCCAAAATGTGTGATTCAATATATAGTAAATTCAAAGTAATGTGTAAATGTGTATATAAAGGGGAAGGTATTTCTATGTAACTTTGGATGTGTGGTATGCCCTATACCCACCTCCTAAGCTTGGTATGCCCTATACCCACCTCCTAACTCAACTCCGTTTAGTTTTGCTGTGTGCCAAATAAAGGAACCTGAAGGACAAAATCTGGAATTGAACTGAGTTTTTTGGGTCTCAGAAAACTAGATGAAGTGTTCTCTCAGAATGGACAAGGTGTTCTTGATAAGCCAAGTGGAAAAGTCTTGGAAGGAATAAGTTTCCAACAATAAGTTCAGAGTTGGTTAAATCTGTTATCTGGTTCTTTCAATCTAAACTTGTTTAAGACTCTGCTTTCATCCATGTTGTTTCATGTTGCATTATTAAAACTATAACACACAGAAAAGAACCTTAGTCAATGTAGTTCCTAAAGAGAACACCACAGGTTGTGTCTTTTGAAGCATTTAAATGTTGACTAAAATATACTAGCTACCATATATTTATATATTAAAATATACTAGCTACCATATATATATATATATATATATTATGCTGATAGTATTGCCCGCAATATATATTCCAAGCATTTAAGTATACATTTTAAGCATTAATATAGCAGTTACATAGCTCAGATTGCCCTGTAGTTTTATTATAATCCTGTTCGCTTATGCGAAGTAACCCATAACGCCTTGCATTAACTGAAGTAAGCTTTGGCCTAAGTAGATAGGAAAACTGTCAGTGCAAGAACATGTAATTGTTTCCTCATAGCAAAGAAAGGGAGTTGCCCTTACAAATCTTTTTATCCTGGTACAGGCTTAGGAGGTGTCCTCATGCCCCTTAGTACTTGGAATGCATGAGTTCAGAACAAAAGATAAAGGGGTACATCATGATACCAAAACAAGGTAAAAAGCTGATTAATTGAATCTAGTTTCCTTTCAGGTGATGCATATAGTGCTTTTTACTGGTAAACGAGTAGGCTATAAAAAGATGGCTTCAGGGATGTAACGTTGGTGAGCACACCTTGTGCATAAGGCGAATGTACCATAGATGCACGGGACCTGTCTTTGGAGACTGATGTATAGAACTTTTTTTCCTGTACCATATTAACAAACCTAATCAACATTGGTTATTCGGTCTCTTCAGTATATTTCATAATGAACCAAAGTGTGGCCAAGCAAATGACTGTGCAATTTATCAACAAGCTGGAATACAGCCTTAATGCTTTTAAGTTTTATATTGGATATAAAGTCCAAATTCTGCCCAGTCAGACGACCCCTGCATCAAATTCATTCTTGGTGTTTCTTGGCATCAATTTGGAGGCACCTATGTAACTAAAGCATTTTGGCAGATCTGGGCACATAAACAAGACAATGGAATTTATTTATTTGGCTTTCTGTATTCACTCTTCTGCCATAATGTGTGAAGAATGAATAATATCCCAGATTTGGTTTAAAATTAATGAAAATGTTGGATTTAAGTCTTATTAAAATGCTAATGAATTTTAATCTCATTGATTGAGAATGCTCTATTAGTTCCTATATTGCATTTAAAATGTACAGATGAGATTTACAGTATCTGAAATATTTAGGGAGTTTTACAGTGTCTGTGATATATGGCGAGTGCAGATTATCATTATTAAAGTGGAGTCTTGATTGAGTTATTTAATTATGGTAACTGCATGTGGTATCTGTTTTTACAAGCATATATGCATTTCCAACTTAATGTTGAAAAACTCAAACCTTTACAATGACTTTACAGTGTCAGTCATCTGAGGACCTGGCACATTGAGCAAATCATTTTTTGAGGGAGAGTGGAAAATACAGTAAGATGAGTACAGGTAAAATTACACTCTAAAAAGGAAAGGTCTATATCTTCTGTTGGGAAATAATATTTTATCATGCTCTTCTCAGAATGGAGTGCGTTAGTCATGCCATCAAAGTGTGCTTTGAAGAGTGAATTACTGTTAACTGGGGTGGCATAAGGCCACCTGACTAACATGTTTAGAATCTCATATTGCTTTTTAACAAGTGCTGTGCAGTTGATTTATCATCAGAGCTATTAAATCTCTCAAAACACTCTTGTACTGTGATATTTCAGTAAAGAAAAAATTCAGCAAGCAAGCTTTGGAGGGAAGAATGAGGGTCAGTAGGATAGATACATGTTCTTGCTGTATTTTCAAAAGCTGAGTTAATGTTTCCTAATTACTAACTCTGACAGGAAGTTGATAAACTTATCTAGTATATTTTCATAGGGAGAACTTCCTGATAAATAGGAATGAAGTGTTTAGGACCTTTAAGAGCAAATGGCACTGAAATAAATAGGAGAGTAGGGCTTTATTGAGTATGCTTTGCTCTTCTGAGGCAAAGCAAAAAGCCTGACCACTAAACAGCTAAGCTAAAAGTCACAGAGATATAAAGAGTGTGTGTTGAAGGCCTACATTTGATTTTTTTATTTAGCATGTCTAAATACCTCCGTGTTGAAAGTTACATATACTGACAGAAAACACTACTCTAAATTCTTGAACGTATTGTGAAACAATTTTCACATCCATGCATATGTACTAAAGAGATGGACACTGAGTAGGGCAGTATGTTTGTTTGTTGGATTCTGGTTACATGTGCTTGGGAGAACTGTGCGCCAATCCAAACCACACAACTCCAGTAAATGCGCCTTCATAATTCATGCCTGATGTAAAGCATATAAGACTAGAGGAAAGTAAACAAGAAAAAAAAGATGTCACTGAGCAGTGTGTTTGAATTCTTGCATTATTTTATTGTTGTAATCCTCGCTCAATTCACCCTTCTCTAACAGTTTGTTGTTCTTGCCCTCATTCATTATGTTGCATCTTAATTCTGGATGATAAATTCTTGAGGCCATGGACCATATCTAAATTTTGCTCTGTGAGGTGCTTAGCATACCTTTTGGCCTAGAATAAATAACTCCATATCTTCCCAGTATTCTCCTGCATAGTGGTGGTAGTGAGATCTTCTGATCTTCCTCGGTAGATAGGGGAATAGCATGGTGTGTGTGTGTGTGTTTGTGTGTGGCGGAGGGGGGTGATTTTGTCAAAAAGTCAGTGATTTATTTTTTAATAGCTTGGTGTGACTCGTCTGTCATTCTTTATGACTAGTTCAGTGCCCAATCAGGAAGTTTGTTTTGGGAGCCTTAGGCTGTATATTGTTTTTGTTCATATCTTCTGGTGTGTTCCAAAGACACTAAGATATTGGAGTTGTGGCTCAGAAAGGTCAACTTTTCCTTTTGTGGCTAGTAGCTGCCTTCAAAACTGAAAGACCCATTCTTCTGGATGAGAAGACCTTCTTGTATAGAAATAAAGTGGCAACCTTTTATGCCTCCTGCAGTTGTTGAAAATTTGTACTTTAAATTGCAAAGGAAAGTCAGAAGACTTCCACCTCTCAATTAATTTTCACTTTTAGTCAGGTTTTTAGAGGAGCAAGAATGCAGTTTTGAACTACGTTTCACCTGCAGGTATCAGAATGCTAGTACAACTTTTGCAGGTTCAGATTTTCACCTATGAAAAGAAAATTGCCTGCTGAAAATATAGTCTCTACCTTCATTTACTTACTTATCATGGAGGTACAAAAATACTTTTGCCTGCTTCACAGGGGTATTGTGAGGTTCAATTAACACTTGGAAAGCATGTTGATATTTATGGATGAAATGTTATATATCAGGAGTTCTCAAACTGGGGTTCGGGAGCCCTCGGGGATCACGAGGTTATTACATGGGGGGTCATGAGCTATTAGCCTCCACCGCAAACCTCGCTTTGCCTCCAGCATTTATAATAGTGTTAAATATATAAAAATGTGATTTTCATGTATAAGGGGGGGGGTCACACTCAGAGGCTTGGTAATGAAAGGGGTCACCAATACAAAAGTCTGAAGCCCTGTTCTATATGGTAGAACAGTATAAAATATTATTGAAAAGTTACTTGGTAGTTAAAAAAAAAAATTCTTGAATCTTCCTAATTCAATCCAGATGGTTACCTTTCTCTTTTTAAAAAAAACACATAATACTACATAGCTTCTGATTCTGTATATTTTGGATGTTTCAGGTATGAACACAAGCAGGAGTGAGACAGTGAAAGAGCCTCCATTGAAGCCCTCTAGAAGATCCATGCCATGCTTAGCACAGAGCCAAACACACCCTCACTGTCTTAGCAAACATTCTTCATTTCTTCAGCCAAATAGGCTCCAGCCACAGGCTCGGCCTCCGAGTGCAGGCTCTTCAACAGCTACAGTCGATGTAGTGTCAGAACGAGGTGAGTAGTTGTCCTTTATTTATACCATCTTCCTTCCAATATATGTTTTTTCCTAAGCTGTGAAGTGCCTGAGTTTGTAATGCTTATTTTTTGGAAAATAGTGAAATTATAATAAAATACAAAAACTTGATCTTGAAAAGTTTCCATAATACTATTACTAGAGATGCTTACAGAAAGTGATAAGTTTAAAAAAAAACAACAACCCACTTACAGACTGCACAATACTTAGATGAATCACTGTAGTATCTGTAAAAAGAAAAGGAGTACTTGTGGCACCTTAGAGATTAACCAATTTATTTGAGCATGAGTTTTCGTGAGCTACAGCTCACTTCATCGGATGCATACCGTGGAAACTGCAGCAGACATTATATACCCACAGAGAATATGAAACAATACCTCCTCCCACCACACTGTCCTGCTGGTAATAGCTTATCTAAAGTGATCATCAAGTTGGGCCATTTCCAGCACAAATCCAGGCTTTCTCACCCCCCCCCCCCCCGGGACACACACACACACAGACACACAAACTCACTCTCCTGCTGGCAATAGCTCATCCAAGCTGACCACTCTCCAAGTTTAAATCCAAGTTTAACCAGAACGTTTGGGGGGGGGGGGTGGTAGGAAAAAACAAGGGGAAATAGGCTACCTTGCATAATGACTTAGCCACTCCCAGTCTCTATTTAAGCCTAAATTAATAGTATCCAATTTGCAAATGAATTCCAATTCAGCAGTTTCTCGCTGGAGTCTGGATTTGAAGTTTTTTTGTTTTAAGATAGCAACCTTCATGTCTGTGATTGCGTGACCAGAGAGATTGAAGTGTTCTCCGACTGGTTTATGAATGTTATAATTCTTGACATCTGATTTGTGTCCATTTAATCTTTTACGCAGAGACTGTCCAGTTTGACCAATATAAATGGCAGAGGGGCATTGCTGGCACATGATGGCATATATCACATTGGTGGATGTGCAGGTGAACGAGCCTCTGATAGTGTGGCTGATGTTATTAGGCCCTGTGATGGTGTCCCCTGAATAGATATGTGGGCACAGTTGGCAACGGGCTTTGTTGCAAGGATAGTTTCCTGGGTTAGTGGTTCTGTTGTGTGGTGTGTGGTTGCTGGTGAGTATTTGCTTCAGGTTGCAGGGCTGTCTGTAGGCAAGGACTGGCCTGTCTCCCAAGATTTGTGTGAGTGTTGGGTCATCCTTTAGGATAGGTTGTAGATCCTTAATAATGCGTTGGAGGGGTTTTAGTTGGGGGCTGAAGGTGACGGCTAGTGGCGTTCTGTTATTTTCTTTGTTAGGCCTGTCCTGTGGTAGGTGACTTCTGGGAACTCTTCTGGCTCTATCAATCTGTTTCTTCACTTCCGCAGGTGGGTATTGTAGTTGTAAGAAAGCTTGACAGAGATCTTGTAGGTGTTTGTCTGTGTCTGAGGGGTTGGAGCAAATGCGGTTGTATCGCAGAGCTTGGCTGTAGACGATGGATCGTGTGGTGTGGTCAGGGTGAAAGCTGGAGGCATGTAGGTAGGAATAGGAAGAAACAGATTGATAGAGCCAGAAGAGTTCCCAGAAGTCACCTACTACAGGACAGGCCTAACAAAGAAAATAACAGAACGCCACTAGCCGTCACCTTCAGCCACCAACTAAAACCCCTCCAAAGCATTATTAAGGATCTACAACCTATCCTAAAGGATGACCCAACACTCTCACAAATCTTGGGAGACAGGCCAGTCCTTGCCTACAGACAGCCCCGCAACCTGAAGCAAATACTCACCAGCAACCACATACCACACAACAGAACCACTAACCCAGGAACTTATCCTTGCAACAAAGCCCGTTGCCAACTGTGCCCACATATCTATTCAGGGGACACCATCACAGGGCCTAATAACATCAGCCACACTATCAGAGGCTCGTTTACCTGCACATCCACCAATGTGATATATGCCATCATGTGCCAGCAATGCCCCTCTGCCATTTACATTGGTCAAACTGGACAGTCTCTATGTAAAAGATTAAATGGACACAAATCAGATGTCAAGAATTATAACATTCATAAACCAGTCGGAGAACACTTCAGTCTCTCTGGTCACGCAATCACAGACATGAAGGTCGCTATCTTAAAACAAAAAAACTTCAAATCCAGACTCCAGCGAGAAACTGCTGAATTGGAATTCATTTGCAAATTGGATACTATTAATTTAGGCTTAAATAGAGACTGGGAGTGGCTAAGTCATTATGCAAGGTAACCTATTTCCCCTTGTTTTTTCCTATTCCTCCCCCCCCCCCAGACGTTCTGGTTAAACTTGGATTTAAACTTGGAGAGTGGTCAGTTTGGATGAGCTATTGCCAGCAGGAGAGTGAGTTTGTGTGTGTGTGTCCCCGGGAAAAAAGGGGGGGGGTGAGAGAGCCTGGATTTGTGCTGGACATGGCCCACCTTGATTACCATGCACATTGTGAAGAGAGTTGTCACTTTGGATGGGCTATTACCGGCAGGAGAGTGAGTTTGTGTGTGTGGGGGTGGAGGGTGAGAAAACCTGGATTTGTGCTGGAAATGGCCCAACTTGATGATCACTTTAGATAAGCTATTACCAGCAGGACAGTGTGGTGGGAGGGTGTTTCATGATCTCTGTGTGTATATAATGTCTGCTGCAGTTTCCACGGTATGCATCCGATGAAGTGAGCTGTAGCTCACGAAAGCTCATGCTCAAATAAATTGGTTAGTTTCTAAGGTGCCACAAGTGCTCCTTTTCTTTTTGCGAATACAGACTAACACGGCTGTTACTCTGAAACCTGTAGTATCTGTGCTACTTGTTTAATATTTAAAGAATGCCTGGAAATTATTTCATTAAGGGGATCTTAGAAAAATAGGGCAGCTGCTGCTCAATCATGCGTTATGGTTTTTACAATACATACTGAAAATATTGTGTGAAATCGTGGCCCCCATGAAGGTAATGGTGAAGCTCCTATGGACTTCAGTGTGCCCTGGATTTCACCCAATGTATTTATAGTATGTGAACTAAATATATAAATATATACCTGTACCTCCGAATGAATGCACAATGCACCAGATTAGAAATGTCATGACCCTGGACAATGGCAAACCTGTAAATGGGGGGGTAATGGATATCACAGGTCTTCTACCCAAAACTGGCTCCACACAGACAGAGAGCCCCTTCCCCTCCCCTACACACACACACAGAAGAGTCCCATTGAAATAAATGGGACTCCATTAAGGCATAAGGGTCAGCATGTACATAGCAGGATTGGGGTCTTGGCTTTTATCTGCATCTATTGTTTTTTTGTCACCATTTCCAGAATCATTAAGTTTAGAAGCTGCTAATTGATAGTGATTTAAGAGCATAATGGAAGATGCATGTATTTATTCTGATTTTATCTGCTCATGGAATGTATGTTTTGTTGATGGTGGTGCTTGTATATACTACATTGAGAACCTCCCGGTTCACACTTGGCCTGCTTGGCAGCTGCTTTTAAATTTCTGTTTATACATGACTTAGGTGTGCTCCTACAATTCCTCTCCTTCCTTGTTGTTGTTTATTTCCCTCAAATACTTGTGTGAGCTTATCCTGTTCTCCAGGTCTGGTTTGTGATGTGAGGTTTAAATCAATCTTCCTTTTGTTGTTTTTGGGTTTTTTTTGTTTCTGTTTGTTCATTTTATCACATCACAAGCCCAAATCTAACTTGGCAAAAACCTATAAAATGATTTAGAAATATTTCAGTTAGCAACATAAGTCAGAGCCCGTGCATGTCACTGTCACTGGGTGACTGGCCCTTTTAAGGAGAGATGGGTCCAGCCTGTGACTAATCAACTGCTTCTCAGCTGAGGCTGTGGACCTATGGGTTAGTTTGATAGCCTGAAGACTACCTGGTACTATAAAAGCTTGTGAGAGCTCAGTTGAGTAGAGACCACCTATAGTAGGTGAAAGAACCTAGGGCGGTTCTTTCACCCTACTATAGGAGCCGAGCTATTTGACTTGCAGGCAGATGGCCTGGGGAATGAGAACTTCAGGGAGCAGATAGGCTATTGCAGGATTCCTGGGATCAGAGCAAGGACCTGGATGGTTCTGGCAAGTGAGAGGTAAGGGAAAAGCCTTTGCTGGGAGCTGGAGCCCTTGTAGGGCACAGGAACTACCCATTGCAGTATTTTTGCCTTCATTTTTGTTTAACCAATAAACTCAGGCCTGAGACAAGGGCTTAAAACAGGCTCTGATATGGGATGTCATTCCTGGACTGGCGAGACAGCCCAGGAGTTTACAGGTAATAGTGCCCTGCCCACGTGAAACAGTGTTACCAGCAGAATTGGGCAAATAATTACAACAATTATTCACTGAATAATTAACTACATTTGAAGAATATTGCAAAATCTATCAGATAAAGAATTTGACCAGCTTTTATTACCAAACTCTGTGAGTGATTCTCCTCCAAATGTGGTGATAGCTGAATATTTTTTAACATGAGTTTAAGCTTCAGCAGAAAGAGAATCACAGGCACTGATAATTCAATGATGCTCTGTTATCACTAGCAGAAAATGCTCTACAAAGTTTATCAGTATGTTTAATGCCTTGCTTTGGCCATTCTGAGTGTGTAGCTGCCAGAAATTGTTTCTATGTTGTTTGCAACACAAAAAGATTACATTGATAGAAACTTGCATTTATTTCAGCTAAAGTGATGGAGACTCTGGAAAACAACTTACTCAAGTTGTCTAATACAGAATACAGTGATCCATTTTTAGGTGAGTTTCTTTGTTATCTCAATCGGCTGTTATTTTTAAAACTTGTTTTTCTTGTTTAACTCTCACAGTTGAAACCTCCATTCTTGAAGCTGAACTTCCAATTTTTGTGTGAAAAGGCAGACCTTGATAAGTTAAAACAACACACAAGGATTATTTTCAAAATGTTGGATAGCCTTTTTTTGTTTATTAAAAATTCATGTATGCATGTTGACAACTTCTGTTTGTAGTCGAAGTGCATTGACACTTCCTCCTTTCATTCACCCCAAAAGAGTATATTAATTATAATATCAGAGTAGGTTGGAGTTGGAAGTAGATACCAATCTTGCAAAAATAAAATCTGCAAAATAACAGATTACATAACAAATATTGACTCTTCAAGGAAACACAGACACACAGGATATATGAACATACATTTATAATTTGTTTCTTGGAAAACTTTGAAATATTTTCAGTAAGAAGATAGCAAGATGAGAGAGTTGCTGATGGGAATAGAATTGATTATATGGTTTCATGTAGCTCTCAAAAGAATTAATAGAAATTCCATAAAGCTTTCTAGTCCTAACTTCCCTCATCTCTTCTGATGTTTTAAATGGGCCTCTATTAATTTGTCCTTTGCCAAATTGGAAAAAACTTTCAAGGAATTTCTAGAGAATAAGCAATAGAATGTAAGATGTAAATGTATAGATTTTTCCATACTCTTATCAGATACTTTTAAATATTGTGAAGATATTTTTCATACACATGAAAATAACTTTTTTGTATCACTGTAGTTTATAATATGACCTCTTGGAAGTTTATAACTTAAATTAGTTTCCTTGTTACTATTTATTTATTTTTCTTGTTCACGTGCAATGATACGTTGTTTTAGGATGGCTCATGAATGCTGCAGGGACTTTTTTTAAAGAAAAGAATGATACTTATGTTCTAGAGAAAACACACACAAAATTATTGCAGTTTTGCAAATATATATCAGAAAATTGTTGTTTTGGGCATATTTGTCCTAGTAATGATGTCACTTAAATCTTTTTGAAGATCAAAGAATATCAGGGAAAAGTCACTCCTAGACACGTTTTAAAAGTAGTATCGTATGTGCTCCTACAAAATGAGTGGGTACATGCACACACAAATAGTAAATGTGTAAAATTATGCATTGATGTACACAACATAGGAAGTTGTACACACAAATATCTGAATTGTGTGCACATGCAGTTATCTGTGCAAGCACAAACACATGTATTTTGTGGATGTAGCATAAGCAACTATTATGAAAACTGTTGCTGGTCACACTCCGTATAATGACTAAAAATAGCAGTTTCATACGCCCACAACAGGTCAGTCTGCATGCACACCCCTGTTGTTTGTTTTCAATTAGAGGCATTTCTGTAATTCTCATCACCCAAATATTTCAGCATTGATTTCTCTCATTGCCCTGGATATAGTATTTGGGAAGGTAAGTGGGTCCTTGTGGTTGAAAGGAGCAAGTGGAAATTAGAATGGGGGTGTTGGCTCATTAGTGTAGTTGCCTCCTTGGCAGTTTAGCAATCTGAATTGCTATCCCTAAATATTCCAAAATCATGACTCTGGCTTAAAATTCATGGTTTGATTTTGTTTTAATAGTATGCCCATGGAACTTGGCTGCTTCTTGATTTGGGGGGGTGGGGGGGAGAGACATGGTGGCATTTCCCCAATACCACCCACTTTATGGTATCAAAATAAGATGTCACTTCCAGTGAACTGTGCTGATCTGAGACCCCCTCTGGCATTTATACATGAAGGATGAAATAGTTAACACTGTTGACGTTTGTCATCACTGAGCATCTGAGCTTAAACCTCACTGAGATGGATGGGGCAGCCAACATCCACTGGGGACCCACCCTGTCCTTGCCCAGTCTGTGCTATTTAACTTCTGGATTGCTGTACTCTCCACTCGGTAACCAGCACCTGCTCAGCTTCTTCAGAAGTTGATTCTTATGGCTTGTCTGTACATAATTTTAAAGTGCTTTTAGTATATTGATTTAAATTTATGAAAATATGCTATACCAATGTAAGCACCTTTATACCAGTATAACTGCACCCGCCCGAGGGGAATAGATATAGATATAGTTTAATTAGTACAAAAATTGTGTGCAGACCAGCCCTTAGTGGAAAGAATTAAGGGGCTTGGTTGCTGTGGTTTAAGTTATTGTTGTGATATTGCCGAGCATGACAGGTGAGATGCGGCCTATTCAGCACATGTGCTCAGCAGAACTGCTCACGCACTCTGGACTAAAATGTGCCTTCAGTTACACTGGAGTAAATCCAGGGTTACTCCATGGAATTGCTTTGGCTTTACAGCAATGTAACTGAGAGTAGAAGGTTGTATTTGCTTTGTTCAAGCAAGAAGAAAGTGTTATAAATGGAAAATAAAATCCAAATGTAAAGAGTGAAAATTATTTTAAAATAAACAAATCAGAAAGCTTGATTTCTACCACAGGACACCAGATAAATCCAAAGTTTGTGACTAAAAATAAAAACTAAAGTAACTAATAAGTTTTAACATGCAGTTTGCCTACTGATCTCTTTTAAGTTACCTATCATGAAGTAAGATTGCAGGCTCCATTTTTCCTTTTCATTCTGAACAACAGCAAGCAGAAGGATCTTGCTTTTAAAGTGTTGCTCTCTAAACAAGTGAGGATGACAAAGCACTGTTAAATGCTTTAGTCAGTGCTAGTACATTTTGATGTAGCTTGCATAATACACTTGATTAATGTGCTTCATTTCCTCACTGAACCTCTTACAACTGCCCCATGAGAACACTAAAGATAGGGCTGAAATTAAGTGAGTGTGGTAAATTTTTAATTAGGCAGCATCATAGCTGCTTTTTTTAAAAGATGTATCCTTCTCTGTGGTGTTTTCTTTGAGTGGTAGCTCAAAGAATTAAGGTTCTGATCCAAAGGTCACCTGGAGTCAATGGAAACTCTCCTATTGATTTCACTGGGCTTTGGATAAGGTCCTACATTTATTGCAGGTGTAGGGAACCTTCTGGTTGGGGGTGCTTCTACACTGAGGGCAGGGTTATGAAGTACCTCATCTTTAGGTCTCTGGCATGGTATTTTCCCTTACTCCTCACAGTCAGCATACAGAGTCTGAGGATCCTTCTGTTAATGGAGGAGACAGGAGCTTGCAGAGCATAAGCTTAGAGATCTGACTAACCTCTCCATTCCTCATAGAGCTTTTAGTCTGACCCTCAAACTTTAGGACTGTTTCTCCTCAATCTGCTACTCATTCATCCTATTGTTCCTGGCTTTTGATTATTCAGAGCATCTCTGGGGCCTTTTCTAGCCTTCAGTGATCTCTTTCTGAAGAGGAGGACGACTCACAGCTAAGGGGTCCGTACAGCAGTTAGCAAGTGTGAGGATTGTTACATTTTGCAAACTGGCCACAAACACACAGGAAACTGATCAATGGTGAGGATTAAACCTAGGATTGTGAGAACTCAAAATACTACCATCTTCCACTAGAGTGATAGATGCAACTCATCCAGCTGTGAGCTGGTAGTCCCTCTGATGTCTGAGGAGATGTTATCATGTGAGCATTAAACCAGTCTTTTATATGTGTGCGAACAATTTTGTGCACAGTCTAAAAGAAATTGTAGAAAGCGAGGAAAGGAAGCATTCTCATTCCTGTAGTATTTATTTTTCATATACTGTAAGAATAAATACATATTTAAAAAAAATGCTGCATAATAAACAAAGTATAAGCAAAATTGAAAGTATAGATTTCCTCTAGAACAATTACATCAGAAACAGGGAAGTTGAAGGTTGCAAGAACATGCTGATGTCATTCCATTACAAAACTCTACTCCGGCATTAAACATTCTGGGATAGATTTTCAAAGTCATACTAACAGGGCTCAAGCACCCACTGACTCAGAATGGGAAATGGGTACTTAACTACAGTTTGCGTCTGTCACGGTTCCCTCCCCACTCTTAACTCTAGGGTACAGACATGGGGACCCTCCTGAGAGACCCCCCCATGCTTATTTCTACCAGCTTAGGTTAAAAACGCCCCAAGGCACAAATTCTCCCTTGTACCTTAGATTAGGTAATGCTGCCACCAACAAGTGATTTAGACAAACTCAGGGAAAGGACCACCTGGAGTTCCTACTCCCCCCTAATATCACCCCCAAGCTCTCACACCCCCTTTCCTGGGGAGGCTTGAGAAAGAACAAGATGAGCACAGACCAACCTTGGGGGGTTTTTTAGGACACTAAAAAAAACCCCAATCAGATTCTAAAAGAAACAGAACTTTATTATAAAGAAAAAGGGTAAAAGAAGCACCTCTGTAAAATTAGAATGGAAGATAATCTTACAGGGCAATCAGATTCAAAAACACAGAGGATTTCCCTCTGGGCCAAACTTTAAAGTTACAAAAAGAAAACCAGGAATACACCTTCATCTCAGCACAGAGAAAATCACAAGCCAAAACAAAAATAAGCTAACACATTCCCTTGCTAGTACTTACTAATTCTAATGGAGCTGGATTGCTTGCTTCTTTGATCTGTGTCAGCACACAGAACTGACAGACCAAAAACCTTCCCCCCACACCCTACCCCGATTTGAAAGTATCTTATCCCCTTATTGGTCCTTTTGGTCAGGTGCCAGCCAGATTACCTGAGCTTCTTAACCCTTTACAGGTGAAAAGATTTTGTGCCTCCTCTGGCCAGGATGGATTTTACAGTACTGTATACAGGAAGGTTGTTACCCTTCCCTTTATATTTATGACAGTACCTTTGAAAATTAAACCCTCTGTGGGTATTTGTTTGGGGAAAGAAGTATATGTTTAGGATTGCCTTCTAGTTACCTTCTGCCATCTTTTTTTTCCCCATAAAGATATGCCCCATAAGACCCTTTTACTTTGTATTGGGCTTGTTCCTCAGCAGGATTTGATTGGTATATTCATTAAGTGAACTCAAACGTGATTTCAGTTAAGCTAACAGTGATTTACACCAGCCGAGGATCTGGCCCATTTGTCTTGTATCACAAAGCATTGTGCAAAGCAATGCAAAATTTAATTTAATGAAAATAAGCCATGCCCAGTGAGCTGAGTCAACTAAATGTAGAAAGTCACATAAACAAGAAATTTTTTAGTTCTAGATATTCGATATGTAGCCACACTAATCTGTTGATTGAGTCCTTCAGAGTGTCCGCATATAATCAAGCATTATAACATATTTGGATTTCAGACAAGGTGTAGAAATGCTTGATAAAAAAGCATACTAGTGCACAAGGGTGAAGTAAAATAGTCAATCTGGGAGATAATCAAGGAAGGGTTGTACATACATACAGTTCTATAAAGGAAATTGTTTTCCGTTTTAAAGATCATGCAGCTGGATTCATTAATGGGAGTTAAGTAATTAAAGGGAAACTTTTTAAGAATTATTTTTCAGTTTAATTGTGAATCTGTGCTGGAATCTGCTCTTCTGGGGATTTCAACTAGGGACTTTTGGCTCCAAAGCAAGGATGCTGATAGTTGAAGTAATACTGAATTTCCATAAATAGTCACCCAAATATCCTCTTCCCAGCCTCTGTAGCATTTAGATAGCAGTAGTTATTACATAACATGTTTTGTACTTTCCTGATGAGAGCTGGCAAAAATTAATGTTAAATAGCTTGTTTTAATAAGCGTCTTACCATTGCACTAAAAACTGCAGCACACATGAGTAAAGTTTAATTGTTTTATTTATGTAGCTGACGACAGAGTTTTGTGTTCACTCTGCTCTGTCCTCAATACTAAACCACTTCCACTCCTACTTTGCCCTTTATTTATATGCATTGCCTTCAGTTATAACCACTACAGGACAAATGCTCTCCTCCACTGCATGGTGCGGAGCAAAGAGAACAGAATAGGGTGCACAGGCACCAAACCACACAGAAAAGGAAAAACAGTAACTTCACTGTTCTCTCTGTGCTTTCCTTGGGAGCGCCTTTGTATTTGAGAACATAAGGACAGTGGCAGGACTGGAGCACTGCAAAGCAAGGAAACCTTTGTTACATGGCACACTTTGCTCCCCAGTCAACTTCCCAGATGTCCTGAACATTGGCATTAATGCTGCCTGCTTGCTTTTTTTTCCCCCTTGAAAGATTTAATGTGCACTCTTTCAAAGATTGAGGGCCTTGTTTCTGATTGTACTTAGGCACCTATAGATGTCAGTAGGTGCTTAGTGGGATTTTCAAAAGCACTTTGGCACCTAATCTTCTTAGATGCTTTTGAAAATCCTACTAATGCTTATCTGCATCCTTTGGCACCTAAATACGTTCCTAAATCTAGCTCTGAGTCTCATCGCTTATCTAGAAGCCAATTTTACCACTCTTATCTTAAGTAGCACTTTAATCAAGAAATACTCTACTCATTGGGACTAAGGCTTTGTCTATACTCGCACTTTCACCATTAAAACACTTGTCACTCAGGGAGTGAAAAAAACACACCCCTGAACGACAAAAGTTTTAGTCATGAAAAGTGACGGTGTGGCTAGCCCTTCATTGATGGGAGCCACGCTCCCGCAACAAAGCTGCCACCCTTTGTTGAGGGTGGCTTTATTTTGTCACTGGGAGGGCGCTCTTCTGGCGATAAAGAGCAGCCACACAGCACACCTTACAATGTTGTTGTTAGGGTAGTAGAGTAGACATAGCCTAAGATTCTATGCAACATGAGTAAAGGTGTCAGAAATCTGCCACTTAATTTCAAATATTCTGATATAGTTATAGCAGTACAAAAGCTCTATGCCTGCTGAACTGGGTGAGTGGAAGATGCAATGGAACACTAAATTAGAAGCTATTTTATCACCCAGCAACATCACCATTTGCAGTACAGTTGGATAAAATACAGCACAGAAGTCTCTGAATTTGCTTCAGCTGTCCTCTTCTTCCCCCGGCCCCCAGTTGCGACATTATTCTGGGGATTTGGAAGAGATCAAGTTTTATTCTCACATGGAAAGCAAATTATCATAAGTTTAAGGACTCAGAGCACATTTGGAACTCTCCATCCAGGTGTTTGTGCAAGTAGTGGTTTATTTTATGGAACACTATTTGACACAGCAAAGTGCCCTCAATAGAGCCTCCAAAAAAGGAAGTTAAATGAGTCACACAAAGAATCTGACCTCACTTTTTTTTGTAACTAGGACCATATAGCTGCACACAGTTACTTTGTGTCAATGAAAATTAGAAGACTTGTACATAAAGTGAACTTGCTGTATTTTATATGGCCTGGGACATTGTTTAACATCTCTCACTAGAGACTCAGACAAGTATCTGACTGCACTCTTCTCACCCACAGTTTGAGAACCACTGAACTATAGGACCAGCCTTAAATTCATAGATTGAAGTCATTGCATAGAGTTAAGTTATGAGAAAATCCTCGAAGCACCCTACTACTTATTTAATGGCAGTTTTTAAAATTAAATTTCCCTATCAGTGTGCTATGCCTTGTTTAAAACAAACAAAAACCATACAGTATTCTACATGATAAGAGTCAAAAACTTTAGCAACATTATGTAAGATGTAAAAATGGGAGTAGTATTATGTCAATATTTTCTTATACAAGAGGTGCAGAGGGGGTTATTTTAGGCATTAGAAGATGTGAAATGGCTCCCTTAGCCATAGACTCATAAACTTTAAGGTCAGAAGGTACAATTGTGATCATCTAGTCTGACCTCCTGCACATTGCAAGCAACAGAACCTCACCCACCCACTCCTGTAATAGACCCCCTAACCTCTGGCTGAGTTACTGAAGTCCTCAAATCATGGTTTAAAGACTCCAAGTTACAGATAATTCACTATTTACACTTCTTTAAACCTGCAAGTGACCCGTGCCCCATACTGCAGAGGAAGGTGAAAACGCCCGAGGGTCTCTACCAATCTGACCCAGAGGAAATTTTTTTCCTGACTGCAAATATGGCAATTAGTTAGACCTTGAGCATGTGGGCAAGACCCACCAGGCAGATATCTTGGAAAGAATTCTCTTAATTTGCTTAAAGTACATGCCCTCCCCATCTAGTGTCCTATCTCTAGATATCCAGAAGACGCATACTGTACTAACATGGCCAGACCCTGCGGGGGGAGAAACCTGTGTCCAAATTATATACTGAGTACTTTCAGGCATTACCAGACAAAGGATTCCTAGAATTAAAAAGTCTGGTCAACAGTTTTTAATCTCTTACATTCCTTCATTGTGAAATTCACATTCACAGATTTAGAGTTTGCTTATGCTAAAAGGCTAGATGCCTTCGATGATGTGTAAGCACTGAAATCACTGGTCACATTTTTATGTGACTGAGAAGACAAAACAAAACAATATACTAACCAGACTCCTAAGTTTCTAATCAATTCTGAAGAAGAAGTCTAGCATCTTTTTGAGTGACGCCTGGAACTCCTTTATATCACTTTCGCTGCTGAGTGTGGAATGTGGGGCCAAGTGCATATCATGTGCTGGTCCATCTGCCAGGTATAGCATTCTGAAATACTAATAAGTGTGTATGTGTGTATACACACAATTATTAGTATTTATTTAGTATTAGTATTTATTTCTTGATAGCTAATTTATTTAAAGGCAAATCCTTGTCCCATTGATTTCAATAGGAATATGAGTTAATCCTAACTTTAAAAGTAAAAAATGTCACTTTTTTTGCTTGCTGAAATTATCAAAACGTCTTTGGTTTTCTTTGAAAAACACTTTTTTTTGTGGGGGGGGGGGTTGCTTTTTTGTTTTGGTGTTTTGGGTTTTTTTGCTTTCTTCATGTTGCTTAGTTTCCCAGGACTATAAAAATTTAACTGGTACAATTAGAAGTTTTCTCTCAGCAATAGTATAATTTACAGATATTAATTATCATAATAGCTTATTTATGCACCTGCATGGCTACCATACTGCATTTGGGGCTTTAGAGTCCGTACTGGATTTACCATGGTGACACTGGCACCAGTCCCATGCTCCAAAGGGGCCCCGGCCGGCCCACTCCGCTCTTCTCCACAGGAGAGAGCGGTGGGCAGGGGGCAGAAGCTTGGTCCCACCAGCTCCTTCTGCAGCAGGGCAGGCTCCACTGGCAGCCAAATTCCCTCCTCTCCCACCTCTTTCCCCCAGCACTTGCCCTGCCACCGAACAGCTGTTCGCCCGCATGAGGGAGGGGAAGGAGTGGAGCCGCAGCACGCTTGCCGCTCAGGGGAAGAGGCGGAGAAGAGGTGGGGGCAGGGCCTTGGGGATGGGGGTGGAATCAGGGCATACCCCCTCCAGCCCCCTGCCGTGAGTCACTCAGGGCAGGGGACTGGGAGCACCCCCCCAACCCAGCCCACACCCCCAGCCCTCTGCCCTGACTCCTACACTCCCGTCACATACCCAGTCCTCCATGTCCTGACTCCTGCACCCCCGCACACACACCCAGCCCACAGTCCTGACTCCTGCACCCCCTCCACGTCCCCACCCCCACCCTGAGCACCAATCAGGAGTCCTGCACCCACCCCCCACATTCCCATCTGCACCATTTGCACCAAATGGGAGCTGCCCCAGGTAAGCGCTCCACAACCTAACCTCCTGCCCCAACCCTGAGCCCCCTCCCACACTCTAGGTCCTGGCCAGACCCTGCACTGCATCCCCCAGCCTGCTCCTACACCCTAACTCCCTCCCAGACCCTGCAACCCCAGCCCTGCTCAGTGCATGGAGAGACAAAGAGAATGGGCTAGAACCAGGGAGAAGGTAGGTACCTGATCTATGTGGGCAAGGGCAGTGGGCAGGATCCTGTTTACCCCCTCCCCAGCCCTGCTGTGCTTGCAGTTTAACCCCGGCCCCTCCTTTGTTCCTGGGACCAACCCTTGCTCCTGCCCCACTGTGCTTTTGCCCCCAGCCCCTGCCTTACTCCAGTCAGAAGGGACTAATCCTCCCCCCGTGCCCCACTGTGCTCACCTTGCCGGTGGCCCCTGCCTTGCTCCAGCTGGGGACCAATCCTTCCCCCCACCCTGCCATGCCCCGCTGTCAAGGTGGATAAAAATCAATTACTTGTTTTAAAAAAAACAAAATGGATTTTTTTAATTTATATTGGATTTTTGAGGAAAAAGCCTATCTAAAGATAGTTTTAATTAAGATACATTATATCTCATCATGGAATAGGGATTATAAATTCTAATTCTATAGTATGAGACAATATATTCACATAATGTTTAAGAAAAGTTTTGTAAATGAGTTCTGATAGTTCATGGATTAGGGACCCAATCATATGGGGTTCCACAGGCTTCTGTATAGATTATTTAAATTAATCTTTCTATCTACCTAATGGGACTCAGTGCTCAGTCTAGAAGATACCATCAGAGATGCTTAGTTTTGCAGTTCTCAAACTGTGGATATGTGTCTCCAGAGGTAAAATGCTTGTAACAGCAAAAATGTTTTTAAATAAATAATATATAGAGGTGAGAAATAACAGACCTCAGCTCTATTGTCCCTCTGAAAATTTGTGTACACAGAATCAATCCCTTACCTCTCTTTAAAAGTGAAAAGTTTCAAAAAGTTCAAGGAATAGAAGATTGTTGGGGGCGGAATAGAATCTGGACAAGGAGAAGAAGTTTGGAGATAAATATGAGAAGCAAGGAACATATACTTTTTTGTTAAAATATTATGTTTGCTGTTGAAGAAAAAAATCCAGAATACCGGTACTTAATGTTGTTGTTGTTTTAGTTAAATAAAGCAATTTAAATGTCTGTCTGGTGATGTTCTCTTCATAATACAGCCTGGCAAGAAAATCCACCAAATATTAATGATTAACCTGTTGAATTGGATATAGTTCACCTTCCAATGACTTCATAAATATCTGCTTCAATTATCCTTCGTAAATGAAATAACCAAAAAATCATTCATTTTCTGATATAGCTGTAAAACTCATCTGAAAAGTTTTTTCAAAATAAATCACTGTTTTAAAAATGTATAGTGTGTGCCTTCTAAAAATGAAACCTACATCTATCTCTGAGTTGTAAAAAATATGTATTAAGGTTATAACAACCAACAAGAATGCACTTTTATGTAGAAAACTATGATTAAATTGAGTCTTCCTGACTAGTGATTTAAATCATGTTTTAAATCAAATCCACCCTGCCCGCTGTGCTCTTGCCCCTGGCCCCTTCATTCCCTAGTGGGGCCCACAAATATGTTTGGTTCTTGGCCCACAAAAGGTTAATCCAGCCCTGTTTAGAGTACTATATTCACACAGTCAATCAAGGCTAATGAAGTTTTAAATAAAACTTGCTAAGTGACTTCTGTTCAAAAATGATTTAGCAATTAAAATAATCTCAATGTAATTTACGTGGTTACTTAACAAAAACATGTAACTTTTTATATTGGAAATAAAGATTTCCCACTAATTATGTTTGCAAGATTGGCATCTACTAAGAAGAACAAAATGACAGTTATTATAATGTTATTTTCAGCAATTAACATATGTGCTCTTACTTTAAGCATCTGAATAATCTCATAAACTTCAAAATAAAGTAAATTAAAGTTAAGTATATGCACATGTGTTTCAAGGATCAAAACCTAAGCCTTTCTGCTTTCTTTTCTTTTGGCCATATTCTGGGAATTCACATGAACACCCAAAACAAGGGAGACTGGATATGCTGTTTAAAGCAGTGATAATGGATTCCTGTATTTTGTCTCTGAAGAGGCCTGAAGGAGCAGACCACACATTATACTTTCAGGGGCCCAAAGAATCTGTGTAGGGAAGAAATATGTTTAGGGGGTCATTTCCAGAACAAACAATATGAACATAAATATAATGATCCTGTCCTTAGAACTCTGGTCCAAAGTCCCGACTGAATTCAGTGGATTATTCCTGATTTATACCAACGAGATAACAAACTCTGTCTAAGACTCATTTGCTGAGTGCTTGCTCAGAGGCTACAAGTTTTTAAGGGATGCGTGGAACGAGAGCAGACAACCTCTGCCATACACTGCTGTTGTGGACTATAAAAACCCTAGCAGCAACTCTGTATAGCACCTGCCATTTTTACCACCCAGATGTTGTTTGTACGTTTTTTTCAGTTTTCTCACTTACTGTAATGTATCACCATTGAAGTTTTTTTGTTCCTTTTTTTTTTTTTTAAGAAGGGCCTTCACAGTCTGGCATTTGTTTGGCAGTTTTGAATTGGACATTATAACAGGGAAAAAGTAGCATAAGTGCCTCAATGGATAGATATTGAAATTGTTTTACCAACAAAATGTTACATTAAATTAGGGAATTGCAACTTGCCTGTCCCACCGCCACAAATGTAGTTTGAAATAATTTTGCCATTAAAATATTACATTTCTTCAAATGAAGTCTTCATAGACCTTCTTTCAGATAATTCTTCTCTTGCCATGCCTTACTGTAATGAAGTCTTAAGTGGAATCTCTACTATTATGTTAAAGTAAAGAAAAAGTGTTAAACTGTGCATGCTCAGTTGGTATATTTAAATGCACCAGATTCTCAGCTGGTGTCAAACTGCATAAGCAGATGGAACTATGCAGCTGAGAATCTGATCCATTTGCTGCATTTCTGAATTAAAGCAAATAAAAAATGAAAGCACATTAAAAATTCTCTAACAAGGCATATAAACTCTTTGAGACATATGAGGGGAAACCTCTTTCACTGGCATTACCCTGTCCCATGTTCCTCTCAAAATAGCTGTGGGACAGGAGACACTATTGCTAAAGAGGAGGAAGTTGTGTTGGAGGTGTGGTCTGAGGTTTGCAAAGAAGCCTAGTCTGAAGTTCCTGGCTTTAAGCCAGATGCTCAAGTTCCATGAACATGGTGGTCTGGAACCAGGCCAGTTTTTGGTGGTTTCAACCAGTGGCTCTCTAAGAACCAGAAGAGCAAGGCTAGTTGAGAGATGTAAGTCAACCATGACATCGATACTAATAGTTACAGCTTCTGGCAAGTCATGATTGGGAAATAAGGGGATGAAATAAACAGTAAATTTCCTACAAGGTGGGGAGAGAGCGTGAGGGAGCAGGCTATTCTGATGGTCATTCCTTGAAGCTGCAGGCAAATAAAGCCTCTTTTCGCTTTATAATCATTTCAGGGTAGATGCTTCCATAGCATGTGATCCGATCTGGGACTGAGAGTTCCTTTTGCTGCTTTTTTGGATAGGTTGAATTTTTAAAAAAGAATCCCCAGACAATTAAACTTTTTAACCGTAAATTCCAGGGATGTCTCTTCTTTGTTTGGCCTTTGGCAGTTCCAAATTGCATTTAAATTCCAAATTGCATTTGCTTTTGTATTTTATTGTCTAAATTGTGGTGGAGAAAGATGACAGAAGGTTTCAAAGTTTTAAAATCAAAACCTACTGAAAATAGTGGTTTTTTTAAATTTCACTATTCTCTGTGGTGACATTCTCTACTGGTGAAGCTGGATGCTGCTGTGATGGGAACTTTCAAGATCATATTTGAACTGAAATGGCCCAAGACAATTAATTTATCTTTGGACTTGGAGGGAAATTCCATTTAATGGAGCATGATGAAGAAAAATCATTAATTGAATGAGAGAGAAATTAATTTCCTATAAGAAGAAGAAAAAAATACCGAATGGTGGAGAATACATCTCTCCGTTTAAAAATACATATTTGCAGAAAACTGGAATGAATAATACTAATCCTGAATTGAATGTTTCAATTCAGGTGACTAATCTTGCGTACATTGTCAATGGTATCTGAAACCTCTGAATAAGAGTCGCTACTGTATTCTCTTCTGAGGGAACTTTGGACATGATTCAATAACCCACCAAACATATCTACATCATAGATCACTCAACCTATGAAAAAATAATTTTTGATCAGAGATTCTGTGGCATGGAAATCTGATAATGTTGGTTGAACTCATCCCCTTACAATTATATCTAATACATTACATCAAGATCTTTCAAATCAGCATATACTATTCAAGCACTGAATTGGGTCAGCTTTTCTACTTGTTGTTTAGATGGGCATACCTTAGTTTTTATATCCCTTTTTAAACTAAAGTCGTAAGAATAATGATGAGTCACAAAAATATACAGATGCTCTTTTAGAATTCAGGATAGCATTCCCTCCCTTCCCCCTGCTGTGTTCCACTGCCCCATTACCTTTTACAGAACACTCTAGGTGATTTAGGTGTAAATAAAAAAAATAAGAAACACAATTACAGTCAAAACATATACAAACCTTTTTTTCTTTTCTATTAAAAGCCTGTTTGTTTTAATTCTAAATTTCTTGATCTTTCTGGTGGCATGACTAAATGTTCTGCTAAAGCCTTTCTTATATCTGTATTTCAAATGAGATGACAGGGAATATCATCTTCATCTTTCAGGGAACATGTGATATAAATCAGTGGTGGTATCCTTGGTCAGCTAAAATGGCTTAGTACACAGTAGTAATGGAGCATTCAGCAAATGAGGCAAGACACTTCAGAACCTTAACAAGTTTTGCAAAATGTGGTAACTTTTAATTGAACTCCTGCAATTCACATAGGGTCTGATCCTGCAAAACTTTCTTCATGTGAGAAGCCTTTACTTATGCAAGTAGTCCTTCTGGACTTAATGGAACTATTAATGTGCAAGAGTTACCCTGAATTTTCACATGTTGATGTGAAAGCTGAAATGAGAACTTGGCTCACTGTATGTAGTGATAACTTTGATGTCTTAAACTATGTCTGTATATCTGCAATATGGCTGAATAGGAACAATTTCTTTCTTCCATTTTTCTTTTAAAAATAAATTCACAAATATTTAATACTTTTTTTCTCACAAATCCCTCAATGAGGTAGGGAAGGGTTAGCTCAATTTTAGAGGTTGGGAACTGAAGCACAGAGATTAAGTAACTTGTCCAAGGTTACATAAGGAGTCTGTGGTAAAACTAGTTACTAAACATAAGTCTCCCAAATCTCAGTTCAGTGACTTAATCACAAAACTGAAAAGGAGTACTTGTGGCACCTTAGAGACTAACCAATTTATTTGAGCATAAGCTTTCGTGAGCTACAGCTCACTTCATCGGATGCATACTGTGGAAAGTGTAGAAGATCTTTTTATATACCCACAAAGCATGAAAAAATACTTCCTCCAACCCCACTCTCCTGCTGGTAATAGCCCATCCAAAGTGACCACTCTCTTTACAATGTGTATGATAATCAAGGTGGGCCATTTCCAGCACAAATCCAGGTTTTCTCACACACACACACACCCCCGGAGAAAACCTGGATTTGTGCTGGAAATGGCCCACCTTGATTATCATACACATTGTAAGGAGAGTGGTCACTTTGGATGGGCTATTACCAGCAGGAGAGTGAGTTTTTGTGTGTGTGTGTGGGGGGGAGCAGAGGGTGAGAAAACCTGGATTTGTGCTGGAAATGGCCCAACTTGATTATCATACACATTGTAAGGCGAGTGATCACTTTAGATAAGCTATTACCAGCAGGAGAGTGGGGTGGGAGGAGGTATTGTTTCATGGTCTCTGTGTATATAATGTCTTCTGTAGTTTCCACAGAATGCATCCGATGAAGTGAGCTGTAGCTCACGAAAGCTTATGCTCAAATAAATTGGTTAGTCTCTAAGGTGCCACAAGTACTCCTTTTCTTTTTGCGAAGACAGACTAACACGGCTGTTACTCTGAAACCAATCACAAAACTGTCCTTCTGCCCACCTGTAACATTCAAACTGGATGGGCAACATGCACTGGAGTTGTCCCAAATATAGTTACAATTTAAATTGGAGGTAATCAGAAAAGCCCTAGAAAAAGACTGTCAGAATTGTTGCCCTTCTCCCTTCCCTCCTTTGGATACACTTATGAAAGAAAGGTACAGTGATATTTATATTTTAGTTCTTCGGGGCAAGGAACGTCTTTTGCTCTGTGTTTTTACAGGGCCGAGCACAATGGGTTCCTGATGTTGACCAGGGTGCTACCATAATACAAGTGATAACAATAATCAACACTTAAGTAGTGCTTTACATGTTTCAACTGCTGTACAATCATTAACCCTCACGATAGCTCTGTAGGTTACTTAATACAAGCATGCTCCCTGTTTTAATGATTGGGTGGGGAGAGGCAAAAATACATATTGCCCAAGGCCACCCAGCAAAACCACTGGTACAGCTAATATTGGGACTCAAGCTCTGAATCCCATCTTTCATTTAATTCCTCTAGAAAGCCACTCGGGGTGGTACTAGGTAGCAGGAGACCTGCAAGGGAGGAAGGCTTGCCAGGCTGAGGAGTAGGCCCTCAGCTGTCCAAAGCTATCTTATATTTATGAAGATATTTGAGTACTGATTTGAGTACTGAGGATAACCACAATTGGTATATGCTTAGAGCCAGATCTATGAAGTGCTGAGCATCTCCTGCGACATGCCAAATATTTTCAGTTCCTATCTACAGCTGAGGGATCTAAATAGCTCCTCAAATTAAATTAAGGAAAATAACATCATATACTCATTTTACAGATGGTGGAAAGAGGCACAGAGTGTTAACATGTGTTGCCCAATGTCACACAGCAGGCCTATGGTAGAATTGGGAATAGAATCCAGGTCTTCTGACTTTCATGAGACCACATTGTATGTGGATTGTACAGCAAATTGGAAGTGTCCAGTCCAAACTATTGTAGAGTTATATAAAAGCACAAGAGCCTAAGAACGTGGGTAGTTGTTTTTTTGGGGGGTTTTTTTTTTTTTGCACAGCTGAAAACATCATGCTTTTTCACTCGCACTCCAGTGCTGCAGAACAGATTTTATGTAAACTCTAATAAATCAAAAAGCTTCACATCTAAACTGAGAGCAAGCATGATAAAATTTCAGATCAAAAGTCTGTTGTAGGGAAGGGGGGAATATTGTAAGCCACAAATATGGGTGCTTAAAGGGAATGTTCTTATCTCAACTACTGCTATAATAGTATGACAAGTATGTCTCCATTATAATCTCAAATGAGCCTATCTCTTTTGTTTTGTTTTCCCTGAGATATAGGAAAAGACAAAGATACATATACAGATGATTCAGAACATGGGAATTATGATTCTCGCACAGATCAGTCACTGCTTATTCAAAACACGGTTACCAGACAGAAACCAGAACCTCGGATTAAGTCATCTTTGAAGGTAATGGACCACAGAATTTATTAATTGATATGAATTGTTATAATGTGGTTAAATTCTGAAAAATAATATAAATTTACCTTAAAGGGAATGATTGTTACAGCTGGATTTAAAAATAAATAAATATGGGGTTCTCCGTAGAATTAAGGGGATACCAAACAATAAAGGCCCAAGTGACAATACAAATAAGGCCAGAAGTGCTCTCAAGATTTCAGAGCATGAAATCCCCAACAGATGTAATGCAAGACTGTCTCAAAGAATTAGATTCAGGCATCCCCACAGAAAGAGAAGTAAAAGTCTTCAATATTATGATGAACATGACCTACAATAACATTAGCAGGAGTTCCCTATCGAAATAAGGGCACAAGTACATCAAAAATATATAAATAAAGACAACAATTATACTGAAAGGACTAAGGCTGTGTCTTTGTGACCCATAAAAATAAGATCCAGGGGTCTTCTAAAACTTTAAAGGCTGGAATAATGTCTCGGATTAAGGGCATATGAACCACAACATATAGAGAAGTAAAGTCGGTCGTATGCATCCCAATGAATTAGTAATAGGTGTGTTCAGAAGCTTAATTGCAGTAAATTAAAAGACAAGAGTGATCTAGAAAAATAAGAAAAAAATCCTAATCCAAATATCAGTTGCAGGCAATCTCAGCTAATGAAAGGCAAAATTATTCCAAATATCGGTGGGTAACATGAAGGGACCTGTGTGACACACAGGCACAAAAACATTGGAAAAATCTACCATGATCAAGAATATGAAGAGAGTGAAAACTGTCGTTTCATCCTATTTAGCAAATTGAATTTCACTTAAGGCTTGTCTAGATGGGGACGCTCAGGAAGGTAAACTCACACTTTTAGTTAATTCAGATTAAATGTGGATTAGTTAAACTGCATTAAATCCCTGTGTGGACACTCTTAGAATTCAGTGCCCTTAATTTGGTTTAGCTTAATTCTCAAATTAATTCATAAACCAAATTAAGGCCACTTTATTTTAAGTGGGCACACACCTGTTCCACAAACCTGCATCTAGTGGGACTGAACACTTGTACTTTTTTCTACATGTTAACACCAGGTTTTATCAGCATTATGCCATTTCAGAAACCTGATTCCCATCGTGGTTTTGGCAACCTGTTAACTGAGCATTATGTATGTGCTAGGGAAAGAATCTTGTAATTACTGAAAAGATCACAGTATTGTCATTACTGTAGTTCTGCAGGAATCTGCACCACAGATGGCCAACAGTTTGTATGATCTGTGAGGTTTTCCTGCTGTGATACCTTACACATCATGGGATGCTTTTCACATAAGGTGATGAGATAAGAAATCCATTACAAACTAGACTCACCATTTCCTTTTCTTTTTCTTGTTTGTTTGTGTTACTCTCTTTGATCAAATTCTGTTCTCTGATACATCTGTGTAACCTGCATCCATTTCAGTGGAAACTGCACTAGAGGACAGAACTTGGCCCTTTGTATTGTCTTAATGGGAGGGAGGGTGAAGACAGGTTGAATAAGGACTTTTTCGTAAGAAAATTTTAAAAAGAGAATTAAAGATCAGACATACACCAGCATATTAGCCTATATTGGTGTGCTAAAAAGAGATGATTTATTCCAAGATCAATGTCTCTTACCATTGTGAAATACAGTGATGCTCACTGGTTGGTCTGTGACACGGCACTTCACAATGACTTATTCTGTTGGTGTATGGCGGTTTGGGTAATATTTTTCTGTACACATCAAGAATACTGAAAGCTACTCTAAGGCATCTGCCAAGGGGATGTGCTGTCAAAGTAGGATGAGAATAAATGAGTATTGCACATATGACCTTCACAGGTGCTAAAAGCCACAGCTGCCTCCTGACAAAACCTCCAGTTCCCCCATGACAATTTCTGCAAAGCAATTGTGTTTTCAATATACAATTCTGCAGCACATTGAAAATTAAGTATTTAGGGGCAGCATGAAAGAAATTGAATGTAATAGCACAGGGAATACTGAAGTGATTACATTCACTTTCATATTCAATAAAAGTTCAGATTAAAAAAATATTTGATCTGAATCTGCCAAAGAACTTCAGGTTAGAAAGTTAGAGGGTATTTTTTCCCCCCAGAAGTGACTAGGGATTTTGGGAGCCTCATTTTTTATGTTCCCAACTGAGACATCTAAAAGGGGCCTGACTGTCAGAGAGTGGGTGCTCAGCACTTTGTGCAAATCAGGCCCTATTTAGATTTCTGAAGTTGGGTCCCCAAAAACAGAAGTCACCTCTGAAAATCTTGGCCACATGTTACAGTTCCAGTTGAGCACCCCGTCTTGCCTGCTCACCAAATTGCTGTCAGGAAGAGAACCAGCCACTAAATCCCTGGGTGTTTGAAGCCTGAATCTGAATGGAGTCCAGGCACCCTAGGCCCACACTCAGAATGCAGAACCTCTACCTAGCACAAGGGTGACCAGATAGCAAGTATGAAAAATCAGGATGGGGTGCAGGGTAATAGGCACCTATGTAAGAAAAAGCCCCCCAAATCAGGACTGTCCCTATAAAACTGGGACATCTGGTCACCCTGCCTAGCACCTCTTTCTAAGAGCTGCAACCACCTAGAGAGGCCAACACTGGTTCTTACTTCCCTGATACTGTAAACACACCTTCTCCCACCCAACCAGCCTTCTGGTTTACGAGAAGGGGTATGTGGCCAGAGTAATACATGAAACACACAGACACTTTGCACAGGATTCTAATGCCATTGCTCTTTTCTTTACCGCACAAGAAATAGAGTACAGATCGTATAGAAAACAAACATCCTTACCACAGGGTGCCTCACTTTAGCTTACCCTTCCCTTGGACGTCCTTCGGGGACCATCTGAATTCAAGTAGATGCAGAGTTCCCCCTGCATTGAACTTCAGCAGCAGCATTCATCTGCTTCAACTTAGGAAAATGGCCAAAGATCCCTAAGAGATCAGCACCTGCTCTTGCATGTCATGTCACCTCTTGCCTCAGTTTCCTCATCTGTAAAACAGGTGTAATGCTTGCCTACCTACTGTTCGTCAAGCAGAATGATATCTCTGATAGAGGCTTTAGGTGCAAATTTTGTTACAATTTCTAAACATTGATATTAATAGTCCTATCCATTTAGCTAATAATAGGTTAAAACAGAATTAAAAGAGAGCAATATCATATGAATTTTTTGTGCCCTAATGCTACTGGAGTCGTCATCTTAAGACAAATAGCTTTTGCATTCAGTACTTAGTGATGAACTTTTGTGACTGATTTATTGTTATACCACAGACTACTACAGAATGAGCAATTGGTTGTTTCCTGTTGTTTATGCCTTGATGGACCTAGGTACATACACAAGAGTGTTTTTAAAAAGGGGAAGGCATATTAGAGTTGCTTAAATTGCATATCTCATGTGACTGTTTTTATTGCCTGGCACTTTATATTAATATGTGCTGTGCTTAGATTTCTGTGGCTAAATATGGCTTAGCTTTATGGTCAAATACATAGTATATTTTTATTACCAGAATGCTACAAAACTCTATCAGTAGTTGCAGGCTGACATTTTTGAAGTTGCATTTGAAAATTCCACCCCTGTAGGGTTTGGGGCAACCATTTTCTTCGGTGATAGTCTACCTGGGTTTGCACCCTCCACCCCACCAATATTTCCATTTCTTCAGGTCTGAATGAGACTTTGCAATCTCAGTTTCACAATAACACAGTGACTTTGTTTGTTAAGATTTTGATGCAAAACCTTAAATTGCTCCGTGATTCATGAATTTGTTAATGAACATGGTCTGGTGTCATGTTTGTAATGAAGTACAACCCATATGAAACTACCGATGATGTGGGGTTTCCATGTGAAAATTTCACTTCCATATTGAAACTAACATTTATTTTTAAAATTTATTTTCCCTTGATTTCTCATGTCACAGAATGCAAGGTTTACACGTATAAGAGCCATGGTAAAGTAAATGCAAAAAGAGCCATGTATTAATCCAAAAGTTAAATCTTTTAGGGGCTGAAACTCTTGGTGTTGACAGTTGATAAGTATAAGGAAGAGGAACAATATAGAGTGACTTAAGATGAACGGAATGGGACCAAGACGTTCAGTAGTGAGTGAGTCTTTATAAGGAACCAAACTTCTGCCAATGTGCAGGGATACATGTGCAAAATGAATGGAATGGATTGGTCAAAATTAATAATATTTCAACCAAGGAAAAGGAGAAGAAGACCAACAGCTGTAATAGTAGGAAACTCAGAATTAGAAGAATGTCAACCCTGCTGAATTTTGAATGTTTTAAAAGTATAAGTTTAAAGTTCATGAATTAAAAACCTATTGAAATGGAAAAAGCTTTAACAGGTAGACAGAAAAGGGATGTCGAACTGGGCTTTGTTGTAAAAGGAGCTGCAATTATGGCAAACCAGAAGTATATTGCACAGTATATTATATAAAAAGTATATTGTAAGTATATTGTACTTAAACGGACTGACTTTCAAAAGTGTTGCAAAATTTAAGTGTCTGCATATGGAATTGCACACTCTAGTTTGAAAAGATCAAACAAAGAGGGTACTGTAATAAAGTCCCCAGCAATGCATTTCAATATAGTCTTGGCTTGCCTGAAAGTAAAGAGAGGAGAAGTGAAATCCATCTGATTGGAGGGAAGTAAGGGAGACAGCTAAGATAACAAGCAAGGTAGAAAAGGAAGCTGAGCATGGAACGAGTGTAGTATGGCATCTGTAGAACTGAAACATTATTTACTTGTATTTTCCACTCCTTTGATTAATTACTTTCTTTCTGGTCTTACCGTTTTATTCCATACCCCTTTTTAAGTCAGACTAGTTTATTTTTACTTGTCCTATTCCAAGGGATCCTGAGTATTCTTTTGCCAGTTCAGACAACTTTATTGTCTTCTTTACATACAACACTTTATTCATATTCCTACCGCTGGGAATCCAATGGGAGCCAAAAGTGCACATCAGAGGGGAAGGATTTGGCTGTAAAAGTGCTTCAGTACATAAAATAACCAAAAGGAAGAATAAGCAGAGAGCATTATGATCTGAAAGGAGACTCACAGGAGAGTAGAACAGCTTGACAGAAAACCAATAGCAGGCTAATGCAAACTGAAAAAAACCAACAATAAATAATGTTAATGATTCAAGAGGAAATATGGGGGGTAGGGGTGGAATGATGAACCTAAAATAGAATTCATGAGCTGCTGAATGAACACACTTCATAAGTGCACAGCTCTCAGTCACTTTGAGGTTTCGTTAAATAAATGACTCAGTAAATATTTAGGAAACTGCCTTGCTAAGGAATTTTACTAGTGAATGAGTGATGAATATCATCACAATATGGGAAAATATTTTTCCAGCAGCCATGGCACTTTATGATTTGACCCTGTCAGATCTTAAGAGCAAATAACTTTTGGGCAGGGCCAGTATTCTGAGGGGGGAGCTTCAAAACCTGTTTTCTCCGGGTGTTCTCCACTCTCTGCCTGCTCCTGCCATAATACAGTTGTGTGATAGGCCTTCAACTGATCCTTCAATTGATGCTACTCATCGTTACACCCACATATATTTTCTTGTACAAATTTTATAAAATGGGTGAACAGTGGTCCTGTCAGTCTGGAGAAAAAAAATGGAACTCTCTTTATAAAGATTTCTTATATGAAGAAGCTACATTAGTAGGCAGCACCATCTTGTTATTCATAGATGACACCAGCTTCATTTAACTCTTTTCAGAGCACACTGACTGTAGTCAGCCTACCCTGGAAGATCAAGGTTCTTTCAATAATGTTTTTTAAAAGCCCCTTTTTTAGCACCACTATCACTTACTCGGTTTGGGAAAAGGACTTTTCTTTGTTCAGACGACTTTAGTTAAATTGAAAGAAATTCACAGATTAAGCTCATGTGACTCATGCTTTTGTCAAAAGAATGAACTTTAGATGTTGAACATACAAACTGCTAATTTCATAGAGCCTGTTGGCCATTGTTAATAGAAGCAGATAAAACATACTGGTACAGAACAATTTTTCTCTCTACTAACTTCTTTTCAAATTACTTTAATTACGAAAACTGTAGGTAGACTTAAGAACTACACTGTGTTCTTAAGGACGTCTATGAATGATCTTCTAACCTAATTAGGCCAGTTTTGCCCAGTGCTCAAAATAAGGGGTGAGGGGAAGAGTGATGATACTTTCCCAAACCCCATCCACCAGCAAAATCCACCTACGTGAGATGCCAGAATGAAGTGGCTGACATATTTTGCCTGGATTTTGTCTATCCTAAAAATGGAAATTTAACAGGGGGAAGGGGCTTAAGACAAGTCCTGGAAATTTGATACTATTGCTTAGTACATCAACTGGACAAGTGATATGGCACAGATTTGATGACAGACACAATGGTTTAATTTTATGCAGCCTGATTTCTTTCTATCAGGCCCTGCAATTACTTTCCCAATTTACCATATAAAATATCTCTTGAACAAGTCATAGTTACCCATTTATTTCAAATTCCCAAGGTTAACCACAACTGCCCAAGGAGGAAAGATCTATTATTAGAGGAAGGTCCACCTTGATAATCATACACATTGTAAGGAGAGTGATCACTTTAGATAAGCTATTACCAGCAGGAGAGTGGGGTGAGGGGAGAGAAAACCTTTTGTAGTGGTAAACACCCATTTTTTCATGGTTTGTGTATATAAAAAGATCTTCTGTACTTTCCACAGTATGCATCCGATGAAGTGAGCTGTAGCTCACGAAAGCTGATGCTCAAATAAATTGGTTAGTCTCTAAGGTGCCACAAGTCCTCCTTTTCTTTTGGCTAGAAAAAAGCTGCACCTAACTGGGGAATGGGAAACAGCTGCCGGTCCAATTAACCTGGGGCTATATAAAAGACTGAGCGGAAAGAAGCCAAGGGGAGCGAGGGAGTGGAAGCAGAGCGATAACTCTTCCCTCCTGGATGTAGACACTAGAACCCAAGCTGTGTATGGTGGAAAGGTGGTGGGAGAACAACCTGTAAATAAGCAGCACCAGTGGTTACTGAACCCCAGGGTCTCCGAGTGACTTTGTCAGCACAGCAAGGGCAGCAGACAAGAGGGCCCTGAAGATGGAATATAGAAGATATGTCGTCTTGTTGATCCATTCCAGCAATCTCTCAAAAGACACATCAGCGGGAAAACAAATGTCGACTGAGCAGGGTGTTGAATTAATTTCTAGAAAGTGTCTCTGAATGCTCTTGACAAATGGTGATTTCAAAAAAGGTTAAAAAGGAATCTGGTACTACTTTTAACACAAAATCCAGAAATATATTAGCAAAACCAATCACATCATCATAGCTTGAAAAGTTTCAAAAAGGCGTAAGTATGTTATTCCATATGGTATGAGTAATTTGTAATCTACAATGTTTGAGTCTTGAGTTCAAATTTACATCATCCTAAACCAAAAGTGAACATAAATTTTGGAGCTTCAGCCTCACTCCTAGAAAAAAACAATGCAAATTAACACTACTGGCAATTTGTTTCCAGGAAATATTTAAGGCTGGAAAGTTGAGTCATAAACCCCTGAATTTTGACATTAATCATAGAAAAAATGACAGTCCTTCAAATTCAGTTTTCTGCACATTAAATAATTGTAAAGGTCAGGCTAAACAGTCATGAGAAACAAATATTCATAATATTAAACCACGATCACCTCACAAGTTAGTCAGCAACAAGGATTATTTTGCTTAGTAGCATTTTCTGCAGCTCTAAGAACAATGGGGAATTCTTATTGATTGAGGATTTTACTGTATAAGACATTCTCATTCCACCTCCAGTTAGGACTGTAAAGCTGAGTTTACATTCTGCACATTTTAATGTGCAATAGCTAAGCTTTTCACACAGACTTTATTCAATTCCTGTCCCTTTTGCTCTTCCAACCATAGTCCACATATTTGTCAGTCTTTCAAATTGCCTCCATGACTTCTTCCACCTCATACGAGGTTTGACCACTCTGAAGACTTCCATCTGTCATTTTCTCTGACTTCTGACTACTTCCGACTGTTATTCTGTCAGACTGAAAACTCCTTCGGGCAATGACCATCCCTTCTTGCCTGTCTGGAAAGTCTCTAGCATTTCATGGGCATCATCACGAACAAATAATAGAAATAAGTGTTTCTTTTTGCTGAGACCAACAACATTTTCATGGTAAACCCACATAATGGTCCATGTTTTTGTAGATGACAACAACTTCCATATAATTCTATCAAAGGGTCAGTAGGAATTCTAGTATGCTGCACGATTTGATTACTTTCGTGGTAGCTACACATAGGAAACCTCTTCACCTCATTAACTGGCATATGGCAGTTAACATGGCATGTGTTGAGGAACGCAAGATAAAATTCATATGTATGTATTCCTTTCTTGCTTAAGGGATCCCCAGTTTTAAAACTTTCTTAGTATATTTTTGTCTCTGCAGGGGTCCATTGGCAAGGTGACTTCTTGGCTGTTAACAAGATTGGCAAGGGATAGAATACTAGATTAATATATTGATAATGGATGCTTTAGATTTAACTTTGAAGACATTCAGATACTATGATAAGGGGAAGTACCCGACCTTGAAACAGGTTATCCTTAGGCCAGTTCCTGGGATTTTTTTGTTATTCTGAGATAGGGCTTGTCTACAGTTACCAGGGAATTGACGCTGTGGCGATCGGTGAACCAGAGGTCGATTTAGAGGGTCTAGTGAAGTTTGGCAATTTAGAGGGTCTAGTGCAGATTGAAAAGGAGTACTTGTGGCACCTTAGAGACTAACCAATTTATTTGAGCATGAGCTTTCGTGAGCTACAGCTCACTTCATCGGATGCATACCGTGGAAACTGCAGAAGACATTATATACACACAGAGACCATGAAACAATACCTCCTCCCACCCCACTGTCCTGTTGGTAATAGCTTATCTAAAGTGATCATCAAGTTGGGCCATTTCCAGCACAAATCCAGGTTTTCTCACCCTCCGCCCCCCCCACACACAAACTCACTCTCCTGCTGGTAATAGCCCATCCAAAGTGACCACTCTCTTCACAATGTGTATGATAATCAAGGTGGGCCATTTCCTGCACAAATCCAGGTTCTCTAACCTCCTCACCCCCCTCCAAAAACCACACACACAAACTCACTCTCCTGCTGGTAATAGCTCATCCAAAGTGACCACTCTCCCTACAATGTGCATGGTAATCAACGTGGGCCATTTCCAGCACAAATCCAGGCTTTCTCACCCCCCGCCCCTCCCCGGGACACACACACACACACACAAACTCACTCTCCTGCTGGCAATAGCTCATCCAAACTGACCACTCTCCAAGTTTAAATCCAAGTTTAACCAGAACGTCTGGGGGGGGGGGATAGGAAAAAACAAGGGGAAATAGGCTACCTTGCATAATGACTTAGCCACTCCCAGTCTCTATTTAAGCCTAAATTAATAGTATCCAATTTGCAAATGAATTCCAATTCAGCAGTTTCTCGCTGGAGTCTGGATTTGAAGTTTTTTTGTTGTAAGATAGCGACCTTCATGTCTGTGATTGCGTGACCAGAGAGATTGAAGTGTTCTCCAACTGGTTTATGAATGTTATAATTCTTGACATCTGATTTGTGTCCATTTATTCTTTTACGTAGAGACTGTCCAGTTTGACCAATGTACATGGCAGAGGGGCATTGCTGGCACATGATGGCATATATCACATTGGTGGATGTGCAGGTGAACGAGCCTCTGATAGTGTGGCTGATGTTATTAGGCCCTGTGATGGTGTCCCCTGAATAGATATGTGGGCACAGTTGGCAATGGGATTTGTTGCAAGGATAGGTTCCTGGGTTAGTGGTTCAGTTGTGTGGTATGTGGTTGTTGGTGAGTATTTGCTTCAGGTTGCAGGGCTGTCTGTAGGCAAGGACTGGCCTGTCTCCCAAGATTTGTGAGAGTGTTGGGTCATCCTTCAGGATAGGTTATAGATCCTTAATAATGCATTGGAGGGGTTTTAGTTGGGGGCTGAAGGTGACGGCTAGTGGCATTCTGCTATTGCGTTCTTCTGCAGTTTCCACGGTATGCATCTGTCATAAATATAAAGGGAAGGGTAAACCCCTTTGAAATCCCTCCTGGCCAGGGGAAAGCTCCTCTCACCTGTAAAGGGTTAAGAAGCTAAAGGTAACCTCGCTGGCACCTGACCAAAATGACCAATGAGGAGACAAGATACTTTCAAAAGCTGGGAGGAGGGAGAGAAACAAAGGGTCTGTGTCTGTCTGTAGTCGTCTTGGCCGGGGACAGAACAGGAATGGAGTCTTAGAACTTTTAGTAAGTAATCTAGCTAGGTATGTGTTAGATTATGATTTCTTTAAATGGCTGAGAAAAGAATTGTGCTGAATAGAATAACTATTTCTGTCTGTGTATCTTTTTTGTAACTTAAGGTTTTGCCTAGAGGGGTTCTCTATGTTTTTGAATCTAATTACCCTGTAAGATATCTACCATCCTGATTTTACAGGGGGGATTTCTTTATTTCTATTTACTTCTATTTTTTATTAAAAGTCTTCTTGTAAAACACTGAATGCTTTTTCATTGTTTTCAGATCCAAGGGTTTGGGTCTGTGGTCACCTATGCAAATTGGTGAGGCTTTTTACCAAACCTTGTCCAGGAAGTGGGGTGCAAGGTTTTGGGAAGTATTTTGGGGGGAAGGACGCGTCCAAACAGCTCTTCCCCAGTAACCAGTATTAGTTTGGTGGTGGTAGCGGCCAGTCCAAGGATAACGGGGGTAATATTTTGTACCTTGGGGAAGTTTTGACCTAAGCTGGTAAAGATAAGCTTAGGAGGGTTTTCATGCAGGTCCCCACATCTGTACCCTAGAGTTCAGAGTAGGGGAGGAACCGTGACATGATGGCACAGTGGTGGGATTAACCTGAAATCATTTTGAGATCCAGTTGAGATTTTTTGAACTAGAAATACAGATTTTAAAAAGGAATTTTTAGGAAGTCCAGAAAGCAGCTTTGAAACTGAAAGCAGCTTGGTTTCTCTCTGCTTTGTGGCCAAGCAGAGACAAAAGGGGATTATCTTGTGAATTGCAGGTTTTCTTTGCCTGGAGGCAGGGTACTTAACTCCTGCAGGGAAATTCACAGTCTTCCAACCCAGAGGTTTTTTTTTTTTTCTTTTCTTCCTAAAAGTAAATAGGGGGTGTGTGCTCTACCCATTTGCCTGGAGACAAAAGTGGCAGGTTTTTTTTTAGGATTTTGATTTTTTTTTGTTTTACAAGGAGCACAGGTTTGAAAAGAATTTTTTTTTCTTTGGGCTGGGTAAGCAGGTTTCCAAGTAGTTGGAGGTTTTTTGCTTTAATTTGGGCCCAGAGCAGAGACAAGGGAATTGTCTTTTTCTGTAGGCTGACAATCACTATCAGAGAATAGGTATTCTATTCCAGCACAGCAAAATTTTACAGCCAAGTTTTGTTTGTTTACTTCTAAACCTCGGGTGAAAAGTTAGTTAAAAACAGAGAGGTTAGAATGGCCAAATCCTCGGCTCGACTACAGCTGGAATTAGCCAAATTTCAGGCTGAGGAAAAACAAAGGGAACATGAAAGACAGATAGAACTCATGCGGCTGGAGAAGGAGGTACAGGAGGCTGCCCACAAGAGGGAAATGGAGGCAAGGAAGCATGTGGAGGAGATGGAGAGGATAAAGGCCCAGCAGAATATACCAACAAACCCTAGCAATCCTTCTCCAGGTACCACTTCCCATCCCAGAAAGTTCCCCACCTACAAGGCAGGTGATGATACTGAGGCCTTCTTAGAAAACTTCGAAAGGGCCTGCCTTGGGTACAACATCTCTACTGACCAATACATGGTAGAGCTGAGGCCGCAGCTCAGTGGACCCTTAGCTGAGGTGGCAGCTGAAATGCCTAAAGAACATATGAACAAGTATGAACTGTTTAAATCCAAGGCGAGAGTCAGAATGGGGATAACACCCGAGCAGTCTCGTCGGAGGTTCCGAGCCCTAAGGTGGAAAGCAGACATGTCATTTACCCGACATGCCTACCACATTGTGAAACATTGGGATGCCTGGATATCAGGAGCAAGTGTTGAATCTCCAGTAAATTTGCCCTTCCTAATGCAAATGGAACAATTCTTAGAGGGTGTTCCTGAGGAAATAGAAAGATACATCCTAGATGGGAAACCCAAAACTGTAATCGAGGCAGGAGAGATTGGAGCCAGATGGGTGGAGGTGGCAGAGAAGAAGAAAACTGGTCGCAGTTGGAGCGGAGACCAGAAGGGACCACCCCAGACCACACCCTATTACCGGGGGCCGCCCAAAGCCCCACCTACCTCCCAAAGAACCCTCCAGACCCCTTATCGTCCCACCACCCCGTTCTCCAGCAACCCACCTCGCCCCGGTGACCCGTCAGCTGGACGATGTTTTAAATGTAACGAGCTGGGGCATGTAAAGGCCAACTGCCCCAAGAACCCCAACAGATTACAGTTCATTGCACCGGAATCACACCAGAGGTCCACAGGCCCAGATACCTCCCAGATACCCTTGGAGCGGAGGGAAACTGTGAGTGTGGGCGGGAAGAAGGTCACCGCGTGGAGGGACACCGGAGCACAAGTGTCAGCTATCCATGCTTCCTTAGTGGACCCCAATTTAATCAACCCAGAGATCCAAGTGACGATTCAACCCTTCAAGTCCAACTCTTTCAATTTGCCTACAGCCAAGTTGCCTGTCCAGTACAAGGGCTGGTCAGGAATGTGGACTTTTGCAGTCTATGATGATTATCCCATCCCCATGCTGTTGGGGGAAGACTTGGCCAATCACGTGAAGCAGGCCAAGAGGGTGGGAACGGTCACCCGCAGCCAGGCTAAACAAGCCGTGGGGCCTAGCTCTGTTCCGGAAACTTCTATCAGGACCCAGTCAGAGGTGATGGACCCGGACCCCAGGCCAATGTCTGCAACAGCAGTAGTGGATCCAGTTCCAGAGACCCAGACGGAACCAGTCCCAGAACCGGAACCAGCCGAACAACCAACACCAGACCCAGTGTCAGCACTGAATCCAATACTTGCAACCTCAACACCAGAGGGCCCCACTGAACCTGAACTGGCAGCAGCCGATAACCCTACACAAGAGGCTCAGCCGGAGCCTGAATCCCAAAATAGTGCACCAGCGGAGAGCGGTTCACAGTCAACAGAAACAGCTCCATCCCCTATATCGCTTCCAGAGGGACCAAGCCTAGGTCCACAATCCCATGAGGAACTGATGTCTCCAGCATCAAGGGAACAGTTCCAGACTGAACAGGAAGCAGATGAAAGCCTCCAGAGAGCTTGGACGGCGGCACGGAGCAACCCACCGCCTCTCAGCTCTTCTAATCGATCCAGGTTTGTTGTAGAAAGAGGACTTTTATACAAGGAAACTCTTTCTGGTGGACACCAGGAAGACTGGCATCCTCAGAGACAGTTGGTAGTTCCGACTAAATACCGGGCCAAGCTCTTGAGCTTAGCCCATGATCACCCTAGTGGCCATGCTGGGGTGAACAGGACCAAAGACCATTTGGGGGGATCATTCCACTGGGAGGGAATGGGCAAGGATGTTTCTACCTATGTCCAGTCTTGTGAGGTGTGCCAAAGAGTGGGAAAACCCCAAGACCAGGTCAAAGCTCCTCTCCAGCCACTCCCCATCATTGAAGTTCCATTTCAGCGAGTAGCTGTGGATATTCTGGGTCCTTTTCCGAAAAAGACACCCAGAGGAAAGCAGTACATACTGACTTTCATGGATTTTGCCACCCGATGGCCGGAAGCAGTAGCTCTAAGCAACACCAGGGCTAAAAGTGTGTGCCAGGCACTAGCAGACATTTTTGCCAGGGTAGGTTGGCCCTCCGACATCCTCACAGATGCAGGGACTAATTTCCTGGCAGGAACTATGAAAAACCTTTGGGAAGCTCATGGGGTAAATCACTTGGTTGCCACTCCTTACCATCATCAAACAAATGGCATGGTGGAGAAGTTTAATGGAACTTTGGGGGCCATGATACGTAAATTCGTAAATGAGCACTCCAATGATTGGGACTTAGTATTGCAGCAGTTGCTCTTTGCCTACAGAGCTGTACCACATCCCAGTTTAGGGTTTTCCCCATTTGAACTTGTATATGGCCGTGAGGTTAAGGGGCCATTGCTGTTGGTGAAGCAGCAATGGGAGGGATTTACACCTTCTCCAGGAACTAACATTCTGGACTTTGTAACCAACCTACAAAACACCCTCCGAACCTCTTTAGCCCTTGCTAGAGAAAACTTACAGGATGCTCAAGAAGAGCAAAAAGCCTGGTATGATAAACATGCCAGAGAGCGTTCCTTCAAAGTAGGAGACCAGGTCATGGTCCTAAAGGCGCTCCAGGCCCATAAAATGGAAGCATCGTGGGAAGGGCCATTCGTGGTCCAGGAGCGCCTGGGAGCTGTTAATTATCTCATAGCATTCCCCACCTCCAACCGAAAGCCTAAGGTGTATCATATTAATTCTCTAAAGCCCTTTTATTCCAGAGAATTAAAGGTTTGTCAGTTTACAGCCCAGGGAGGAGACGACGCTGAGTGGCCTGAAGGTGTCTATTACGAAGGGAAATGTGCTGGTGGTGTGGAAGAGGTGAACCTCTCCATGACCCTTGGGCGTATGCAGCGACAGCAGATCCAGGAGCTGTGCACTAGCTACGCGCCAACGTTCTCAGCCACCCCAGGACTGACTGAACGGGCATACCACTCCATTGACACAGGTAATGCTCACCCAATTAGGGTCCACCCTTACCGGGTGTCTCCTCAAGCTAAAACTGCTATAGAACGGGAGATCCAGGATATGTTACAGATGGGTGTAATCCGCCCCTCTGGAAGTGCATGGGCATCTCCAGTGGTTCTAGTTCCCAAACCAGATGGGGAAATACGTTTTTGCGTGGACTACCGTAAGCTAAATGCTGTAACTCGCCCAGACAACTATCCAATGCCACGCACTGATGAACTATTAGAGAAACTGGGACGGGCCCAGTTCATCTCTACCTTGGACTTAACCAAGGGGTACTGGCAGGTACCGCTAGATGAATCTGCCAAGGAAAGGTCAGCCTTCATCACATATCTCGGGCTGTATGAATTTAATGTACTCCCTTTCGGGCTGCGAAATGCACCCGCCACTTTCCAAAGACTTGTAGATGGTCTCCTAGCGGGATTAGGAGAATATGCAGTCGCCTACCTTGACGATGTGGCCATATTTTCGGATTCCTGGGCAGACCACCTGGAACATCTACAAAAAGTCCTTGAGCGCATAAGGGAGGCAGGACTAACTGTTAAGGCTAAGAAGTGTCAAATAGGCCTAAACAGAGTGACTTACCTTGGACACCAGGTGGGTCAAGGAACTATCAGCCCCTACAGGCCAAAGTGGATGCTATCCAAAAGTGGCCTGTCCCAAAGTCAAAGAAACAGGTTCAATCCTTCTTAGGCTTGGCCGGTTATTACAGACGATTTGTACCGCACTACAGCCAAATCGCTGCCCCACTGACAGACCTAACCAAAAAGAAACAGCCAAATGCTGTTCAGTGGACCGGAAAGTGTCAGAAGGCCTTTAACAAGCTTAAAGCGACACTCATGTCTGACCCTGTACTAAGGGCCCCAGACTTTGACAAACCGTTCCTAGTAACCACAGATGCATCCGAGCGTGGTGTGGGAGCAGTTTTAATGCAGAAAGGACCTGATCAAGAATTCCACCCTGTAGTGTTTCTCAGCAAAAAACTGTCTGAGAGGGAAAGCAACTGGTCAGTCACTGAAAAAGAATGTTATGCCATTGTCTACGCTCTGGAAAAGCTACGCCCATATGTTTGGGGACAGCATTTCCACCTGCAAACCGACCATGCTGCACTAAAGTGGCTTCACACCGTCAAAGAAACTAACAAAAAACTTCTTCGGTGGAGTTTAGCTCTCCAAGATTTTGATTTCGACATCCAACACATCTCAGGAGCTTCTAACAAAGTGGCTGATGCACTCTCCCGTGAAAGTTTCCCAGAATCAACTGGTTAAAATCGTCCTTGAGATGTGGAAAATATTGTTAGTCTTTATGTACTTGGTAGTATATTTAGAGATGCATGTGTCTTATTAACTCTGTTTTCCTAGAGCTCCAGGAAGAAATCCCAGCCAGTGTTTCACCCTAGCTGAGATTTGGGGGGCGTGTCATAAATATAAAGGGAAGGGTAAACCCCTTTGAAATCCCTCCTGGCCAGGGGAAAGCTCCTCTCACCTGTAAAGGGTTAAGAAGCTAAAGGTAACCTCGCTGGCACCTGACCAAAATGACCAATGAGGAGACAAGATACTTTCAAAAGCTGGGAGGAGGGAGAGAAACAAAGGGTCTGTGTCTGTCTGTAGTCGTCTTGGCCGGGGACAGAACAGGAATGGAGTCTTAGAACTTTTAGTAAGTAATCTAGCTAGGTATGTGTTAGATTATGATTTCTTTAAATGGCTGAGAAAAGAATTGTGCTGAATAGAATAACTATTTCTGTCTGTGTATCTTTTTTGTAACTTAAGGTTTTGCCTAGAGGGGTTCTCTATGTTTTTGAATCTAATTACCCTGTAAGATATCTACCATCCTGATTTTACAGGGGGGATTTCTTTATTTCTATTTACTTCTATTTTTTATTAAAAGTCTTCTTGTAAAACACTGAATGCTTTTTCATTGTTTTCAGATCCAAGGGTTTGGGTCTGTGGTCACCTATGCAAATTGGTGAGGCTTTTTACCAAACCTTGTCCAGGAAGTGGGGTGCAAGGTTTTGGGAAGTATTTTGGGGTGAAGGACGCGTCCAAACAGCTCTTCCCCAGTAACCAGTATTAGTTTGGTGGTGGTAGCGGCCAGTCCAAGGATAACGGGGGTAATATTTTGTACCTTGGGGAAGTTTTGACCTAAGCTGGTAAAGATAAGCTTAGGAGGTTTTTCATGCAGGTCCCCACATCTGTACCCTAGAGTTCAGAGTGGGGGAGGAACCGTGACAGCATCCGATGAAGTGAGCTGTAGCTCACGAAAGCTCATGCTCAAATAAATTGGTTAGTCTCTAAGGTGCCACAAGTCCTCCTTTTCTTTTTGCGAATACAGACTAACACGGCTGTTACTCTGAAACCTGTCATAGTGCAGATTGCTCTCCCCTCGACTCCTGTACTCCACCGGAACAAGAAGAATAAGGGGAGTTGATGGGAGAACATCTTCCATCGACATAGCGTAGTGTGGTAAATAGATCTAAGCTGCATCGACTTGAGTTACGCTACTAATGTAACTCAAATTATGTAGCTTAGATTGACTTTCCCCCATAGTGTAGACCTGCTCATAGACTTGAAAAGCTGTTAACAGTGGAAAAAATTGTTCAGTTGTAAATAAATTACTTTTACCTAAATTGGCATTGTTTGATACACTTGCATGCTGGATGTTGCTAATTTCTATGCATATACCTATCTCTGCTAGCATGTGGTACATCACTTAATGTTTTATAAACATTTTGACTTTTATGATAGTGGATGGACAAATTCTACTGGAGGCCAAAATTATCAAATATGGGTGCCTGAAGCTAGGCCTCTAAATCTGTATTTAGATACTACCTAAATGGCCAAATTTTCAAACCTGCCAGGCTAAGAGGTTCCAGTTACTTCACAGGGATTGTGCATACTCAAGCCATCTGGAAATCAAGTTGACTTTATTTAGGTGTCTTAAATGTGGAGCATAATTTGGCTTTACAATTGTAAGGTACAATTACAATTTATTGACAAAACATATGTGTAGTCCTGCCACAGGTTTATAGGGGAAGAAGGCTGATCATAGTTAAGATGTAGGGCTGGAAATCAGGAAACCAGTATTCTATTTCAGCCTATGTCCAAGGCTACTTCTGGGCAAAATCCTGACCTTGTTGAAGACAACTATACTTTTGTTGTTAGTTTGAACCAGGATTTCACCCTCTGGGCCTTAGTTTCCTCATCTTCTATTAAGGAAAAATAATAAAGCCATGGCCAATGGGGTGATATTAATTATTTATTCAGTACTCTAGGTGTGCATGGCAATTCACAGACCACTAAAATACATGGCTCAGGAGTCTGCCCACACAGAAGCAGGATCTTGGCGTGCTAGGACGTTGTGTTTAAATTTTTTTTAAAACATGGGAATTTCAAATAGGCAATGGTCTATAAACGCTGTTTATTATTTACTGTACATCGTAAGGCCAGAAAGACTAGTTGGATCTGATTTACAGTTTTACAAAGATTTGTACAGATTTACAAAGATTTACAGTTTCATTAGCCACCCACATACCCTATTATTTCTTGTAGATTCACTGAAAAAATGCAAGACATCTGTGTAAATCTTGTTTTAATATGTAGTTTCATTAGTGGTAATAGCCCATCAAGATGATTTTTCCTGTATAGTGAGGTGTCACACTAAATTCACAAGCTGTCATCCTGATCCTGTCTTCCTAGAAGTGGAAGTTTACAGTTGGCTGAATATCATCGCTTTTAAATGAAGGAGATTTTTCAGGATAATGTCTCAGAAGATTGGCCTTCCTTTTGTGGGTGCAATTTACACCCTGGGGTTTTGTTGCTGCAAATCAGTTGCAGAAAGGAATCTGAATGTTCATACCAGATTGCAGGCACTAGTCAGGTGGTTACATTTTTTATTTTTTGGGGTTTTGTTGTTGAATACTTAAGGGCTTTATTTGTCAACATTTATGTAAGTGAATATTCCCATTGCAACTTGCGGCTGAGAATGTTGCTGGACCTTACGTATGTGACACCCACTCCCTTGAATTCCTTGCAAAAGAGCAATTCATAGTCACAATCCATCAACTCAGAAACCCAGAGACTGCTCTCTCCTTGTATAGTGCCCCATAGGGGGTAGGAAAGAGAGAAGACCATCAGCTGACTTCCTGCTCCTCTGCCTTGACCTCGAAGTTAGCTGGGTGCACTGGGAGGGAGTAGGCACTTTTCTGAAGAGCAATCTAGGTTTCTTTGGATCAGTACAGCCTGCTCAGGGCTATGCTTAAAGGGGCAATCTAGCTATCCATATGCTGTATATATAACATATAGTAATACTTTCAACAGTGTTTTCATTTATGTATGATTTATAGCTATTGATTAAATTACTAGTAAATGAAAATGCTTTCTTTAATACCTTGCTGTAATGCATGTTACAGAATGCATTAGTATCACATGAGTAACAGATAATTCTATAACAAATGGTTGATAAGCCTGTTATGTGTAGATATTGTTGAAACAACATCTACAAGCAAACAGATTTTAGGGTTACATAAATTTTCAGTGCCATATAATTTCTGAACAATAGTATACTTTTTCATACAGTACATTAAATTAAACTTTCACACAGTAGGAAATGTTACCAAAATCCATCCAATGAAACAATCAAAAAAGGCTCAGACTCATTTTATGGAAAACTTTCTTCGTGTCTAATGATTCATTAGATATTACTAATGAGTTAGCAATAAATGTAGAGCCCAATAATGCAGACTTTCCCCCGGTTTCCCTGCCAGTTGCAGTTCTGCCTGAATAAGGGCTGCTGGACTGGGGCTCCTAACAAGAGTCAGTAATAAGTTAATATACGAGTGAATATCAAGGTGACAAATCAAACACACAAAAGTAAAGCCTCGGTGTCCACTGTCTTCGTATAACTGATTATCTCTGTGTTCTCACTATGTCTAAAGCCATGCCAGGCAAATTTATGATACCTCAAATGGCTCTTTTTTTATTAATCTCTATGGAGTAAGTCACACTGCAAGGAATCAGACTACAAGAATGTCTTTTTCCAAAAACTTACAGCAAAGCAAGTGGGCCAGCATTTTGAAGTCTCAAGCTAAGGGAGGATACAGGAACAACAGTGGGGGGAGTTCCTTTTGTTACTCTGAAGGAAGTCTTTAGACAGAGCCTCTGGTTGTCTCCTACATTGCCTTGAATGCTTCTAAATGTGTTTGGATACTAAACTCTAATTTTGGTGTACAAAAGAAAAGGTAATTTTTACAAACATTTCATATTACAGTGTAGTAAATGGGTATGTTCTGACTAAAAGGAAAAAAAATGTTTAACTGCTTTTGGTTCAGGAAAGCATAATGTTACTGAAAAATACTAGATTTCCCATTTACATAATGTATATTGGAGACACATATTATGGCTTTAAAAACCAGAAATGTTACTATCAAACTGTTTTATGGCTGATGTTAAAGTAATACTAAAGTACTGATAGTTTAAGAAACTACAAACATTTGCCAGCAGAGATGTGATCAATACTGGAGTTTTCCCTTTTCCAAATAATGATTATGCAGCTATCACATTTACTCATTCATAAATGTCTGTTAAAAAAAATTAATATATAGTGGGCATAATATGGGAAGTCATAGGGTTACCTTTACAAGGACCACTCTTAACTTGCTAATTGCCGTAGATGGCTAAATAATGTTACCTGAGTATTTGTTGTATTTCCTACATGGAATAGAAGGAAGTATAGAGAATACTGCACATAGAGAGGTAGTGTTACTTAATTCCATATGCTCTGATACCATAAGGAAAACTGACAACCTTTTTTAAGAGCAATCACACTTTTCCTCCCAGAAACTCACAATTTTAAATATATTTTTTGCAACTTTCTTTTTACAAAATGTTTTCCATTTTTCTTAAAATAACAAGTGTTTGTTAAAATTAAAGAGACATTTGCATAATGAAGCTTAAGTTAACCATATATACAATGATTCTACTGGAAATAATTTAAGATAACCTGAATCACAGCACACAGAGAAATGGAATTCTATAAAATACAGTAATCGAGTAAAAACAGACTCTGGGAGTTTAGATTTATCATTACTTTAGTCACTGAGAATCTTTTATAATGATATGAGTGAAGTCCTCTGTCTTTCAGCACATTTAATGCTTACAGTATATGGAACAAGCTTATAAGTAAATGTTGACAATGGGACAATGGGAATTTAACTGCTGATTTCAGTAGTAGTAGGATTTGACCCATTGTCTCACAGTGTAAAGTGCGGGGTATTATGTGTGTACACAGCATATATATACATATATGTATACTGACAACATTTCTATGACTTTGACTATATATGTATCAATATTTTAAACAACAAATTCTGACTTTAGATATGAGAGTAACATCTAAGTATCAGAGAGCAATGTAACGTATAAAGCCCAGATCCCGCAAACACTTACACATATGCTTAACTTTAAGCATCTGAATAATTCTAATTGGCTTCAGTAGGAACATTTGCATGCTCAAAGTTAAGCATCTTTGCAGGCTCATGGCCTAATTCTCTGTAGGGAAGACTAACTGCTTAACGTTCTGTTTCTCTCAGAGTTCATAGAGTCTGTCCATATAAAATATAATGTTTTACAGTGCAGTTTCCTTTCAAAACTTCTGAGTGAAGTTAAACTCTTTCTTAGTGGTTCTACCATGTGAAATGTACTGTCGTTATTAACACATTATACAGTCCTAGTATTGCTCTAGCTATCTTCAGTTACTCATTAGAGGACCAATATCACTTAAAGGAGCCTATAATATTTTAAAATACACACACATACAAGTCCACAGAACGGGGAGTAATCTCCTGGATCTTGATCAAGGTTATTAAATACCTCAAAAGTAGAGGTGCTCAGGTCCAAGTTATGTGTTGAACCTATCTCTAATAAAGATGTTCAGATAGTAAAGGCAGATAGTAGTAGAGAAAAATCTACTATAGTGATTGCTCCTTTAAAACTTGACAGATTTCCCTTATATGTATACAGAACTTCAGTTTTTGTAGAATTCCTTATACATACTACTGGAAATATCATGGGGTAGTGTGACCAACTCTCTCAATTTTATCTTGAGTCCTGTAATATTTGGCATTTTTCTTAGATTCCCCAGCCTCTACAATCATGTTCTTGCCTGAGAATGTGGGGGGGTGGGGAGTTTATTAGTAAATTTCAAGCCCTTATGACTGCAGAGAAGAGCTCGAAAGTATGACTCCTTAAGCATTCCAACACCAGAAGTCCAAATAAAAAGAATCCCATGCTTATTTTTTAAAATTCCATAATTGATAAACCAATCTCATAAGTTTAGGGAACTTACCCATGATTTTTGAATGCTTGGAATTGGCGATACTGCATTGAAAATACTCAGGAAATATTATTGGCAAGCTTTAACTGTGACTAGCGTAGGTAATTTTGCCAATCCCCCTGCCAATGCAAAGTTGTTGCCTACAATATATTTTCTAGTGCTTTGTGCAGCTTAGTTAAACATATCCAGGGATGGGGTTTCCAGCATATACTTAAGCATTATGTAACTGCAAGAGAAAGACTGAATGGCAAAGTCCCCACTAGACAATCCCCTGTTCTAAATGGTCTATGGATTGTTAAGAAGGAAATGAGGTAAATAATTCAATACACTTATAATACTACATGTTGTGTTTTGGGGCCTGAGTGCACTGAGGGTATGTCTACACAGCAATTAACCACCTGTGGCTGGCCCATGGGAGCTGACTTGGGCTCAGGCTGTGGGGCTGTAAAATTGCAGTGTAAATATTCAGGCTTGGGCTGGAGCCCAAGCTCTGGGACCCTGTGAGGGGAAGGGTACCAGAACCTGGGCTCGGGATGTGGGTGTTTCATTACTGTGTAGACATACTCTTAGGCACTTGGAAGCCTAGCCCCTAGTCAATAAGCATAATTATTCAGTCATGACTATTGAAAGTCAGTGTTCAAATTTTGAAAAATTAATTGCATGTAGGCAGTGAGGCTGCATGACTTAATACATTATTCTTAGCTCTTATACAGCATCTTTCAAGAATAGATTTCAAAGCACTTCACAAAGAAGGGCAGAGTCTTAACTCTAAAATCAGAGGGATAATAAAAATGGTCTGGATTAAAAAAAAATTAAAATTCCAAAATACTCTTTTCATGGGCAACACAGCAGGTGGCATATAAAGAAAATGTGTGTGAAGCATAGTATAAAGGTTATATCTGCATTCCTTTGCGATCACCTGCATAATTACTCATGGTTTTGCCATCAATGAGTGATGCAATCATCCAAAACTGGTGCCTGTAGAATATCTATACCTCACGAGTCATTGTGTATTCGCTTTACCCTTCTGAAATGTATTTGTTTATTTTGATCTTTTAAAAGATCGCAGCTCAGCTAAATGGTGAGGCTGTTTACATGGTGGAAAATTAGCAGCTGTTTAACACTATGTAGTAACACCACAGAACAGGAGGAGCAAATATCCTGGTTAGGGTCTGATTCTAAGATCGCTGAAGTCAGTGTCCAAGGAGCCCAAGTGACTTTATAGGTTTGAATTAAAACCCATTTATCTAGTTTTAGGAATTTGGAAATGGAACTTAATATATTGTCATATTCATTGATTTTCATTTCATTTTTAAATGTATTCCTTGGCCATGATGCATAAAAAATGGAAATATATTAAGACAGTATAACTGTCAACAAACTAAAAATCCAAAAAGTTTGCATCATAATCCCACTTCTTACCTCACAGGGCTGCTGTGAGAATAAGTACATTAAAGATTGGAAGTGGTTTGAGATCTACTGATAAAAATCACTATATAAGAGTGAGATGGTATTATATAATGGTACATACTTCAGTTGCAACTAATCCCCCCTGGTATTACGATATAACATTGTTTTGAGTTAACACCATCTGGTATGGTGTTATGCATCCAAGATTCTGCGGTGTATGTTAAATGTGTTGCACCATATCAACTGTTGAACTGTGCTTTATTTGAGATGTGAAAGCAATAGTTCCTTTGCAAAAGATGAGGCAAAGCTGCTGACTGAAAGATGCAGGATTAATACAGCATGTATATATGTTTTTGTGTATGTACCTGTGTGCATCTACACAACACATACTGTATGCAGTGGTGAGATCCATCTGATACTTACATTTGATGTGGACACAGCAGCAAAATGAGGACAGACACATGCATCGAATTAAGTGGCAGGTGGCAACTTTTAATAAACTTTAAAACAGGGGCAGGGAGCTATTCACCCATCACCCATACCATCCTTTAGCAGGAAATTAATTGTTTCCAGTGTGGGAGTTACAGGGCTCCTATCTTATAACCCATAATGTGGGGTAGGCTGCCTTCACACTATGTCCCCAGGTCTCTGAGCTCTAGCAATCTCCCCCTCCCCCATCAGGGGAAAAGAGATTGCAGCGGGGTGGGGAACGTGGCCACAAGGACCCCAAGTTCTCACTCTATCGCATGAGCCCAATACCCATCACCAAAACCCCAGGTCTTTTTCCTCTGGGAACTGTTCATTTTGTTCTCTTAACTGAACTGCAAACCAGGCATGAGTTTATATATAACATATATACATATAACATATAAACCACACCAACCTAGTACCTCAGTTAGATATTAGGCGCATTCAGATTGTAGTTTGAAGATGCTGTGAGGAAGGCAAAAAAAATTCCCTGGTCTTCTGTCATTTGGCCCATGGGAGGAAAAAAAATCCTTCCTGACCCCCTAAACAGGCAATAGGATAGACCCAAACCATTTCTCTGGCTTGGTTCCTGTTCCTAGTTCTGGGGGGTAGGATGGGCTCCTGGAATGGAACCGAAAGAGGCTCAACATGGCCCCTTCACCTTGTTAAATCCTGGGAGCTGGGGAATGCTGGCCAATCAGCACCCCTCTCTCTCAGCTGACCAATCAGTGCCAGAGACTTCCAGTGAGAGGAGCTACCTATTGTCCTTTGGCAAGTGGCTCCCTTCCTTGCTGCTGGGGCTGTCCCCCTTTCACTGCGAGCCCCATCAAGTTCCTTCATGCATTGATGCAGGTGGATGGCATTTATCCTTCACCTGAATCACCTTCACTCTTCCCAGTAATCACACCTATCTGCCAGGGCTATTTATAACATTCCAAAACTCTGAACAGCTTTGAAACCAATTAAATTGCACCAAGGACCGGGATTAGTCCATAGTTTAACTGTACCTGGGTGTGTCACTTATTCCAGCTCCTGGGCAGGAGGGATGATTGAGTGGTTAGGGCACAGTCTTATGAAATGGGAGATCCAGGTTCAGTTCCCTACTCTGCCATGGACTTCCTGTGTGACCTTGGGCAAATCATTTAGTTTCTCTGTGCCTCCATTCCTTGGCTGTAGAATGGATCTAATAGCAATTTTCTACCTCATGGGGGTGCTGTGAGGATAAATATATTAAAAGATTTGAAGTACTTTGAGATCTACTGATGAAAAGTCCTATTTAATAAATAGGCATTATTATTTATCATCATCTTGGGTTGGGGCGGGGTAGATCTTATTTTAATGGTATGTATATTATATATGACTCATTGTATATGAGCAAGAATATACTTTCTTCTTTAGGTGTGCCTTGTCCACTTTTGTGCAAACCACACTCCATTTTGCAGCTCAACAATATCATTTATAATTAAGGCTAAGATTTTGTCGCAGATATTTTTAGTAAAAGTCAGGGACAGGTCACAAGCAATAAAGAAAAATTCATGGAAGCTTGTGACCTGTCCCTGACTTTTACTAAAAATGTCTGTGACAAAATGCGGAGCTCAGCTGTGGGGTCCCCACACCACCCCCGTTTTGTTTTTAAAAACAAAAAATAATGAGTTTGGGATTCTTTTTATTAGCCTTCCAGTTTTTGAGTCTGTAAGGTTCATGCTTTCAAACTTTTCTTTGCAACCGTGAAGGCCAGAAACTTACTTTAAAACAGGGCTCCACTGAGTTTTAAGTGATGATTAAATCTGAAATGGTCCCTCTCTGATAGGATGTTTACCCACACATGCCATGAAAGGATTAATATGGATTTGAGAAGCCTGTTTGCACGTGGAGGATGGGCCAGAGATAAAACCTAGCTTGAGGGATAGAGCTTTTTCCATAAAGAACTGGGTGAGCCCAGCTGGAGAATGGAGACCCAGGGGAGAGGTGGGAAAGAGGCCCCTCTCTCTGGGAAGCAGCATAAAAGACAGCTGAGAATTAGAGAAAAGCAGACAGTCTTCTCCAGGGATAAGGTGGAAGCCTGACTTGAGACAGGGACCTGAGGAGTTGTATGTAGCTTGCTTGAACCCTTTGCTTGAACCACTGAGCTGTGGGGTTGATTGAGGCACAGAAGCCTGTAGCTAGACAGAAGGACAGTCTAGCGCAGCAGAGGTATGCCTGTTACAAAGTGGCGGCAAGCTGGGCGGAATGTTTGGTTTTGCATATATTTTTGTTGGACTTTGGTAAAGGACTCTCTGTCCCCAGAAGGGACAGAACTCTGTAAAGTAGTCTGGCTGAAGAGCCATATGGTGTAGGCCAAAGGACTGTGGGGGAGAACTGAGGCAAGGGGGCTGTGATGCCATATCCGGCCAGGAGAGGGTGTGTTGGGGGAGCAACTTTGCTACACCTTGTTATACAGGAGTTAATCTTGCAGTATGTATATGTTGAGAAAGATAATGATGTTTTTACTGTGACTTTTTCTGATCACAACTACACTTCAAATGTCCATATGGTCCAAGGATCTTAATATATTGAACATCTCCCAGAGCCTGTTTCTGTATGATTTTGAAAAATTTGAACCATGAAAGGAAAACATGACACCATCACCAGCTGTGCAGGGCAAGGGATGACTCCCAGCATGAAATCTGGATTTGAAGAGCAATGCCTAATTTAAATAACATTGCTAAATGAGAGGATGCTCTCAGGTTGCTTCACATGGACTAAGACAGACTGTTTTGATTTTTGGTTTGCAAAAACATCTCATTTGCTAGCTTTAGTTTTTGAAAACCCAGACATATTTAGGATCAAGATTCTATTTTATCTGAACCAGGAATGTTTGGGGGTTTTCAGTTCTGGTTCATCTCTAAATCGAATGGTTGGATCGGACATATAACTTACCCTCTCTATGGTGTCCTTTTATAGACCATCAGTTCTGCAGTTGCATAAACCTTTGCGCTTAACAGCTATCCATGAGTTCAGAAAAGCATTCAGCGTTTGAAGTTACATCAGTACTGATAAAGATCAGTAGTTAATAATGGATGATGTGTTCAGTAGTAGCACAGTGGAGAGTTTTTTATGAAAGCAGCTGTTTTATTGTATGTGAAATAAGGAAGTTTAAAACAGAACCCACAGTAGTGAACATCCAGCAGAGTGAGATGTGGTTCATTTCAGGTCTCCTAGCACTCTTTTTACTATATTAGACAATAAGTCCACCGTAGGATTTAGAGCCATGTATGGAAAATATTATAACAAACAAAATAAATGTAGTAGCAAGATTCAAAATTTTACCTGACCTCTTGTAATTCTCTAAAACCTTCACTCTCTGTGTGTCTGCTACTTTTGAGCTTTTGGGAGATGGTTGTTGATATTTTGTAACCTACTGGATTCTGTAAATGGCTTTTCAGGGATCCAGAACTACTTAAGTTAGTGGTATATGGCATAAGAAGATTTTACCAGGTATTTTGAAAGGATACTTGTAGTGCTGCAGAGCCTAATGAAACTAGTATTTCCATTTATCATAAGAGAAAGTTGACAGAAATACACACACAACTCTAAGTACTGTAATTCCCACAATGAATAACCTAAATTACTTAAATCCTGTGAATTTATCAAGAAAATCTCCTGTATGCCAAATGCACATTAAAACGGGAGTGGGGTTTTGGCCACATGTGTTGCTGGTACAGCATATCTTACTTTTGCAGTAGAGCGGCAGAGCTGAAACTCTTGTTTGAGGGGTGGTGAACTCCATGTGTGTATTCAAATCCACGCTTCTTTTTTCCAGAGGGTTTTGTGGGTGGCTTCGCTGTTAGATTTCCAGGTTTTGGAGCATCCGGTGTGACACCCGAAAAGGCTATCCTTCCTGAGGGAAATAGAATATATATTAAAAAAAAATGACTTCCAGTGGTAGCCTGGAAAGCCAAGTTCCTTATAGTGGGATCAGGGTATAATCATAAGAGGAGGAAGTTATGAAAGACTTAAAAATTACAAATAAAAACACTTAATTGAACCAAACCCTCACATGGAGACTAGTACAGCAATGGTGGCTCTTTACAGCAGTTGTTTTTTATCCTTTTTGAGGAAGATAAAATATGATTATCCACTGCTGTAATTGTTCCCCAAATACAACTTTACTCACCATCTTCTGTTCCAAAATTCTATGGAGACTACAGCCCTCGTTCTGCTTTTGTTAGAGTGTTACTCCAGACTTCTGTCAGTGTAACTAAGATCAGATTCTAGTTCTACTTTCCAGAGGCATACCATCATAATGATCCCCAGAAGAAAGGGAAAATAACCCTGTAATTTTCCACAAATTTGGACTCATTCTTGCAAACACTTAGCATAATTTTCCCCATGTTCCTACTCTTATGCATATGGTTATTCACATCTCTAAGTGTTTGCATGGGTCCTAAAATGACATTTTTTTTTTTGCAATTGTTACCATACTTTGTCATTTTCCCCTTGGTCTTTGAAAGAAGAAAGTATATTTATTGTTGGAAAAAGAGTGAATAAGATTCAGTCACTGGGTTTGAGTCTTAGACAAAAGTGAGTTTTCTGCCATGTCTTTGATATTATGTGTTTGCCAATCAGTCTTTATTGCACAATGTCAGTGTTTCCCAAACATTTGAAAATTGAGTCCTTATTCTGAAGAATGAAACCCATCTTTTCTTCCACCTGCTATGTGGTGTTATATCTTGATTTATGCATGTTTCTATCCCATTTGCTTCCCACACTTTGGGGAATGCTTGCGAAGAACTTCATAGTTGGCACATCCTCTCCTTTCTTAAATGATGAGATAAGCAGTGAAATAGTTGTGTTGATATTTAAAGTAGCATCTGAAGTAGTATCTGTTGAAATGAATGGGGGGGGGGGAGACTTCATAATTCAAAGCTGCTATTTCAGGTTTTCTGAAAACTCAGGTAGATGTAGGCATCTGTTACTCATTGCATGCTTGAAGGTTTTCTTTGCAAATTTAATAGCTAAAATGTGTGTTTTAATTAAACCTGAGATTCTGGAGAACAATTGTCAGGTTTGTCCATGCCTGCAATTACCCCTTCACATGCATTTCTATGAGCACATGCCTTGCCCTGTGCAGTGTTAGTTTAAGTTTTACATTTTTGCTAACATATAATCCTGTTTGTAACCAATTTCATTTGTTTTTCAGAATGAGATGAATGCCATAGCATCATCAGGCCTCTTCTTCAAAGACGGTAAAAAGCGCATTGATTACATCTTGGTCTATAAAAAGTCAAGTCTACAAATAGAAAAAAGAAACACTTTTGAAAAGAACCTGAGGGCAGAGGGCTTAATGTTAGAAAGAGAGGTATGTCTTCTAGTATATATTTATTCTGAGATTACCTATACATTACTGTGATAAACTATTAAATATTAAGAATATTCCTAATTTATTACAAACAGACTTTCAAAATTATAAGTGCTGACCAGGATTTTAGTGCTCTATGTTACCATCTAAATCAGAAAACGTCTGATTCACCACTATGTTGATCTTATTTATGTTGGCATTATTCCATTTAAATCAGTGGAGTTGAACTGATGTATGGAGTAGTACAGTGGTCAGTTGGGACCTATCTACTTAGAGTTTTCTTTCTCGCTCTCCCAGTTGGCACAGATGGGAGCACTGTGAAATAAAAACTGAAGTCCACCCACTAGTCAATACAAAACAGCATTGATAGGCTTGAAAAAGAGTCCATTCCCAGTCTTCTTTTACTGATTCAGACCAGGGACTTGAACGTGGATCTCAACATCCAGCTAAGTGCCTTCACCACCAGGTATTGGCTCTTCTAGGGTGATGGAGTGTCTATCTTTGGTTTTTCATGAGAAACTTTGAAAGGGTAAATGTTTGAAATTTTTTACGGGAGGAGGAAAACCATTTCCCATACACTACTCTACGAGATCTCCTCTACTCTATGAGATCTTCCCAAAATGATGAGGTTGATAAGTCCCATCTGATTCCCCCAGAACCATTTTAACAGTATGCTGAATTGGTGATGGTGTTGGGTCAAGGATAGCAGTAAGATAAAATAGGATGTATACCCACTGCTATAATGTTTCCCCAAATACAACCCCCAGTACAACTACTTTGATAGCAGTAATAGCTCAAAATATCTAAGATAAGGGATTTAAAGTCAGAAATCCTTCAAGGAAAATGTGCTCTGCCTGTTTTTTGAATTACAGATTATAGAGCAGGAATATTTATGTACAGACTCAATTCTGAAGCAGGCTCTGCACTTTATTCTCCTCTCACTTGTGAACTTCCATTATATTCATTGGAATTACCACTGATTTACACCAGTTAAATGGAGACCAGAACAGGGTCTTGTTTAAACAAAGTTGTTAGACTCTTTCAAGTCATTCTTGCACATACCTGCACACCATCACAGCTAATTTGACAATTAAATTAGCTAATTTTGAAATTATTGCATTTAATATTGTTGTTACTATTTTGATCCAATCTAGCAAAACAGAAAAAAAAATCTGATATTTTGAAAACAGTTTGAGAACCATTATCCCCAAAAGCCTATTCACAAGCAATAAACCAAAAAATCAAAACTTTCTAAATTAGAACTTAAGAGAATTATCTGATATTCAAATTAATAAAACGTGTTTAAATTTCACAAGTTCAGATGCAAAACTGTCATTTTGAAAGAAAAAATTCAAGCAAAGCAACATTATAAGTCTGAAAAAGGACTTAAAACAAAACTGTAAATCTTTTTAATTGTAATGTATTTCTTCTTAAATTCACTTTATTTTTTCAGTCCCCTTCATATGACACCTTGCAAGCTGCCACACAAAGACAGTATAGTTAAAAGCATACATTATTGTGCCCTTCCAGTGTTATGTAGATAACATTTCCTCCCTATTATCTGTGTTTTACAGGTTGTTTGCAGTGGTGTTGTAGCCACATGAGTTGGTCCCAGGGTATTAGAGGGATGAGGTGGGTAAGGTAATATCTTTTATTGTTTGATGAAAAAAGCAAGCTTTCAAGCTTAACTAGACCTGAAGAAGAGCTCTATATAAGCTTAAAAACTTGTCTCCTCCAACCACGGAAGCTGGTCCAATAAAAGATATTACCTCACCTACCTTGACTGTCTTGAAGGTTAAGGATTGAAATGATTAATATTCCTTCAAGAATTACAGAATAAAAGTAGCATTTCCTTTTAGATATGTGTAAGAAATATAGTCATGGACCCAACTGTCTATCCTCAGGCAAAATGCTCTTTGGCTTCAGCCTGGTAGTTTTCAGTGAGTAAGAACTGCAGGATCATGTCCACTGATAAGTGACTTCTACCAATATTTATAAATTGGAAGCAGTCGATCAGCATAGTGCATGAAAGTCAATCCTTTCCACAACACGCTAAGACAGGATAGGAATTCATCACCAAGTAACAGCCAAAGAGTGGGGCATCTTTGTAACTAATCCCTTTATATCAACTGTTCCGGCTCCCTGCAGTGATCTCTTTTTGTCAGATTCACTGGGCTCCGTGGGCTCTCCAGATCCCCTGTTTGTGCTGAGTGTTGTAGAGCTGGCACTGGAGGGGTGAGAGTCCCCTATATGCCAACTTCACAGCCATCTTCCTCCCAAACAGAGGATGTTCTATTTTTCCATTGTGTTAGGAGCCTTCTGCAACCTGATTGTCTTGGGATGAATTTTACTTGGAGTACTAGTACTGAGAAGCCTGTTTAAAACAAGGGGAAAGAAGTGAGGAGGGATAAAGACAGAAAGCATGTTAACTATGAAGGAGGTTTGATGGAATTACTTTCTAATGTCCTTCTTGCTGCTTGCATGATATACACAGACATGAGATATTCTCAGGTCTTCCTCTCACTCCCATTGTCTCCAGTGGTGCAAGATCAGGGCTTAAATGTATAGTTAAAAAAATTAAAATCAGCATAAGATTTTATAATCCTTTCACTTGAAAACAAAATGAAATAGGTAGTAGTAAAAATGATCCCCCATCCATCCATACACCATAACAAATCATTGTCATGTCCTGATTGACAGACCCCCACCCCCGATGCCCATTCATGACCAGTACTCTGAAATAACCAAGGCAGAAACCACTACCAAAAATCTACAGTAGGTTTTACACCAGATTTAATGCATAATGAGATGGTGACTTCAGTGGATTTATGCAGATTAACACAAAATGATCATCTTTCCCTTACTGTTTTAATTAGTTCTGAGGAAATGTCCAGCAGAGTGAATGTGGTGAATTAGTTTATTTACATACATTTACATTCCTTATGTAAAGTCTCATTGTTAAATTAATCACCGGCATAAATGGGTACAACTCCTGTTAATTTCATAAAGAGTTGTACCTGCTTTCACAGGGGCTTAATTTTGTCCTTTGAGTGTATTAACAACAGGCTTTCAAAATCCAATCATCAGCATATTGTTTCTGAGTACTTCTGCAGTGATAGACCATTTTCAGTTCCTGCTCTCACAGTTAAAACTTTGTAAAGAGGTCTGAGAGGAGAAGGAAGATGAAAGACAGGTATTAAAACAAAGGAGATTGCTAACAGAAAAAACAATAATAAAAATGTATACTGTAAATGATTTCCCACCTGCTACGTTGCCAATTACTTTAATATTAGTAAAAAGAAAAGGAGGACTTGTGGCACCTTAGGGACTAACAAATTTATTTGAGCATAAGCTTTCGTGAGCTACAGCTCACTTCATCGGATGCAAGTGAGCTGTAGCTCACGAAAGCTTATGCTCAAATAAATTTGTTAGTCTCTAAGGTGCCACAAGTCCTCCTTTTCTTTTTGCAAAAACAGACTAACACGGCTGCTACTCTGAAACCTTCAATATTAGTTTCTCTCCAGAATTATTGCATTGATTTAAAAAGTAATCAGCAACCAGCTGGAAAGTTTTCTGGAGTTAAACAGTAGGTGGGGGCTAAAATAGAAAAATTAAACATCACGTATGAATCCAAACTTATTGTTACATTTATAAAAAAACATTTTTGTTTATAAAATATTAATTTTAAAATAAAATAAAAATTCAAAGACTGTGGAATGAGGTGCCCATCTGCTATTGACTTTTAAGGAGAGTTAGGCATCTAAATGCCTGTTGGACCTTTGAAAATCTCCCCCAAAATGTTTTAAAATGGACCTTGGAAGGTACATTTCTTGGTAGAAAAGACTCAACTCCGCCAAAATGCTTGACCTATAAAATTGCAAGTGAATACATCTGGAGAAAAACAATCTGAAATTGAAAAATTGACCAGTTAGGAGCAATGTAGAAAGCAGTAATAATAAGATAATAGAAATGTAGTGATAGAAAAGACCTCAAAGTCATAGAGTCCAGGCTTCTGAGCCAAAGCAGGACCAAGTAAACTTAGGCCATCTTTGACAGGTGTTTGTCCAACCTGTTCTTAAAAACTTCCAATGACCAGGATTTCCAACCTCCCTTGGAAGACTACTCCAGGGCTTAACAACCATTATAATTAGAAAGCTCTTCCTAATATCTACTCTAAGTCTCCCTTGCTGCAGATTAAGCCCATTATTTCCTGTCCTACCATCAATGGACACGGAGAACAACCGATCCCCATCCTCTTTATAACAACCCGTAACATATTTGAACACTATCATCATGCCCCCACTTCTGTCTGCTTTTCTCCAAACCAAATATGCCCAGTTTTGTAACCTTTCCTCAAAGGTCAGGTTTTCTAAACCTTTCATCATTTTTGTTGTTCTCTTCTGGACTCTAGCAAGGATGTAGACAATTGGAGAAAGGGTGGTACCCAGAATTGGTCACAGTGCTCCAGCTGAGGCCTCATCAGTGCCCTCTAGAGTGGGACAGTTAGCTCCCATGTACTATGTACAGCACGCACATTAATGCACTCCAGGAGTTAATGAGCCTTTTTCACAACCACATCACATTGTTGACTCTCATTCAATTTGTGATCCACTATAATGCCCAGATCATTTTCAGCAGTACCACCACCTGGCCAGTTATTCTCCATTTTCTAGTTGTACATTTGATTTTTTTTCCTTTCCTAAAGTGAAGTACTTTGTACTTTATTGAATTTCATCTTGTTGATTTCAAACCAACTCTCCAATTTGTGAGTCATTTCTAATCTTCTCCTCCAAAGTGCTTGCAACCCCTCCCATCTTGCAGATTTTATAAATCAAGCTCTCCACTCCATTATCCAAGTCATTAATGAAAATATTTAATAGCACCACACCCAGGACTGACCCTTGTGGGACCACACTAGATAAGACCTCCCAGTTTGACAGTGAACCACTGATTGTGTGTATGGTCTTTCAACCACTTCTGCACCTCCCTTGTAGAATTTCATCTAGACTACATTTCCTCAATTTGCTTATGATAATATTATGTAGGTCTGTATCAAAAGCTTTACTAAAATCAACATATGTCACATTTACTGCTTCCTCCATCCACTAGGCCACTGACCCTATCAAAGAAGAAAATTCGGTTGGGTTAGCATGACAAATCCATATTGGCTTCTTGACAAATCCATACGGGCTATGTCTTATAACTTTATTATGCTCTAGGTCCTTTCACATTGATGATTTGCTCCAGTATATTTTCAGATATTGAAGTTAGTCTGACTAATTCCTAAGTCCTCTTTGTTCCCCTTTTTAAAGATTGGTCCTACATTTGCCCTTCTCCAGTCCTGTGGGACCTCACCCATCTTCCATCATTTCTTGAAGATAATTGCTAACAGTTCTGAGATTGCTTCAGCGACTTCTATTTAAGTACCTTAGCATAAATTTCATCAGGCCCTGCCAAGTTGAATAGATCTAGCTTATCTAAATATTCTTTAACCTATTCTTTCCCTATTTTGGTTTGCATTCCATTCCCCTTGTTAATATTAATTGCATTGAGTATGGTCACCATTAACCTTTTTTTACTGAAGACTGAAACAAAATAGGTGTTAAGCACCTCCACCTTCTTGATGTTATGAGCTCTCCTTCCCTGCTAAGTAGAAGACCTACAATTTCCTTCAGCTTTCTCTTGCTCCTAATGTATTTAAAGACCAACCTCTTATTGCCTTTTATATCCATTGCTATAACTCATTTTCACCTTACTCTTTCTGATTTTGTCCCTACAAGCTTGTATATTTCATATTTCTCTTTAGCAATTTGTCAGTTTCCATTTTTTGTAGGATTCCTTTTTGATTTTCCGATCATTAAAGCACTCTTGATGGAGCCATGCTGGCCTCTTACTATTCTTCCTATCTTTTCTTTGCATCAGAATAGTTTGTAGTTGTGTATTTAATATTGGCTTTTGAGAAATTGCCAGCTCTCCTGAACTCCTTTAACAGACTCTATCCTTGTTATCACACCCTTCTCCCCTACTTAGGCTTATCATCTTGAGGAGAAGGACCTACGGCCTGCTGACACCATCCATGGGCAGATAGTAGATCCATTCTCCCCACTGGTGTCTTCAAGTGGGAGGCATCCATCATAGCCTCTGTGATGCCAATCCACAATGGTCTTTGGGGGGAGGATTTAAATATTTCATTTACTCACTCTGGCAGAAAGCTGCGAAAAACTACCTCCGGTTGCTGTTGGATCCCAGAGATCTGGAATAGAGCCCTGTTCTAAAGTCCCTTATGAATAGTTACTAGGTTTAACTTAACTAAGGGTTAAGTCCTTTGGAAAAATAAGTTACACTAACTTTCTTCTGCCTGGCTCAGAAACAGTTAATAAAACTGAGTCACTTCCTCTAGGAAAATTAATCACAATGACTTCTGTTGATCCTACTGAGCTCATGGAGTAGGCTCAGCCAATCTGATTCAGAAAAGAAGCAAGGTGACTTCAGTCCTTCAGCTACCACTATATTGCCATTTTGAAAATGAAATTTGAAATGCACTTTAAATGAAGTTTCAGAGTAGCAGCCGTGTTAGTCTGTATCCGCAAAAAGAAAGAAGTTGTCTCTCAATGACCGTGCATAACAAGATAATGTAAAAAAAAGCATGCTCTACTTTGAAGAACACTTTACACATGAAAACTTTCATACTAAAACACTACATGTTTCTGGGGGCTCTGCAGACTCAAAAATAGTGTGTTTGTGTTTAATTATGTAATGAATATTTCACACAGCATTTCATGTAAAGTTTGGCTTTTGAAATTTCTATTTTAACATATTGCTTACTTGTTGATTATCATTTATAATAAATGTAAAGAGTAGCACCGAGGATGTAATCTTGACTCCATTGAATTCAATGGCAAAGCTCCTATTGACTTCATTGTGATCAGAATTTCACCCCAAGAATGGTAGAAGAGTGTAAGGATGGATTTTTTAAAAAAAAAAATCAGTGTATATAGTTCTGTGGAATAGTGTTCCAAAGACAGTGGTGGAAGCCCTATCTTTAAAGACATTCATAGTAAAACTATAAATATAAAACACTAGAAAATAGCAGTCCTGTATGGTCAGTGGAATAGACTGGAAGATGTCTTTGATTGTTCTCATCTCCGTATCTCATTGCACATATTATCATGTACTATTCTTTACTTAGGACTCTAGATGATGCCATAGACTTCACCGGGAACAAAGTGCACACCCCTGAGAGCAGAAGCTGGCCCATAGGCATGTTTTCAGAAACCAAACTGCCACATTGTACTCAACTGTTAATATATATTTATTTTATCACCCATTACAGCCAGCTATTACGAGCAACGACATAATGTTTGTTAAAATTCACTGTCCCTGGGATACGCTGTGCAAATATGCAGAAAGAATGAACATCAGGATGCCTTTCAGGTATTGTGGTTATTTTATTTTTAATACTTCGATTTTTATGCTTTATATTTAACTGTTTCTAATCATTTATTAAGGTAACATTGCGTCCCCTCCTATTGTTCAGACTGAACAAAACAATCCTCCTACTTCATTATAACTAAATTCCTCTCTTCTGATGTCTTCAAAAACAACAATTTTTAAGGCCAATTTTGGGGGTAAAAACATGACTAATGATAGAGGCCACTGTATTTTTCACATTTGCCTACAATAACTGTATCGAAAGCTTATTTTCTTAACAAACTCACATACCCCAGAAAACCCTACTGCTCAAAGCAAATCACATACATTTTGCAAGACCTTTTCTGGAGATCCTTTTCATGGTCTCAAAAGATCTGTGGTTTGTGGTTTTAGGCTTAGGAGCACAGAATCTTCTTCTGAATGATGGATCACAGCCAGACCTTGACTGGAATTGTATCCAAAGGCAAGGGAAGTTACAGAGACAACTAATATTAATTCTTTCAGAGATAAAACCCTGACATTCTGGAGAAAGCCACAGACCTGTTTTCCTGGAATTCTCTTCACTTGCAGTTTCCAGATTGATGATCTTCAGTTTCCTTATTTATTTAGATCTATACAAATGCTAAAAAGCAGCCTGTCCATAAACTCTAAACACCTTTCAACTTAAAAATTACAACACAAATGTATTCTTGTAGTAAATACAGAAATACAATTAAAAATAACCTATCTCCAGGAAACCTGTAGATGTAATATTCAATTCCCCCATCCGTGCAACAATTCCCCATGCTTATAATTTCCCATCATTTTTAAATGCCTGTGGCAGGGAAAGATGAGCCTTGTAGTGTGTGCTGAAACTCACTGGATTTGGGATACCTCAGGCCAAGGCAGCAATCAAATTCCAAAGTGAGAGAATGCCTCACTGATGCCCTTACAGCAGCTCCTTCTCACTTATATCAGTGGGGCTCTCACTCAAGTGCCTCTGCTGATTTCAACTATGACAGTATGGCATGGGGAGAGAGAGATAATCCTTCATGTAAATAGGTCCTAAGCTTAGAATTCACCCAGAAACTCACAGGCAGCCTGCCTGTCTTCAACTGAAAATAGATTTGAGTACCCATCCCTACATTAAACCAAAGCATTATAAAATTTAAACTCTTTGACTGAATCATTTCCCAAATTCCTTTCCATAGTGAACAACTTGAGTAATAATAATTTACCATGTGATTTAAGGAAGATTTTTTGATATTGCCATGTGTGCTTCTCTCTTGCTTGAATGATTCATTGTTAACATTTTAAATATTAATTTTTTCCCTAAATTTCAGGACCCAAATGAACTCTTTCTTTCTTGACATTTTAAACCACTAAACAAAATGGGCTATTTACCAGGAGACATGAGCCGTCTGTGCTGGGGTAGCACAACTGTTTTGGAATTAGTGCAGAAGCATGAGACCTCTACACAAATAGCCCTGGTCTCCAAATGATCCTCTGAGTTCCACAGGGCTTGGGGGTGGGTTCAGCAGTCTATTTTTGGGGAGCAACCACATCACTGACAATCAAGGAGAAACTCTGTGAGGAGATTCTCAGTTTTCCTCCCCTTGAGCAAGTTTTATCATGTGAGAGGGACATCTGCCCTGGGATTCTAACTGTAGATTGGAATTTGTTTAGACAGTTCGCCGGTTATTTGTTGCTGTCTTAGCTTGTGATTGATGGGGAATATCACTGAATTTCCCAGTCAGCCACTGTAAACCTTACACATGATTTCCATATTTGTCTTTTTAAGACGTTCTTCGGGGCTTAAAGGATGTGAATTTATTCCTGTGTCTAGTCTTGATGCATCCACAGCTAGTTCTTGCACAAAGATAGGGTTGTTCTGGATATTCTTTAATTTGTAAGAGATGCTGGCTATAAGTTTCATCAACAACTTGTTTCAGCTTTGTGCCAGATAACTGGTATTTACTTCCAGCAAGATAGGTAAAAAGCTCTTGGTGAAAATATAGTTATATGTTTCAGAGTAGCAGCCGTGTTAGTCTGTATTCGTAAAAAGAAAAGGAGTACTTGTGGCACCTTAGAGACTAACCAATTTATTTGAGCATAAGCTTTCGTGAGCTACAGCTCACTTCATCGGATGCATAAAGTGGAAAATGCAGTGAGGATGTTTTATACACACAGACCATGAAAAAATGGGTGTTTATCAAAAGTGGGGTGGGGGGAGAGAAAACCTTTTGAAGTGATAACACTCATTTTTTCATGGTCTGTGTATATAAAACATCCTCACTGCATTTTCCATTTTATGCATCCGATGAAGTGAGCTGTAGCTCACGAAAGTTTATGCTCAAATAAATTGGTTAGTCTCTAAGGTGCCACAAGTACTCCTTTTATAATTATATGGGCTCTTAGAGCTAGTCAGCTGCCTGTCTGTCTTGTCATGGGGGAGTCATGCAGCCCAGTGGTCTGATTAGAGGAGTTACAATTTGGCGTTCTGTTTATGACTCCTGCTGCTGCATTGGCAAAACTACATGAGTCTTTACTAAATTGTGGAAGCAAAATACCCAGTTTGCTTGTACAAGCCAAGGTTTGTATGTAAATTCAGGTCCATGCATTTTTTTTTTATTCAAGACTTTATTAGGTGAGATTCTGACCTCACTGAAGTCAATTGTCTTAACTGTGAGCAAGATTTCCCTGTAAAAAAGAGATGATGATATTTTTTCCTAGCTGACAGGAACGTTGATATCAAATTGGCTGATGTCTTTGGAGCACTTTTAGGATGAAAAGTGCAAGTTTTCCAAGTTGTAATATTGCTAATTTAGGCTTAACACTCTGAAATATTTGAACAGCCACCATCAAAAAAAAAGGCAGGGCTTTTTTTTTTTTTTTTTTTTTTTTTTGAGCAAAACTGAATAGCTGTCTGCCAGCTCTGACCATGTCAGCAAATGAGCCATTAACCGAAGGCAGAAGAGGGTGAATCAGTGACAGAAGAGGGTGAATCAGTGACAGTGAATCAGTAATTAAGGCTCCCATTAACAGTCCTGTAACCAACCCAGCCTTCTCATAACTATTTATTTCAATGAAAAACAAATTAATAAAAGAAGAGCATGGGAACTGATGACGAGTGCTTTATAGTAGGAATCATAGATGGCATTCTACTCTGCCTTTGAATTGTGCACAGAACTCTGATAGCTAGAATGGGAGTTATATACAGCATGCAATACAGCATAAAAATAAACCACTACGTGACTAATCCTGCAGTTTGGGTGCTAGTTAAATTCACTTTGATTTAAAAAAAATAAAAGGGCAATATTTTGGGAGTCAGTGAGGTCATGCATTTTGGGCCTAATCCTGCACTTATGAATGGGACTTGAATGGGACTGCCAACATGCATAAAGTTACTCATATGCATAAACATATTTGTTGGATTGGGGCCATTAATTGTATATTTCACTTTAATCATTTTTTCCCATTTCCTAATACTGTTTTTTCTCCAATCTTGTCATCATTAGAAAGACTTAAAGTACAATAATTATTTAGATATTTGATCTAGCTGATTTCCTTACTTTAGAGAGAAATTTATGAAATAAGGTCCAGTTCCTACAAATATTTATATGCTAACGATTTTATTGGAGTCTAATTAGCAGTTTTTCTAGGCAGGCATTCAAAGCAACTTTTTAATAAAATTGTAAGTCCACTACTCTCTCTCTCTCTCCCTCTCTCTCTTTCCTTTTGTTTCATGGCTCTTGGTTCCTTGGCTATTACTTTGCTTTATTTCATTCACTTCAGATATTTGAAAAGTAGATTCTAAAAAGCAAAGTTCCACTGCTTACACACACACACACACAGAGTATACATATGTTAAATAGGCTATTTTTTAAGTGCATACTTGTACTGAGGTTTTACTTAATCATTTTCTAAGCAGTTTAATATATTCTATATTCTGTTGCTGAGGTCACTGCACTTCTCATCTGTTGGAGAGAGGAAGCCTTATTGTACACCTGAATAATACAGTTCTCTCCCAAAGTGTGCTCTGTACTAGCAGCAGATTCCTTCCCCTCCTCCTCCCTGGCTTACCGAGAATGAAGGCTCTACCCATTCCCCAACCCTAGCCACCCACTCCCTTCCATCTGCATGGGAGAGGGAGTAGTGGCCCCACAGAGGCTGCTTGTCCCACTGTGCTTGACCCATGATGCACCAAGCCTCATGTGTTACACCCCCTTACTCTCCTGCTCAGCAATGTAAGGGTGGGTCACAATCTTGCTCTTTAATGATACCACTAGTAGGCATAGTCCCAAAGAGAATATTTGATCTGAATTCACGGCCTGTCTCTAAACTCTGTCTTAAATACACACTTTTCAGTAATCCCATTGAAATCAACTAGGGTGACCAGATAGCAAGTGTAAAAAAATCAGGACAGAGGGTGAGGGGTATTATGTGTCTATATAAGAAAAAGCCCCCAAAATCGGGACTGTCCCTATAAAATCAGAACATCTGGTCACCCTAAAGTCAACAGAGTTACCCATGAAAGGGGAGAAGTATTTGGCCCTAGATATAGCATAAAAGTAGCTGGAAAGAACCAAAATCATGTATATGATTCCATCCCAAAGGACTACCCAAAGACCCAGAGCCTGTTCTCAGTGAAGTCAATACAAAACTGCAAATTAACTTTACTGGTAAAAGGTCGTACTTCAGTGCATACTATATGTATTACTACTACAGCAAATTCAGGTTGATTGAACCAGCAAATTTGTTGATTTCAGCCAATTATTTCAGTCTGAATGAAAAAAGAAAACATTTTGTAAATGTTGAAATGAATGGAATATTCTGGGTGGGTCTTTCCTAATTTCTCTCTTTGAAGCTGTTCCACTTTATATAAAATACTTCAATAGTCACAGAGCTGGGTCAAGCTAAATCTTTCATTCAACCCAACATGAAATTTTCCCAACTTTTCAATTTGCTGATAATTCTGAAAAATTTCAGTTTTCGTTCCACCTGAAGTGAAAGGTTTTTTTGATTCTCCCCCCCCTTCACCCCTGCCAAGGAACCACCAGTGAACCAAAAAATCAGTTATTTGCCCAGCTCTTTTTCTGATAATTGATCTTTGAGACTCAGTGTGGTATGTAATGTAAAAAGAAAAATGATGTATGAATAGTTGTAAATAAGATTTTTTTAATACCTTGCAATAATTGTTGTCTTTTACATACATTTCAATATTTTTCACATGATTACATTGGGGATCATGAATTATTTATACTTATGTTTTTAATGAGATATGCCTGAATGTTCTATTAAAAAGAAACATGTTGCTTGCTTAAAAGATGTGTATAAGAGGCAGCAGCTTTGCCATATAACATTGAAACTCCAGTAAAAAGATGATATTTATGCATGCACAACAAATATCTTCTGTAAAACAAAAAGAAAGGGAGTACTTGTGGCACCTTAGAGACTAACCAATTTATTTGAGCATAAGCTTTCGTGAGCTACAGCTCACTTCATCATATGCATTCCGTGGAAAATACAGTGGGGAGATTTATATACACAGAGAACATGAAACAATGGGTGTTACCATACACACTGTAAAGAGAGTGATCACTTAAGAAGAAAAGGAGTACTTGTGATACCTTAGAGACTAACCTAGTACTCCTTTTCTTTTTGCGAATACAGACTAACACGGCTGTTACTCTGAAACCTGATCACTTAAGGTGAGCTATTACCAGCAGGAGAGCTGGGGGGCGGGGGTAGCTTTTTGTAGTGATAATCAAGGTGGGCCATTTCCAGCAGTTGACAAGAACGTCTGAGGAACAGTGGGGGGTGGGGCATAAACATGGGGAAATAGTTTTACTTTGTGTAATGACCCATCCACTCCCAGTCTCTATTCAAGCCTAAGTTAATTGTATCCAGTTTGCAAATTAATTCCAATTCAGTAGTCTCTCGTTGGAGTCTGTTTTTGAAGGTTTTTTGTTGAGAAATTGCCACTTTTAGGTCTGTAATCGAGTGACCAGAGAGATTGAAGTGTTCTCCAACTGGTTTTTGAATGTTATAATTCTTGATGTCTGATTTGTGTCCATTTATTCTTTTACGTAGAGACTGTCCAGTTTGACCAATGTACATGGCAGAAGGGCATTGCTGGCCACATGATGGCATATATCATTGGTATGTGAAATGGCCCACCTTGATTATCACTACAAAAAGCTCCCCCCGCTCTCCTGCTGGTAATAGCTCACCTTAAGTGATCACTCTCTTTACAGTGTATATGGTAACACCCATTGTTTCATGTTCTCTGTGTATATAAATCTCCCCACTGTATTTTCCACTGAATGCATCCGATGAAGTGAGCTGTAGCTTATGCTCAAATAAATTTGTTAGTCTCTAAGGTGCCACAAGTACTCCTTTTCTTTTTGCAAATACAGACTAACACAGCTGCTACTCTGAATTCTGTAAAACAGAAATTGCAATAAGTATAATGAGTAAATGACCTATGTCTGTAGCTCAGCTGGACTCCTTCTGAGTGGAACAGTTAAGGGTAATTAAAGGTAACGAAAGAAGTCATGTTTCATAAGTATAATATCAAAAAAATCCTTGTTAACTTCTGTGGTTTCTGTGCTCCCTTTACATCTCTGTTTAGGAACATCACAAATCAGGTTGCCAAGTGCCTAAGAAGTATTCTAAGTTGTGAAGTTACCATCTGATGAGGATCTCATTGTTTAACATCCAGAACTGAAATATTTTTTATGTTTAATTATATTCCTGTGCGAGATGGGAAAATACTTCTTGAAAATTGGCTGAAAAGAATTTAACCGTTTATTTTAAGTACTGATACTCAAAAACATTGCTTTACTCTTATCTTAATACACAGTAGCATAAAGGGTCTAGGCAACTTATATCCTTTGGGGACTAGTATATACCATGTAAGGCCGTGATCCAGCAAACTGATCCATGCAGACAGTACTCTGTGTCTTCAGTGGGTCTCTGTGCTGACATAAGCATACACTCACCTAGATGAGAGTGCAAGATCAGGGCCTAAGTCACTTGCAAAATTGAAAGGTCGCTTGATATAGAGGGAGGAGACAAGTAGAGCAGTACTGGGAAGTGAAAAAAAAATTTTGCCTCAAATCTGTATGTGTGTTGTGTTTCAAGAATAACTGTTCTCTGTGAAGATTTCTTAGGAAATTACATGACTTTTTCCCTCAGAAGTTACTGTACCCAGGGAAAAGAAGAGAGAAGAGAACTGAAATATAAAAACAATTTGTTCCAGTTACTGCTTCATGAATCTTGGGTCCATATACTACTCTTGATTTGTATGCAAAATGGTAATGGATGTTGATGAGAGTCGCATGTACAGATTTAAGACAGCATATATAGCCTTTAATGCAGAACTAAAGCAACTGCTAATTTTGAAAATGAGTCCTGTAATATTAAAAAAATTAATAGTTTTTTGGACAAAACTTGTATTATCTTTATTGAGAATTCAGTGAATTCAATAGTCGGACATGCCCAGCCTATATAGATCAGTCATATCAAAATTTAGATTAATTTTGTCATGAGTCATGATATGTACCATTTCAAATTCCAGCAGACACATGGATCAGAATATTCTTAACGAATTACTGTATTTCAATTTAAGGATGGTTTTCACTCTTTAGCATGTAAATGTGCATGGTATGTGTTCTTCTATAATGTGGGAGCCCTTGTCAACTGTCTCTTACTTGATTGTTCTCAGATGACTTCTGCTATTCTTTCAGGAAAAAATGTTATTACACTGACTGGAGGAGCAAAACCATGGGCAGGTTGGTGGGTGATGCATAGCTTCTAATCTTGCGTATAGTCACCTGCTAAACATTAGCAGTTGTAAATTTATCCAAAGGAACTAAAACCATGAGATTTGATTAATGGAAACTCAAAATTGTATTAACACAGATAATGTCCTAAAATAGTCAACTGTTACATGATGCAGTACAGTACAGCTTTGCCAGTTCTCACTTTGCAAGTGAAATACTTCTCATACCAAAACAATGGTCTCATTCAGCCTATGAGCAGAAATTTAATATCAAAGACAGCATTGTAGTGAGGCCTCTGGTTACTAAGATTTCATTGTTGCTTTAAAAAATATACTTTTTACTAGCAAATTAGGTCTTGTACTAATCAAAACTAAACTCCAGTTGTTGAACTAGGAATGTGAGCATGCAAATACACACAAGGTTCACTTTATGCCTGTGAGTAAAGACCTAAATTTAAAAGTACACTTTGTGATGCAGTATCCATGAGCTTTTGTTTCATATATTTGATGGCTAGCAATAATAAATAAATAAATAAATAATAAAGGTTCTTTGACTCATTGTGTGAGTTAGCAAGGTTCTACTATATTTCCAACATACGCTCCGTTCTAGCATTATGGGATATTAATTTTCCATAGAGAAGCACTCACTTGTAGAAACGGTCGCCTCAAGAGCTGGTGAGACCTATTGCTCTGTTCCAAAATGTAAGTGACAATTGGAACAAGCTTATGGGATTTCTAGACTAATTTCCATACCAAAAATGTCTGTCCTAATGCTTATGAGTAAGCTTGGAAGGATTAGATTTGTATCAGTAAATGTCGATAAACATCTAGTTCATCCATATACACACACACACACACCAACAAAAATATTTCCATCGAGTATGATCAAAATCTGCAGAGAGACAAAGTAAGAAAAATGCAGCTTAAGAAATTATTGAAATTTGATTTAAGGTTTTATTTGGTATGTTTTTATATGTGATGTTGACAATTTGTATTGTAACTGTTATAAAGCTCTAACTTTTTGAATCTCAACATCTACTATCATTAAAAACATTTTCTAATTCCCCATAATTTCCTGCAACTGTGAAAATTAAATGGATAAAAAAATTTAGATGCTTAAAACCCATAACTTTGCACTACTGTGAAAATTTAAATTGATAAAATTAAAAAAAATGCTTAAAAATAAACATTGATATCCATTGAAATTATAAAAAAATAATAATGGAATTCTGCTAAGCATATTTGAGCCAAATATCTACATTTGCTTGACAATTAATCATTATTACTATAGAGCCTCCAAGAGTGCAAATCCTGCCAGAGTTCACTATTTACTGTGCAGTATTCAGATAATATGTTGTTGGTTGTGCAAGACGACCAGTTAACAAAAATAAAAAAGTACAAAATATCACTGAATTGCAAAATTTGGTTCAGAAATCCACATATTTCAATAGTAATATTAGACAAAAATAATTTATAACATAAATTTACAACTGCTTTTCTCCTCTTCCCTGTCATGCATGTGCTTGCTTTATTTTAATGTACAATTCAAAGCAAACCACTTACATTTTTGTAATATTAAGGCAAATGTAACAGGGCTATGCCATAAAACAAACTTACAAACGTAGTTCCATACTGAATTCTTCTGGGGATTTCTCGGTGTAATAAAAACTTGAACGTTAGGTGGATTTATGATCCTATTTAGTAACACAGGGTATCTAGAATATGCAGTTGAAATCAACCCGATTTCTAAGAGTAGAGTAACAAACAATATTGCCATATTTGCATTCAGGAAGGAATTTTCCCCCAGGTCATATTGGCAGAGACCCTGGTTGTTGGTATTTTTTTATTTGTTTTGCCTATTTCACAGCATCGAGCAAGACAGTCACTTGCTGGTTTGAACTAGAGTAAATGGTTCATTCTCTGTAACTTGAAGTCTTTAAATCAAGATTTGAGGACTTTAGTAAGTCACCCAGCATGGCTAAATTTATGGGTAAATTACAGGAACTGGTGGCTGAGGTTCTGTGATCTGCAATGTGCAAGCAGTCAGACTAGATGATCATGATGGCACCTTCTGACCTTGAAGTCTAGGAAAACTTTAATATTAGAGACAAACACACTTACATTTTTCTATGAAATTTGTTTTGTGAGAAATTAAAAAAAAACGAGAGAGGGAAGTTAAATATTTTGCTGCTTTTTTTTATTCCAACATTTTAAAAGAGTAAACACGTTTTTAAAAGAATTGCATGTTCACTCTTACTGTTGAAAAGTCCAAATCTAAATAAGAAAACTAACCCTAAAAATGCACACAACACAAAATTTGAAAAATAAATCACATTGTTATAATTTTTTTCAGTATGTGTGCATCACTGTCCGTATTACCATAATAAATTTATAAATTGGCAAACTGTGACCTATGAACATAAACATAGGTCATAGGAATGACTGTTTTATTAAAGTAGAGTGCACAAGAACTAGAATAAAGAACTAAATTAAAATGAATATTTCTTATCACTCCTACTTCATTTTTAAATAAAAGATTATAGTTTACTAGACTGTTTTGCATATTGGGGACAAATTCTAACCTCAGATGTATCTGCACAGGCAGGATTTGATTTTTAATGCCCCAGTGTCAGATATTTTAAAAATTCATGATGATATTAATGTATTAGGACTAATTCTGTAGATGTTCCACACTTATTCAGTCCTGTATATATAATCATAATCACTGCAGAATTGGACCTGTTGTTTAGAAAAGTTCTGTGCATGCACACTCTTCATTTTTGTCACCCCAAATTTACTTCAAATTTGGCATATTAAAAGTATGCAAAATGGGTAATTTTACTTCACAGTCTTTATCCAAGGTGAAATACTGATATTTCTTGCAGCACAATGGCAAAAATGTCAGTTTCAGCTCTTGGAGTAGAGCAATGGAAACGGGAGTGTGTTTTTTAATTAATTTTTTGTGGTGAAATATAAGGCTCTCCCCTTTCAGAAAATGTCATTAATTCTAGCTTTAAAAATGCATTTGTTAGTTAGTGAACCCCAATATTTTATACATCTCTTTGTAGTATGTGGCTTTAGGGCCTGATCCAGTTTTCATAGAAATCAATTGGAGTCTTTCCACAGACTTCAATGGGAGTTGGATTGCGGTTATGACACCAGATCTTAAGCTGGTGTAAACTGCCATAATTCCATTACGTTTAATAGAACTATGCCTGTTAACACCAGCTAAGGATCTAGTCCAGAGCTTACAGATAGATAACCATTCTTACTTAGGAATATGTGTATTTGTAAGTAAAGAATGTGATGAATTCAGAGCTGTTACAGAGTCCAGTCCTGCAAGTTCTCCATGAATGGGACTTCCATTGAAGTCAATGAAATGCTTACAGGATCAGAGCTCTGTTGTCTATGGGATCAAATATCTGTGTTTTTACCAGCTCATTTATTAAATCACTCGATTAGCGGAATATGTACCTGATCATGATGTCCTTGTACTGTCACTTATATCTCCACATTCTACAGGAACAGCAAGATCATACTCTATAAGGGTAAATAATTCATACTTTAAAAGTCTAAAGGTAAATATGTTGCAACATATCAGATAAAGAAAACACATATCAGAAATTGTCTGAATTCTCCCAGACTTCAGACTAGATGACCTAAAAGATTTTTGTTTGCCTTTTGTCTCTGATTCTTCAGACAGACTAATTTTTTTTCTTTTTTCTTTTAAGACTGATATTGAGGAAAACACCAAAATAAATTATTCTATACACACAGAAAAATGTTTACATAATATTTTAATTCTGGTTTAGGCCCACAAAATCTGGGCAATTATAATAACACAATTGCCATCTCTAATGGAAATTTTTACTAGAGCTGGGCAAAATTTTGCAGATGAATAGTTCATTTTCTGAAAAAATTCAGTTTAGGGTCTATATAAACTAATTGTGAATTCAAGTTGTCAGGGTTCCCTCCCTATTCTGAACTCTGGGGTACAGATGTAGGGACTGGCATGAAAGACCCCCAAGCTTATTTCTACCATCTTAGATTTGAAACTTCCCCAAAGTGCAAATTCCCTTCCTTGTCCTTGGATGGTATTGCTGCCACCACCAAGTGATTTAAACAAAAATTGAGGGAAGGTTCACTTGGAGCCCTCCCCCCCTAAAATATCCCCCAAGCCCTTTCACCCCCTTTCCTGGGGAGGCTTGAGAATAATATACCAGCCAATTGCCTTTAAGTACAGACCATACCCTTTATCTTTAGGACACTAAAATCAATCAGGTTCTTAAAGGAAGAACTTCATTATAAAAAAAAAGTAAAAGAATCATACCTGCAAAATCAGGATGGAAGGTAACTTTACAGGGTAAATAAAAAGATTTAAAACACAGAGGATTACCCTTTGACTCTGCTTCCCAGTTACAAAACAGGAATGAAATTACCCCTTAGCATAGGGAAAATTCACAAGCTAAAACAAAAGATAATCTAACGCATTTCCTTGCCGTTACTTACAATTTCTGTAATTTTAAACATTTCATTTATGGTATGTTCATTTCAGGTATGTTTACAAGAGATGTTTTACCTGCCTGGTCACTCTCTCTCAGTCCAGAGAGGGAACAAAACAAAGAAAACACAAACAAAATCTCCCCCCACCCCAGATTTGAAAGTATCTTCTTTCTTTATTGGTCATTTTGGTCAGGTGCCAACCAAGTTATTTGAGCTTCTTAACCCCTTACAGGTAAAGATTCTGTACAGCTGCTCAGGAGGGATTTTATGCTACCCTTAGCAGTATGTTTATGACACAAGTCCAATTTGGTGAATTGTTCTGGCTGAAGAAAATCATTGGAAATGTTTGTTTCAACATTTTGAAAATGAAATTATTTAACTTTTTGTTTCAAAACTATATTTCATTTTTAAATTTAAGTAGATGTATTAAAAGGACAGGGTTAAAACACTTGAAAATGAAACCAAACAGGGAAAAAGTTTCAAATGAATCTGATTTGCCCCCTGAACAAAAATACATTATTTGCTCAGCTCTAGTTTTTACTTCTAAGTATTAGAGAGGATACATTCCAACCTTCCTTCATCAGAAGTCTGCAGAATTGAAAATGACCTAGCTTACATGTGAGTTGCAGTACCTGGGTATTCTGGTGCTTCATGTACTTAAGTCATATTTTTGATGTTGTTCCATTGTGTATGAGTATGGTAACATGCAGTTTTTTATGTTCAACATCTGAATTTTGGAGTATTAAACCATTTGTGGGTCATAAAAGCTGTTCCTGGTTATGATATAAGCATGTTTAACTTTATGATTTGTTTCCATTCGTTTGGTTTATTTATTGCAATATCTAACTACAGAATAAACTATATGTTTATCTGTTTATTTTTTGTTATGAGAGTTTCTCCACAAGCCCCATAAAAATTAACATATAAACCGAGACCTGGGTTTTCTTTGAGCCTATTTACTTTGAATCTCTATAACATCCTTTGTGGGTCTAATGTTGATAAATGCATTGTAGAGCCAATTTTGAACATAATAACTGTTGTCGTTGCCCTGTTCAGCTGGATACTGCAAACCCTTAGCCTGACTTGACTTAAAAGAAAACTTATTGGGAGAGTAATCACTACTCACACAAGGAAGACTTTTTAAGGTCAGCCCATAAGAGCCTTCATGCAACCCACATATCTACCAAACTCAGGTTAGATAATGGCACTTGGTTGCCCAGTAAGATTATAAGACACCATTAAGCGATCACAAATTATACAAAAAAGAATGAATGTAAAATTGCAGAAAAGGGAGTGTGAGTTAAATAGAATCTCATATCGCCTGTCCTCACGTGGCAATTGGCTAGTAGCAGGTAGCATGGAATGTCTCAGTATACCATTTCCATTTCCATTACCATTTCCATTTTGTAAGTGAATTTAATGCTAATGTAAGGTGTCTGACTGGTGTATTTGCAGGTGTAATCCTGGAAATTGGAATAGTCTTTGTTCACAAGACAAGTTCAGCAGGAATGCAATTTGCCTACTAATGTGCCTCAGCCTTGATGTAGAGAACGTCCTCTAGATGTAAAATAGTTCAATCTGGAAATGCATCCTTTAATCTTCCATTGACAAGTGTGCTAATTGTGGTGCTAGTATGTTTCTATTGATGTGGACATTGGCCCTCACTCAGTTGCACAGATAATAGGTTATAAAGACATGACCAGCTGAGACTGGATTCACACCCTATAGATGTGGGAATCGAGGGATAGCTCAGTGGTTTGAGCATTAGTTTGCTAAGCCCAGGGTTGTGAGTTCAATCCTTGAGGGGGCCATCTGGGGCAAAAATTGGTGATTGGTCCTGTTTTGAGCAGGGGGTTGGACTAGATGACCCCCTTCCAACCCTGATATTCTATGTGGCAGTCCCGTCACAATCTAGTCTTATCAAGTCTTTCAGAAAAAAAAAACCTGGTTGTTTTAAATATACAGTGATGCTTATTAAATCTGGATGCCTAAAGTTAGGCATGTTACTTAGGTGTAATGGATATAGAAGTATACTAGAATTTTTCTCCTAGGCATTAGCCCATTAATGTCAAGGAGATCAATGAGAGTTTAGCACCTCTGATAATCAAGCTGCTTATTTAGGTGCCTAATGTTAGGCACCAAAGTTTGACCATTTTACCTGGAGACTTTATGTAACTTGATATATCAGTATATTGAAGAAACTTACTGTAAACAAACAGGAAAACTACCTGTGTGAAATCTATTAACATAGAAGATATTAGGATGATGCTGATGTCAGGAACCTTTAATCTGGCCAGTGACAGTTGCCCAATGCTGGACACTATTGAGTATGATAGTTATAACAATGTAAAGAGAACTAAAAGGGCTGGTAATTCTAAGCCAAATCTTTCAGTCGTGAGAGTATATATACTGAGCAAGAGCTGCAAGATTTTGGCCCAGTATTGATACCTAAATAATAACAACAGTGGCAATAATATATATAGTTAAGGGTTTTTTCCCCAAACCAGAATTATTCATTGTTTTTTTTTAAGGAATATTAGGTAAATGGGAAAGTTAGGATAACTCCTGAGATTTAGTCTGAAAGGTTTATGAACACACAATTCTGCAAAAGACTATAGAAGTGCAATTAAGTTGAAGATTTCCGATAGGAATCATACTAATTTAGGGAAGGGATAATTGTCATGACTAACTGAAATCTATTCATAAATGAAGGATTTAACTTTTCTTGATATGTAAGATAATAAAATGCAATGGTATTGCAGAGTAACATTTTATAGTCACTATAAGGGAATTACTATTACAACTGTTAGTGTTGCAACATGGGGTATTTTCAGTTGGAATGTTAACTGTGCTCAGAATTTGTCACATGGAATTTTCCTCCATTGTGGCCTGTCTGATCTCTCCTTCCATCACAAAATCCTGACTTTGCAAGAGTTATTTATTATGGGCCAAATTCTGCCACTTTTACGCTTGTTGAGTCACAATTTAGTGAGTAGTCCCATTGAATTCAGTTGGATTACTCAGGAACTAAGGTACTGCTCCAGTTGGGCAATAGTGTGAGAATCCGGTCCTGTGATTTGCAGTTAAAAGTGTATATTCTTTGTACATTGACATATTAGTCAGACTACTCTTTCACCACCTTCATGTCTTTACTTAAATTTGAGAATCCATAACAAACTTCTTTGTCTGAAACAGAGTAAGAAATTGAATGAAAACTCTATGAATCTCCAGTTCCTTCTCTGATTAACAATTAACATGAGCCATGAAAAGTTGTATATTGTGCGAGACAATTTTTATGCAATAGAAATGTATTTTTGAGCTGAAACATTCTGAAGTCTCCAAGTTTTGTAGTGATCAGTCATAAGATTTTAGTCATAAGTCATAGGATACAGAGGGACCTAGACAAATTGGAGGATTGGGCCAAAAGAAATCTGATGAGGTTCAACAAGGACAAGTGCAGAGTCCTGCACTTAGGACGGAAGAATCCCATGCACCGCTACAGACTAGGGACCGAATGGCTGGGCAGCAGTTCCGCGGAAAAGGACCTAGGGGTTACAGTGGACGAGAAGCTGGATAGGAGTCAACAGTGTGCCCTTGTTGCCAAGAAGGCCAATGGCATTTTGGGATGTAATTGTAGGGGCATTGCCAGCAGATCGAGGGACGTGATCGTTCCCCTCTATTCGACATTGGTGAGGCCTCATCTGGAGTACTGTGTCCAGTTTTGGGCCCCACACTACAAGAAGGATGTGGAAAAATTGGAAAACATCCAGCAGAGGGCAACAAAAAAGATTAGGGGACAGGAACACATGAGTTATGAGGAGAGGCTGAACTGGGGATGTTTAGTCTGCAGAAGAGAAGAATGAGGGGGGATTTGATAGCTGCTTTCAACATACTTGAAAGGGGGTTCCAAAGAGGATGGATCTAGACTGTTCTCAGTGGTAGCAGATGACAGAACAAGGAGTAATGGTCTCAAGTTGCAGTGGGGGAGATTTAGGTTGGATATTAGGAAAAACTTTTTCACTAGGAGGGTGGTGAAACACTGGAATGTCTTACCTAGTGAGGTGGTGGAATCTCGTTCCTTAGAAGTTTTTAAGGTCAGGTTTGACAAAGCCCTGGCTGGGATGATTTAATTGGGGATCGGTCCTGCTTTGAGCATGGGGTTGGATTAGATGACCTCCTGAGGTCCCTTCCAACCCTGATATTCTATGATAAGTGAAGTAAGAGAAAATAAATTTCATCTTAAATGAAAGGCCTTTTCACTTCAGGAGGAAAATTTGTTTCCACTTTATTCAAATGCAGTACTTTACTTAACATGTCAGATGAAAGGTGAAGATTTGAATTTAAAATAAAAAGACTAATTTCTGTATTTTCTCAAGATATTTGTATTTTCTCATTTTGACATGTGGGAGGGGAGAGAAATTGGGGTGGAGGTATACTGGGAAAGGATCTAAAATAAGAATAAAAATAAGAAACCAATGCAAAAATCTGATTTATTATCACAAAATGTTTGAACAGTTTTTTATAAAAAGAAACATTTGATTCTTAGCTTTAAAAAGAATAAATCTGTCCATAAGACAGAAAAATGAAGAAAACACAACCCTTACTTGGGCTGAGTGGTAGTTCATTCTACAAGCAGTCCATCCTGTTCCATGGGTGAAACAACTTATGGAATTAAGTACTAACCAGAATGAGTAAGAGTGGCAGAGCTGGACAATATGTTTGGCTGAAAGAGCGAAGGGAGAATCCTGTCTGAGAACTGTGTTTGTGCTTTATGAACTCAGTTATATTTCTTGGCCCACAAAGTGTAGTAACTGAAATCATGTCCCTCAAATACAATAGACCAGGCCAATGGGAGCTGCTGGAAGCGGCAGCCAGTGTGTCCCTTGGCCCGCGCCGCTTCCAGCAGCTCCCGTTGGCCTGGAACAGTGAACCGCGGCCACTGGGAGCTTCAATCGGCCGAACCTGCGGACGCAGCAGCTAAACAAACCAGCCCGGCCCGTCACGGGCCTTCCCTGCACAAGTGGCGGAACAAGTTTGGGAACTACTGCAATAGACTAACAAACTCCATGGAAATGTAGACATTTCAAGAATTTGATGTCACGGCGTACTTTAAAGTACTGTAAGGTCCTGATGTGACTCCTGTTGAAAAAAACGGAAAGGCTCTTGCTGACTTCCATGAAAGTTGGATTGGACTCTAGATGCAGTGGGGCTCATTTCTCTTCTCACACTAGCGTAAATTAGCAGTAACTAAGTTGATGCCCATATAATTACACCATGTGAGAGGAAAGTTAGGCCTACTATTTCCAAACACAATCCATAAATACTAAATTTAATCTATGCTTTGCACTAACTGGCAGCAAAAATGTGTTTGCAGTATGTAAAACCCTAGTAGGAGATAGACTAATCTGAAAAATAAAATCGTATGGCCTCATCCTGCAAACGCTTACACATGTGAGCAACTTTATTCCTGTGACTCAGCTCTATTCGGCTCAAGTGTACATTTGCAAGACTGGGTCTTTCAGCAGCAGCAGTGGGTTTAGGGGTGGTTGTTTTTTGGTTTTTGCCTTTTTGTAATTTAAAACCAGACAGCTTTTTTGGAAAAAATAAATAAGCAAATATGCAATTGGACTGTGGAACTTTATGCTTCTAAGTGTCACCCTGAAACTTTTTTTTTTTAGTGTTAGATTCTCCCTAAAAATGAAAAATTAATGGAAAAGCCTGAGTGCTTATACTGTGCAGTTTAAAATAAGCTATTTTAGCAATCACACTTATATTCCTCTTTTCTTTCAGCTTCATTTCATGGGACTATTTTCATGGCAGATGCAAAATATTTCCCCATAACTGTAACTGCTAGATGCAAATGTCCTGATTAGGATTATATGAGAGTCTGGCTCTACCTTTTAGGATTTTAAATAATAAATGTGCACACTATTTTTTTTTTATTTTTTATTTTTGGTAAATAAAAGCAGTAGTTATTGGCTTTTCTTTTGTACTGTGTTTCTTTGCTGATTGTGAGAGGTAATTTTTCTGAAGAGCAGTCTCCCTTTCTAAATTCAAATTGCAGGTGCAAAATTCATGCCTACATTTTTGCTCCTATAACAAAAAAGTGAGCTTATTCCAAGTAGTTGTATCTCTGCCTACCATACCCAATTAGCAGTTTAATTGCAGATGTAAATTAGATAGTTGTAAGAGTAAGTACTCAGATTTGTGTCCTGGATTCATTTTGTGGGTACAAAATACAGATGCAACTTGTGGAAACCCAGGCCTTAAAATATAGCTGTAGTTTGGATGTCTTGACCCTCAGCCATGCCTCCAAAAATATAATATATCATAACATGAGACGCAATCCATTATTCCTTGAACACACGAAATTCCCATTCACTTCAATGGGAGGAGAGTTTGGGGGTGCAAGGAATACAGGATCAGGCAAATCTGAAGGGAGGAATTGTCATTGCTGGGGAATTAAGTAGATTACCTAGTAGATCTCTTCCATCTCTAATTTCTATAAACTGAGTTCTGACATCCCTATGTAAGCACATCTCTAATGGAGGAAGTCAGGGAGTCTTGCTTATATAAAGACTAAGCACAGACATAGAACTAAACCCTATGATTATGTGATAACCTGAATCTCTAGAAGATTGAAGAAAATTATCATCAGTTTTTATCTAAATGCTGACACTAGGACAATTTTTCGTCTTTTGCTCTAAAGTATTCTTATTTTATTTGACTTGTGGTTATACTCTGAAGGGATATAACAATATGTAGATTTTGACAGAGCTCTACAAATCATATGGAGTTTTAATTAAATGTGTCAGGGACCAGGTTCATAAATATACAATTAAGGACTATATTTTTAATTCTCACTTTAAAAGAGGGAAATTTGCGTATGAGGTATCTAAAGGGTTTGTGTTTATATCTTAGAGTAAGCACTCGATTGGGCCATTAAGCATATCCTTGAGTAAGGGTGGACATTGTAATTGCTCTTCCAAACGAGCTACCTTGGGAAGGAATTGCAATTCGGAGAGTCATTGTGTAAAGCAGTATGCTATTAACTTCCTCCTAAGTGTGCTACTTTAACATGGCCAAATCCTGCCACACTTGCTCGACAAAACTCCTGTTGATGGCAGTGGGAATGGTGTCTGAGTGAGGTCCAAAAGATCAGGCCACGAATAATATAAGCATTGACTTTTTTATTTTGTTTTAGTAATTTAGAAAAAATAAGCACACTCTTGCTTTCATTTCAAGCTTATAGTTCATTCTCATCCAGCATATTTAGCTATGGTGGCAACAAAAGCAATGTGCAGCTGGGAGCACAAATCTAACTTGTCATTGTTCCAGTTTGCAGAGGAATATCAGAGAGCTGAAAAGTTGGTTGCCCAGAAATCCAATGAAGCTTGACAAGGAGGCCCTCCCTGACCTGGAAGAGACAGATTGTTATACAGCACCCTTTAGCCGGGCACGGATCCACCAGTAAGTGTTGGTGTGGGGAATGCAGCAGCAGAGGTCCATGTTTACATTTTATTTTCTCATTTCTTCTCTCCAGGTGACAGAAAGGCAATCATTAACAGATGGTCACTGACAAATACATGGTGTCAGGTTTGCTGTTTCCTGTTGGTTTTCTCTTAGGGCCATATTCTGTCCTCTGATACTCACCATTGGCTTCCATTGATGGCTGTTCAGCAGTAGAGTGTAGGGGCAAAATTTGGCTCCAATAGAGCACATGCTATTCTGTCTCTTCTTACATTATTAAACACACATACTCCAGATTTGTTTTTGCATATTCAACAAACAGCTGAAACAGAAGGAAATGCCTGGGAACAAGCTGAAAACAGCAACTTTGGATTTTAGCCAGCTGTCTACGCAACAAATGCGCCCGCCTCAGATATGTATAGAAGACCCTTAATCTTCTATACGCAACCTAAAAACTGTAAACATATCTGTTCAAGCTAACGTATCATCTCTGCTTTTGCTGTACTATGGAATAATGCTCCTTGTTTATAATGCAGAATGCAGTGATAGACTTTAAAATGATTTTAATGTATTATGCCTCTTTTATCTTTTATTTAATCTTAAGGTAAATATTTTAATAAAGTAGAATTAAAGCTTGAATTAATTCTCTTGAATGGAGCCATAAATTCATGTGAATTCTAGTGGAGAGCACATGATACTGGGAGCAGCTAAATTCTAATCCCACCCAGTGATTCACTGTGTGGCATTAGACCAATCACTTAGGCCAAAAATTTCAAGTATTTTTTCACACACACAGTCAACCTGTGGAACTCCTTGCCAGAAGATATTGTGAAGCCCAAGTCTATAACAGGATTCAAAAAAGAACTAGATAAGTTCTTGGAGAATAGGTTCATAGATGGCTATTAGCCAGGATGGGCAGGGATGGTGTCCCTAGCCTCTGTTTGCCTCTGAAGCTGGGAATGGGCGGCAGGAGATGGGTCACTTGGTGATTACCTGTTCTGTTCATTCCCTCTGGAGCACCTAGCATTGGCCACTGTCGGAAGACAGGATACTGGGCTAGATGGACCTTTGGTCTGACCCAGTATGGCCATCCTTATGTTCAAAACTGTCGTCTATTATTAGTGCCCAACTTGAGATATCTCAGCCCAGATAGTGAGTTGCACTAGAGTTTCACTTATCACAGAGTCACAGAAATGTAGGGATGGAAGGGACCACAAGAGGTCAAAGTCCATCCCCACCATGGTGGGGCTGGATCAAGTGTACTTATACCATCCCTTAGGTAAGCTGCCTTTCCAGCAATTTTATGACCCTGGATTGTGCTGAACATCTGTAATTCCCATTGACTTCAGCTGGATTTGAGAAAACTCAGTATTTCTGAAAATCAGGCCTGACGTATTTCTAGTTGGACACCCAAAAACTGAGGCATCCCAAATCACTGGCCACTTAATGAAAATTTTTGTCTTAACCTCTGTGACCATTCTCCCATCAGTACAATGGGGACAATGCATGCTATTTCTCCAGGGAGTTGAAAGGACTCTTTGAAGATGTAAATCACTGTATCTTATGTAATAACTGTGAATTACTATTATATATGTACTGTATCGTAAAAAGAAACTGTTGAATAGTTGTGCTTCGAAAGCTGTGGATTACTTTGAATATGAAAAGGCATCAATCATTTTAACAGCTTTACAATAAACAACAAAGACAGCTTCTTCAGCAACTCCACAAGAAGTAGGATAGTGCACCACATGCTACAGAGAACGAAGTATGAAGATGGCAAATCAAAAATGGGTAAGAATTCTGATACTTAGAAAAAACATGAATTGGGTCTCAAGATGAGTACTAATATCTTTAGTCTATAGAAAGAAAAAGTATTCATTAAATAAAATAAATAAATATTGTCAGTATTCATAGTATGACTTATTCAGTCAGCAATAGAGCTGATTGAGCATTGCCAGCTGCTATTTGTTAAATAATTCAGTGAAAATCAACAATATTTTCTGATTAATGGGTTCATAAAATATTTTATAAATTTGATGGATAAATAGATATTCTTGTTTAGACAATGAAAGCATTTGTCTGTAGACGTGCAATGTTGTATTATGCGTTAAATTCAAACCAGTAGTATTAGCTCATTAATACAGTAGTAGTCCTCATAGACGATGAAAGCTTCTGGCGGTTCAGCTTCACTCCTGATTAGCTGTTAGAACAGTTCCTGTCAAAAAGTATAAGTACACTATAATATGTTACTTTGCATTTTAAGAATTTAATATTTATGTTTTATGCTTCATATTTCAGAGGGTACTATTGTTCACAGCAAGGTTATAATTCACTCTTCTTGTGGGGAAACAAGTGTAGTTTATACCAAATATTGTAGATTTCCCAAAGCTTTTGTTCAATTTCCTCGAAACACCCACTGAAGAAAAGCCAAACTTATTAATATAAATGCAAGAATATGATATTTAAACCCCAAATATTAGAGAGCTAAAGTTATAATAACGTTAACTCGTCCACCTTGTATGTACTGTATATATATTTAATAGCCTAACTAGTAATGGAAGGTGCCATAGATATTCTAGATGAATTCTTGTCACTTTGAGAATCTTAGCTTCTGTATTTCCTTACATTTTGTCTATGCATAACCTTAGCATTGCATTAGCCTTGTGGGCCAGAACCTCAAATCTACAGCCAAACTGGAAAATTGCTGGGAAGGGTGGGCAAATGTGATTTAAAGGTGTCCTTTGCATTACTTGATCCTGCTGCTGCTCTGTGTACTTGTCCTTGCTGAGCTGTTCGTGAAGTCTCTGAGTTAATATGCACTAGGCTCAGAGGAGGCTGAAAATGGGTGTAACACAATGCATCCTGACCACACACCTTTTTCCCTGCTATGCCAGCAGCAGGGAAGGGTGGGGTACCTATGCTATGCTGGCTCTATGCCACTTGGAGGACCACTTCGAGTGTGATCATCCTTCCTGGTCCAGTGAAACCAGTTTTAAGCCTAAATTATGCCTGTAGTGCAGCACAAAGCAGCTATACCAGACCAGAGTATCTGGCCCAGTGACAGGGTTGTGTTTCATGGGAGGGATGCATTTAATTCCCCCCATCTTTTTTTTTGTTAATTTGAAAATTTAGGAAAAATAGAAACAGCTGCCTTTGAATGTTAGCTATTAAATGACTTTGATATGAATGTGGGTTGCAGTGAATGGGGTCGGTTGTGGGTTTGCTGCTGCTTTCATTTGCCTGGAGAAGTTTTCCTGGAAGGAAAGCAGCAGCACACCTAAAAAAACATGGACCATCATCAAGAAGAATAGAGGACAATTGAGACCCAAAATTTCCATTGAAACCGATGGCAAAACTCCATTAAGATCAAAGGTAGCAGATTCAGGGTTTGTCTTTGAGAGCACAGCAGTCTGACCTGTTGAAAGTCCTGATTTCTTTGGGGTTGTCTGGGAGACTATTGACTTTGGGTACCCCCATCAGGGTTCCTGAGTAGTTGTCTGAACTTCCTGTTTTTTAGTGGTAGGGCAGTTCTTTGGTTATTCCGTAGAGAGGGCCTCATTCATTGAAGAGCTGTCTTAGAGAACCATAGAAGAAAAGAGTATAGAGACTAGCCACAGTAAGGTCTCTGAAGTTAGAAAGAGCCATGTATCTTTTGGGAGAAAGAAGAGCCACAACTTCATGGTTAATGACAATGAACAGTTATTCTACTTGTGCACAAGACTGATTATTTCCCTTTTTAAAAATAGTAACCCAATTATTTAGCACTGTCACAGTTCCTCAATTCATAGGCTGAAATGCAATAGCTCTTGAAACAGCATGTATAAAAATTGATATTGAAACTCATTTTTTTTCTTCTGCTTAGGTATTAATAGATTACTCAATAATGGAACATATGAAGCTGCATTTCCACCACATGAGGTAGCTGGTTTAGTTTTGCCTTAAGTGTTCTATTTAAAGTAAAAGTTATTTTAACATTGAGATCCTATTTTAGCTGTACATTTGCTTTATGATGTTTTTATTTTATTTTGCATTCTGATTAGGCTTTTTATTTATAACACTCCTTACACTGATATGGGCCTAGGTTGGATCTTTATCTAGACCAATGTACAGTAATAACTTTCTGGATGTTCTCCCACTGATTTAGAATGGTCCTGTATTAAGTACATTTTTAAATGGACATTGTCTGTGGAATTGTTAAAGAGATTATAAATTGTTTCAATTAGCTCAAATTATTGTTGCATGTTAAAAAATGTTCTATTTTTTCTAATTTGCTTTCCTGTGGATCAAATACAAGGAAACTGATACAAGGAAACTGATTTGCAGTGCAAACAATTTCTGTATAGTTGTATAGAACTTTACCTTGAAAATAGTCCCATCAATAAATTCAGGATCTGACATAATGCCCTTTTAAAACAATGAAAAGACTCCTATTGATTTCAGAGGGCATTGGATCAGGCCCTAAATGGCTGAAAGAAGGAAATAAGTCATAAGTCTTCTTTCTAATTAAGGGCAGAACTTCACACTGAGTTTCATGTCATGATCAGACTATTTGAAACATGGACAGTGATGACTCTGAGAGATGATTGCTTTACCTGAGGATGTTACACACCACATTGTGTTTCAAAGTGACTTAAACTTCCCAGGTTGTTGGTTAAAGAACTGCTCTTGGTATTAACACTTTAATTCAGGGGAGCATAAAAGAGCAGTACTCTGGACATACCATTCACATTTTCATTATTAATGCTTCAGCTAGATTTTATTGACTTTAGGGGAATACTAACCGTTCCAGTGGAAGAAAAAAATCCTCATAACTGTGAAAGCTTTTTCTCACTTCTACAACTACACTCTCTCACATGGTCTCACATATATGCTTCTTTTTATTGTGTAAATGATTGTCTGTAGTTATATTGCAGATTATTACTTTAACAAATCATATTAGTGAGCCATTATTTTATTGCAATTGCAATAAAAGGATAAGCACAAGGACCTGCATGAAAGACTAGGGATAAGATACTTTTTATTTTTAATTTCCATCCCACTATGATACAGTAAGTTAAAAGTTCAACTCCAGTGTGAGTGTTATTGTGTTCATATTTTGCTGTGGCAAAACAGTGAAAAAAGGAGAAGAGAGAGATTCTAATAAAAATATCACCACAGTTCTGCTTTATTTATGGCACCCATTTATACCAGTCTTGCTTGGAGGGATGGGTGGGTAAAAGGCTCCTCTTTAGGTAGAAAACCACATGGGCCAATTTTTATACTGAGTTACACCTATGATTCCATACTGACTTTGGGATTGCCTGGGCGTGACTGAGTAGAATGTGACCCTTTACTATGTTTCTGTCTTTTTTTTTTTTTAATTGACTCTTCCTTTAAGCACAGAGTTTGGAAGTGGGATGAGGACATATAGTGGGGTAGACATCGGCTCCTGCCCTGAGGGGCTTAGAACAGCCCTGGAGAGGGCTGGAGCTGTGGGCTAGAAGCTGGGCTGATTGGGGAAGTGGCTGCAGCTGGGCCACGCCCCAATCAGGCTGCAGCTGGCCTGTATAAGAAGGCCAGGGCAGCCAGGAGTAGACACTCTCTCTCTGCCTTTAGAGGAAGAAGGGCCTGGCTGCTGGGGAGCTTGAGAGAGTACCTGAGGTGGAGCAGGGCTGGGGGAAGGCCAAAGGGGCCTGGGAGCTCTGGCCTGGAAACCCCCTAGGCTGCAGGCCTAGAGTAAGGACAAATAGGTACTGGGGTTGTATGGGGCAGCCCATGGGGAGGCAGCGGCACAAAACCCTTCACCTGTGATGAGTGGCTGATACACTGCAGTCTGCCCAGGGAGCGGGGGCTAAGTGAGGACTGACAGTAACCAAGGCTGAGGTGAAGTGGGGATAGTGGGTGGGGGGTTGCCCTGGGTGGGGAGACCCTGAGACTTAGGGGTTACTGCCAGAGGGACAGCACCCCAGACAAACTGGCACTGAGTCCGGGAGGGACATGAGGGCCAGTGGCAAGATGGATCACCGGTCTGCAGAGGGTGCTCTGGCACCTGGTGAGCTAATTCCCAAAGACGACCAGCAGGAGGCGCCGCAGGGGTGAGTCCGCTCCTCTACAGGACCGTTTGGGAACTGTACATTTACATTACAGGGAAGTGAAGGTTCACAAACTCAAACAAGCTTGACAAATCTTTTAAAAGAGAGAGAGAGGAATCTTTAACTCCACAAGGTTCAACAATGTTTGTGACTGACTGCTAACCTTGAAGGGACATCTCTGAATTGGCTTTAAGAGTCATAAAGTCCAATCCTCCTGGGCCTCCTACCAAGGCAGCCAACTGTGCCTCCCCTCCTGCCTATGGAACTATGATTTGGTTGGCTTGAGCAGTCAACCGGTGAAGTGGATTTCATGCAGTACTGGACTCCTTTCTGAGATGGTGAACTGTAATCCCTTGAGCCAGTTGCTGGATCATTGCTACTTCACTTGTGGGTGAAGGGTAGCACTCTCCAGAAAGGAAGCACTTGGCTAAATGGGATAAAAGACATTTTACAGCAGGATGGAAGCTGGTTTCCAGTCTTATACATTGAGTTCTCATCTTTTCCACATCACAATGTATCTCTTCCATTGCTGGCCCTCCACCAGTGGCAGGCTCATAAATAATATCACTTGAGAAGTTATTATCAGATACATTTTACAGTTCACACTATGCAGGAACACTAGTGTTTCTCAGCATGTACATTTTGTGGTGGTGAAAATATGGTGCAGCTTGCTGCTACCATGGCCTAGCTGTAAGTCATGTCATGCCCTTAAGCTGTGCTGAGTCAGAGAAGAGAGAATAAAAGATGCTTTTTAAATAATGGAAGAATATTGTCAAGAAAATGACTGTAACAATGACTGGGGTTTTGAAATTTTAAAACGAATGTAACCCAGGGTGCTTCAGAGCATTTAATGGACTGTATATTCTCTTCAAACTAGTGTACTAAATCAGTCCATACTTCATAATGCCATTAAATGCAAGAGAATGGCCACTAGAATTGTATGCCTTACTAAACGAAAACATGGCTTAAACTGGAGTGCTACCTTATGGTGAGAGTAAAATGAATGTAGAACCACAGAAGATTGGTGACTTCAGTTAGGAAGGGCCTGAAAATTCTGCATCATAACTCTTTATTTTAGAGTATAACGCTGTGCGTTAAGCTGTAATGGAATCCAGACAAAGCCAATCAAAGTGTTTGGGTAAAAATGAATTAAATGTTTCTTTGTATTCCTCTCTGATCGATTTTGTGTTTAATGCCTCAGGGAGCCATTTGTGGGGACAAAATAGTACCAGCTCTGATCTTCTTGTTTCCATCATCTATGAAAAGGAATACCATAGATAGACAAGGGACCTGTGTGATGGAATGAACCCCCGTATTCACGCTATTGCAATAATCTTTGTATAAAAGTTATTACCGATTCTCTCGTTTTACACTGGTAAATCACAAGTAACTCCATTAAAATTATTGGAGTTAGCCAGATGAAAAGAATTGGGCCCCATATTGGAAATCAATGGAATTACACTGGAGTTATGCAAAATATGTCCACATATGTGGCTCTTTGGAACTTAAAAGCATTTGAAAAATATAAAAACATAAACAAATGACTATACATCCAGGACCTACAAATACTGGACCTGAAGCCATGCACTCCCACTGGAAAGTGCTGGGGATCTAGTTAGTCAGGAAAGAGTACTTTAGCACTGGTCTTTAAATCTGTCCTGGAGGAAATTCGTCATTGCAGAGAAGTTTGTAACCCCCTCTACTATATCAGGCTTAACAATAAACTCAGGATTGCATTTTTTTTTAACTATTAGTAATAAATGAACCAATACATCCGTGTCATCAAAAAAGTAATGTCCTTATTTATATTTGAATCCAAATGCCATCTTTTTAATGCCTCTTTCTTTCCCAGTGATGCAGAAATATCTTTTTCTTTCTTTCTGTGATTCAGGGAAGCCACAAGAGCAGACATCCCATCAAAACACATGGAGCTCAAAATCACAGACACCTATTATATGAGCGCTGGGCACGGTGGGGGATGTGGTACAAATACCAGCCTCTGGATTTAATCAGGTACTCATACAATGTAACACAACTTTTTTCAATTATGTGAAAAGCTAGGCAGTGGTAGACTACCCATTCTGCTGAAAATTACAGGCATTTTATATTTAATTTTTTTTTTTTAAAAATGAGCAAAAATGTGTCTCTTTGCTTTATTGATGGAGTTTAGCTACTTGGTATTACAATGCATGGCCTCAGTCCTGCTAGTTGTTCAGTGTTGGTGGATCCTTGTTTAGTCTTACCGATTTTAATGGGGTTCTTCGTGGAACAACTTGCAGAGAGGAGGCCTAAGGCATAGTTCTGCAATCTGATTGGCACAAACAGACCCCTACCCCACCCAGAGACCTTTTGAAATCATTGTAGTGCCAAATGGACGAGGGTTTATAAGAGAAATAACTTGACTAAGTTAAAAACAAAAATCTAGTTACAATCAATGTTGGAATGTATCTATGTATCATTTCCTTTACCTATTTTGGGATTATTAAAACAAAAAGAATTTTAAAAAATAATTTTGTCCTTGTAATTAATGCTGGTGTTTGCTTTTTGCATTTCACTTATCTTGGACAGTGAATACAGACAAGTCAATTTCATTTCTGCTTACCATCAGTTTCAGGTCCTCATCCTGCAATCTGATGCATGTGGGTGGACCCTTATGTCCCCACAGAGTGCCAAGGAAGACCACGGGTATAGGGGTCCTTCTGTCCTAACCAAATTGTAGGTTCAATGCCTTACTTTCTAGCCATATTCACTGCCATCTCACTCTTCTGGCAACTTTTGGCCCATTTTTGAAGAATTAAGGCTGAATCTTGAACTCATGTTCCCCAAGTACTACCACTTTGCTCTAACAGTAGATTTTGGTGACAATCCAGCATATGTTGTTTTTTTTTTATAGTGGACTACATGCTATGTGAGAACAGGCTCTTTGTCACCTTCTTTGTCAGGATCCCAACATGGGCAGTCATGGCCAAGGGTCAGAGCAGGGGCATATCTGAGGCTGGGAGTACCAGAAGAGTTTGTAGGCAGGTCCAGGCCAGGGCTCACACCATGGCTCATGGCCTAAGTCAGGAGTCAAAGTCCAAATCAAGCTGAGAATTCAAGAGCAAGGAGCAGGAACAGTAACTGGAGCTACAGAAGATCCACACTGTTGCTGAGACACTTCCTGGAACACACCTTGGGTTTATATAGGGCAGGGAGTCAATCAGGAGTCATGGAGCTGCTGTCTGTCAAACCCTTGAGGCACAACTTCCCATGTCTTTCTCTACAGTGGGTCATGGGAAGTGTAGTGCAAGTTGGTTACAGCCTGGAGATATCAGCTGCATGGTAGCTCTACAGGCCTGGGTTCTGTAATTATGTTACACAAAAGTATTTGCATAACACTGTGTCCAACTCTTCTGAGTTTAATACTAACAAATATGCTGTTTTATAACTTCCTACTTTTAACAGAGCTGAAGTTACTGACTCGTCTAAATCATTGCAACAGTGTAAAATTGTAGTGCACTCCAGCTGTTTCCTTATGGGATATGTGTATTGGTTAGACTGCAATTAGTGCCACTAAAGTATTATGTCAGAATTATATAAAATTGCATTTTGGACAAGTGCTACTAAAAAGACAGCAAATGAAAATAAACTTAGTAATAATTATTTCCTTTTAGGATTCCTGAAATGCTGTCAAGATGGGCAAGATCATTTACTACAAACTGTTTGTTTTTTGCTGTTTCACACAGGCGGTATTTTGGTGAAAAAATTGGTCTTTATTTTGCTTGGCTGGGATGGTACACTGGAATGCTCATTCCTGCTGCACTTGTCGGGCTGTTTGTTTTCCTTTATGGATTGTTTACAATGGATTCTAGCCAAGTAAGGTATGATGCACAATAAAGTCCCATTTTAAAAACCACAAAAGACAGTTATTCTTGCGAGTTCCATTGTTGAAAATGTAAGTAGCAGCCAGGCACAACCTAAACCAAATGTTGCATCTCTTCAATCAAACTTTAAACATTTGCTAGACTTACAGCATTTCATAATAGTCAAACTGAGGACTCAATTATATTATCGGCTACATCCCGTCTCTATAACCATTTACATCAAAAACTGGACATTTTTCATTCACAGTAGCTAAATTTATGGCTGCGTTTGCAGCATTTCCAACTCTGTGTACAAGGAAATACAGCAAATACTGTGTTGAAGATAAGTAATTGCAAATGACCACCCATTAATGGTTCTCACTATAGTGAGGTGAACTCAGGAAAATTCTCTCTTTTGGTCTCATGTGGACTGGAGTATGGGATTGCATATAGATCTGGGTGCATCAGTGAAGTTCCAGAACTTCAACCTCCATCCTTCTGTGCAAACCTTTCCCACCAAAAGGGATGATGTTATTGAAACGCTGAACCTAATTCTTCTCTCAGCTACATTGGTGTAAATTAAGAGCCAACTCCATTGTAGCCAATGGAGGTACTCATTTAATACTGGTGTAAGGGAATCACAGTCAAGTGCTGTGCAACATGAAACCCACTGAAGTTTCAAAGTGATTTTCCCCTGATGTGGGCCTGTCCCAGAAGGAGATAATGATATCAACTTAAGAAATAAGTGAAGAGAAATCGTGCTAAAGCAAATGTCTGATATGTTGTAAGGAGAACTATTTCTAGAGAGACTTTTCTTTCCAAAGCTTTCCATTAGGAGTGATTAGCTCCTCAATGCAGAACGCTAACCCGTGGGAATAGAACATAAAGCTTAGTCTGTGGTTACTACTACTTTGCATGCTAAGACTGTTACCTTAATGGAGCAAAATTTTGTAGAAAATTAATGCATTTTAGACTTTGAACAAGGAGCACTTTATCTTTCTTGAAGTTATCTTTATCCTGTACTTTACAAAGTCTTATTGTCTCTCCTGCTGTGCTTAATTAAAGCTTTGTCAGGTTTCCTGGTATAAACCAAAATGTTCAGATTTGACTGTTTCAGATAACATTGGATATTATGATATCAGCCAAACACCATGTATTTTTATTAATGAGGTGTTTAACTGTTTTTTCCATGTTGTAAGTTTGAAAGGCAAACCCACAACATGAAACTGAGTCATTAAAACTGAGTTAAAAGTAATTTCAGGTACATCTGCCCCCTGTGTCCTCTTGCTTATTTTTCTAGTTTTATAATCAGATTTTCCTATTTTTAAATGCTTATTCTCCCTTGCTTTATGAAAGACCCATCCAAACAAAAGAGGAAACTGACTGTCTGCAAGAGGAACCATGAACACTATCCACATTCAGGTGCCAGAATGCTCGACACAAGTAAATTAGGTCATCTAGGAACATGAGTGTTATGCTGCACAGCATGGCAATGACAGCAGGAATAGAACTCGGATCTTCTTGCTCCAAAAGCACATGCCCCTAGCATTTGAGCTGAAGTATTTTAGCTGTTGATAGTCCGACACTTAGCCCTGGTCTACACTGGGGAGGTGGGGTCAATCTAAGTTACGCAACTTCAGCTACATGAATAACGTAGCTGAAGTCGACATACTTAGATCGACTTACCATGGTGTCTTCACCACTGTGAGTCGACTGCTTTCGCGGCGATGGAGCACAGGAGTCGATGGGAGAGAGCTCGGGGGTCGATTTATCACATCTAGACTAGATGTAATGAATCGATCTCTGCTGGATCAATCGCTGCCTGCCGATCCAGCAGGTAGTGAATACATATCTTTAATTAAGCAGTTCTAATTCTATACAGTAGAAGACAGTGATACACACATAAACTAGCCCATTCATTACAATTTGTCCCTGCTTATTCTGGTGTAGGGTAGCAAAGATTAAACAAAATACTAGTAAACTAGATTGTGAAGACAGCAAAGAATCCTCCATTACCAGGAAGATGGCGTAAATGACCTCATAGGTCTTTTCCATTTTTATATTCTGTGGTTCTAGGATTATTTAATTAATGTTTGTAAAACACTTTGAAGAGGATAAGTGCTGTATAAATGCTAGGTGGTGGTAGTAATTTATTATTTAGTTTTGCACTCTGTAGACATTACATTACACAAACACAAGGTACATCACAGGATACTGGCTGAGCTGTTTTCTCCAAGACTATGTTTTTATCGGGATGAAAACAATGAGCATTTGGAATTTTAATTTTGCGCCAGGGCATTATGTTAATCTGACAAATTGTCACATTACCCCAAAACCTATTCAAAAATTTGATTATTTGTTACAATACCAATTGATGCCAGATTGACTTTTTATTCTAGTAATGCCCCTTATCAGGAATGTGCAAACTGTTTTATGAGCAAAATCCAAAGCGATATTTACAAACTGTTTATGGACATTTAGTGACACAATTTGTTGTTAATTTCTCTGCTGTATGGTCACCAAAGTGTTTCCATTTGTTTGTTTTTTAAAAACCCTGCTCAGTGATCAAATTAGCACTTTGCTCAGTAGTGTCAATTCAGCTGTTAGGGTTATGTAAAAGTCTGCTACTTGGGAAATACAAATCCTCCCTCTAGTGGTTTAGGAGCAAATTTGATCATTTTGCTTTTTCATTTTGTCTCCATTGTACCATTTACTTGCACTGCAGAACTGATGTACAGGTGAAAAAATGTGTATCACCATACAGTGTGTTATACCTAATTAATAAAGAGAAGATTGTACAGTAATGAAGTTTCAAGCACATGCTAGAGTTGATGTATTTAATACATGGATGTCTGTCTTAAGTCTGAAATTCAAAATCTGCTCTGTTCTGAAGTTAGATGGTAATTGAAAAACAAGCCAACCTTTTATACAGTATAAATCTCTCCAACAAACATTAATATATGGCCCACGTTTTAAAACATGTTTTTCTCACTGCTATCAGCAGAGTAGCTTGTTGAAGCAGGGGACTTTTCATTTCCCTGTGACAGCAGATGGGCAAGGCAGATCATTCCATCAAAAATCCCGTTCTTTGTTGCCAGGGCTCAGTACTGGTATTAGGGCTGCCACGAATGGTAGCCTCAGCCTGTGATTTCTAGTGGTGACAGCTAGTTCCTTGATTCTGTTGGGAGATGGATGTTGCCATATCAGAAAAACACAGTGGATCTGTATCAAATTACCTTTGACACACAGTCTGAATTAGATACTTTGGGCCCAAATATGCACAAAGCTGCAGAATTTCGACCCATATTTTTTGTTTTGTTTGTTTCTATTGTAGTATGTATTTAATGATAAAGTTGCCCTTTCTTGACCAGGTTGTGAGGCGGATTTAAAGTGTGCAACATATTGAAGGCCCTCCTATCTCTTAAAATTCTTTCTTGGACTGTTGATTTATTGCAGTTAATTCACATGATTAACTCAAAAAAATTAATCGTGATTAAAAAAATTTAATCACACTGTTATACAATAGAATACCAATTGAAATGTATTAAATATTTTTGGATGTTTTTCTACAATTTCAAACATTGATTTCAATTACAACACAGAATACGAAGTATACAGTGATCACTTTATATTATTTTTATTACAAATATTTGCATTGTAAAAATGATAAAAGAAACAGCATTTTTCAATTCACCTCATGCAAGTACCATAGCGTAATCTCTTTATCATAAAAGTGCAACTTACAAATGTAGGGTTTTTTTATTAAATAACTGCACTCAAAAACAAAACAGTGCAAAACTTTAGCACCTGTAAGTCTACTCAATCCTACTTCTTGTTCAGCCAATTGCTAAGACAAACAAGTTTGCTTACATTTCCGGAAAATACTGCTGCCTGCTTCTTATTAACAATGTTTCCTGAAAGTAGGAACATGGCAATTTTGTAGTCGGTGTTGCAAGCTATTTACATGCCAGGTATGCTAAACATTCATATGCTCCTTCATGCTTCGGCCACCATTCCAGAGGACATGCTTCCATGCTGATGACGCTTGTTTAAAAAAAAAAAATGCGTTAATTAAATTTGTGACTGAACTCCTTGGGCTCTATTTTACCCACATTCTGCCATATATTTCATGTTATAGTCGTCTCAGATGATGACTCAGCACATGTTGTTCATTTTAAGAACACTTTCACTGCAGATTTGACAAAAAGCAAAGAAGGTACCAATGTGAGATTTCTAAAAATAGCTACAGCACTCGACCCAAGGTTTAAGTATCTGAAGTGCCTCCCAAAACCTGAAAGGGACAAGGTGTGGAGCTTGCTTTCAGAAGTCTGAAAATGGAAACACTCTGATGCGGAAACTGCAGAACCCAAACCAACAAAAAAGGAAAAGCAACCTTTTGCTGGTGGCCTCTGACTCAGATGATGAAAATGAATATGCGTCAGTCTGCACTGCTTTGGATTGTTATCGAGCAGAACCTGTCATCAGAATGGACACACGTTCTCTGGAATGGTGGTTGAAGCATGAAGGGACGTATGAATCTTTAGCACATAAAGCAGGCAGCATTATCTACTGCAAATGTAAACAAACTTGTTTGAGTTATTGGCTGAACAAGATATAGGACTGAGTGGACTTGTAGGCTCTAAAGTTTTACATTGTTATATTTTTGAAGGCAGTTTTTTTCGGTATATAATTCTACATTTGTAAGTTCAACTTTCATGATAAAGAGATTGCACTACAGTACTTGTATTAGGTTAATTGAAAAATGCTATTTCTTTTGTTTTTACAGTGCAAATATTTGTAATAAAAAATAAATATAAAGTGAGTGCTGTCCACTTTGTATTCTGTGTTTATAATTGAAATCAATATATTTGAAAATGTAGAAAATATCCAAAAATATTTAAATGGTATTCTATTATTGTTTAACAGTGCAATTAATCACTTGATAACTCTAATTTTTTCCATATTTTGCATTCTTTTCTTCAGATGAATTATATGCAGAACCAACCATATATTTAAGCCACACATCAGAATCAAAGACAGGTGTAGATTTTCCCTTCCCCTTTGTTCAGGGGCTTATGTAGAAATAAATTTGTTGGTTTTAGAGTAGTTTGCATTTGAGGGGTTGCTACACATCTCAGGAAACACGTCCATGATTGCTCCTCTTATCGACAGCCTCCACTCAGAAAGGCCAAGAATGGAACAGGCCATGGAGATTTAAGCATCTATTCACCAATAAAGGGGTTGGCCTTTCAGGTCAGGATTGAAGTGCACTGGGCAAAGAAGTAGGGGGAAGCTTTCACTTCTATCTATACTGTTCTTACTAAAAGGATTTTAGCAACAAGGGCAGTCACAAGGGCAATGACATCTATCATGATCACTAAATTTGCTAAAAAAATAATACCTTAACCGAGAATTGCTCATAAGCATCTGGACTAGTATTGGTGTAACTTTCTTTGAGTTTAGCTGTTGGAAAAAAAACGGGGTTTTAAAACAGAATTTATAAGAAGATTTCAGCGCCGTCGTGCATAGACTACAACCGCATGTTTTATATACTTTAATGTCTAACTTCTCAAATACAGCAGCACAATTTGTCTTATGTTTTTTATAGTTTATATTGTCATCATCTATTGTACTGTAAAGATCTCATTCTTTGCAGTTAACTGTTTGAAATAAAATTCCCTTACATATTAAGACTTGTGATACAGATCCAAATTCTATTCCTAGATACACAGGCATGCATTGATGCACATCTCTGACATCAGCTACTATGCTTGCTCCTGTTCAGAGATTTTTTTATAACATTTTCTTTGACAACCCCTAATTTTTTTTGTAAGATTTAATAATTTAGAGACTAGCATTGCTGAGAAAATTTAGAGAAAAGTCCATACAAACATCATTGGAGAGAGCACAGTCTGTAGCATTATTATTCCAGGAATGGGATTTAATGTGAATGCACATTTGTAAATAAATACCAAGTTCAAATGGTAGTTTCCATTAGAGCTGTGAGTTCAGATTCCGTGAGAATAGAATGCAAGCAGAGTTTGTGTAAACCGAAATCAAACTGGATTCCTTTGCATTTGTATTGTACCTCTTTTACTGCCTCTGGGAACCATTGCAGCCCCAGGTCAGCTGGGAAAGGGATGTTTGATTGGGCCAGCACAGGAAACTTAAGACAGGAACTTATGTCAAATGGAGTTGGTAATTTTTTTAGTAACCTGTGGCTAGTGTCCACACTAATGTGGGTAAGAGACTCAAAGGGGCCAGCTCCCAGAGGTACACATGAGTGGGGGACTCAGAGGATAACTGTTAGTAGGAAGAAGGGCAAGACTTTGCAGACTAGAATACCCTTCATCTGTACCCTCATTCCCCCTCATGGAGGAAGGGGGAAAGGATTTAGAGGTGGTTTGAATCCTGAGGGTTAGGCTAAAGAGGCCAACACTTGATATGGTAATTTAACAAGGAGCCCATTTAACTTAGCCACAATAAGTATCTGAGGTATTACACACTCTCCATCCCCATTACTGATCCTAAAAGCTCATGCTTCAGGGTTTCAACTGGCCACCTGCAGTGGTCAGGAAGGGATTTTTCCCCCCATTGTATTCTGTGTTTATCTGGTTTTTTTCAATCTCCTTCCTCTGAAGCATCAGGGAAGGCCATGACTGGAGATGAGACTTTCATCGGGGAGGGGCTCAGAGGTAGCATTGAACAATCTCTCTCAAGTGCTTGGCTGGCTGGTTCTTGCTCACATGCTCAAGGTTTGTGTGGGGTTGGGAAGAAATTTTCCTGCAGTTCAGATTGCCAGTGACCTTGGGGTTTTTTACCTTCCTCTGCAGCATGTGGGTATATCTCACTTAATCATTTCCCTGCCATTGTGAGGGTCTTGGGCATTGGTGCACCTTGGTCCTTCCTATTCTCTGCCTGTGGCATGTAATAGTCTAGTCTCCTGTGGCTATAATACTTTGGTTTCATTTCAATTATTGGGATTAATATGCAGGTGCTGGGTGGTGTTGATGGCCTATACATGATATATAGGAGGTCAGACTAGGTGATCCGGTGGGTCCTTCTGGCCTTAACCTCTCACTGTTAAAAGTTGCTGTCTTCTGCTTTAAAGGCCATCCTTGTGTCTGCTTTATTTTCCTGTGTGTCCTGATCAAGGTACTCAAACATGTGCCTAACTTTAAAAATGGTGAATAGTCACATTGAAGTCAATGAGACTACTCATGTACTTAAGCACCTTAGTGAATCTCAGGGACTTCTGAAGTAGTATGATATCTGAGGATTTTTTTTCCAAACAGTGACTGAAATATCATAGGAAGACTAGTTCATTTTATTTTGTCCCCATAAATGATTCAATCTTGGGGGAAATTAAACACAAATACTTGAAATACAAATGCTAGAAGTTCCCCACCCTTTGAGTTCACCCCTCCCCTATAAAACTAGTTGCCATCTGCATTAGATGTGTTTGACATTAAATGTCTTAAGTGAAATCCTGGCTCTATTTAAGTAAATGTAAGTCTCCCATTTACTTCACTGGGGCCAGGATTTCATCTCTTGTCACTGTACATGTGGTATGGTTTTTTCCTTTACACATGCTAGGCCAGATATTTCAGATGATGTAAATTGGCATGGCTTCATTAATGTTGACGGAGCTACGCCAGTTTACATCAGCTGAGGATCTACTCCCTGTGTTTTAAAGGGTGTTATAAATATTACTACCTAACTTTGCTAAATTTGTGGTATGTAGTTAGAAGTCTGGGACCAATCCTTCAGTTCTACTACATGTAATACTTCTGTTGAAATCCATGTGTGTTTAGTAGAAATAGGGATGGCAGTATCAGGTCCAAAGAGGATGTGTTATTTGCTTTGGGTCAAATCCTGTTGGCACTGAAGTTATTTGTAAAACTCTTCTTTATTTCAGTGGGACCAGGATTTGGTTCTTAAATTAAATTGGTCATTGAAAATTAGATTTTTAATGAGCCTATTTCATGATCTAGGCATGTTACAAACCAATAAAGAATATAAATGGTATAGCCTCGGTCTGGAAAAATGCTGAAAGCCTTTTTATAATCTTTATTTTCCCTTCTTTCTACTAAAGCAAAGAGATCTGCGAGGCAAATGAAACCATCATGTGCCCTATGTGCGAACGCAATTGCACACTACAAAAACTCAACGAAAGCTGCATATATGCAAAGGTAATTATTAGTTTTGTGCTGCAAGCTGATGCTATCTAAAAGTCAATTCTGTCTGCATAATGGTTGCTGCTGTTACTTCAGCAAAGGCTCCTCTAAAATTTGGTGATGCTCTACTAACTTTTCAATGACAAAAATATTTGCAGCCTTTCTACCTAGCATCTATTGTCTTTCAGTTGATAATGAAGCAATCACAGCTGATTCTAAAAATGACTTTCTGAGAGCATTTTCTTCTTACCTCTATTTTTGTCCATCTGAATATGCCCAATGATATAGCAAACTTTTTTTTCTGGTCGGGTTTTCTACCTTCCTATATGATTACGTTCTCACTTTTCTGTTTCCCTGTAGTGTTGATAACTGGATTTCTGTTCTTTTTAAAGGTTTTTTTTTTCCCATTATAGAGAAGTATAATGCTCCTGTGGTGTGCCCAACGCAGTGGTCTTATACAGTCAAATCTACAGGAAACTGTCCATCAAACATAAACATTGATTGCTTTTGAATGCAAGCAATATATATAAATGAACACATATATCAAGCTACTTTGGTTTGTATTATATTACCAAGGCTGAAACCAGTCTCAGTTTTTCTTTCTCAAAATTATTCAGCACAATCAAATAATTCTTGTTTAGAACTCAGTATTGTTTACAGAAATTTGAATGGCTCTGTCTTAAAGGCAGAGAAAGAAATTCAGTTTTTAAGGGATTTTGAAATTTGGTTGCATTTCAAATTGGAACTAACCCCAAAAATGTAGAAATTCTCCATGGAAAAAAAAATTCCAAACAATTTTTTGATCAAAACATTTCATTTCGATTTTTAGTTTACTTTATAACATATACTATAATACACAACAAAAACAATCCAAACAAAAAGTCATTTCAAAATGACAAATCAAAATGTTTAATTTCAAAAATGTGGAAATGGGATGTTTTGATATTGTTGAAGCTTGTTTTTTTCCCCAAAACAAAATTTTAACGAAATCGACTTGATTTCAAGAAGCCTCTTGATTTTAATGGAACTGCCTTTTCTGACAAAAAATGGTCCCATCAAAGTTTTTTCTGACCAGCTCTAGTAATAATTGTACATAAACTCCATGTAACACCTTTCATCGAATGGACACACAGCATTGTACAAACTATGCTGTGCTGCCCATCACAGACACATATTCACCTATGGAGTGCAGCTGTTTAACAGCCCACAGCAGCCCTGCCCAGCAGTTGACTGGAAGGGACACTACAATTGCAACTGTAGTAGTTTAAGATCATGTTGTTTTAGGATCCTGTCCCAGAAGAAATGTTTTCTCTTTCTTATATTTGCTATGAAAGTTGCAGGTTTAGCACTGTAAACATCACACACCCTTGTAAACACTAGCCTGGGAGAGAGAGAGAGAGATGGCATTCCAGGCCTGAGCTGCATGCCACCTACGCACATCAATGGGTGGGGGAAATTGATGGGGCGAGAGGTGAAAGGGGGACAGTGCTAGTAGCAACAGAGGGAGTCACTCTCCTAGGGATAATAGATAACTCCTCCCATAGGAGTCTCTGGAACCCATTGGCTGGAGGAGGGGGCGCTGTTTGGCCAGTGTTCCCCAGCTCCCAGGATTTAACCCCATTCAGGGGCCACGTGGAACCTCTTTTGGCTCTGTTCAGCTGCCCACCCTACCCACCAAAACTAGGAATGAGAACCCAACCTGACAGATGCTGTGGATCTAGCTGGTAGCCTGTTAAGGGGGTTAGGAAGGATTTTTTTTTCTCCCATGGGTCAAATTGGCAGAGGATTAGGGATTTTTTTTTAACCTTCCTCACACCACGTGCAAGCCACAATGGGTTAAATAGGAACATGCCTGGTACCTAACTGCGGTACTGGGGTGGCATTGCTTAAGTGGTGGATCTGAATGCACCAAACTTCACAGTAAAGTTAACAGAGTCCTGGTGATTTTTTACAAGGCTTGAAGGAGTGGGATGGAAATTATGCACTTTTCCTTCTCTCACTCTTGCCCCTGGCCCACCATTTCCCTCCTCCTGAGATGCAGATCCCAGGACCTGCAGAGAACCCTACCCTTGTCTGGGGAGATAGAAGATAATTCTGGGAAGGTGGCTAGCCTGCTTCTTTATGTCATCCCCTCCATGTAGCTTTAAGGAGCACAATTTGGACCATGACATTTCTTTTGATATGTCCCCTTAAGAATAACATAACCAATTAGTACTGGGGAGTTAATTTAAGGAGATAGAATGTAATTATTTAAGGTGTGATTTGGACAGGACCCCAGGGTGCACACTCTTGTTCTTGAAAAAGAGTTCTTGAACAGTCACAGGGAGTCAGCACCTTGGTTTTCTGTTTTTGTCTTGCCTTCAACAGTACGTAGCCCTATAGCACGTGTCCTGACTCACCAGCACTACTTTCTGTACTTCTGACTTCTATGCAGAGGTCTCCAATCAAAAGGCCCAGCCAGCTCAGCCCACCCTGCTTAGCTTTGGGATAAAATCCTAGTTTGATATACTACTAAGACTACAGGACAAAACTGGTCTGGTCATTCTAAAGAAAATGCATGATCTACAGCCAGAAACCCACCTTCTATTCAAGCAAGATCTTCTGAGCCATAACTCTTTTGGGGTTCCTTTTCCGTTTCTTTCGAGAAGTGTATTGTTTACAGATCTCTTTATTGCACAGATTCCCCCAACCTAGCACACATTAAAAATCTGGAGACACTTGTCCATTTTATTGATTTGCAAAATTTTGTAAATCCTGCTGCTTTCGTTTTCCAATCAGATTTTCGGTCTCATAAAATACTTTGCTTGTATGTTCTTTTTATTATAATAAAAGAAAACCAAAGCCAAAGGCGCATTTGCATACAAGTTTCACACAATTATATAATTCACACAAAGAACATATTGGACTTAATGATCTTTGGTATTAAGTAAAAACTTCTCGATTTTCTTCAGCACAGTAAAATAAACAGAGCCCTGTATACTACTAAAACTTGTGTGTTTAATAACTCTACTCAATTTTAGAAGTGTTTGCATTTAAGAGAAAATAAAACATATTGGCAAGCAATACACAGTTTATACTGTTAACTTTTTCTTCTGGATTTATAAATGATGAGGATTTCAAGAGAGTTTTTCTAATATTTAATTATCTTCCCTCTTACAGAATATCCTCTGTCACCTGCTCAGTGTTTATTTTCTAAAAGCAGATGCAATAATGGTGACAGTTTTCATTTGAAAACATGTAGGTTTGTCTGGTTTACAGGACTAGAGTCTGCTACAAAGGACAACCCCAATGACAAGACAAGGCAGCTATGATGTATAATAGTTTTGCTAGAAGGTGTTACATAAACTCCCTTCAGCAGACTGTCAATCCCTTCAATATCCCATAACCCTTGAGACCATCACCTCACAAGCACAGCATTCCTGATGGCCACCAGGTGTCAAGGGTTATGGGTCTCAAGGATTATACAAGGGTTATACATCATTACTCCAATATAATGTAATGATGTATGTCACCTTTCAAATGACACTTGAAACTGAGGTTCCGGTCACTGATGCTCACCAAACATTTTATAGCATTTTTTCACTAGAATACGTTTCAGCCCATTATCCCTGACCAAATTTAATCACTGGCAATTGCCTACCTAAAATCCCCTTTCAGTAGGAGAAATTATTCTTCACCTGAGCCTCCTCGCCTACTGTGGCTCACACACAGTGACTGCTGGATTTCTACCATGGAAATGCTTATATTTCTATGATGGATAAAATGAACCCTGAACAATACATAGAGGACACCATTTTCAAAATTGGGACAACAAACCCCATTAGGGCACTCAAACTGACACACAGTCAGTCATGTAACAGTTTTCAATTACAATTTATCTACCACCCACCATGAACTTTATCTGAACTTTGCAGATAAAACAGATCTATCCCAAAGAGTTTACACTGTAAGTAGAAAATGGGCAATAGGGTGCAAGAAACAGCAAAAGTGATTGAGAGGTGGAATGTGATGCACATAGTGCTATAATTACTTCATTTTGACATTAATTTTTGTTAATATCTGGATGGTTTTATTCTTCATTTTGAGAGTGATTAGGATTTATAGACTTTTTAGAAGGGAAGGATATTTTCAAGAGGGGTTTAGAGGGAGAGCATGGAGGCCTAGTGGACCAAGTGAGACAAGGGATTGAAGAATGGAGTTGCAAGGAAGGAAAGGAGAATGAAGGGAATGGTTAGACAAGGAACATTCTTGCGGGAGAGGGAAATAAAGAGATGAAAGTGGGTAGGTAGGCCTGATTTAAGTTGTTCAGGCCCTAAAAGGACAGGACAAGGAGCTTAAATCTGATGCAGCAAGTGAGAGGAAACCAAGGAAAAATTTGAAGACTCGTGGGATGTGGTCAGAATAGCTGGCAAAGTAATTGAGTTTTGAGACAGTATTTTGAACACATTAAGGATGACTGAGGCCAGAGTGGGAATTGCTGTGAAAGTTAATTCAGGCCTGGACTAGCAATGGGAATAGTGGGGGATGAATGGAATTCACATCAGCATATAAATGCTGATGCGTGCACCTTTATGTGGGATTAGGGCTTCCTAAAAGGATGCCTATATTTTGAGGTCTAAAACCTGTAAAGAATGTTGGGATCCTTTTTGGGGGGTGGAGGGGGATACTATATGAATGTAAAGTGGTATTATTATTATTTATTTGTTTTGCATTATGTGTTTTACTTTCTGCTTAGGTTACACATTTGTTTGATAATGGAGGGACTGTCTTCTTTGCTATTTTTATGGCAATATGGGGTAAGTCCATTTTCCTTCCTAAGTGTTCTCTTCACCTCTCCCTCTATAGATAACTATTAGTTTTAGAGGGATTTGAAGTTTAATATAATGTTAAGCAAGTAGTATCCATGTTTATTATATTTTTCCTATTTTCATCAAATCAATGTTTGTACTAGTAGGACATTAAAAATACTCCACTACTAATTTATGTTCGGAATGTAATGACTGTAGGAAAAACAAGGCCTTTAATCCGGCAATCTATGTCATGTGTGCAGAGAGGTCCACTCACACAGAGTTAATTGAAGGTTTGGGGCCAAAATTAGTGTAATCCAATTTGGCGCATTGTAAAATTAACAGATTTGAAAGCTTGTAGGCAAAGGCTAATTAAAGTGAGTTAAAGGCAGGTCAGAAGGTTTTGTGTTGACTATTTACAGGACAATTTCATATATTTATTCTTTGAGAGTCTCTCTGCATTCACTGTGACATCATGTTCCACACCAGGAGGCATCAAACAAAGGCTCAGAGGCAACTCTTAAACAGGAGTTACCATTACATAACATTTCTTTGTTTGAAAGAAGGCAGATGCAGTTTTTACAACTGAGGGGTCTGATCCAGTGATCTTTCATTGCAGTCGATAATAAATTTGCAATGGGAAGTCAGTGGCAACACCAAGATTATTACAAGATTAGCATGCTGTAACTATCTGAGATAGATGGGTAGATAGTTCTTCCTGTGAAAGTGCTGCATATTTGTACCCTGAGACTTTAACATTGGTCTACACAGAGCACTGCCTCTATTCAAACCAATGCTGTACCATTGTGATGAAGTTAAATGCCACATAGACGCTGTATTTATATAATACACATGAACAGGCATTTCTCACTCTCCCAGCTGCAGCCAGTGCAAAAGGGAAGAGAAGGAGTCTGTGAATTTAACACACCCGTGGCCAGGTTTTCAGCTGATATTTATGGGTGTAGCTCCATTGACTGGGCCCAAAGTGCCCACTCTTAATGACACACATTAAGATCCATAGCAATAAACATGTGTCCCACACTTAATCTTTGAGGCCCCTAAGCATCATGATGTTCTTACTAGTAATATTTTACCTTCCTAAAGCTCTTCTTATGTCTTTAGGCATCTTAGGTGGCTATAAACAGATACATTATGTTATTATTTTGGATATCTCCCTGATTTTTAGACTTGCTGAATGAGCAAAGATTTTAAACTGGTCTGTGGTTCTCTGTATTCTTTTTACATTTTTTACCCAAAGAGAATTCCTTCCTTCCATGTAGCCCATCCCAAAATATGCTGCATCATTTTTACAGATCCTAACCTGCAATGCAGATAATAGACCATCTGGTGCAGAGGAGGAGGAAGTGTTGACTATTCATTCTTGTGGTCTCCTTTCTGTAGTAATTGTAACTGTATCAGTGTGAGCAAATTCTCTTCATGATAAACAGTAAATCAGTTTGGCCTGGCAAATTGCAAGCTGTAAGTTATGTAATTAAAACCAGTGCCTTATAGTTTTTTCTCTCGGGTAGATGCAAATATCAAGGCGGGGAGGAAATCTCCCGACCCGCAGATCTGATAGAAATGACATTTGAAGAAAGCAGCTTCTCATCAAGATAGTCATTATGGTTATTTTGTCTAGGTGCTAAACTTTCCTTAGAATCCTGGTCATATTTTGCTCCATTGCCTGTTTGCAACCTCGACTGAAGCCAAAGGAAGTTGACTAGGTGTAACAAACAGGATTTTGTCTCTTTCTGTGCAGTTTGCTAATATTGTTTTTAAAAAGATAGCATAGTGTCTTTTAACACAGAAGCAGATTGAGCATTGAATTTAGTTTAATTACCAATTGGGACAGTGGTGCTCTGGCAAGCAGTGTATGACCAGCATGTGTAAATATATCTTGTGATTTCAGATATGCTATCCAAAGCCTTTCATGTTAATAGCCATAGGATTATTTCAGGGGGAATAAACTTGCAAAATACTGTGGGAGCAATGTATGTAAAACAAGGTACATAGATCACAAACGAGTTTGTAATCTGAAGCCAGCGGACGTTACCCTCGGACATTATGCTGAGGGTTGAGATGAAGTCATGTCACCCATTGGAATGCCATCATATGGTCTTCCTCCGCTGTTCTGTGCGGCTGGCTTGTTTGTTGTGCTGGGATTGTAGTAAGAGAAATCACCAAAGCTCACATTATGCGATGAATTATCTAATCGGAGAACTGGAAAAATACATCATGATTATTTATAGATTTTTTCAATGGTTCTTATCACTATAGTGCCTGAGTGCTTCAACATTAATAAATTTAGTCTTGCAACATCTGAGGTAGAAAAAAGTTGTTTTCCCCTTTTTACAGATGAGGAACTGAGACAGAGAAAGATTCAGGACCTGATCCAAAGCTCACTGAACTCAATAAATTGACTTCAGTGGGCTTTGGATGGGGTCCTGGGTGGCTTGCCCACACAAGATGTCTGTAGAAGAGCCAGGAATAGAACCTACATATTCTAATTACCTGTCTGGTGCTTTAGCAACAAGACCATCTTTCCTCTCTTCAGTTAAAAAAGAATAACACCGTTTCACTAAAAATATTGTAGTTAATTTTTTTCACTCAAAGATGAATACTCCAAGTTACTCTAGGACTAGATTGAATCCAAACTGTACCATAAACTATAGTATATTAAATCTCTTCCATATTTCTTTACTGTCAAGAAAATGATCAAAACAGCAAAATGCTGTTCTTCTGAAGATCTGAGTGTAAACATAGAAATATCAGAAAATGTCTGCACATGAATAGTGCCAGTGACTTTACACTGGATTTTTGTTTCTCAACGTTTGTGGATCTGTGTTTGTAAAACAGTTGGTGTCCAAAATGTATATTGTACAATATAGGTTCATAATTCTGCCAGAACTGGTCAGTGTTTAACCATCAACTATCATAAACACCTACATGGGTCTTTAATTATGTAATTTCTGTGCCTACAAAGTGCATTACTCGGCTGCACAATTCATTATGGCCCTACTGGCAACATTTTTACAGGACATATACAATAAACCAGCATAGTATCCGCAAAAGAAAATAATGTTACATGTCTCAAACACCAGGCACAATGGGGCTATGGTCTTGATTGGGGTCTCCAGGTGCTACTGTGATATAAATATATATTAATAATAATGGAACAACAGTTCATGAATGACCTCTCTGCACATGAAGCAGTGGGGTCCGTTGTCTGGCATGCTGGAAAAAGTGAGTGCCCCTTTAAGGGCTAGAGAGCCAGGGAGTGACTTTCTGCTGCAGTGGCAGACCAGTTCAGCATGGGGACGCTGACCCATCCTCCCACCAGGGGACCAGAAGAGAGGGGAGACTATATAGGTCCATGCAGTGCAGGAAAAGCCCTCTTTTACCCTGGATCAGCACCCACCTATGGAAGTGGTGAAAGATCAGGTTTTGTCAGGACCTGCTGTGAGTATTGTGCTGTTCACTCCTTTCTCGGGGTCTGGGAAGGAATTTTTCCCTCACTGCCAGATTGGCCAATGTTAAGTGTATATGTGGGGTGGGGGGGAAGAGTAGAGTAGGTTCTGGGGGCCTTAGTTGAGGCAAACATGAAACAGGAATTAGGATATGATGTTGCAACTCATTATGTAAATGTTGGACAGATGTCCAGTGCAAGTACTCTGTAAGGAAGGGTATATTGAGCAGATAAAATAGATTGGTAAAGGATTTAAAGGAGGTATTATTTAAAGGAGCAGAAATATTTGGGGGGGGGGCAATTCAGGGCTCCTGTGACTGTTATGGCAGGGAACCAACCCCCTATCCTTTATAGCCCCCCCTTTAATCCTCCTTTGGGGTTGCGGGGGATGGTGAGGCTCCAGCAACAGATTGGCTGGTCCCCAGCATGGGTAAGGGGAAGAGCTGATGGAAGCTGCTCAGGTATATATTTAACTGATTATGGAATTACCTGCACTGTACACTTGTATCTGCCAGATACTCCCAGGCATTTGAGAATAAAATTGCGGCTTAATTAAACAACATTCCAGTATCTCCTGCCCTACTTCCATTATAGCCGGACAATGGCATTGTTTTCTGAATTATGGTTCAACACATTAAGAATTACATTCTTATGTACATCTATGTGGGAGAGACAGATTTTAAAAATAGAGTAAAAGAAGTTTAATTCACTTCCCCGGCCTACTTTGATTGTGGGAACTCTCATTTGTGTACTATTGTGGAAAGAGTGGTGGTGTGCACATACAGGTGTGTTCACAAATTTCTAGATAAATTACACATTAGCTTCCTGTTTAAGAAAAAAGTATACACTGTAATAAAAAAAAATCAAAACGACAATAATCTCAGTACAACATGTTTCAACACGTGGAAAAAATGTTCCGGAGGTGTTTGATCACTGGCAACTATGCATTAATAATTATGCATAGGCCATATTTTATTAAACACTATAACCTATTGTCTATAAGAGAAACTGCTGAAAATGTGCTTGGCTATGTTCGATATAAGTCATTTATGTCTGTTTTGAAATGTTGTCTTGTGGTTGTTTTTATTGATTCTGTGAGGCAATGAAGATTGAAAAGCTCTTAGTCTACACTAGACCGAGAAGTATAACAGATGAATGTGTTGAGTGCTAGACTCTTAACTTGTGAGGTATATGTATGCCTGGCTCATTTCAAAATAATTACAAGAATTTAAAATCAAGGCAGCTCAATAAAATGGATCACTACAGTGAAATTCTGCCTTCAGCCTCAAAGCTGCAGCTGTCACAAAAGCAAACCTAAAGACAGAAAATGCCTATTAAAGTGCTGAGTTGGACAGTTGATTTATTTATTTCCTTTAAAGCTACTCATACAGTATCTGATACCTACTTGTGCTTTGTGAGGTTTGGTTGGTTGGTTTTGGGTTTTTTAATTTTTGTCCAGACTTAACACCTTGAATCCATAAATACAAATTTGCACATCTTTGGAAACTTTCATCGTTATTCCAGCTAACATGGGTTTTGCTAGTGATGAGGATGGAGGATTTTTTATAAACCACTCTCCAAAGTAGATAGTCTCAAGGCAGTCAGATCGCTGTTTGCAATTTTTTTCAAAAGCATTTTTAACAGTTATGCGACTTTTAGCGACAATGCTGGCAAAACCATGGTTCTGATACCACAACCCAGATCCAACCAGTAGGACTTTTGCAGTCATGCACAGCTCCATTATCCACAAGGGTGCAGTTCAAATTACAGGATCAAAGCCAATGTTAACAGAAACTGGTTTTTAAACAACAAAAAATGACACAATCAAAATACAGACATGGCCTAACTGTGTTGCAGTGTTTTATGCTAGTGGTGTTCTACAGTACATATTGTAGTTGATATATCTTATTAATATTCTCCTTTGATTACAATTTTACCTTGATATCTCAATACTATTCTGTGTAACCCATGTTATTTTGTGAGCATGGATATTTTTGCACACTGAAGTTCTGAAAACACATGAAAGGTACCTTCCTGGATTTATTTATGGGGGAATTTGCAGATAACCCATTGGCTTAATGATGCTGATTGACAATGACTGCTGTTCATTCAACTCAGTAGTTGTACAAATTCCACTTAGTATGAACTTATTCAGCTGTTGCATGTTGTTTAACTACTTTGTATATATTAAATGGTATCAAAGTCTAAAGGGACTATCTTCATTGTACAGTTAAACCTGGATTTTAGCCCAAACTTCCCTACCATCCACACAGAAAAACCTGTAACATTGGGTTGGAGGAGCTGCATGCACCCACATGCTGGTATGGGTTAGTGCCCAAGTTCTTTTTTAACTTGGGCTGGAACCCAGCAACTGTGCCACGAGGACACAGGCAAAACCATTTCAGTGCTGATAGTCTTCCAATGCCCTTCCCAAAATTCCCTCTGAAGGACAGACAAATCCTCCCTCAATTGACTGAGAGAGCATCCTCTAGAGAGTCTCAGCACAAAGAACTATGGGATATGTCTCCAGACATATCCAGGCTATTGCAGAACAGTGAGGACCCAGTAAAGCGAGTAGGGCTTTGCTGTGGGATGCTTGCACTTAGGCTAGACTAACCTGGATTAACTGTGCAGAGCAGAAATACCCTAAACTCTTCTCTCAATACAAAATTTACCAAAGATTAAAAAAAAAATCCCCTCTTCCTGTTTATGGATACTGAGAACCCCTGGATGTACTTTAAAACCATTTGCCAAACTGACTTGTACACTCTAAATAAAAAACAATAGCAGTGAAATCCTAGCTCTATTGAAGTCAATATCAAAATTCCCATTGACTTCAGTAGGGCAAAAAATTCACCTCAAGAATAGGAAAGTCCTTCTACTCCCGGAACATTTGTGATATTCTTTACCTGGTTCACTCCTTGTGTCATCATAAAGTCGCTGATGGGAAAATGAGCCAGACTTTCTCTTCCCACATATAAAGTACCCAATCAGACCAATTAATGCAGATCCTAAAATGGCTCCTACAATCGCACCAAACACTACTCCTGCACTGTGGTGATTCTCTAGGAGAGGGAAAAAGGATAACAAAATTATTCTAATGAAAATTTATAAATCTATAGGGCCAGATCCTCAGCTGACATTTTACACGAGTTGAGAATCTGGCCCACTGTGACATATTTCACTTTACAGACAATAATAGTTAAGTCAGCCCCTCAACAATCCCATGAGGCAAGGAAGTATTACTCTCTCTTATTTACAAATGTGGCACGAAACGTTTTGGTATAACTTTTCCCAGTCAAGCAAGTATTTGACCAACAGCTGTGAACAGAATCCCCGAGTTGTGGTTCCCAGCCACCCGCTCTGACCACAAGGCCTTGCACTGTCTTTTGATAAAATCGCTTTAATATTACAATTGTAAGTATTTAGACCAAACTATAAAGAGAGCCTGTGATTTTAGGTGCCTCTGGTTTTGGGTGCCCAATTTTTCAGACACTTTGTTAGGCATCCAAAATCAGAAATCTAGAAAGTGTTAGCTGTAACCTTTTTAGTTTTTCAGGTAGCAAAATTATTTTTTTTCTCCCCAACATTTTTCTTGGGTTTTATAAAACTTTTCTTTGAATTTTCACCTCTTTTTTGAATGCCCTCTTTCAGAGTCACTTTAGGCAAAAAGTCCTGATACATTGTAACTATTAGAGCTATAGAGAGAAGCTTGAAAACATGAAGATAGCCTCCAGTTCTTAGTGTAGACTACTGTATATGCTGGAGAAGCATTTCTGTCCCGTGTTAAAAGCCTGCAGGCAAATTAATGGTATAAAAATACTGTGTCTTCGAATCTTCCTTTCTCATTCACTGAAGCCCCAATCCGAAAGAGCAGAATAGAGAAATGCTATTTTTGGTTTTATGCTATATTGTTTTCCCAGGCTTAACCAAATTGATAGTAATAAAATACAAGACGGGCAATCCATTTGGGCATTATTTATAAATTGAAGGCATTAGTTACAAAAGTGTTCTGCACTCTGTGTGTCCTTCATGCTTAAGAAATGATTGATTTGTTGCTTTAAATGCTTTGAGCATGGGGATCTATTTCATATATGAAGAAGTTGAAAGGATGGGGAGGGAAAGTTTGCACATTCACCGAACCAAAGCAGAGCTGCATTACATTTCCTATGAAAATAGATAAATAGATAAGCAGAAATTAATATAAAGCAAAACTCAGAAACTCAGTGCGTTGGGACTACTCCAGACTGATGCAGCAGATAAAACAAAACATTTTCAATGATTTCCAGTGGACCATTCCCTATAAATAGATCCAATTTGAATGATACTCTCACTGAAGCAGTCTGCTGGGAATATTCCCATTATAGTATCTATATACCAATATAGTTCAGAAACAAGAAATTTTTCAGTATGCCAGTTCACAAATACCATACACTGGCCTGGGGCTTCAGGAGACCTCAGATTAATTCATGTCTCTGCCACAGACTTCCTATGTGACCTTTGACAGGTAACTCAGAGTATCATTTTCCAAAGTACCTAAGAGACTTTCAGTGGATCTTAAGCTCTGAAACCACTTGAAAATGTGCCTCAGTTCCCCATGTGTAAAATGGAGATAATAGTGTTTTCCTTTCTCCTCCCCTTCACCAGTTTTGGTTGTTTATTTAGATTGTAAGGAGTTTGGTGCTGAGAATATTTCTCACAATGTATATGGGCAATCGTTACCGTAGTCTGGCTATGATCTTGGTAGAAGATCTAGATTTTACTGTAATACAAATAATACAAACTTTGTCACTTCTTTCTAGCCCTCCGCCACTAAATGGTCTCCTCAACACTGCTGCTAAATACCAGATGAAATCTGGCAATGCAGTTCAAAATAGCTGCATGGCAGCCCAGGATCTGTCCCTTCCTGTTGCAATTGAAATAAATAAATAAATATTTCTGCCTGTGGTCCCAGAAATGCAGAAAATTATATATGGTAAAAGTTACCTAAGTTTTTTTGAATTTCAACAAACTTTCAGGTGCGGTCTAGTTTTATCTGAAGCAGTTCACACATCTTTACAGCTTCCCAGACAATGTAAACATTTTAGTGTTCAGCATCATTACGCCGTTGAACCTTTTCTTACTGTAGCTAAACCTTTACCTTTGTTGTGTTCTTTCGGATTTGATGGGACGGTAGAATGGTTGGTGAAATTCTGGTGTGCGTTTTTTGTAGTCTGTGAAATTGTTTTGAAGTCTGTTGTGACACTGCCACTGTGGTGTGTGGATAATGTGGTCAGTCTATTTGGTGGACTGTTGGTAGACGAGACTTCTGTGGGGCTCTTTAGAAAGTCTTTGGTGGAGATTGTTGTAGTAGAACTGGTCTTATAGGTGACTGAAGTGAAGCTTTTGGCTTCCGTTTTCAACGATACACCAGCATTTGTAGGCATGTTGCTTTCAGTCACTGTAGAAAAGTCACTCATGGTTATGGATAGTGTCGAAGATGGTGAGATTCTGTTGACATTTTTGGCAGAGGTATTTGTTGAACCCTTATCCACGTTTGAAGTCAAAAATAACCCTGTGCTATTAGTGGATCTTTGAGCTACACTGTTGCTTTGAGTGTTACTTTCTATTACTGTACTTTTTGTTGAATTTTTATTGGCCGTTGTTGGTGCAACATGGCTTATAGCAGGAGTTATTCCATTAGTTCCAGTAAGACCTAGCTGATGTGAAGTTCCTTGGTGTGAAGGTGGAGTCGTATCTGTAGTTGAATTATTGTCAGTGTTTGTTGTACTGACTGTACTACTGTGACCATTGCTTCTGGTCCACCCTAAACTAACCGGCAGCAAAATAAAAAGAATTCCACTGGAAGGCAGCATGGTATTGGCTTTGTGGTTTGTTTCTTTATGTAGAGAACCTGAAAGAAGTGAACAGTTTTGTGATTTAATTTATTATGTGAAACTGAGAGCTGGACAATGAAGACCCAGACATGTTGATGAAAACTTACAGCGGCTTGATACTAGAGAAATGAAGTCATGGAGGTTCCTAAAGGTATATCTACACTGCAGTTAAACAGCTGTGGCTGGCCTGTGTCAGCTGAGTCAGGCTTGGGCTGAGGGGACTGTAAAATTGTGGTGTAGGCATTCAGACCCAGGGCTTTGTGACAGGGGAGGGTCCTAGAGCCTGGGCTGTAGCCCAGGCGCAAACATCTACACCATGGTTTTACAGCCTGAGTCCCGTGAGCCTAACTCAGCTAACACCAGCCAGCTGTGGGTGTTTAATTGCAATGTAGACATATTTGAAGGTTTGCATGTTGAGAACTTAACACTCCTTAACTTAACACTCCTTAACATAGTAGTAATATTCTCTCAAAGCATTACTATTGAGCAGCAAAGCTTTTTGAATGCTTCCATAGGCAAAGCTGCATACTCCCCTCCATTCTACAGCTCACAGTCTATAACAACTTGCTATTACGTGTATCCAAGAACCCCTTGCACCAAGACCCATGCCTAAAAGGACATGCTTCCGCAATTGATGCTTTCTGGTCAGAGGGTAGCACCCAGCAATATGTGAGTAATAGGGGTGTGGCAAACTGAAGAGCTAAGTAACAGAGTGTGTTCCCATGCAAAGTGGTGTAATTGTTGTTGCAATTAGCCTTTGAAGGTCATGATTTGCCTTACATGTTTTGTGACCTTGAGGGGGAGACCATCACAGGAATACAGCTGCTGCCAGAGAATTCATAACAGCTCAGCAGCTAAGCCAGCCCATGGAATTAGCGGAGGTGCATTTCTGCTTCAGAACCAAACACCAACACCAAAGCAGTGCAATCTGCCCTGATTTGCAAATGTGCAACCAAGGATCAGCAAGAATTCTGATCCCCAATCTCTTGGATCTTTAGACAGACATATTGCCATATACTTATCTAGCTTTCAAGAGTAGTGACAGCTTGAGGCTTATACATGTTTTGTTGCCTATAGGGAGGAGACATGCTGCCTAGAGGCAGTGACCTGGCTCTTTCCCCTTTCACCCTTCAGCGCTACTGTCTGGCCCATTTTCCTTTTCTAACTGTGGGTTTTTCCACAGCTTTGCTCCTCTCTGCACAGCACAGCAGGGGAGAGGGATGAGTATAGGGACTCTAACAGTAGCCACTGGAGTAAGCCAGCTTGTCTCTGTGTCACTCTCCCTACAGAGACTTCTGTCCTTTGACAGATGATATGGTTCAGTTTCAACTATTAGTCAATAAACCTGACATTAGGTCTGATCCTGCTCCCATTGCAGTCAGTGACTGAACTCCCATTGACTTCAGTGGGAACAAGATGTAGGGCCCAGGAGTGGAATCGGTATGTATGTATATTTGTGGGATTCAGCTTTCAGCAATCTGTTTATAAATATTGTTTCCATGTTGGTAAATTGATTAGTCTCCCAGTATAGGGTGGTCACCTGCCAGGTGGGATTAATATTCCTTAATTATTCACCTAAAAATAAAAGACTAAAAACTTTGTTTTTTATTATTATTTTACATAAATAAATATTGCAACTTTCAGCTTAGAGCTAACCTTTGTGTCTGGAGTCCCAGATCTGTAACTGAACAGTCAACTAACTCAACTATATTAATGAAAGTTGCTTTGTTTTCACCTTACCCGGGTATAGGGACATTTTTCCAATATGAGGAGTAATTACAGAAAAGTGTAGCAAACAAAACTTTAAATGAGCTTTTATTAAGCTTTCAGATATTTGCTTTCATCTTGAAAGTACCATTGTTTTAGCTCACTGGCATGACTCTTTTTTCCCTTGTATCAGTAGCCATGTCATTACTGAACAAAGTGAGTTTTGTCAGATTTCTTATTTCACCTTGACTGTAATTTGAAACTACCAAGGGAAATTACTAACAGTTCACTTTAACTGCACCTTTTGTTTCTCTCTCATAATGCTAAAGAGTCAGCATCCCCACTGAACAATGTGGTTTTCATGATTTCCTTAATCCTGTAATTTTTTTTTCCTGGGGGACAAAAAGGGAGAAAACTCCTTGCCACAAAGATTTTTTTACAGTAGTTCTAAGGCTATATTTAGGTTGTATTTCTTGGAAACCCTTGGTGTCTAATAATTAACTGGTCTTGTATTAGTGTAGCATTAAGATTCAGATCAGAAACAACACAACAGCCCTGGAAAGCCACCTGTTGCCCTTAGAGCTTAACATGCAAACAGTGGTATTATAGGACAACTGCAAATATTGCAGCTCCAGCACCTTGGACTAGCCAGAAGATTAGCCAGAATCTAAAGAATTTTCCAGTTAGCTTGAGCAACTAATTATAAAATATTTTTTAAAAGGAGAAATAATCTGATATGATGATTCTGATCTTGCTGGCACCTGTAAGTAACTACACTGAAATCACTTTGAAGTCAGACTGAGGTCAAAGCTGTGTAAATGAATTTTGAATCACCCTCTCTGACTTAGACTCTTCCCTCATTATGGCCCCAATCCTGCACTGACGTGTGCATGCCCTGTCTTAGTGTGGAGCCCTACTAAAGTCAGGCACAGGAGTCCTTCTGCAGGCATCTCGTTACAGGATCAGGGCATATAGATGGAGCTACATACAGATCCCTGAACAACCATTTGACATCGATAGCTTATCACTTTGGACTTGAGTACAATTTTGAACTAGGTTTGGGCTTATCACATATTTTTACTAGGGTGTTTTTTGTTTTTGTTGTTTTTTTGTTTGTTTGTTTGTTTGTTTTTTTGCTTAAAACTGAATACCCAGGAGAAGGGTTAGTGAAAATCCTTGTCACTCTGTGGTTAATGACAGTTAACGCACTGACTTTATTATATTGATCTTTTGGGGCAGTATTCATACTGTATATGGTTCCTCCTGTACATTCATATGTGTGCATATGTGCATACACACAGTGAAATCCTGGCCTCGTAGAAGTCAATGGCAAAACTCCTTGAATATGTCTACACTGCAGATGCAACCATGCCTCCTAGCCCAGGTAGACAGACTCAGGTTGGGAGCTCTGCTTCCGCTAGGATGTAAAAATAGCAGTGTGACCATGAAAGCATGGGTGGTGTCTTGAGCTAGCCATTCGAGCTCAAATTTTGGGTTTTGGGCAGCCCCCGTTTCTATTTTTAGCACATCAGATCAAGTAGAGCTATCATGATTCTTTCTACCCAGTCTGGGAGGCATCCTCCCAGCTGCAGTGTGGACATACTCCTCTTGACTTCAGTGGGATCAGGATTTCAGCCACGGTCTTTATGGTAAAGACTGCATCACTTTTATCATCTGAATTGCATTTCCTCATTCTCTTTCTGATTTGAGTATCTCTGCAGTTATTGAATTATGTCCAGTTGTACATGGAGGAAAAAGGGTTAGTGAATGCTGAAGAGGAATTTTGTTTATATTAAAAGGGCATTCAAAATGATTTTCTTAAACGATTTCGAAAACCACACTTATTTTTGGCTTAATATATGGAGAGATTTGCAGACAGAACTGCCATTGGCCGATGACAGAAGTTATACGTGCATCAAGAGAAGAATAGCGGTCACTGAGTTATTTTTTTATGGGACAGTGACGTGATCTTCACAACTACAAATTCGAGGTCTTTTTTTCAAAGTGTTAATTAATAGAGCTTTACTCCATCTTTTACACACTAGTATTTGATACTCGCAAAACAGAGTGAACAAATGTAAAATTAAATATATGTAGAATATCTTCTTCTGAAATTCAAAAAATATATATTTGAAACTGATACTCTGGGGAATACATTGGATGGTTGCGCTCATGTCTGTTTCCTGGATAAATCAGACTGTTTTCCAAGGATAACATGCTGTTAAACTCAGCGAACAAATGACTAAAACCTCTTGTTTTCTTTATTTTGCTTTGTTGTTTATTTTGGGGGCAAGGGCATGAAGGTTTGTTTTTTGCTAAGTATTTTAAAATTATTTTTTGCAATGCTTGCATTCCAAAAACAAAATGTATTTTTTAATTCAGTTACCCTGTTGCCTCTCTGAATAGCTGGCAACTAGATCAGTATTCACTTTCCTATATACTCTCAGTATAGGTACATACACTCAAAATATGCAATTATAATCTAGCAACACTTCTCCTTACAGCAAATCAGCATACTGGGTTTCTTCTAAGCATATACAAAGTTCCACAGGAATAATTTAAATGGGGGGGGGGGGGAGAGGAATGATTGATGTTGTTTCCTAGACTGAGTTCATTAAGAGCAAATCCTAAACATACTTGCAAAAATCACTTTTTAAAAGTGCAGGAAAAGCAATTATCCGCAAACTTTAAATTACAGTGAAATATTTTCATCTTCTCTTTATGGTTCTTACATCTCTGCCTAGCTTTGCTGTTAAATCCTGGAATTACTGGCCCAAGTTAATTTGTCTATAAATTTTTTTCCTTATAGGGGTAGTTTTGCTGTGAGTTTGGTTACCCAGTCCCTACTTTCACCCAAATATCTTGTCAAAAAATCAATGCTGCAGTGATTACTTAGCCAAATTCATTAACAAAAATAGACTTACCTTTTAGCTCTACAGTATATTCAGGTAGGTTTGAAATACTGCTGTGGCACAGAGTGCAATTAGTCTAGTGAACACAGGTACTGTAAGTGCGACAGTGTCACACTCATTGGGAATGCACTGTAGAAACTTAACTAGGTGGGGCTATATTTCCCTGGGTGTAATAGAACACCTGAGAACCAGACTGACCTGCTTCTTGGTTGTCTTTGTTAAGAGCTACCATTACAGAGTTCACAGAAATTACAGGTTTCATTGTAAAGTGGGTAGACAAGTGCCCATTGATTATGTGATGATTACAAAATCTTTACACTGATGTTTCAACAAGTGTATCAAATTCCTATAAACTATATGTAGTATTCGTCTTCTCTTAATTAGACAGCAGCCATTTTAATAAAGAACACTTGTAGTTTTCTGTGAGACACACTTTGTTACGGTACATGTATAGTCAACTTGCCAGAGGATGTTGTGAAGGCCAAGACTATAACAGGGTTCAAAAAAGAACTAGATAAATTCATGGAGGATAGGTCCATCAATGGCTATTAGCCAGGATGGCAGGGATGGTGTCCCTAGCCTTTGTTTGCCAGAAGCTGGGAATGAGCAACAGAGGATGGATCACTTGATGATTACCCGTTCTGTTCATTCCCTCTGAAGGACCTGGCATTGGCCACTGTCAGAAGACAGGATACTGGGCTAGATGGACCTTTGGTCTCACCCAGTATGGCTGTTCTTAGGGTTTGAAGAGAAGTGTTTGTAGAAGATGTATAGCCAAAAGTTAATTATACTATGGCATACTCTTAATATACATCAACTTTCTACTATGTTTGTGTACATATATATATGTACATGCCGTTAGGCATTAGCCCAAGCCCCTGGGTCCAATTACCCTCCTAATTTGAAGGGATTTGAAAAGCAGATTTAGATCCAAATTTGGTAAATCAAACCGTAAACCCAGATTTTGGGGGGGAAATAATAATCAGATCCAGATCTGAATCTTGCATATCAGTCCCTTCTTTACATGCTGTATATAATCTTGGGGGTGGATTTAGAGTAAATGGGGGTTGGGGAAGGCAAACATGCACAGTTTAATTTTTTACATTCTGAAGTAGTCAGGACTACTTGCTCCTGTAATTATATTTTTTTATTTATTCTAGACTGGTATGTGTTGGAGAGGGACACAAAGGTGTTCCAGTCATATCTGAATAACTCCATGAGTGGAATACCATGGCACTTTTGTTTCCACTTGAAATTTTTGAAAGAATCAAGTGCAAGCTACTATTTCATGCCTTTCTCCAGTGTCATTATTTGTATATTAGTGTTATACTCTTGTTTGCACTAGATATAAGCCCTATGCAGACACTCCTGCACCCATATGGAACCCTCCTGAAGCCAGTGTGGCTCCTCACAGGTGCATCGGTCAGTCCATACAGTGTTAATTGCAGATTTGGGACCTAATTTTAATTTAATCCCATAGCTACCTGCAGTAGCAATGTTGGGAGCTCTACTGTAGGCAAGTCTCTAACAGTTTGCTACTATTTTAACTACTGTATCCTCTAGACGGGTTCTGAACAGGATTAAATAACAAGATAGGTTAAAACACGATCAGCCAACCTACATTAGCACTCTCATCACTGCAACAACTCGTGGAGCTGCACCAGTGGAAATTGATGGTCTACTAATAATCTACTCTTATATATCAGGAAATATTTCTAGCTTGTTGAAAGCAAGTTGTAACTAATCTTAGGCAATAAATTTATTATTACACATGAAAGTAAACTACATGTAGTTCACAGAAGTAATTATAGTGCCTACATAGTGTATTTTGATTGCCTGTGATTGTGATGAGATTTCTTTTAAAAACCAACTCTTTTGTTCATTTAAAGATTCTACTGCTAATGAAAATACTTATCTTAAGCCATGAGAACAACCACTAAGTAGATATGAGGGACACAGAACTTCCACTCTCAAGTCTTTATTGCCCTGTTATTGTCCCTTCATTGTGGCTATGAGACTCGTTCACATTCATTTCTAGTTTCCCATACATGTGATTTTCATGTTTCACCTCTGTATTGAAGCAGCAGTTCATGATGAGAAATACATTAACGTCTATATCTCACTAAAATGAGTTATGTAGATACTTGCAATTCCTTCTTCCACACAGCATAAAAGGTGGAGGGGAAAGAGCAATAATCACACACAGAAATGGGACTAAAGGTGCAATGGGAAGGGGAAGAGTGGCAATATGGTATAATCAAGCCACTAGCAAAAAATAGACACTGACTTCATACAAGAAAAGGGGATATTGACTGGTGGTAGCAATTGTGAGGATTAAAATACCCTTGTAGCCTGAGGGAAACTAGAGGCCATAGTAATTTACTCTCTAGGAGTGTGTAAAGTCATTGAAAACTGCAAATTATTACCAAGTTACATATGACAGGTTAGTAATGTGCCCAGTTAATTGCTGGTGTAATTTCAGACTTAAAGTCTTCCATCTTGAGGTCTATAAAATCATGCATGGTATGGAGAAAGTGAATAAATAAGTGTTATTTATCCCTTCACATAACACAAGAACCAGTGGTCACCCAATGAAATTAATAGGTAGCATACAGAAGTACTTAAACATGAGAAGCAAACATAAGGAACAACAAACAAGAAGAAGTACTTCTTCACACAGTGCACAGTCAACCTGTAGAACTCATTGCCAGGGGATGCCAAAAGTAAATCTGGGTTCAAAAAAGAATTAGATAAATTCATGGAGGGGATGCTAAGATTAGGAGAACAGTGAAACCTTTTGTCAAACAAGAACAGTTTGGCTTTAGGAAAGGACAAGGAACCACAGATGCCATGTTTCTATTAGCCAAGGTGGTCAGGGATGCAGCCCCATGCTCTGTGTGTCCCTAGGCCTCTGACTGCTAGAAGCTGGGACTGAACGACCGTGGATGGATCACTCAATAATTGCCTTGTTCTGTTTGTTCCCTCTGAAACATTTGGCATTCATCACTGTCGGAAGACAGGATACAGGGCTAGATGGACCATTAGTCTGACCCGGTAGGGCCATTCTTATGTTCAGTGGAGTTATACCAGAGATAAAATTAGCCTAGTTAATACACTTAGTAGTTCTTTTGGTTCATTGCTAATCAACTGATAATGGGAGCTGTAGTGTATCACCAATCATTCAGGTGATAGGAGAAACCCACTTTATAGGAAGGAAACTTATTTTATATTGACAGCTGGAAAATACATTATTCAGTAATGCAGTGGTTCTCACACTGTGGTTTACAGACTCTCTGGTACTCTGGAGAGCCTTTTCTAGGAGTCTGCAAAAGGAAACATTTTAAGTGACAGGTTGTGGTAGAAAGAAATGTTGCCTGGGGGAAAGAGGTGTTGCCATCGTCCCTAAAAGAGGGGGGGTGGGGGGCTGAGTGTGTGTGTGTGTCTGTCTGTCTGTCTGTCTCTCATATGAAGAACTCAATCCAGTGGAGAAGTGGAAGAACTCCTGTAGAGGTATATTAGTAATCCAGGGGCAGGATAGGCATCTTTTAGTCAGAGTGAGGTGAAATCCAGGAGTGCTACGTGTATAGTGAAGTTCTCTGCAGTGTGAGCAAGGGTGGCAGAATCTGAGCCCAAATGTTTATTTCACTGGATTCTAACGTTATCAACCAAATTGAGACTCAGAAAGGATATGTTATGTAACATGTACAATCTCTTAACACACTTCCTTTAAATAAGATTAATAATAACTTTCTCTCTCTCTCACACACACACACACACACACACACACTGTAACAGTCAACTTGCAGTGTTGGTTTTTATTGCTTGGCTTTACCACATCAGGGTTCTGCCCCCTATTCATAGGGTTACCTAAATAAGTCATTGGGTGCAATTTTCAAAAGGGCCTAAGTGTCTTGGAGCCCAAGTCCAGTTGCAACCAGTGGAAATTAAGTGTTTAAGTTACTTAGGCCATTTTGAAAATACCATCCACTATGACTTTTAGGGTCTTGAACTCTGAGTCCTTGTCTGTGTAGACTGATGTGTTTTTTCACAAAAGATTCAACACTTAATTTTAAAAATGATAACATTAGAATCTTTTTTTACCCATTTTCCAGTGTCCCATTTCAGAACACAGCACTCAAGATGAGTCATTGCCCATTTCTCCCCCTTTAAAAATGAAAATCTTTTAGTACGTGTAAAGTCATATTAAAATAGAATCACTAACCTTTCTACACAATCAACCTTTTCTGCTCAAACACCTATAGCCACCATCCTTTTTCTGTTGTGAGTAATTAAGCATTGTGTAAGACACTTTTTAAAAGGCTTTGATTAATCATCAAATAAATTGGATCACTGACAGACTGAAAGCCATCCACACCTCCCAGAGTGAGTAATAGGTGGGCCTGTGCCAACAGTATGTGTCACACATGAAGCCAACTCTGGCAAGCAGTGCCTTCTGTCACTCATAGTTTTAGTTCTTCCTCCTCCTTCTCCCCTTGTCTCATCATCTGGAGTCAGGTTGTCATGCAAGCATCCACCATCATCTTCTGGCTGAGGAAGCAATAAGGTCCACCTGCTTCCCCTCTCCTTTGATGCAATCCATCCATCGCTTCCTTGACTTTTCTTGGGCTCTCTTTCCTACCGCCCACTCCTATCATGCTATCCTCACCAGGTCCTTTTCATTCATGCTCTGTATGTGACTGAACCAGCAAAGTTGCATTTCCTAGATTTTGTCAGCCACATCACACTTCGATTTCCATCCTAATGCTTCATTTTAAAATCTCTCTCTTTATGCACTCTTTTGATTGCACGCAGACATCTCATCTCGAACACCTGTTGGCCCTGAATCTGTTGTTTCCTTACCATTGTCCCTCTGGACTACAAGTGCGAGAATGACAGATGTGGTAAAAATCTTGGGCCAGAGAGACATAAAATGGATGAGCACAGTGGTTACAGCAATATGGCATGGCAAAAAAATCCCTGAAGGCTGGTGCGACTCTATGTGTACGGTGGGCAGCAATAAATTCTGGAAAGGGGGCAACGATATAAAAGTGCTTTTCTTATTTATAAGGCAGAAACCAGGGGAAAGGCAAAACATAAGTGTGGTTCAATACTGTACTCTGAAAATTAGGCCACTTACTTTGGTGGCTAAATATGGATTTAGGTGCCTAACAATATTTGTTCTGAAAACAGTGGCACTGAATAAACCCAAGCCTTTTTTGTGCTTTTTAGGCATAGCCACATGTTGAAACAATGCAGGGTGATACTGCTCCGAAGGGAATTCTGGGGAAGCCACCCAAGGCTGTGCATGGGTGCCTGTCTTATGGAGTTCAGCCTGTTTTTCTTGTGCACTGGTCCCATTTCCCTTGGGCACGTGGAGAAATCACTCCTTACATTCTCTGTAGCATGGAATTGCAATACTGACAAGCCCTTTCATGGTATGAATGGGGTAATGGTTCTTGTGGACCATCTCCCCTTCTGTAACTTAGATGGGGTCTCTTTTGTATATGGCAATATAAAATAATATTTTCTGCATAAATAATACTAGGGATCAACTAATATATTTAAAATAACATTACACTGTATCTCAAGAGGATATAATTTTGGCTCCTTATATCTGCAACCTGTGGCTCTTGCATACCTTTATAATTCTGCCAATGATTTTTAAAAATGCTATTATAGTCTCTAGCAATGGGCCCAGTCAGTGCTCTGCAGACACTACAGCACACTGCACTGTTGTACAGAACTGCTGTAGCGTACCGTAACAGTGTTGATAAAGACTACCAGCATATACTAGCCAAAAGAAAAGGAGGACTGGTGGCACCTTAGAGACGAACCAATTTATTGGAGCATCAGCTTTCGTGAGCTACAGCTCACTTCATCGGATGCATGAATTGAGCTGTAGCTCACGAAAGCTTATGCTCAAATAAATTGGTTAGTCTCTAAGGTGCCACCAGTCCTCCTTTTCTTTTTGCGAAGACAGACTAACACGGCTGTTACTCTGAAACCAGCATATACTAGATCACTGTAAGAGCATTATAGGTCTGAGTCTGATCTCACATACACCACTGCAAATCAGAAGTAAATGTTAAAGTAATCTGTTTAAGTCAATGGAATTACACTGGCATAAGAAGGCAAGAGTCAAGCTACTCTTGACTCACACCAGTTTCAGGAAGATCAGAATCCAGCTCTATTTCTAAATGTAGTCCACCTAACCAGCATTTTTGTATGTGTGTTTATTCTTTTAAAAAAAAGATTTATTTATTAAAAATTATAAAATTGGAGTCTGATTAAAATTCTAACCAAAATAATGAACTAAATGCAGTGATTGTGTCACATGTGGTTAGGCAACTCTTTCCTGTATAGAGATAACAGGTGGTGGGGGGAAAAATTCTTACTGAGATAGTTGCAAATTACTGCTCTACTCTAATATCAGTTAATTTACTCTGGAATTAGTTATTTTCAGAGTCCATAGGTGATAACCAACTAGAACATGGAAAATGATCATGCCTCTGTTTTTTAAACCCATGTATTAATTGTGAAAAATAATAAAAAGTATAATTAATGGTTTCCACAGCTACAGTGTTTCTAGAGTTTTGGAAAAGGCGGAGAGCTGTGCTCACCTATGACTGGGATCTCATAGACTGGGAGGATGAAGAGGTAAGATCGCAAATAAGCAATCTAATGATGATCTTATAATCAACACAATGACAGTGTAAGTAGTAATGCTTTGTGCTTTGCTAGGAGAATTGAATTTGCTATATAACACTGGTGCAATAGATCAATAATGTATCTTGCAAGTAGAGGTGCATCCAAATTCAAATACTACTCTCCTCTTGGCAAAGTTTCTTTCTTTCTTTCTTTCTTTCTTTCTTTCTTTCTTTCTTTCTTTCTTTCTTTCTTTCGGAAGGGCAATGTTACTCCTTTTGTTTAAGCAGGGTATGTGAATAAAAAAAAAATCTAAGTGCCCATATTTAGCAAAGTGTGATGGGGGCAGCCAGGAATATCTGTCTGGAGTAAGCAGGCCCTTTAAGAGGGATTTAGGGGCCAGCTGTGGCCCTATCCCAGTGTAGCTTAAAGCTAAGGGATTTCTGGGACTTGTAGTCCTGAGGGACTATGGAAGCTGTTGAATGTGAAGCAAAGTATTCTGGGAATTAGGTCATGGATAAAAAGAGCTCCCTTCTCCCCACAAAGGGGAGACCAGGGAGTAAGCAAGAGGTGTTGTGTGGGACTCTGCCTAAAGAGAATGCAACTTGCTATTGGGTCCCTCCAGACAAAGAGCCCACCTCAGTGCTAGCAAAGGGCTAGGGAAGAGTATGCTATTTGGAGCTAGAAAGCCAAACACAGCAAGGACCTGATCCCTTTCCCTGCATATATTGCTAATCAGCCTTCAACTCCTATGATCCCTTTGCACCACAAATTTCTGATTCAGCCCAGAATCAAGCCATTCTAGAAAAGTGCCAGAGCCTAGACCTTGAACCACTTTTAAAGGGCCAGCTCAGCCTATTTCAGTCTGCCGTGGGCACCAACAAATAGCAAATAGTTCTATCCCTTTGCACATCTCATGAAATTTGCTCTGTAAGTCACAAGTGAACATTGCTGTAATGGAATTTAAGGCCACTCACCTCTAGGATAATGATTGAAATTTGGTCCAGGTTAATTGAGACCCAGAGTCATTATCGCTTCATGGCTCTTCTGGAGCCTCTTGGAGATGAGTTAATGATGTTAGTCTAGTTCCTAATGAACGTTTTCCACACCACAAAAATCACCACCACCACAGTTTTCTTAGCAATCTCAGCAGAGAAACCAGTGATTGAATCAACATGGCAACCCAACTCCCTTTCACCCCTGGAAGTGATTCTTCTAGCACCTTGGCTGGTGAGTGAGGGAAGACTTTTACCGCCATGATTTGTGCTGCTCCTGATCTCTGTGTGAATGTAATGACGTGTCTCAAAGGCTCTCCAATTCAGCCTCTTTCAAGGGCAGTTATTTGGATATTTACTTTAAAAATATGTGAAGCACTTTGGGAGGAAGGGAGCTATGCAACTGCCAGTCATTATCATTATAGAATGTTTATACTGATGCTTTGCTACTTACATTGAAGCAAATCTATGTCATTGCAGGAAGAGCTGCGTCCCCAGTTTGAAGCGAAATACTCCCAAGTGGAACGAGTAAATCCCATCACAGGAAAACCTGAACCTTTTCAACCCTTCCCTGATAAACTTAGTCGACTGATGGTGTCTGTCTCAGGAATATTCTTCATGGTAAAGTTTCTAATGATATTGGAAGGCCACTCTAGGCCTTATTTTGATATCACACCAACGTAAATCAGGAGTGCTTCCACTAAAGTTAATGGAGTTAGAGTGGTGTAACATGTGTAAGTGAGATCAGATTAGGCACAACGCTTGTCAATGTTCGATGGGTTGGTGGTGGCTTGTGGTTCTTGGGTGTGTGTGTGGGGGGGAGGTTGCACCTTTAGAAATTTGCAAAAATATAATATAGTAGGCATTTGTCTTTATATAGTAACAGAGAATTTTGTTTCAGTAGTCTAGTATTTTGTCTTTAATCTAAGACCGCTCCATGAAACAAATTGGGCTCTCTCCTTTTTAAAAGCACTCAATAATCTATTGATCTTTATTTCAGCTGTTTATTTGAATAGGTATTTTATTCATCTAATTACACATGCATTTATTTCCCTGCAGATTTCTTTGGTACTCACTGCAGTGTTCGCAGTTGTGGTCTATCGCCTGGTAGCTATGGAACAATTTGCATCCTTCCAATGGTATTTTATCAAAAAGTACTGGCAGTTTGCAACATCTGGCACTGGAGTCTGTATCAATTTCATGATCATCATGTCACTTAATGTTGTAAGTTTTAAAACTTTTAAAAAGAGGGATAAGGATTTCAAGTGATACATTGCATTTTTTAAAAAAATGAGTTACTGTACAGTTGTAACTCAGGTAACTTTGGTAATAGAGTGAAACAGAAACACTTTATGAACTCTGTGCACATTTTAGTACTGTAACAGTTTTGTTACAAATAGCTGATTGTGTAACACATTCTTGCCTTTCGAAGCACGTATTTTATTAATTTATATATAAAAATGTCTGCAGGTTGTTTATTTGTATTACAATAATATCCAGAGATTGTGCTGCAATTGCTTTTATTCAACAGCATGCTGTTGTTTCAATGGTTTTTGAGCTGCCTGTGCAATTCCTCATTACAAATATTTCACCATACCACTAAGTCTCAGTGGCACAGAACACCATTTTTACATTAGCAAAATCCACTGCTATCCAATTTGGAATTGTGATATCAATGTCGCAATCAGTAGAGGAAGTGTGAGGGAGGAAAAGCATCTACAAATGTAGGACTTCACAATAAGTGTAAAGTGTTCCAAAAACCTCCAGATGTTTCACAAAACACTTCACAATTTTTTTCAGTGATTTTTACAAAGCAGAAGAAATAAATCTATTCAGTCTTCCTGACTGAGATTTCTAGATCCTCTCCCAAATGTAAAAGGGTTCTTAATAATGAAATCTAGATTCTCCCATTTCTACTTTTCAACTCAGCTTTGTTATCAACATTTTAAAATCTTAGAGGCATTGCAGAATATGGTGTTAGTTTAGCTTTTCTCTACTAAAATATACGTTATTCGGTTTAAAATGTCTACTGTATTAGCAGATTTTATATTGGTATAAAATGTTCTCTGTCACTACTGATGGCATTCATAATTTCTCTACTATGATATTAGAAGTGTAAATAGGTAAAGATTAGGAATTATGTAGCATTGTAACTTCTTCTGTTATCTACTAAGTAAGTAGCATTCTTAAAAGCAGTCTCTCCAAACTTTTTGAGATTACTAATTATCGTATTTCCTGGTCATGAAAAGTACATACAAGCAAAACAAAAGCAATTGAAAACATGGAGACACTCCTGAAAACATTTGTGCTTTTACAATCTCAGTTATGCATTAGGGCTGAAGTTCGTTTGAGAAGAATGGGTGGGGATCATGACTGTACTATCAAATAAACAAGTAAGGCAAATGCTAACTAAATGACTCCTTGTACAAATGAATGCAAAGGGAAATCCTAGTGTAATAAATCTGTGGTTTCTCTCTACTTTCAGACCAGTCACATCCACTTATTAGAATCATAGAATAACACAGTTGGAAGGGACCTCTGGAGGCCATCTAGTCCAACCCCTTGCCCAGACCAGGACCAATCCCAACTAAATCATCCCGGCCAGGGCTTTGTCAAGCCTGACCTTAAAAACTTCTAAGGAAGGGGATTCCACCACCTCCCTAAGTAACGCATTCCAGTGTTTCACCACCCTCCTAGTGAAAAAGTTTTTTCCTAATATCCAACCTAAACCTCCCCCACTGCAATTTGAGACCATTACTCCTTGTCCTGTCATCTGCTATCACTGAGAATATTCTACATCCATCCTCTTTGGAGCCACCTTTCAGGTAGTTAAAAGCGGCTATCAAATCCCCCCTCATTCTTCTCTTCCGTAGACTAAACAATCCCAGTTCCCTCAGCCTCTCCTCATAACTCATGTGTTCCAGTCCCCTAATCATTTTTGTTGCCCTTCGCTGGACTCTCTCCAATTTCTCCACATCCTTCTTGTAGTGTGGGGCCCAAAACTGGACACAGTACTCCAGATGAGGCCTCACCAATGTCGAATAGAGGGGAATGATCACGTCCCTCCATCTGCTGGCAATGCCCTACTTATACACCCCAAAATGCCATTGGCCTTCTTGGCAACAAGGGCACACTGTTGACTCCTATCCAGCTTCTCATCCACTGTCACCCCTAGGTCCTTCTCTGCAGAACTGCTGCCTAGCCATTCGGTCCCTAGTCTGTAGCGGTGCATTGGATTCTTCCATCCTAAGTGCAAGACTCTGCACTTGTCCTTGTTGAACCTCATCAGATTTCTTTTGGCCCAATCCTCCAATTTGTCTAGGTCCCTCTGTATCCTATCCCTACCCTCCAGCGTATCTACCACTCCTCCCAGTTTAGTGTCATCCGCAAACTTGCTGAGGGTGCAATCCACACCATCCTCCAGATCATTTATGAAGATATTGAACAAAACCGGCCCCAGGACCAACCCTTGGGGCACTCCGCTAGATACCGGCTGCCAACTAGACATGGAGCTATTGATCACTACCCGTTGAGCCCAACAATTTAGCCAACTTTCTACCCACCTTGTAGTGCATCCATCCAGCCCATACTTCTTTAACTTGCTGACAAGAATACTGTGGGAGACTGTGTCAAAAGCTTTGCTAAAGTCGAGGAATAACACGTCCACTGCTTTCCCTTCATCCACAGAACCAGTTATCTCATCATAGAAGGCAATTAGATTAGTCAGGCATGACTTTCCCTTGGTGAATCCATGCTGACTGTTCCTGATCACTTTCCTCTCCTCTAAGTGCTTCAGAATTGATTCCTTGAGGACATGCTCCATGATTTTTCCAGGGACTGAGGAGAGGCTGACCGGCCTGTAGTTCCCAAGATCCTCCTTCTTCCCTTTTTTAAAGATGGGCACTACATTAGCCTTTTTCCAATCTTCCGGGACTTCCCCCGATCGCCATGAGTTTTCAAAGATAATGGCCAATGGCTCTGCAATCACATCCGCCAAGTCCTTTAGCACTCTCGGATGCAACGCATCTGGCCCCATGGACTTGTGCACGTCCAGTTTTTCTAAACAGTCCCGAACCACTTTTTCCTTCACAGAGGGCTGGCCACCTCCTCCCCATGCTGTGCTGCCCAGTGCAGTAGTCTGGGAGCTGATCTTGTTCGTGAAGACAGAGGCAAAAAAAACATTGAGTACAATAGCTTTTTCCACATCCTCTGTCACTAGGTTGCCTCCCTCATTTAGTAAGGGGCCCACACTTTCCTTGGCTTTGTTCTTATTGCCAACATACCTAAAGTAACCCTTCTTGTTACTCTTAACATCCCTCGCTAGCTGCAACTCCAGGTGTGATTTAGCCTTCCTGATTCCATTCCTACATGCCCGAGCAATATTTATATACTCATCCCTGGTCATTTGTCCAATCTTCCACTTCTTGTAAGCCTCTTTTTTGTGTTTAAGATCAGCAAGGATTTCACTGTTAAGCCAAGCTGGTCGCCTGCCATATTTACTATTCTTTCTACACATCGGGATGGTTTGTCCCTGTAACCTCAATAAGGATTCTTTAAAAAACAGCCAGCTCTCCTGGACTCCTTCCCCCCTCATGTTATTCTCCCAGGGGATCTTGCCCATCAGTTCCCTGTGGGAGTCAAAGTCTGCTTTTCTGAAGTCCAGGGTCCGTATTCTGCTGCTTTCCTTTCTTCCTTGTGTCAGGATCCTGAACTCGACCACCTCATGGTCAGTGCCTCCCAGGTTCCCATCCACTTTTGCTTCCCCTACTAATTCTTCCTGGTTTGTGAGCAGCAGGTCAAGAAGATCTCCACCCCTAGTTGGTTCCTCCAGCACTTGCACCAGGAAATTGTCCCCTACAGTTTCCAAAAACTTCCTGGATTGTCTGTGCACCGCCGTATTGCTCTCCCAGCAGATATCAGGATGATTGAAGTCGCCCATGAGAACCAGGGCATGTGATCTAGTAGCTTCTGCGACTTGCTGGAAGAAAGCCTCGTCCACCTCATCCCCCTGGTCCGGTGGTCTATAGCAGACTCCCACCACGACATCTCCCTTGCTGCTCAGGCTTCTAAACTTAATCCAGAGACTCTCAGGTTTTTCTGCAGTTTCATACTTGAGCTCTGAGCAGTCATACTGCTCCCTCACATACAGTGCAACTCCCCCACCTTTTCTGGCCTCCCTGTCCTTCCTGAACAGTTTATACCCATCCAAGACAGAACTCCAGTCATGCGAGTTATCCCACCAAGTCTCCGTTATTCCAATCACATCATAATTCCCTGACTTTGCCAGGACCTCCAGTTCTCCCTGCTTGTTTCCCAGGCTTTGTGCATTTGTATATAGGCACTTGAGATAACCCGCTGATCGCCCCTTGTTCTCAGTATGGGGCAGGAGCCCTTCCCTCTCACATGCTCCTGCTCGTGCTTCCTCCCGGTATCCCACTTCCCCACTTACCTCAGGGCTTTGGTCTCCTTCCCCCGGTGAACCTAGTTTAAAGCCCTCCTCACTAGGTTAGCCAGCCTGCTCGCGAAGATGTTCTTCCCTCTCTTCGTTAAGTGGAGCCCGTCTCTGCCTAGCACTCCTCCTTCTTGGAACACCATCCCATGGTCAAAGAATTCAAAGCCTTCTCTCTGACACCACCTGCGTAGCCATTCATTGACTTCCACGATTCGACAGTCTCTACCCCGGCCTTTTCCTTCCATGGGGAGGATGGATGAGAACATCACTTGCACCTCATACTCCTTTATCCTCCTTCCCAGAGCCATGTAGTCTGCAGTGATCCGCTCAAGGTCATTCTTGGCAGTATCATTGTTGCCCACGTGGAAAAGCAGGAAGGGGTAGCGGTCCGAGGGCTTGATGAGTCTCGGCAGACTCTCCGTCACATCGCGAATCTTAGCCCCTGGCAAGCAGCAGACTTCTTTGTTTTCCCGGTCAGGGCGGCAGATAGATGACTCAGTCCCCCTGAGGAGAGAGACCCCGACCACCACCACCCGCCTCCTTCTCTTGGGAGTGGTGGTCATGGAACTCCCAACCTTAAGACAGTGCATCTCATGCCTTTCAACTGGTGGAGTCTCCTTCTGCTCCTTTCCCTCAGACGTATCATCTGGGCCACTCCCCACAATGGTACCTGTGGAGAGAACATGAAAACGGTTACTTACCTGGGTCCACATTGCTGGTACATGGATGTTCCCCCTTCTTCTTCTGGAGGTCACATGTTGCCAGATTTCTTCACCATCCTCCTGTCCACACTGCGCAGCCTGCTCTGAATCTTCAGAACCTTGTGCCTGTAGAAGCATATCCTGACGTCTGTCCAGGAAATCTTCAGTTTCTCCTATGCAACGCAGGGTCGATACCTGTTGCTCCAGACCTTGAACCTTCTCTTCCAATATGGAGACCAGCTTGCACTTTGTACAGACAAAGTCGCTTCTGTCCTCTGGAAGAAAGACAAACATGGCACATCCAGTGCAGGTCACAAGAGTTGAACACTCCGCATCCATCTTATCTTCCTACTATGAGCTTCCTCAGGAGATGCAGTAATTACTCAGAGAAGTCGTTAGGGTGTAAGCCTCAGTGGGCTCACTCCAGGCGAACTCCCAGGCAAACTCCTGCTGTTTGCTGCTCTTCTGCCCCCCGCAGCTCAGCTGGTTCCCTGCCGCTCAGCTGGTTCGCGGAGTGCTGACTTTTTTTAAACAGCCACGCTCACCTGAAACAAACACTCCCAACTCCCGCCCTTTTCAGCCAACCAATCAAGCACTCACTCAAACTTTCAAGCTGCCCTCACTACAAACACTCCGATCCTCTCACCAAACACACACTCAGATACCCAGATACTCACCAGCACAGATCCCAGGCAAACTCCTTACTATTCCTAACAGTAAGGGAAAAACCAATGAATGCTCATGCAGATATCTGTTTATATATTAATATTTTTGTGAATATGTATTTGCATGAAAAGTATTCCTCCAGCCATCTCAAAATCTTTGTAGATACATATAGTCAGAAAATAGATCAATACCATCTGTAGCTTAAGTGACCAGTCACACAGGATAAATAGCAAATGATAAATTGCAAATAGTTTGATCATTCTGTGGACTGAAATATATTTCTATAAATCATTATATAGATAAATTCAAGCTATGAACATAAAAATCTAATTGTGTTTGTGGATAATTAGCCTAGAGGGAAAAGAGGGACTAAAATAGATGAATAATTTTTTCATTGCAAATAATTAAGACTCCTGTGGCTTCTTGCCCTCATCCCGGTTATCTTGATGTTGTAGGACAGTTAAATACTTGTTTCCTTCAAGTGCTTACTTTTATTCATTATTTAATAGATATCCTGATATTTTAACAATATAAAATCTTTGCAATAATTTATGCTGTTTCTTATTTTTACTTCAGGTATATGAAAAAGTTGCCTATCTCCTAACAGATTTAGGTAGGTGCATCAGTTATACTGTATAACTTTGTATTTCAATATCAAATCGTCAAAACCATTTTTAACATGCATAGTAATGTGGTGCCCTTTCCCAAACTATGAACTGCCTACCAATGGCAGTGAAAACTATTACCTAGCATATGGGTGGGGGGATGGGAGAGGGGAGAAAACTGGTCAATGGCCCCTAGAGATGACCAAATCCCTAGATCAAGAGATGCCCCCACTCTCCCCCACAGACTTTAGAGAAGTTTGGATCACAGATGAACTATGCAACTGTGGACCATTTCTAGAAGTCCTCATCCTGCAGTCTGCTTAGTACAGGGGGACAGCTAACGTCCATATGGAATGAATTCAGTGGAGCTGTCCACGGGCTCAGGTGTCACCCCTGTGTGGATCAGATTAGACGATTAACACCTAAATTGTTCCTTCACCTAAATACAGATAACTTTTGATTTCATCCTGCTGTATCAGATTTTGTGCCCCAGGATCAATTCTTTTTAGTTTTCAAATGCTAGCAGGCAAAGTTGGAAGCCTGAAAAAAATAGTGTTGTGTTTTTTTACCTGTCCCGCTGGTAGAAAGGGGAGATGTATCAGGTTAGGATCATGCTACATCCATTGGTCTCAGTTAGTGAGGAAAAAACTCCTCTCCCTTTTCCAGACAAATATTCTGACTAGTGCTATGTGAGGCCTGGGATTTACATTTCATGAACAATTTCCTGGTTTTGACATTTGTTTTCATTCCGAATTGGGATACAACAAAAAATTTCAAAATTTCCCATGAGTTTAAATTTTCAAAAAAATCATTTAGGGTTAATTGAAATGTTTCAATTTCAACTTCTTAGTGGTTTTAAAAAATATAATGTAAAATAAAGTTACAAACAAAGCAAAATATTCCATCCAAAAACGTGTAAAAGAAATGTTTTGACCTTATCAAAATGCTATATAAAAATTTTAAAACTAAATGTCAAAATTAACACATTCCCACTGAAAGTTGTTTGGTTTCAGCAAAATGCCATTTTCCACTGGCAAATCTTTCCATCAAATTTTCGACCAGCTGTAATTTTGACTCTTTAAAAAGAAATTAATAATAAAACTTGCAATCACCATTCAGTCAAAAAAGTTGTGATCAGGGAGGCTACTTTTTTAATTTCCAATCTGGTGCTGTGTCAATGTATTTTATCCTTAACATTTCATCTGATGTGTCCAATTTAATGATATAGTTGATTGTGCTGTAATTCACACAAAGAAGTCAGTCTTTCAATGTAACAGGAGGCTGTGGGATATGTACATGTACAATACTAAAGACATGGTAATTCTCCACACAGAGAAGACTACAAAAAAGTTGTAACTCAGGCGCTTGATGCCCTACATTTACTAGTAGTGCTTAACATGAAACTCCACTTCACCTATTAATGGATAAGTGACTAGGGGTTTGGAAGCACCCACAAAAGTTTGACAGTCACTGGGCTCATCCAAGTTATTTTATATAATCTTGTGCCTAGTTAAACTCAGATTTTACCCTTACTGATCGAACTGTTTCTATCACAGCACTTTGTTGAATACCACAGGGGAATGAGAGAGAGCAGAGCTTAGATTCGCTAGAGCTGTTTTTCCTATTATACATGAAAAGTTCTTTTGACATCTGGTGTAATAGTGTGTCAGTTATCCCTTTCATAATATGGCTTCTGGTCCTGCAGAAGTAGGTCATGATGATGTACGTTTTGTTTCTATACCTAATAGACTTTGGAAAAGTGCTTATTATTGAGGAAAGTGTCCAGGTCAGTCACAAGAATGCTGAAGGCAAGAACTAGTGAGGACAGACCATTTATATATATATATGGAACTAGCCAAAACACTGCAACTTAACTGAACAGAACTTCACAAAGTAATTCCTAAGAGCAATAGGTCATTTGTGGCTGCAGTTGAAAAACAACTAGCCTCAGTCCATCACTGGCCTCTGCACTTTTTGGAACACACACACACACACAATTCTCCAAAGTCCAAATGGCCCTGCCCTAACTTAAAACCTAAATGGGCCTAAACTAAACACCAGTCAGTCTGAGGTCTTGCATCAGGCAGCAGGATTACCCAATGACAGCCCTTCTAACAAATATGCCACACAACTGGATGACACAAAAAGAAAAGGAATACTAGTGGCACCTTAGAGACTATCCAATTTATTTGAGCATAAGCTTTCTGACAGACACCATTAACCCTGCCGAAGTAATCCAGCACCAGTTTTTAGAATTGACATCATTTCTCAAGACAAATTCTGGTGTTCAGTGCAAGGTCTGCCTATAGACAAACAGATAGGAAAGTGTTCACTCATTCTTAACTCCAATTAAAACAGAACTAAAATAAAACTAAAATTTACTAAAATTTTAAAAAGCACATTTAAATTCACTTCAGCGTTTTCTGACTTGGACCAGAACACAGCTGGCTACTTTTCACCTACAGTAGAATGACTTTTTATTGCCCTAGTGTTCCTAGATACTTCCTGAACTCAGGGCTTGGCTACACTTGCAAGTTAGAGAGCACAAAATCAGCCCTGGGCGCCCTAACTCCTGAGGTGTCTACACTGGCAAGGCACTTAGAGCACCTGGACTCTGCAGCTGGAGCATTCCTGGTAATCCACCTCTACAAGAAGCGTAGAGCTTGCTGTGCCCTGGCTGGAGCGTGGGATGTCAGTGTGGATGACATGTTGCATTACTGCGCTGTGATTGGCCTCCGGAAATGTCCCATAATCCCCTGACGTCAAGTGGCCACTCTGGTCATTGTTTTGAACTCTGCTGCTGGCATGCAGATATCCCCCTTCAAAGCTCCATTTCTGACAGCCGGCATGCTCATCTGCCCCGGGACAAAGCAAACCATTACTGTGGAATGCTGATGCTGCGGAGGCCTGCGTGTGTGAGAGCGAGGCAGGGGACGGAGGTGCTGATGTCGGGGTTTCTCCCTGCTGCTGTCTGAACTTACAAGACAGCATGCTGACACATTCTCTGCCCCCCAAAACACACTGTCTCTCCCCCCACATACACACAACACACTCCCTGTCACACTCCACTCCCACCCCCCATTTGAAAAGCACGCAGCAGCCACTTGCACACTGGGATAGCTACCACAATGCACTGCTCTCTGTGGCGTTGCAAGAGGTGCTAATATTGCCATGCCACTGTGCTTGCAGCTGACAGTGTAAACACACTGCAGTGCTTTCCCTGCTGCTGTCTCCGAGGGCTGGTTTAACCCCAGCACTCTACATCTGCAAGTGTAGCCAAGCCCTCATTACAATAATAAAAGGAAAGGAAGAAAAAAACAATAACTGGTTGTCAACAGGCTGCGATCTTCCAATGAAAGGCAAACCACAGCCTTATAATGTGTTTGTTTATTTTGACTCTAAGCAACCATATAAACTTTAGAGGATTGAGTATCTCATCCAGTGTTTGAAAAATGCACCCACCCTATCTTGGTTAATTACTTCTGTTTGTTCGTTTTTATTAAAGAACTCAAAGAAAAAAATGCAGTTGTTTTTTCACTGAAACAACATGACTACATATATTTTAAATGCTCCAAAGTGCATTTATTGATTTCATGGTGAGTTATGTGACTTAGACTCTAAATCACTCAGGTGGTTTTGAATCGCTTACCTGCATACTGTATAATTAATAATTATACAGCATAATTAATTTTTCAAAAGCAATTTGAAATTTTCATGAAAAATGTCAAAATTGCAAATTTCAAAATTAACAGCCAGTTCTAAATAAGATAGAATTCCTGCCCTAAAAATCCTAAAATCTTCTTGCAAAGAGTGGGAGTGAGGAATTAAATAAAACTTTTGAGGTGTTTGTATGCAGATTTATATTTGTAGTTAAAAAATATAAAGGACCAATCCATTCCATCTGCCCCCAGACTGTTGTCAAATGCCTGACACCTTAGAGGCATCATGACAGAGTTGAGTCTTGATGAGAAAGTAGTGTCCCTGTGGATACATTGAGGGAAGATGTTCCCATACATAAGGAGTAGCACAGAATAAGGCATGAAAATGTTTATGAGAAGCTGATAGGGAGAGGTTGCTGCCAATTCTGATCACTTCACTGCTTGTCTACCATGCCACTGTGTATTGAGTTGCTGATGCTAAGCATTATCATGCACAATGGCTGAGAAGAATCAAAGAGATATGATGGGTAAGGTAATATCTTTTATTGGACCAACTTCTGTTGGCGAGGGAGACAAATTTTTGAGCTACACAGAGCTCTTCCTTGGTCTGGGAAATGTACTAAGAGAAGAATCAAGGCCTCTCAAAGGTTTAAAAAAATTGAAGATTCAAACTGAATTCAGAAAGAGAACCATCAAAACGGAGAATGGAACTCTCCCTGAAAGTTCTGTGATGTTGCACAGTTCAGGGACACCATTTTTGATTTCTGCATAGAAGCAAGCTGGTCATAGCTGGGGTAGGAGTTTTGTGGCCCTCTAACTGCACACTTTACTGAGGGGGAAAAAAGAAACTTTTACTTAAAGGGTTAAATTAATTTGAGCCCTGTCATTTCTTCTTTAGGAGGCATGTTGACCCTGGAACTCTGTAAGACACTTGCAACTTCATTTCATTTGTAAATGTGTAATGTGTACTATGTCACTCCTTTTAGAGCATCCTAGAACAGAATCTGAATGGGAAAACAGTTTTGCCTTGAAAATGTTCCTCTTCCAGTTTGTCAACTTAAACAGCTCTATCTTTTATATTGCTTTTTTCCTTGGCAGGTAAGTTATTTTTGGTCATGATTTTATTTTCTAAATATAGGAGGGAAATGAACACCGAACTATTAGTGCTAGATATTTCATTATGGTAATGTATTAAATTGCAGTAAAGAAAATGTTTTAATGTGATAGATAGATGTCAGAATCAGCAACATTTGTGGAACTGAGTATAAACTAAAGCCAAAACTTTCAAACATGGATCTTTAAGATCTTAAAATCTGATTTTTTTCCCAGAGGTGCTGAGCACCTGCTGTTCTCATTGACATCAGTAGGGACTGGGGATGCTCAAAACCTCTGAAAATCAGGCCAGTTATTTAGATACCTAAATACAGATTTGTATCGAACATGCTGATACATTTCAAAAGCTGAATCTAGCTCCATCCCTTTTTGCTCATCTGTCTCCTACTGGTAATGTTTCCTGGAAAACAAATCCTATAACTAGCAATCGCTGTTATCGCAGGATTGGGAGCCAGGATTCCTGGATTCTATTTCTATACCTGTTGCTTATTCACTGTGTAAGCTTGGGCAAGCCTCTTGACCTTGTTTCATTTTCACCATTTTTTAAATAAGTTTGATAATATTTGCCAACCTTACAAGATTGTTGGAAATACTAATTAATTTATGTCTACAAAACATTTTAGTTCTTTGACTAGAACTGCCAAGTTTTATGATGATGGTTCAGTTAAAGACGGAAAAAATAGAAAACCTCTTGCTAAGAATATCATAGAATTACTCTATTTAACTATAAATTACTAAACATATTGAAACAAGCTACAGACAATATTACAATTCATGCTAATTATATTAGACACTTCTTTATGCCATCCATTTTATGTCTTTTATCTTCTTCTGACTTGCTAAATCCAGAGTCCTGTAAGATCCAGAAGTTCCAGTCCTTCATTTCTTTCTCAGGTGAAATTTCCATTGAAGTCATTTGGAATTTTGCCTGAGCAGGGAATTACATATAGAGCTATTAGAACTGTGAGAAGGATTTATTATGAATATCTGTTTGTAACAGAGATTGACCTGAAATGCATACTGCATATCTGAGGCCCCAATCCTGGAGGCTGGATCTGCATGAGCTAATCCCTGTGCTTGTGTGGATCCTCATTGACTGCATGGGTATAATGGTTTGCCTTCCTGGAGCCAGTGCAGAATTGGGAGGCTTGAATTTCTAACATCTCAAAGTTCAGGGAGTATGAATGCAGGGGTTTGTTTCTGCACATTATAGAGTTTGGGGCTACCTGCAAAATGTGGATGTCTGTACCGGTTTGGATTCTGAAATAACTCCTACACCTCTTCCCCTCCATAGTCAAGGCTCTCTTTAGATCTCATATTTTAGCACATGGCCTTCAGCCACTTATCATTTAAACGGTTTATAGTTAACAGGTTTGGTCAATGGATGAAATTCAACAATTCTAGTAATACAAAATATTACTGGAATTTCCATTAAGACACAAAAATTTCATTTCACAGATTTGCAGGCCGTCCAGGAAAATACAACAAACTTTTTAATAGATGGAGACTGGAAGAGGTAAACAATCCCTTTTTTTTTTTTTCTTGTAAAATCTCTGTGCAAAAAGGAAACTCTGGAATATTCAAAAGACATAAACTATAGTCATGTGTAAGATTTATTCTTCCATTAAACTGCAGTGAGGAAGGACATATCTATTTTCCATCGCAGAGGATTGGGAACCAGAAAATGTGGTTTTTCTTCTGAGCTCTCAGTTTTGCTATACAACTTTGGACTGGTGGCTCACCTCTCTGTGCTTCCGTTCCCCTATTAGGGTAGTATTACTGTCTCCTATTCACAATCTCAGAGGCCTGTTAGGCGGCCTAACTCATTAATATTTCTGAGGATCGTTGAGATTCTTGGATGGAAGGCACAAAAGAAGTGCAGCCCATTATTGTTGATAGGTTCTTAAGTTTGCCCTAATGTGAGAGTACTACTTTAAAAATTAAAATTAACTTTTTCAAACCTGGGCATATAAATATGCTAAACCACACCACTTCCCCTGATTTCACTGTGTGTGGGGGGTGGGAGGGGGACTGAGGTTACTCAGCATCTCTGAAAATTAGGCCTCTTCTATTTAGGTTCCTATATATTGATTTAGGAGCCTACCTTTAGACACCCAGGTCTGAAAAAGTTGACATCAATTATTAGCTATGATTGATAGCTCATTACCTAAGTAAAACACACAGTTTGGATAAATTGAAAGGTTTAAGATTCAGAGACTTGCAGCTCCAAGTCAATAGTATGAATTCAGATTAGGTTGTTAGAGGTCAAATATGGCTTCATTCTGTTGCATGTTTATTGGCTGGTGTGAAATGAGTTGGTGGTACCATCCAGAAGATAAGTGTCCATATCACAGCCATTGCCGTTTACAGCAATTTATGGCAGAAAAATTCAATAGGCATGGAGATTTATCCAAATTCTCATTCAAAAAAAGGTCCCCGTCTTGCATGGTTGGCTATATTGGCAGCACGGTAGCTGAAGCAATAGGCATTACCTTTGCCCGTGCTGTACTACTTCTGTGGGTAGTTTAATTCTACAGGTCCATCAGTGTTACCTTTCAAAAGCATTAAAATTCATTTTAACCACTGTTAAGTAAACCATAGAAAAATACACACCATAGCCCATATTTCCTAGAAATATCTTTAAAGTACAGAGGTGAAAGCCTGGCTACATTGAAGTCACTGGCAAAACTCCAGTTGATTTCACCCTAGAAATTTAAATATTTCCTCTTCATCCAGGCTGCACATGTAAAAACCAGGGAAATACTTTAAAATATAAGTGTTTTTAAAATATACATTAATACTAGGGCTGTCAAGCGATTAAAAAAATTTAAAAAATTAATTGCGATTAATCGCACTGTTAAATAATAGAATACCATTTATTTAAATATTTTGGATGTTTTCTACATTTTCAAACATATTTGTTTCAATTAAATACAGAATACAAAATGTACAGTGCTCACTTCATATTTATTTTTGCTTACAGATATTTGCACTGTAAAAGAAATAATATTTTTCAATTCACCTAATTCAAGTACAGTTTGTCTTAGCGATTGGCTCAATAAGAAGTAGGACTGAGTGGACTTGTAGGCTTTCATATTTTACATTGTTTTGTTTTTGAGTGCAGTTATGTAACAAAAAAAAATCTACATTTATAAGTTGCACTTTCATGATAGAGAGATTGCAGTACAGTACTTGTATGCGGTGAATTGAAAAATACTATTTCTTTTTATCATTTTTACAGTGCAAATATTTGTTTTAAAAAATACTATGAAATGAGCACTGTATATTTGGTGTTCTGTGTTGTAATAGAAATCAATCTATTTGAAAATGTAGAAAAACATCCAAAAATATTTAATACATTTCAATTGGTATTCTATTGTTTAACAGTGCGATTAATTGTGATTAATTTTTTTGAATCGCAATTAATTTTTTTTTGAGTTAATCACGTAAGTTAACTGCGATTAATCAACAGCCCTAATTAATACGTAACTTTTTTCCTCTTCCTTCAGTGTCATCCTAGTGGCTGTTTGATAGATCTCTGCTTGCAAATGGGCGTTATCATGGTTTTAAAACAAATGTGGAACAACTTCATGGAACTGGGTTATCCGTAAGTTCACTCATTGAGAGCATTATTTTATTAAAATATGACCATACCCTATGCAACTGTAGGAGAAAAAGGAAAAGTCCAAATGTAGGTGAACGGAGATTATGGCTTTTAAATGTAAATCTTAACTAGCTAAGCAGAAGCATATGTGAACAAATACATGTGAACATATTAAATACTAAATGATTTGTTTTAAATCTCTTGGACTTCATACAAGCCCCAGCCCCTGGTTTTCTGATACATGGACGTGAGTACCAAAGTTTGAATCCATATGTGGATCTCAGTGTTAGAGAGTCACTCAGTATTTCCCAAGATAAGATGATGAGATCTGAAGATTTGGTACAGCTCATTATAGAAAGAGAGGGCCACATGCAGAGTTTGGATCTAGATCCATATTTTACTGAGGATCAGGGATGTTAGGATACAGAGTTCTGGGTCAGACCCCAAATTTGCAACACAGGCTGTACTCCAGACTCTGCTGCAGCATATGAGTTTTTAAAGCCATTTACACATGCACATGGACCTTTGTGCACTCTGAAAATTATAAGCAGCTTATTTTGGGGAGGCTACATTTCTGGAGCCCCTTAATCCAATGGCTGCTAATTTGCATCACAGAGTCTACCCCAACTCATGCTGTGGGGTAGCATACTCCAGACAATCTCCGTGAGCACCTACAACACTTTGAGGGCGGGTGGTTTCTGAGGGGCCCTTTGCCCAGAAAACCATAACTTGCATTCTGATTTCTACCCCAGCCCTAATACTGCACAGCACTATTATGGTGGCATGGTAGCTCCACTAAAGTTAAGGCTGAACCAGCATTTCCACTTTAACAGAGTAGAAAAAGTTCTGCAAAAAAAATCTTTCTTTTGGGTTAAAGTATCATATCAAAATACTCATGGTAGACTGTGCACTACATGACTTTTCTATAACAGTTTGCGTGGGGGGTGAATATTGTTTGAGGTTTGCTATGACTGTTTTATATATGGCCATGTGACTAAAAATTTCAAAATTCCTAATGTTTCCTTCAGACCCCTTTTTTATAGGAACTACAGTACTTTGAGGAGTGAAATTGATAGCTGTGATACTTTGGTTTGTGTAGACAGGATGCAGTGTTGTAGAAAGTTGAATGTTTTCTGTGTTTATTTTTTATGAGAAATATAAGTTACTGTTTTGACTGAAGACAGTATCCTGGCATCACGTTGGTCAATGCTGAACTTACACCAGTCCTTAGTACTAGGCTCTCTTTTTTGGGGTGTTTCGTGATGCTCATTGAAGCCTTTTTGGTCATGCTAATGTTGAATCACAGTTACTTACTTTTATTTGATCACACTGTCCCCTTGTTCCAGAAGCAGATGAGGTTCAGAATCATGGTTACATTATTCTAATGCTGCTGCTTACCAGAGTCTTTCATCTTCCCTCTAGTTAATTAATGCTGTTTTCCATGACAATGTTGCTCAAGTAAAACCTGAGTGTGCGTGTGGATTTTGGAGCACTTTGAAATAACAGCTCTTGAACCAGAAGCTTTGCTCTCAAGGCAATACTTCCAGAGGGATCCCCTGAAGAATACAGGCTGAGAGAGCCACTAATGTGCCCAACACACATTCTCAGAAAGCTGCATAGAGCTGGACTCAAATTCACAGTCATGAGAGCTGCTTATGTTCCATTCCAGACTTTACCCTGACACTTTTTTTTTTCTATGTTGCTTTCCTCAAAAAGGCAGAGTTCAGTTCCATGCAGGTGACATCAGTTTTGGAAGGATAAGAGCCATAGTTTGAGCCCCAGATATGCGCAAGAAAAATTGTTATAAGAACCATAAAATGTTTGTCATCTGACTTTGTGGGGAGGCTCTATCCCAGGAACCTCTTGCTTGGATGACCTCAAATTTGGACCACTAACCCTGCCCCCAGATCCCCACGTGGCAGAGCAATTCATCAAGTTGGTCTCAGCAAGCATGTGGATTTTTGAGCACTTTGGCTGTTAAACAGTAAGCTAGTCTTCACGTTAACTAGAGTGGTGCCCCTGTCCCTCTATAAAACAATCCGTGCTCTGGGACCGAAAAAGGATTCCTCTCACCAGTTTCTTGTTTTGAATGTTAGCTTTACAAACACAAGTGGAGAGCACAAAAGCGCAGTTTGAGAAAACATTAAAAAGACGCTGATCCCCTCCCCTGTAGGATGGATGCTGTAAATAAAGTAAATGGAATTTAAATTATCTAGTCTCTCTAAAATAGCCATTTCAAAAAACTTTTTTCCTTGTTATTGCACCTCCCCCATCAGATGCTGTGGGTTTGTTGTTCCCAGGAACAGCATTAACTGCTGTTCAGCAATAAGGGTTTATGGAATACTTGAGCCTTTTGAATTGTTTCATGTTGTTTAAAATTAATTATCTTTCACAACTTTATTGTGCAGCTTCTAAACGGAACAGTTAGGCCAAGATTTTTAAAATCTTTAAGACATTGGAAGAATATACTACATTTCTTGTGACACATCAAAGTATAGTCCAGAGCTCTAACCTTGAAACCCTGTCCAAAAAGCTGTGTTCGTTGTGTGCCAGCAACCTGATAAAAACTTTTGGGGCACTATACAGTTGCTGCTAGACCTGAAACACTCAATAGAACAAAGGTACACAGGGTATTAGACTTCCTGTCTTCCCAGTTCAGCCAGTATCTTAATTTCTTTATCTCACAAATATTTGAGAACAAGCTTCCTTAGTTTATTATTTCCCCTTTCACAAAGCAGTAGTCTGGGAATTCAGACAAGGCCTTTGTTTATCCTTGAGGCCTTTTCAGCAGCAAAAGAAAGGGTGTGTGACAAAGGATAAACTGGATTTAGAAATGAATACGAGCAGATTGACAAACCTAATAGAAACACTTTCCAGCACAGTCCCTTTTCAATGAAGTGTGAATTTTGCCTCCCTAAAGTGTGTGTTCAAGTGACTTCCAAACCAGAACACACAATTGCAGTCTCTGATTTCCAGCTGCCCAAGTTGAAATAATACTTAGCACTCACATAACCATTTTCATTCATCTGAGAAGCTTTGTACAATCTTTAGCTGATTTTTATTATTATTAACAACTCCCCCATCAGATAACCATTGCATAGCATCATAAGGGCTGGTCACAATCCTGCCTTATATTTGTGGTTTCACCAAAACCTTGTTAAAGACGCATCCTTGCTACAGGAGAAAACAATATTCTTTAACAAGTACTCTTTCAAGAAGGCTCTGTGACATTAAAAAAAAATCTCTTTAGGTTTGTGCATTGAAAACATCACCCCACTATAAGGGGCCCTTCAGTTGAAATTAAATCCTTAATGTGAAGCTTAAGTTGCATGTAAGGTCTTGTAAAGGCTCTCTGCTCTGGCTTGAATATGATCTCCTAAGAATTTTGAGGAATGCTCGTGAGAAAGTATCTCCACAGGTATGCACTCTCAGGTAGCTTGCAACAGTTCAAAATTGGCCTAGGATGCTAACTCATGATGATATCCGTGAATATTGTAAATTCTTGAACAGGCACCGCCAGTGATATCACAAGCTCGATGATCTGTCTGTCTAATGTAGGTTACTACAGAACTGGTGGTCACGACGCAAGATCAAGAAAGGAGGGCAGTTATTGGAGCATAAAATTTCACTACCTCAATGGGAAAAAGATTGGAATCTGCAGCCAATGAATCTCCATGGCTTAATGGATGAGTACTTAGAGATGGGTGAGCAAATGTACAGCAATATGCAGTTTTCTTATGGAACTCAGCAGCAGTTCAAAGCTTTTCCTTTTTAAGGCCGCATTTGTTTGCATTTTCTAATCTGGCAATCTGTTGTTAGTTTTACAGTTTGGCTTTACCACCATCTTTGTTGCTGCCTTCCCACTGGCACCTCTCCTGGCATTGCTTAACAATATTATAGAAATAAGACTAGATGCTTACAAGTTTGTTACCCAGTGGAGGAGACCTATGCCTGCAAGAGCAACAGATATAGGTAAGATATAGGTAAGAGAGCACAATGATGATGCGCAGTCATTGTACTACCGGCTTGTGTTTTATTCTCTTAAAATGCTAATGCCATGAAAAGTTTAAAAATAACTGAAAGGAAGTGGGTATAACAGGTTAACTACAAATATCAACAATGGCCAAAATGTTAAACAAAAGGAATCTGAAGTTAGGCTTTAAAACCAGATTTTATCATCTAAATAAATGACTTTGTTTTTCAAAAGTACTGAGCACCAACAATTCCCAGTGAGAGATCATTGTGTTGAACTCTAAAATGTGGCTTTAAAGGCCCACCATTAGGCTACTTCAGTGGTTCCCAAACTTGTTCGGCCGCTTGTGCAGGGAAAGCCCCTGGCGGGCTGGCCCGGTTTGTTTACCTGCCGCGTCCACAGGTTCGGCCAATTGCAGCTCCCAGTGGTCGTGGTTCACTGCTCCAGGCCAATGGGAGCTGCTGGAAGCGGCGGCCAGTACGTCCCTCGGCCCGCGCCACTTCCAGCAGCTCCCATTGGCCTGGAGCAGCAAACTGCGGCCACTGGGAGCCGAGATCAGCCAAACCTGCTGACGTGGTAGGTAAACAAACCGCCCGGCCCGCCAGGGGCTTTCCCTGCACAAGCGGCCGAACAAGTTTGGGAACCACTGGGCTACTTATTGGAAAAAAAAGAAAAAACCTCTGGGCCTAAAATGATATCTAAAATTACTGAATATCAGTGGTTTCAGAGTAGCAGCCGTGTTAGTCTGTATCTGCAAAAACAACAGGAGAACTTGTGGCACCTTAGAGACTAATGCTCAAATTAGTCTCTAAGGTGCCACAAGTACTCCTGTTCTTTTTTGAATATCAATGGACTTTCAAAGCAGAAGCTCTGCGATGTTTAAGAGCTAAACTGACTGAGTCCTGACATAAGGAGATGATACTCTTTGGCCATAAGTAGAATTCAAGCTGGATTTAAGTCTCTTTTTGCCACTTTTTAGTGGCTTATACTTGGGTCTTCCTGGTTATACTTTTGGCACTAAGTTATACCTTGTTAAAGTTTACAGAGAAAGTGGTCTGCTGCACTGAAGATGTACTATTGATATAATTGAGAATGATCAGGAAGCAGTGATGTTAACATACAGCTGTGAGGGGTTCTCTGAGACAGATTGACAGCACATCTCAAATCACCCTGATAAGGAGTAACACAGGTTTATGATTGGTGTCAGCCTGTGGAATTTCTAGCCTTTCTGCTTGATCTAAGAGTTACTGTAAGTAGGAGACAGTATTTGTATCCCATATAGTTCAGCAGCATTCACAATAAACATTTTCTTCCCTACTGATCTCCATTATAACAATTCTTTGTTTCCTCGTCTTCACTCTCTTGAAACGACCATCCTTTTTGAGTTTCATATACTTACAAGGTAATAGTTTTAAACGGTATCCCAGATTTGGGTGTTTGGGATTTACAGATTGGATCTAAAACTAGAAGGAGCCAATTGTGTGACTCTAGTTCGGACACAGCCCATGATGGCAAAATTCTTGGGAAGTTTAGCTTAATCCAAGTCTGGATCTGAACATAGCTTTTTTGGCACAGTGATTGTGTTTCTCAGTAAACAAGAAAAATAGTATAAAAAGAATGTTCTTATTCTTTCAATTGATTCTTCTTTCTCTTAGGTATCTGGTATGGAATCCTTGAAGGAATTGGAGTCCTGGCTGTCATAACTAATGCATTTGTTATTGCAATTACTTCTGACTATATCCCACGTTTTGTCTATGCATACAAATATGGCCCTTGTACAGATGAAGGATACAGACAGGAAAAGTAATTCAGACGTTTTCTATACATTTTTTTTTTTTTGGCAGACATTAACTTTATCTTGCTGTGGAAGTGAATTTTTCCCCATTGTCCTTCCTGCAATCTGTACATTGGATCAGTAGTATTTTGTCCTTTATAGTTACACAAACCTGACTGTATCACAGTTTCCTAAGCAACTTCCACAGAGATTTCTACTTAAAATAAAATCATGCTTTTCTTTCCAAAATCCCTTCACCAGAGTGAAATACGGTGACTGGTTTAAACATGAACAGAGGAGATGAATGGGACAAATGAAACATGCACATAGGCTCATGTAAAATTTAAGTATGTAGCAACAAGAACTGATATCTGTAGTGTGTGTTAGCACTTTGGCCATTCAACATTTAATTTGTATAATTTATTATAGCAGAGGAGGAAATGTGAAATAAACAAATTCAGGCTAGTTACAAAAGTTATAGTCCTGGATTTTTCAAGTGCTTTTGATGATCATTTCAGAAAAAGACGGTTCATAACCCTAACCTGGAAATTATGCAGACAGACTGCTGAGATAAGGATAAAATTGTATTTCACATGGGGGAGAAGTTTTCAAAAACTTTGTGTCTTTGAAGTTGTTTTCTTTCTCAAATAAATAATCAAACATGAATTTGAATCAAAGTTACATACAAGATGTCATAAATATGAAGGGTAACCACCTTTCTGTATACAGTGCTCTAAAATCCCTCCTTACCTACGCTGCTAAGAATAAGCTTAGGGGGTCTTTCATGCGGGTTCCCACATCTGTACCCTAGAGTTCAGAGTGGGGAAGGAACCCTGACATGGTGGCAGAGCGGTGGGATCATTTTGAACCAGAGATCATTTTGAACCTAAAGCACAGACCTGAAGAGGTTTTTTTTAAAGCTGAGAGCAGCTAGAGGGTTTTCTGTCTATTTGCCTGGAGACAGAGGTATTAGTTTTTTTACAAAGGGATTTTTCTTTTTTGAGCTGGAGTTTTCTCTACCCTAAAAGCAGGGTAGTTAACCTCCTGCAGGGAAATTCACAAGTTTTGGGGTTTTTTTTCCTAACTACCCGATATAGCTAAAGTTAAGCACAAGAAAGCAGGAAAATGACTACCAGTGAAGCAGCTAATAAACTAGAGCTGGCCAGATTCGAAGCTGAAGAGAAACCAAAAGACCATGATAGCCAGGTGGCCTTAAGGCACTTGGAGATGGAGGCAGAAAAAGCCAGGGTGGAGGCAGAGGAAGCGGCCCACAAGAGAGCTGTGGAGGAGAAAGAAAAAAAGAGGAAGCATGCTCTGGAGATTGAGAAGGCAAGAATATACCAACCAACCCTAGCAATCCTTCTCCAGGTACCACTTCCCAACCCAGAAAGTTCCCCACCTACAAGGCAGGCAATGATACCGAGGCCTTCTTAGAAAACTTTGAAAGGGTTTGCCTTGGATACAGCATCTCTACAGACCAGTACATGGTAGAGCTGAGGCCGCAGCTCAGTGGACCCTTAGCTGAGGTGGCGGCTGAAATGCCTAAGGAACCCATGAACAGTTATGAACTTTTTAAAACCCAGGTGAGAGTCAGAATGGGGCTAACACCCGAGCATTGCCGTCGGCGGTTCTGGAAACCAGACGTGTCATTTACCCAACATGCCTACCACATTGTGAAACATTGGGATGCCTGGATATTAGGAGCAAGTGTTAAATCTCCAGAAGACTTGCCCTTCCTAATGCAAATGGAGCAGTTCTTAGAGGGTGTTCCTGGGGAAATAGAAAGGTACATCCTAGATGGGAAGCCCAAAACTGTAATCAAGGTGGGGAGATTGGAGCCAAATGGGTGGAGGTGGCAGAAAAGAGAAAAACTAGTAGCAGTTAGAGCGAATATCAGAAGGGGCAACCCGAAACAAAACCCTATCACCAGGGGCAACCCAAGATCCCACCTACATCCCAAGGAAAACCTCAGACACCTTATCGTCCCACCATACCATTCTCCAGCAACCCACCTCTCCCCAGTGACCAGTCAACTGGGCAATGTTTTAAATGTAATGAGCTGAGGCAAGTGAAGGCCAACTGCCCCAAGAACCCCAACAGATTACAGTTCATTGCACTGGAGTCACACCAAAGGTCCTCAGGCCCAGGTGCCTCCCAGATACCCTTAGAGTGAAGGGAAACTGTGAGTGTGGGCGGGAAGAAGGTTATAGCATGGAGGGACACTGGAGCACAGGTGTCAGCTATCCATCAATCCTTAGTGGACCCCAACTTGATCAACCAAGAGGCCCAAGTGATGATTCAACCCTTCAAGTCCAACTCTTTCGATTTGCCTACAGCCAAGTTGCCTGTCCAGTACGAGGGCTGGTCAGGAATGTGGACTTTTGCAGTCTGTGATGATTATCCCATTCCCATGCTGCTGGGGGAAGACTTGGCCAACCATTTAAAGCTGGCCAAGAGGGTGGGAATGGTCACACGCAGCCAGACTAAGCAAGCTTCCACACCTATCCCTGTTCCTGAGCCTTCCACCAGGGCCCTGTCTGTGTTACCAGAGACCCAGATGGAGGTGGTGGAACTGGATCCCCTGCCAACAACTGCAATGGCAGCAGTGGATCCAGTCCCAGAGACCCAGCCAAAGCCAGTCCCCAAACCAAAACTGGGGAAGCAACCAGCACCAGAACCATTGCCAGCACTGAGTTCAGTGCTTGCAAACCCATCTACAGCTCCAACACCAGGGGGCACCACCAAGCCTGCACTAACAGCAGCAGCAGATGAGCCTACACAAAAGGCTCAGCCAGAGCCTGAAATACACCACAGTGCACTAGCAGAGAGCAGTTCACCATCAACAGAAACAGCACCATCACCGGCATCGCTTCCAGAGGGACCAAGCCCAGGTCTACAATCCAGTGAGGAACTGATGTCTCCAGCATCAAAGGAACAGTTCCAGGCCAAACAGGAAGCAGGAAGCCTCCAGAGATCTTGGACGGAGGCACGGAGCAAACCACTGCCTCTCAACTCTTCTAATCGATCCCGGTTTGTTGTAGAAAGAAGACTTTTATATAAGGAAACTCTTTCTGGTAGGCACCAGGAAAACTGGAATCCTCAGAGACAGTTGGTAGTTCCAACTAAGTACCGGGAAAAGCTCTTGAGCTTAGCCCACAATCATCCTAGTAGCCATGCTGGGGTGAACAGGACCAAAGACCATTTGGGGAGGTCATTCCACTGGGAGGGAATGGGCAAGGATGTTTCTGCCTATGTCCGATCTTCTGAGGTATGCCAAAGAGTGGGAAAACCCCAAGACCAGGTCAAAGCCCCTCTCCAGCCACTCCCCATCATTGAGGTTCCATTTCAGCAAGTAGCTGTAGATATTCTAGGTCCTTTTCCAAAAAAGACATCCAGAGGAAAGCAGTCCATATTGACTTTCATGGATTTTGCCCCCCCAGTGGCCGGAAGCAGTAGCTCCAAGCAACACCAGGGCTAAAAGTGTGTGCCAGGCACTAACAGACATTTTTGCCAGGGTAGGTTGGCCCTCCTACATCCTCACAGATGTAGGAACTAATTTCCTGGCAGGAACTATGGAAAGCCTTTGGGAAGCTCATGGGGTAAATCACTTGGTTGCCACCCCTTACCACCATCAAATAAATGGCATGGTGGAGAAGTTTAATGGAACTTTGGGGGCCATGATACGTAAATTCATAAATGAGCACTCCAGTGATTAGGACCTAGTCTTGCAGCAGTTGCTCTTTGCTTACAGAGCTGTACCACATCCCAATTTAGGGTCTTCACCATTTGAACTTGTATATGGCCGCGAGGTTAAGGGGCCATTACAGTTGGTGAAACAGCAATGGGAGGGGTTTACACCTTCTCCAGGAACTAACATTCTGTACTTTGTAACCAACCTAAAAACACCCTCCATGCCTCTTTAGCCCTTGCTAAAGAAAACCTAAAAGATGCTCAAAAAGAGCAAAAAGCCTGGTATGATAAACATGCCAGAGAGCGTTCCTTCAAAGTCTTAAAGGCGCTCCAGGCCCATAAAATGGAAGCATCGTGGGAAGGGCCATTCACGGTCCAAGAGCGCCTGGGAGCTGTTAATTATCTCATAGCATTCCCCACATCCAACCAAAAGCCTAAGGTGTACCATATTAATTCTCTAAAGCCCTTTCATTCCAGAGAATTAAAGGTTTGTCAGTTTACAGCCCAGGGAGGAGATGACGCTGGGTGGCCTGAAGGTGTCTGCTATGAAGGGAAAAGCGCTGGTGGTGTGGAAGAGGTGAACCTCTCCATGACCCTTGGGCGTATGCAGCAACAGCAGATCAAGGAGATGTGCACTAGCTATGTGCCGACGTTCTCAGCCACCCCAGGACTGGCTGAACGGGCATACCACTCCATTGACACAGGTAATGCTCACCCAATTAGATCCCAACCTTACTGGGTGTCTTCTCAAGCTAAAACTGCTATAGAATGGGAGAGCCAGGATATGCTACAGATGAGTGTAATCCACCCCTCCCTCAGTGCATGGGCATCTCCAGTGGTTCTAGTTCCCAAAACAGATGGGGAGATACGTTTTTGCATGGACTACTATAAGCTAAATGCTGTAACTCACCCAGACAACTATCCAATGCCACACACAGATGAACTATTGGAGAAACTTGGATGGGACCAGTTCATCTCTACCTTGGACTTAACCAAGGGGTACTGGAAGGTACCACTCGATGAATCCGCCAAGGAAAGGTCAGCCTTCATCACGCATGTTGGGCTGTATGAATTTAATGTGCTCCCTTTCGGGCTGCGGAATGCACCCACCACCTTCCAAAAACTTGTAGATGGTCTCCTAGCAGAATTGGGAGAATATGCAGTCGCCTACCTTGCCAATGTGGCCATATTTTTGGATTCCTGGGCAGAACACCTGGAATATCTACAAAAAGTCTTCGAGCACATAAGGGAGGCAGGACTAACTGTTCAGGCTAAGAAGTGTCAAATAGGCCTAAACAGAGTGACTTACCTTGGACACCAGGTGGGGAAAGGAACTATCAACTATAGGCCGAAGTGGATGCTATCCAAAAGTGGCCTGTCCCAAAGTCAAAGAAACAGGTCCAATCCTTCTTAGGCTTGGCCGGATATTACAGGCGGTTTGTACTGCAATTCAGCCAAATCGCCACCCCACTGACAGACCTAACCAAAAAGAAACACCCAAATGCAGTTCAGTGGACCAAAGAGTGTCAGAAGGCCTTTAACCAGCTTAAATCGACACTCATGTCTGACTCTGTGCTAAGGGCCCCAGACTTTGACAAACCATTCCTAGTAACCACAGATGCGTCCGAGCGTGGTGTGGGAGCAGTCTTAATGCAGGAAGGACTGAATCAAGAGTTCCATCCTGTCGTGTTTCTCAGCAAGAAGGTGTCTGAGAGGCAAAGCCACTGGTCAATCAGTGAAAAGGAATGTTACACCATTGTCTACGGTCTGGAAAAGCTAAGCCCCTACTTTTGGGGACAGCGTTTCCACCTGAGAACTGACCATGCGTCACTACAGTGGCTTCATACCGTCAAGGGAAATAACAAAAAACTTATTTGGTGGAGTTTAGCTCTCCAAGATTTTGATTTCAACATACAACACATTTCGGGCTTCTAACAAAGTGGCTGATGCACTCTCCCGTGAAAGTTTCCCAGAATCAACTGGTCCAAATCGTCCTTAAGATGTGGAAGCTATTCTTAGTCTTTATACACTAAGTAGTATATTTAGAGGTGCATGTGTCTTATTAACTCTGTTTTCTCCTAGAGCTCCAGGAAGAAATCACAGCCAGTGTTTCACCCTATCTGTGATTTGGGGAGCGTGTCATAAATATAGAGGGAAGGGTAACCACCTTTCTGTACACAGTGCTATAAAATCCTTCCTGGCCAGAGGCAACATCCTGTTACCTGTAAAGGGTTAAGAAGCTCAGCTAACCTGGCTGGCACCTGACCCAAAGGGCCAATAAGGAGACAAGATAATTTCAAATCTTGGGGGGCAAGGAGGGGTTTTGTTTGTGGTCTTTGTTTATGTGGTTGATCTCTCTTGGGACAGAGAGAGGCCAGACAGAAATCCGTCTTCTCCAACCCATCCTAATCCAAGCCTCCAATATTGCAACCAGTATAGGTAAGCCAGGCAAGGCGGGTTAGTTTATCTTTTGTTTTATGTGAATTTTCCCTGTGTGGAGGGAGGTTTATTCCTGTTTTCTGTAACTTTAAGATTTTGCCAGAGGGGGATCCTCTGTGTTTTGAATCTGAATACCCTGTAAAGTATTTTCCATCCTGATTTTACAGAGATGATTTTTACCTTTCTTTTTTTTTTAATAAAATCCTTCTTTGAAGAACCTGATTGATTTTTCCATTGTTCCAAGATCCAGGGGTTTGGGTGTTTCATGATTTAGTAACAAATTGGTTAGGATATTATTCTCAAGCCTCCCCAGGAAAGGGGGTGTTTAGGGCTGGGGGGGGGTATTTTGGGGAAAGACGTCTCGAAGTGGTCTCTTTCCCTGTTCTTTGTTTAAAACGCTTGGTAGTGGCAGCATACTGTTCAAGGACAAGGCAAAGTTTGTACCTTGGGGAAGTTTTTAACCTACGCTGGTAAGAATAAGCTTAGGGGGTCTTTCATGCAGGTCCCCACATCTGTACCCTAGAGTTTAGAGTGGGGAAGGGAACCTTGACGCAAGAGTTATTATTCACATAAATGTCTGATTTGCTTCATCTTGGCCTTGTGGTAATGAGTTCTGCAGGTTAATGAGAACAGTGATTACTTTCTTGTAGCTGTGAGTGCCACAAGTTAATTACATATCTATGTTCAGTAGTGAAGCATTAGTCTATTCAGTTTTACTGTGAAATAAAGGGACTAGCATGACATGATTTTTGACTTGTTTGGCTGCTCATCAGTGTGGATCATGTTGAGATAGCCAGCCAAAAATAAGCCCAGGACAATGAGCACAGTCACAGCAGTAATATTTTTGCTACTGGAATTAATTCCTCAACATTCAGGTTTTAACGTTTGGGGAGGGTTGTTCCGTCCCATCCATCACCCAGGATAAAAATAGAAGAGGTGAAATTTGAAATGAAAAAGTTGTCGTTTTCACTGATCAGAGTTCATTTTGCTAAAATTGGTTCAGCGTTTAAGTGCTCATTAAAAGTAATGACTAGCTAGAAAATTGTTTCTTTGTTTAGTGTTCATGGCTGGTACCTCACATTTTCTAAAATGCCAGCTGACAACTTGATTTATTGTGCTTTGGCTTGAAAGCTACACATTCAATAGGGGGTATGTTAAAATTAACTTTGTAAATATATTTTGTGATTTTATTGTGTTTCCTTCCTTTATAGTTTTGTTTGTGATTTTAAAAGATGTTGTCATTGATGCAATAAATACCCCCTTGTTTCTGGGAGACGACTTTTGTTTTAACTTTGTTCTGTTCTTTATAGTTTCCTCTTGCCTGGTTTCTTGGGTTTTCACCAACTCTTGTATGGTCATAATTTCCTTCCTCCTTGTCAGTGTCCCCTTTGGCCTTTCTCATCATTGGTCAGGGGGTGGAGTTCAGGAGGTGCTGGATTAGATAGGATAGATTCTGGCCTCACTAGATTTGATAAATAATCCTCATAAATTGTTGTTACACTGGATATTGCTACTAATGCTGATGGCCCATTTAGGGGCGGTGAAAGCTCCTCCCTTCAGCATGCCACTTAATATGCACTTATTTTTGTCACATAAAGTCACAAAACCATTCAATTCACAGTGAATTCAGTGGGAGTCTTAACATAGTCTTCAGTGGTAACTGGGCCATGCTTCATGATAGCAGACTGCTCACTAAAATTATGCTATGGCTCTTTCTAATTTACTCCCCTACACCACTGACAGTAGGAGGAGGCAAAAGGCATTCTTTTTTAATACGCATCTTTTCACAGGACCAAATTGTGGTTTTCTATGAGGATGACGACAGACTTCCAGTTTAAAAGAAAACTAACTTAAGGAGTAGATGGCTCCTTAAGTTTTTCAGGGACTTATAGAACCTTTCACGTCTAGGGTCATCAGTCTGTATGTAGTTCCTGTTGGTAATGACCAAAAATTGTTGCCATCAGATGGCGCTTTGCTATCTGTGAAAAGCAGTTTGGTGCTCTCCGTTTTGTTCTGAGCGGGTAAGAGTCCAGATCATAAAAGTCACCATCACGTTGGCATTATTTGGCTCCATTATCAGCAGAATCTGCAAGGAGACTGAACTGCATTTACTCTCTTTACAGGAGGTCCCTTCAGGTTCAGGTATTTTGGCAGGACATTGCAGAGAACCTTGCTTTGCTACTGACTGTGCTGTATGTGTTCATTGAATAAACAATGAAAATCAGCATCCAACTCCTTTTGAAAGCATAAAATTCATTTTAAAAAATGAGGGTGTGAGGGTTTATCCCTGAAACATCCATTGGCTTTATGGCAGTCTTTCAGCTAAAAACCTAGCCACTCAATAATAATAATAATAATAATTAATAAATAATAAAAAAATAATCCAGTAAAAGATTTGGAAGACATACCATAGACCTTGACATGCATTGGTGATGGTGGGGGATGTGTGAAACACGTTTTGCATGCACAATCTGCGATAAGCAGTTGCTGTTTGCAGAAAATATTGAGATTGTGTCTTTTCCTTCCAGATGTTTAAAGGGATATGTCAACAGTAGTTTATCAGTATTTGATCTGAATGAGCTTGGTATGGGATACTCAGGATACTGCAGGTATGTGTTAAAAGCGCAACTTGTTTATCTCTATATTGAGATGCTCCTTGTTCTTTGAGAATATTTCATTCTAACGGAAATTGACATCTATAACTCAAGGGTTTAAGTTACTCTCAGAAAACAGTTTCTTTTATTATTTTTGTTTATTAGCATTTCCTTATAAGCTTGTTTCACCACTCTATGGGGAGGCAGTGTGGCCTAGTGGATAGAGCACTGAACTGGGACTCTGGAGACAAGACCTCAATTCTATTACTGGCTCTTTCACTGGCCTGCTGCATGAGCTTGGGCAAGTCATTTCAAGTGTCTATGATTCAGTTTCCCCATCTGTAAAATGGGGGTACCTCTTTATATAAAGCACCTTGAGATTGCAGATGAAAAGTGCTATATTAAGAGCCCAGCAGTATTATTATGCTTCTGGCTTAAAACCAGCACAGGATTTGCTGTCAGTGGGAGTTGTGCAGGCAGAGTGAGTACAGGGTATGCAGCAGAGACCCACAATGCAGGCTGAAGAGAACTTTTTCCTTTAATTTAACAAAACTGTGCAAAGTGTTTGCAGTAAAATTCATACACATGAAACACATCCAGTGTCCAGAAATTGACACTTAGCTGAGGCTGGCTGAGACATTCCAGAAGTAAATCAAATGAACCTAGGCCTAGTTAGGAAGAGATTCACTTGACCTGAAAAAGAAAAGGAGTACTTGTGGCACCTTAGAGACTACCCAATTTATTTGAGCATAAGCTTTCGTGAGCTACAGCTCACTTCATTGGATGCATCTGAAACCTGTCACTTGAACTTGAAACTCAAAGTGTTCTGCTGTATCAAAGAGAAAGAAAATGCTTGTCTGCCCCCTTTTGAAATGAAACCAGTATGTTAAGCTCAGCTCTGTTCAGTACTCGCATGCACTGTGAATCATTTTCCTCTCTTGTTTATTGAATTGCTACTGAAGCATGTTTATAGTTATCATACGTCCTTAAACATTTCTATTTAGAATGGATACTTTTCATTCCTTTATTCCTCATTCTCCGGTCATATTCTAACCCCACATATCATTTTGGTGATTCTTTTTTCCAGCACCTCTTTAATAATGTGTTGATTAGCTCATTTGCAGTATTTCAGGAGTGTTCTTACCAAAGGACATTTTTCTTTATGTTACAGATATCGAGACTACAGAGCGCCGCCCTGGAGTTCAGCTCCTTATGAGTTCACCTTGCAGTTCTGGCATGTCCTAGCTGCGCGGCTGGCTTTCATTATAGTATTTGAGGTTAGTCATGGATTAGGAGAGAAATGATACTACTTTTGCTGTTCCACCTGTGTAAAGATCTAAATCAGATATCCTACAATGGGCCCAAAAACAAAGCACTGGTTAGTATCATAAACTAGGTGATTACACCTGATGCTTTATGGAGAGATAACGACGAGCCAGATATATTAGAAAATGCCAGTGCTGGTCAACTGCCTCATGCTGGGAAACTGTGTTGAGAAAGTTTGCACAAATTCTACAGACTGTTTCTAGAGCCTCATTTCCTCTGTCCAAACTCATTTGGCATGTAGATGTCAGTCAAATCTTCTTGAAGCTATAGAAAAAGAAGGAATGAGTCTTGAATGTGCATTAAGCTCAGATAATTGGAACGTAGGTTTGTTTTAGGAAGTTTGTTCCTGTTATACTGCATTGCTTATATGAAGGGTTGCTTTAGAAACATCTTGCATTACATTTTTTTTATTTACATCATGAGTCAAATCCTGGTCCCACTTTTGCCATTGACTTCTGTGGCACCAGAATTTGGCCCCAAACAGAACACTTAAGCATCTTTGAACAAATTATTTCTGTTCTCATTTTCAGCACCTTGTTTTTGGAATAAAGTCTTTCATTGCCTACCTGATCCCAGACATGCCCAAAGACTTGTGTGACAGAATGAGAAGAGAGAAGTACTTAGTCCAGGAAATGATGTATGAGGCTGAACTAGAGCACTTGCAGAGAGAGCGGAAAAAGAATGGGAAACAGTATCACCATGAATGGCCTTAGTTGATACCATATAGCAGCAAAAACCTTCCATAAAAATTGACGAGTGCAGGTCTCAAATGAAGGTAGATCTGACAATGAGGAGCAGTGTGCATATATGCTGCTGTTGGGAAAATATATTTGCAGGCTTTGCTGGGTACTGAAAAATACATGCTTCCAATGAAGAAAATGAAGAGCCATATCTGTCACTGGTCTATGGTCAATACCAGGAGTTGCTATCAGTTCATTAGAAAATGCAATGAGGGGTTGAGCACTTGGACGCGTCAGTAAAGCAAGTTGCAATGGACTTTCATCCTATTCATCAAGTCAGCAACAGCATAATGAAAATAAATACATTGCCTGTAAAACTTTCATATTAAGGGCATGACTAAAAAGCAAGTTATATATCATCTGCTACTTCTGAAGCTTTTGATTGCTCAATTAAAGTAGTAATGCCTATGAAAAAAAAAGTGTGATTAATTGTTGCCTTTGTGGCCATAAATTGATGTTAATGATCCTTGAAGCTTACTGTTCGTCAGGTTTGTTCTAGTCTCTTGATGAGATTGTGGATGTGGTCCTGATCTAAAATGGGGACACAAGGCTGTTCGATATATACTATGCAGTTCAAGGTTTGCACATCACTTCTCATCCATCTATCTTTATAGATAAAGCCAAAAAATTCTAAATTCAAAGAAAGATCAGTTCCATTGAAAGAATACGTCGGTGCATTGCTCATGTCGCAGCTATATTTGAAAAGAAATGTGACTATTTGAATTGTCTTGCCATTTTTATATACCAAAAGGCCATCTCCACATACTTCCAGACTAAACGAAGAATCATTTCCATGCTAAATGTAGCACGCAGATGAATAACTGTGTCAATATTATTTTGTTTGATCTACCTAGACAGTGATTCTATGACTTCATAAAACTTTGACTTGAAATGTTATATTGCAGTGCAAATAATTTACTCGTGTATTTATATAGTTAACTTTGCAGTATGCAAGCTACTGTCATTTATGCAGATATATATCAAATATAAATTATAACATCATGACTTGCTTGTTCAGGGAAAGAGAAGCGGAGCGTTGTATAACAGCGCTCCGTCTATTCCAGTAATGTGCATTCCTTATCTTGCGCTACATACATCAAAGCATGGGGGGAAATATGTATATTACTGTTAGGATTAGATTTTTTTCTGCTTTTATGCCTTCTTGGGATAATATTTTTTCAAAATCAGCAGAAAAAGTAAATGTTCTCATAGAGAATTGAACTTCACTTTTCACATCCATACAGGATACTGCAATGTCTGTTCTGGTTAGAGTCATGAAAATTGTCTTCATTTTTAATATTTCATAATATGGGAGAAATGAAGTACTAAACTAAAACAAGTGTACAGGATTCACTTATGGAAAAGGGGGAAACTAAAATCGTCCTGCTTCTCATTTGTACAGTTTTTTTAAAATGGTTCTTATTTCTATCAGATGAAAAGAATTAAAAGAAAAAAATCAGAGATAATTCGCTTCAGTTTTAGGACTCATGTTAGGATGCAACAAAGCACAGTAACTATAGCAAAGATAAATTCTAATGTCAATCTTAAGGATAAAGCTGCAGTGAAGTCACTCATGGGCTGCAGACAGTGAGAGGAGTTGAAGTTTTCCTTCCCAGTATACCTTATTTAGGTAACAAGCATAATTCCAATGTTTACTTGCACAAATCTAGAATGCATTTTGTTTTATTATTTCAATGCCAATGAAAGAAGAAATATTTTTCATATGAACGTTATGTTAATGTACCTTTCTGTGGGTCTGATCCAAAGCCCATTAAAGTAAATGGAAAGACTTCTGCTATCTTCATTGGGCCCTACATCTGACCCTTATTGAGGTTTATTGGATTGTCTATTAATGAGAAAATCCAGCTTTTTATGACCCTACAAGAAAACTGCCTAGGTTTCCACAATTTGGCACCAATGGGGATCTAATCAAAGCTTATTAGCCAAAAATTCCACAGTGCTAGCTCTGTAGAATTGAGACTTTCCCATGCTTCTATTCAAGAGGAAGGGTTTCCATTCTACTCTGTTGACACTGTATTCTCAGTGTCACATGAGTCTTAATAAGAAATTCTTAATGTGCTTCTGTTTTGTGCTTAAGACTCTGTATTGTCTGGTTTAATGTATTAACTCTCCAGCTTTATAGCATCCTAGTTTAATTTTATCCATTAACTAGCATAGGGTCACAAATGATATGTCTTTTAATGTTTTAACAACATGCCTTGACTGGATCAAGGCAGAAGGACTGGTATAAATTTAGCCAAAAATTAGGAAGAATGATTAATATTTCTACATGGTTTTTGTTTTTTTTTGCCTGATGATATTTTCACATATCAATATATAGCTGGAAGAATTCCAGTTGGGCATTAAAAATAAAGAAATACAGAAAGGAAATGTTTTTTTGTAATAAAGTATGGTCTTGGATTTGGAGATGTACAGAAGTCTTCTATAACGACTTTCAGTGTTGAAATATAAAAGTACGTTAGATAGGAATATATAAATTTGACATTGTTCAGTTAATTTAAAGTGCTGGGAAAGCACAAGAACTTCTGAAGAAATATTGTGTGTTTTTGTTCCTTTGTTTGTATAGTGTATCAACAATGTCTAAAGGCATTGCTTCTGTATCGGAATTTGTTTTAGCTGAGAACCTTTCTGCTAGATTTCATTTAGTGTGGTGTTTGCATAACATGCAAATTATCTGACAAAGGTATAAGGTACACTCTGTCCTCAGGAATTATGTATTATGTGAATGCTGATTACCTATATTTTCATATTCTAGATATTTGTCTTTCCAAATAAGTGACCAGTATAAATGACTTGTACATGCGAGCTGCATTTATGAATTCTCCAAAGCTGAAGAGTTTCAAAACATAGCATCTGTGCAAAAATACTTTAGATCATTCCTGATCTAGTTTATAATACATTTGTTCTATGCATGCACCTTAAGAGAGACCACATGAGACCACATACAGCTTTTTAAATACTGTATTACAGATCCCAGTTACTAGTTCAAAATGTCTTAACTATTCCTATCTGAACTCAGCGTCTTGATACAATCAAAAAGGAATCTTCATTCTAGAAATTAAAAAAATCCATCAATTTAGCATTCATATTTTTCATCAGCTTATATTTTAAATTTGTGCCTAACATGTGAGATCAGAAATCTGGTGGTTGAGAAAAGAAAAACAATTATTCAAAGAATCCTGTTGCATCAGCCTCACTAGTATTTACTTTCTGCCACTGAATGTGAATGGATCAATATGTAGATTAACAGCTCAGTATTCATACTTGGGCCCTGACTGGAATTTCTAAAGTCTAAGTTTGGACTCTTAGTACAACAGTACTGTGTTAATGTACACTAGGGAACTTTTAGTGCATGCCATTAGTGTCTTCATGGGGCAATTAGTGTGCAACCATGGCATGCTTTGGAATTCACACCCCTCTAGTGCTCATGGCTGTGCCATGTAAATAAGCTTCTGATTGGCACTTAGAATGTAAGTGCCCACCAAAGGATAATAGACACACTGCTGGATTTGGGCATCCTTTTAAGGTGTTTTAAAGGTGAAAACTAGTCCCTAACATGTAATTTTTTTCCCTAGTACTCTCCTCACACGACTCTTACATAAAGGTATTGTAGAGAAATTTGAGAATACCTTTTAAAGCTGATCGCAAAAACAACAAGCCTAAAGTTTCCATGCAGATAATAGACCATAATTGTTTTTCTTTAGAAATATGTTCTTTCACTTTTACACAATAAAAGTGGAATATTTTCACAATAATAAGCACATCAAGTGAACTGTTACTGTGAATTGTACACGTGCAGGAGCAGTGGTTCTCAAACTATGTTATATGGACCACCAAGGATACATAGGGCCCAAGCAGTGTGGGTTTCAAAAGGTAGACCCATAAAAGGATCCCTCCTATGAAATATTCTACAAAAATTTAAAAAGAGCTTGGGAATCACAGCTTTAGAGTAGGCATTGATTTTGCTATTTGCATTTTGTAATATTTGTTTCTATGGGTTAGCTCATCGTAAATAAAAAACCAAAATAATTTAAGATCTACAAGTAGTCTGCTTTGAGGGATTTTCTTACTGTGACTTACTCTCTTGTAAATTGCAAAAGCTAGCACTTACTCAGAGAATTTGTGGGGTGACTAAAACCATTGTCATTTACCTGTGATTGCTTTTGCGTTTTTATGGACTTAGTTCATCTGCTGGATTGTGCCATGATATGGTCAGTCCACATCCATTAACATAGGCATGTTAACAAGACTTATTTCCTTTTTTGTTTCATTTGAAATCCCCCTTCTTCATTACTATGATATAGATAACTGCATTTTAGCATAAATTCTCACTCAAATAAGTGTAAACAAACTCTCTTTAACATTTAGTGGGCAACAGGTTTATAAAAAAATTCATTTTACTTAAGTAACTTCATATGAAAAGAAAAAAAGTTATAGAAAGATAAAACTAAATAAACTTTCATATGGGAGGTGTGATATAAAGATGGAAATAATTGAGAAGTGCAAAGTAGTTTAGGGGTAAGTTCACTTAACATTCCTAATAAAAGCAATCTTCTATCCAACAGGAAATTTTTCCTGTTTCGTAATTTTCACAAAAGACTGAGGATGATCACTCAGGACAAATGTATGGAAATTGAACATGCAGCCATGTTTGTGTTTTTACATAATATTGCAGCTGAGACTAAAACTCACAGGCAATTTGGTATGTAGACAGACCATTATACAGTGAAAAATCAAAGAAATTATTAAGCTGCCACAGCACACCCACGTATAGTATATACTATACGAATACAGCTAAAGGGTAATTTTTCAAAGGCTCTTAAGTCTCTTATGAACATACGCCCCATTGAAATTCACTTATAGTGTTATCCAACCTCTTTACCTCCTCCCATACTGTATCCATATTGGTAAAAATATATATATTTTACAGTGGTAGAATGTAACAATCCAACATTGTAAAAATCCACTAATGAGCAGATGCAGTATGGTCCTGATCCAATGCCTATTAAAGTCAATGTAAAGACTCCCATTGACTCCACTTGGCTTTGGATCAGGCCCTATATTGGTTGTAATAAAAAATAAGAGGTTTCAGAGTAGCAGCCGTGTTAGTCTGTATCCGCAAAAAGAAAAGGAGTACTTATGGCACCTTAGAGACTAACCAATTTATTTGAGCATAAGCTTTCGTGAGCTACAGCTCACTTCATCGGGTGGTTGCAGTTAAGTTGCTGTAGTAGCTTTCATGCTTCATTTCCTTTTCTTTGGGGGTTTAGGCTTAATTTAAAGGTAACTGGATGGCCGAGGGGATGGGTGATGAGACACAGTCTTTCATTTTTAGATCACAATTAGATCCTATCCAGGTGGATTAACTGATACCGTCTCAGTGACTTACATGGCCTGAGTCCTGTTTCCAATGAACAACTGTCTACATCACAAAAACTCCACCAGAACTGACACACTTGTTGGCATTCTCAGTATCAAGGCCAAAGTTAGTGAATGTGCACAGATACTGAGCTGTTGGATGCGTCTTCCAGGTCAGAGTGCACTTTGCCAGAGCAGGGTGGGGAAGCACGCACTGCTGCTGCATCTGCAGCTTCGTTTTCCAGAACTGTCCGTCCAGCACCTTTCAAAATCAGGACATTCCCACATACATTCTCAAAATACTGAAATCTCAAGATCCTGTGTCCTTCTCTCTTGTATAATGTTAACATATATAACTTGACTTAACTGAGATCATTTTGAAACCATCAGCACTGGGCTTGTATTGATAGTTTTGGCCTCATCTTTACACTGTAATGTCATATGCTGCCACCTTGTTTTGGCATGGTTTAGCCTCACCATGACAGCACAACTTCATTATGATAGTACAGCTAGGGAGTGCCTAGAAATCACTTTGCTCTTCCCTATAGATGTAAATTTTTAATGCAGCATGGTGAGTTAGCCATGAAATGTTAATTATTCTTATAGCTGAATATCTGTGCACTGCATTAAAAAATGTACCCTTTAACATCTCCATTGGCTTGCACTAACTTTTTTGCCATAGCCTTTGTATTGTAATATATTCTGCATAGGCTTGCATTGATATTGCTAGGAATTTGTGATTAGGATGCTGATAGTTGAGAAATTAGCATTAAACCCAATGCATTTTAATCACTGGGAATATGGCAGTTGCTCTTCCCACCCCACACTACCCCCAAAAAGAATAAAACAAAAGAATCTGATCATCTTTTTATTTTGTGTTCCATTTAGATGTCTTGGAATCTTGTATTTGTACAGTCTGCCAAATTGTTTATTCTAATTTCTATATAGGTTAGTAATTCGTATCACTAAAATTTCAATTGTTTGAAAAGAATTGTGTGTAAAAATGTTACGAAATAAAGTTAAATCATTTTTACTCTAATAATAGTCCTGGCTGACTTGCAATATGATCATAGGAGATTTCTAAATACGTTTGTGTATATTTGAAATTTATGTAATATTTAAATACAACTTGGTTTCTAAGTAAAGAATTAGGAAAAAAACTTCCTCTATTTTTTCTATTTACAAGTCCAAACTTTGTAAGTAATATTTAAAATGAGATTGCAATACTTACCAGAAAATATTTGAGAAGAATTGACTTTCAAGTACTACATGCTAAAAGTCTCTGTGGCCTGTTAATTGTTGATTTCTTTTGTGTTTAAGATTACTTTTTGTGACCCTATGAATAGCCTGAAACTTTAAGAATTCAGACAGGAAAAAACAGTTGTATGTTGTACAAAGGAGAGGGCTTTTTTTCCCCTGGAAAGTGATTGATCTGATTAACTGTTGTAAGACACTTTTGGCATAAATTTGTCCTTCAGATGCTATTTATCAAGGTTTACATGTACAAATTCAACTACTTATTGTATCATACACATTTGAATATTGCATTTTTCAGTAATAAACTTGGATATCTTTAAAGCAGACTTGGAACTTCTTTATTACAAACATTGAAAGTTTTAGTAAAACACACAGACACTCTTTATACTAATGTATTGCTGGTAAACTATGTCCTCTATAAAGTTGTAGTTTACCCCAACTCAAGGAGTCAGTGACAACGCCCCACAACGTATATACACCATGTTAATGAGAGCCACCACGCTGTTGTGAATTTATTCTATATGAATCGGTGAATTGGAAATGCTATCTTAATTTTGGTGGGTGCACCCACTTCAATGCAGTATCAAGTCACTGGGCTGATGAGCCCATTAGGGATGCAATGAAAGATAATCCCAAGAATGTCTGACTAAGAGCTACTGGATATTTGTTTAAAATTATTAACCATGATCACCATCCAGAACCCTTCTCAACCAGGTAAAAATGAAACTTTAATAGAAAAAGTGGTGATAGGGCTGAAGTCTTGATTCATCACTTTCTGCACCTCCCTTCCTCCAGCCCACCATGTGAATGTAAGATTTTCCTCTTGTTACGAATTACACCTTGTAGGACACGCACACAACTGCTGCGAATTATACCTGATAGGACACGCACACCAGTGCTGCGAATTATACCTGATAGGACACACACAGTTCGAATCTAGGCTGAGGCACAGAAACAAAGTCCACAACTGCAGAGTTCCCAAAAGACACTAAGTTTATTACGCTCGAGCGTGGTGCCCCCCTGCTAGCCAGGAGGGGACCCTGAATGCAGATTATACAAAGGTTATATACCTTTTAGCAAAGCATGTTGCCCTCGTGCATCGGAAACCTTAGCCAATAAACAAACCCTTGTCTTATCTACCACCTATCCCTGCTTGGTGCATTCCTCGTGCCATACCAGTATGTTAATTACACAGCATGGTCCTAAAGCTATGCATCAGTAACTTTTATTATCAGAATGGGAGGCCTCACATCAAGGCCAAGAGACAGGGAGTTAGAGACTGACAAAAACCAGATACTGGGAGTCAAGGCAGGCTGGAGACAAGGAGGAGCATTTTCACAGGGATTCAATATCTAAGGATTACTCCTCCTGGTGTATGATGTGCTGGCATTTAAACAATGGTGGGCCCCAAACCAAAATGGAGTCACATGTGCTAACTTTTCCTTAACACTCTATACTAATCTCTTCGGGCCAAATCTTGGTCACAACAAAGTCTGTAGCAAAACTTCTACTGAATTGAATCCATATGTTTAGACAAATGCAAGTTCAGGAAAACACTTAAATATGTGCACGTATATAGTCCCATTGACTCATAGACTCATAAACTTTAAGGTCAGATGGGACCATCATGATCATCTAGCCTGACCTGAACATTTCAGGCCACAGAACCTCACCCACCCATTCCTGTAATAGACCCTAACCTCTGGTTGAGTTATTGGAGTCCTCAGATCATGATTTAAAGACTTCAAGTTACAGAGAATCCACCATTTACACTAGTTTAAACCTGCAAGTGAGCAGTGCCCCATGCTGCAGAGGAAGTCACATGCTCAAAGAAAAGCATGTTTTTAAGTGTTTCATTGAATCAGGGGCAGAGTATTCTGCATCTTGCCCCAGCAAGCCCCACAGCACTGAAACGTGTGCTTAAGTCTTCCTAAAGTAAATGGATATTTTAAGGTGTCCGTAATGGACTCCTCACCATCCTCCTTCCCCGACCATGGATGCTGCATTAACCCATGAGTAGAAGCACTGGAGAATGCACCCAACATTGGAGTCTCTGAACTCGTCCATCCATCAGCCCGTGCTGTGAAATAGGACTCTATGCCAGATAGGGGAGTGTACCCCTTGGAGGTCCCCCAAACTTTCTCCCAATCTGTGAAGATAAACTCAATCAATTCTGCTGCTCAGGACCCACCCAGCTGTGGAGGAGGGGTCAGAATTAGCTTCTAAGTAGCTTATCCCTATTTTTCCCATTTATTTTATCTCTACTTTTCTCCATGCTTCAGCAGCTGCTCTTCTTTGATACTCAGTGCTGCAGCAGAGAAAGCTAACATTATAGTCTATGATTGTAATGCGGTTGTACTCTAGCTAGCCGTGATTCATGTTGCATCTTTTCTGTTGCCTCAATCTCATTTTCATGCTCCTGTACTGAGTCCTGGGTCCTTAGTCTTGCAGAGTTTTCCTCTCTCCCCGGATCTCTCCCATAGACTTCCCTTCAGTATGGCACATTCTTAGCCCTTTATTATTTAAATATTTGCAAATTAATTAAGATACAGTACAAATGTTATACTGCAATAGAAGAGCAGCTCTAAAACCTGAAGGAACCAGCCTGAAACTTTTAAAGTCCACCAAAAGGGAGGCACAATCAAAAGTACCCCTGCACCCCATGCTCCGGAACATTCTTCGCCTTTGTTCAAGCAGGTAGGTTATGGCACGTGTAGCTTGGATTGATAGCTGGGGATTTGTAAATGTGCTTCATGTAAATTGCATATGCAAGTGCTAGTTTGCATGCACTAACTCAGGGTTTGCACATGCACTTAATGTTAGTACACTGAGGGGCTGGGGGGGGGGTTACTTGTTCTGAAAAATTGGCCACAAATGCTAAAGAGTCAGTTTTGAATCGGATGGATGGCAACCTGAGGTTACAATTGAAAAGAGGCTATGTTTTTGTTATCATGTTGGTATTTCTTTGGGGTTGCAATTTTTAAAAAACTCTCAAAAATACATTTCTTTGTCCTTTGGGAGGAGTGGGTAACTATATATGAAAGCAGCAGATTCACAGCCTACAGAGAAAGTGTCAAATAAGCTTAGAACAATAAGGCTGTGAGATCAAATTAGGAAGCAAGGGGGAAAAGAGAAAATGGAAGTGAAGAAGGAATGTGGGGCCAGATTTTCAAAACAGTGCTGCACTCAGCAACTCTCATTTAGCCACCTCAGTAAGTGGCAGGCTGTTCCCAAGAGCTCAGCTCCCATTTGGTATCTAAGTAGTGTGGCCAGATTTTCAAAAGTGTTCAGGTGCAAGAAACCGAACTCTTTGAAAATCTGGTCCTCATACCTCCCCTTTGTCCAGTCAGAAGTCAGGTATAAGGCCAGGAAGGGAGCACTAGAAAATTATACTAGTCAGAACTACATTTCATTAGCTGTGTGAGTGACTGTCTGACAGGCAGTAAAGGGACTAGTCCATCCTGTCCAAAGATTTTCAAGCATCTGTGTCTCTGGCCTTCCCTTGTTGTATTTTCTCAGCTCCAGAGTTAGCAGGAGGAAGTCTGAATTGATTTGGAATGATCAATGGCTCAGAGATGAGAAGGTAATTCTACCCAACCTTGACCTGAATATTAATTAAATTGAAACAGTAGAACTTTGGAAGTCTAATTCTGTAATACCACATGCCTGGAAATGCGATGGCAAGATTAGAAAATGCACAAGCAATTGACTGGGCTTCTTCACACTTTAGATCTTGCTAAATGTTTGACTACATGACAAAATCACCACACAGCTAGGCACAACCAGCAACTTTGATTTGAAACAGAACCAAGGGCTGGGATAGCTGACTAAAACAAAGTACTTTGGCAATTTTATGTGAAGAAGTTTGTCACAGCCTCTGACTCTAACCAGTACAGTTGCCCAGCATTTTGCACATTTAAAATAATACTAACAGGAAGCATCTATGTTGTTTATGACAATTAAATTAGGAAGTTATTACGGTTGCACATTATACTGTGCCTGGTTTTAAAAATTGGTGAAAACTAGTTTATTGACAAATGGGGGTGGGGGAGGGGAGGACTGTATACTCCATTGGTATACAGAATTTGAGAAGACTCTTAGCATAATAGGAAATCGCAATGAGTAAATTTCTAAAGATCTTGAGAAATTATAAAATTGGCTCTTGTTGCCTCACAGTGCAGCCATCGCTTTACAACAATTGACCATGTGGTACGAGGTGCTATACCACATGGAACCACTGGCCCTCTAGCCTAATATCCTGCTTCTACCAGTGCATGAAATAATACACAATGTACCACCAGGCTGCACTGTACTATTTATGGTGGGGTGTTAAGAGCAATTTCCTTCCTTACCCTTGCAAGGAATTAGTTTACACCCTGAAGAATAACAGTTATTAGTGGCTTAGTTTACACTCCTATTGGTCATAAATTTGTCAGCTATTTTAATAAAACTTCCACATGCAGTCATTGCCTTGCTAACCACCTGGGGAAGGATTTTCCATAGAAGTAGAAAGAGAGTGTCAGGTGAAGGGGGAGAAAGGGACCTGCACGCCGGGAGGAGAGAAGTCTGGCAACAGCAAGCAGAGCTGAGCCACTAAAAGGACCACAAAAGAAATAATGAAGTGAATTTACCCATGACTCAGAATGTCAGTCCCAACCGTATGTCAGTCCTTAGCCAAACTGATCCCTAGTCAAGCATATGGACCCATTCCTGGGGAGAACTAGCAAACATTTATTTTTCCTAATGAAGGCCTTATCAATACTGCAGAAATGTGTCATGCTAACTGCCGCTCGGTTCCCTGACACACCTGCAATACACCTCATGTCCACATATAGAGTTACTCCCAACAATGCACAGCTGTTCATAGTGCCATTTGGATTAGATTGGCTTCTAACCACCATATGGTTCTCTGCTGTGCCGAATTCCAATAATGCAGTGTCATTATGGATGGGTAACGCTGGAATAATAGTCCCTATGGTGCAAATAATTCCCCCAGTACTAGCCCATAGTGCACAGGTCAATGATTAGCTGGTCTGTCTGGCCTATTTTCTGAACTCCACTGCACAGCGGTCATGGTTTCTAGAAGCTACTTATCTGAGCACATGCCACTGCGCACACTGTGTGCTGTTTCCCCAGAAATCAATTTCTTTGGCTAGCATGTCTTCGCAGTAGCATTCTTATGACTGTGCTGCCAGCTGATCTGAAGCGGATATGTGGGCACTGATGGCCACCTGGATAGATGAGGCAAGTCAGGCACAGTTGAACTCAGGCATTGAGAATACGTGAATGTATGGCTGGGCGTCCGAGCGACTAGCTGAGATTGGCATCTCTCGGAGCATCAAGCAGAAATGAGAAAAAAAATCAAGGGACTTAAGGCCATTATAACGAGGCCCAGGACAATAATGAAGTCTGGGTCAGACTGGGAAAACATGTCCATTCTATGACGAACTGGACCAAATCCTCAGAGTTTATTCTTCCAACTGGACCAACATGCTATTGGACAGTGTGGAGCCAGCTTGCATTGAATTGGGGAGCAAAGAGGGGAGAGTGATGGTTCTGCTAATGTGGGAGCAGGGCTCAGACCAGAAGATGCCCAAACTGATGCAAAACGCTCAGGTTAGAGAGACGATAGCAGGGCAGCAGCCAAGCTCATTCAGCAAAGGAACAGTGGCCTCTGTACCAAATATCCAACTTTTATTGTTACATGTATCAATGCATTCTGATGGACACCACTGCTATTAGAGTTCAGAAAAGGCATATATCAGAGGACAGAAATGTCCATCATCTTTCTGTTGGTTGAGTGAGTCCTCATATTCCCTCAGCCTTGCTCACCACCAACTTCACAGGCCAATCAGCTTCAGAGCTCCTCACAAAGTGAAAATGACCAGAGAGAGGATTTGGGAAAGAAGCCTGACTTACAAGTAAAATGGTTATGATTGGCTATGGCTGGATAACATACATTTTTGTAAAAGTTCATTTTTAAATGGTTTGTTCTACAATCAGATGTCCCGGGTTGTGGGCCAGCTCAAGGCTAGTACTCACTGCCAATATGTGTTCTGGTAGAAGCAGGTCTTCAGGGGAGATTTGAATGTGGAAGGGAAGGGATTTTCCGACCAGGAAAGATGTTCTGTGTCTAACTGCATGAGGAGGGTTGTGGGGGAAAGCACAGAGATGGTTGTGGGAGAAGATAACAGATACAGAAATCACCTCATCCATAACTGAGGTGAACAGTAGCACTACATCCTAGTTTGGGACAAGAAGGAAGGAAATGCCTCTGGATGGTTGAATTTTCCAAAATAAATTGTTGATAGATGATGGACTTGCTCAGATTGGAATTTAGCCACAGCACCAACATTAATGCCAATCTTTTGCTAAACATGTAATAGAAATTTTCATAATAAGCCTCAGTTTTTTCATTTCTCCTGACACACAGCATTCCCAGCATCACTGTCTTTAAAGAATGGATGCCTTGTTTTTAATATTTAATATGTATTTCATAACTAAAATTGAATCTGGCTTTTACCTCTCTCTCTGCAGTGCCTACCATACGCTGCTCTGGTCATCCAGGACTTAGTAAAATACAACTGACAGGCTAGGTACAGTCCTTGTTTTCTAAAGCTGGAGCAATGCAGTTTGATTTCCATGAGAAGTTAGGTTTTGTCCCCCCACAGCTGCTAGAAGTAGGATTCTGTCTCTATGCTTGTATTGGTGTAGGATTTTTCATGATGATTATAACCCGGTAAATGACTCTGGGTTTCATTGTTGAATCCATTGTGGATGGGCTCATCTGTCCCTGCCTTCTTTGCACCATCTTTACACAGATTGTTTTCAGAGTCCTCCTAAGAAATAGGAATAAAAATACAGAAGTTTGAAGAATAAGTGTGATTTGCCATATTTCAAACATGAAAACCAACCCTAGCAAATCATAGTTGGATTTATGCATCTAGTCCCTGTAAGAAGAGTTTGAAGTGTGATTCTACTCTGTAAAAAGAAAAGGAGTACTAGTGGTACCTTAGCGACTAACCAATTTATTTGAGCATAAGCTTTCGTGAGCTACAGCTCACTTCATTGGATGCAACACGAAAGCTATTGCTCAAATAAATTGGTTAGTCTCTAAGGTGCCAGAAGTACTCCTTTTCTTTTTGCGAATACAGACTAACACGGCTGCTACTCTGTACTCTGTAAAGTGACTCTTATCCATCACAGAGCTGCTCCCTGTGTGTGTTCAGGGTGACACAAAAAAGGCTTTGAAGTTAAGTGCCCAGATCTCACTGGATTTCAATGAGATTCAGGCACCTGAAACTTCCTGAGGCTCCTCTGAAAACCCCAGAAAGATATTCCTTTTGTGTGTGTTACAGGGCCAATACATTGCACCTGTGCAAACCCACTGAACAGAAAGGGACACTGAGAGCATAATCTGAAAATAATCCACAGGTGTGATCTACATGGGCTGAGAGAGTTTCCTAAAGAGTCTTTATTACACTTAGTGGTGCAAAAGAAGGGAAGAGCCATCTCAACTCTCAGAGCTCAGGTTGAGCTGGCAGTTAGGAAAAAAACATATTTATATAGCGTTTGCTTCCTCAGTGCCCTGAGTAATAATAATAATTTACTTATATATTCATTATCCCCATTTTACTGATGAGGAAATTGAGGCACTGACTGGTGAAGTCACTTGCCCAGGGTCACCCAGCAGGCCAGTGGCAGAACCAGGTCTCCTGAGCCCCAGGTCAGTGCTCTATCCACTAGGCCACAGAACCTCCCAAAGTACAGGGCAGCACTATGCTAGGAGGAGCATCAGGCTGGAATCATGACTGAGATAGTCACAAATCCTTCCCGCTGGCACCTGGGGGAAGGGGTGGATAATCTGTCTCAGATATTTACTGGGCATTTTGTCTGCTTTCCTCCTCCTGGAGGCTCAGCTTCACTGGCCAGTGTATTAGGAGGGTGGAACCAAGGTTCTGCCCCTCTTTTGCCTCCTTCCTACCCACCTGCTCCAAGACAGGGAAGGAGTAACAGCTGTGCAGTCTTTGGTCCCCATTGCCACCACCAGACCTGCATTCTGACCCAAGATTTTAGGAGTGTATGGGAGCCTTATTTCTGCATATAGCTCAGGAAAGCTCTATATAGGCCCAGCACAATATGGACCTCTTCAAACACATATATGACAGAATCCAATATACCATGTGGCTTTTACAGTCATTTTTCAGAACAGAAACAAAAGCAAGGAATTGACTTTACATCTTTTCCTCCATTGTGTCCTTTGGCTTGTTAATATTTAGCCCCAGTCCCAGACACTTTTAAAAGGTGTACTAATAAGTATCTAAAGCCTGAACCTGACCCCACTGAACTCAGTGGCAAAACTGATGTTAACTTCAGTGGGAGCAGAATCATGTCCTTAGAATGATGCTCTCCTCAACTTCCACATAAGACTGACACAAATGAGCAGATCATAGAAACTAGGTGGTCAGGTTTTCTTGTTCTATAAGAGGACAGATCATTTCTTTTGCTCTTATCCCAATTTTCATGTTTCTGCTGTAATTCCTGATATGTTTGCAAGAATGTAATATGAGCAAAAAAATTATCCATCATCTCAAAGGCAGTCCATGCTGCCTAATTCTCATTTCCTCCCCAGATCCTGAACCCCAATTCAGTTCTGATTGCATCTGAAGAATTCAAAACCACACAAGTACTCTTGCAGCTTCCCAGCACATGTTCTTCACAAACCTACAGTACTTTCATTTCTGAAATACTGCATTATGCAGTATGCATATTTTCCACTGGGTAAAAGGAATAAGAGTAACATTTCCAAAAATGCTCATTTTCAAAAGGCAATTTGTCTTAGGCAATTAAGGTTAGATTTTCAGAGGCATTTTGGCAACTAAAGATACAGAGAGGCACCTAGTGGGATTTTCAAAATGTCTTGGTGCCTAATTTCCATTGACATCAATGGGAGTTAGGCACCTCCTATTTCTAAAAATCTGGCTCCAGACACACAGGTGCTTTTACAAATCCCACTAGAGACCTATATGCACTTTTAGGCACCTAAATAGCTTTGAAAATCTGGCCTTAGGTGCCTATGTTTCAATGAAAGTCAATGGGACTTAAGCTCCTACATGCCTGAGCCACATTTGAAAATTGAACTTAAGCTCTTAAATCATGTAAATACTTTGAAAATATTACCCTAATTCTAATCTTTAGATATGTTTTTAAGACCTCATAGGAAGATTGGTGCCTGTCCATTTCTTCTGTATTTTTGTTTCTTTAAACATTAAATAATGCCTTGTTTGACCTCTCTTCTTGGCCTTTTGGCTAAGATTAAATTTCTGATATGCTCCCTGTTGATGTGTAAGAGATTATACCATGCATTACAAGGAGCATTGACTTCACATAACAGGGCTTCTTCCTCTCTAGATTCCGTGATCCTTCTGTACCTGGTAAATAGTGACATATTGTAACATGATTTGGGGCTAAATAATGAGCAAAATAAGGCTGATTTTTTTCAGTTCTGGTCTGATTTCCACTTAACTGTTTGTGGCCTTTTCTGCTGTATGCAGCAGGAATTTAGAATTTGATGTCTAAATCTGATCCGTTTGTCAAATACTTTGCACAGCATGCACTGAATAATACTGTCGTGTGCGGTTCTGTTATGAAATAGACTCACTTTTGTGCTGTCATGCTGCACGCCACACCAGCATAATGTTTTGCATTTTTCAGACCAAAAACAAAACAGGTTGCAGACAGGACGTATTAACAGTGGCTTCATGTCTTTTCCTTTAGCAGGGCCTGGAAAGAATAAAAATCGTTGTTAATGGTATGCTCCATGGACATCTAAGCAGAGAAAGGAGACACAAGACAACAGATGAAGCTAAGACAGGTAGTTATTCCATGGTCTGTGTGGTGGCTCACTTGTCATCTTTGCCCGGATGAATCTCAGCTGTCATGGTCTTAAGCAATTAATCCATCTGGCTGAGATAAATATCCACTTAGGGAGTTTGTATTGATCTCATCTAGGGCTGCATTGGGGAGAGGGTGTCAGATGAGCATCTCTGTTTATTATGTAAATATTGAGGAAGAGGTTAAATGCATTTACTTGCTTCATTTTGACTTTTTATTTTTGTTTCATTTTAAAATGAAAACTAGTTTGATCTCTCTAATAAAAACAGGAAGATAACAAGCTGAATGCTCAGCTGGGCCATACTCACATCAGAGCAGCTGAGAGGGTGGGGTAAGGTGGAGCTAAACCATTTTTCTGTCCCCTGATCTTAGGGCCACTGGAGGCTGAACTGCTCTGCAGTGTAACTTAGAGCAGGGTAAGCACTGCTTTAAATTCCTCCAGCTGCAGAGGTCCCATAGTTATGACAGTTTTAGACTCCCCTTTAGGGCAGTAAGTCTGTCTGCTATTGCTGTTTTTCAAACCTCCAGATCCATCCATAGTTAACATACCCAGAATTTCCTTGGGAAACCTCAGTGAATGGGAATCTACAAACCAGTTAGCCCAGGAGTGGGAAAACTGCGGGCTGGATCCGGCCCATCAGGGCTTTGGATCCAGCCTGCAGGATTGCCAGCCCCACACTGCTTCCAGAAGGAGCCAGCAGCATGTCCCTGCGGCCCCTAGGGGTGGGGAAGAGGGCTCCATGCGCGGCCCTCACCTGCAGGCACCGCCCCCTGCAGCTCCCATTGGCCAGCACAGGGAACTGAGGCCAGTGGGAGCTTTGGGGGTGGTATCCACAGGTGAGGGCAGAGCACGGAGCCCTTTGCCCACCACCCAGGGGCCAAGAGCCTGCCCTGGCCCTAGTGAGTGCTGCTGCCACCCCGGAGCAACTCAAAGTAAGCAGTGCCAGGCAGCAGCCCGCACCCCGAACCCTTCCTGCACTCCAACCCTTTGCCCTGAGCCCCCTCCCACACTCCTCCCTGCACCCCTGCCCTGAGCAGTCCCGCACCCCCTCCTGCACCCCAACCCCCTTTCCCTCAGCCCCTTCCTGCACACCACACCCCTTCCCGCCCCCTGCACTCCCTTCTGCACCCCAACCTCTTGCCCCAGCCCTACATTCATGGCCCTGCATGCAATTTCCCCACCCAGATGTGGCCCGCAGGCCAAAACATTTGCCCACCCCTGAGTTAGACTCAAGTGGCCCAGTTTTAGCTCCACTACTTTCCAATAAGTGTCTGGGTTTCGAGTTTGCACCCTTGTACATATCTGTAGAATTCTAAAACAATTGATTCTAGTCGAATCTTAATGCAAAAAACCTTTAATAAGTAACCAACCTGTTAAAAAGCTTATCAGAAGGCCTGCAATAATGCACCCTAAACAGCCCACAGCGCTGTAGTAAAGGTAGGACAAGGAATACCAAGTATCTGCCAGTTGAGGCCTATGGCAGCACAAGAAGAGAGGAAGAATATGTTAGCAATAATTGCCATTGACTTATAAATGTCTTTCTATGAAGGATAAAACTATATTGTCTCAGATAAAAAATCATTTAAAAAAAACCAGAAGTTTTAGAAGTAATAGACAGTTCTATACATAGATAACCGCATACACACATCAAGAACAGAACACATGTCCAGTATGGATAGAACTGCATTGGGTCCAGATAGTTCTAGCATTTTAACAAATAGTTTGCTTCTGGCTAATGGTCACTGCTAGAATTGTATGTGTCACAAAAATTGGTATTGTCAAGTGGCTTTATGCTTGTCACTCTCTCCTTTCCAAGTAATTATAAATGCAGATAATTTAAGGCCCAGTCCTGTAAGGTTCTGAGCCCTGGTTCTGCCTTTTGTTGGGTGCAGTTAGTTAATGCTAGATCCACAGTTACAGATCTTTCAGTCGTTTAACCAGCCCCTTATATTTTATTTATAACTTCCCTTCACACCTCTTCTATATTACAGATATACCCTAACATGCTTCTAGAATCACTCTAAGATGGAATTGACTTGTGCCTGCTCAGTTAATCTCTTAGTAATGCCTGGTTTGGCCTTTTCTTAACGCTAGCTATTGAGCTGTATGTATCTTGAAAGTGTTCCTCTTTAAAAGTTCCACAGAAGTCAATGGATAGCTTTCCCATTGACATCACTGGGAGTTCAACAGGACCCTAAGCAAGGTACAACATGGTAACTGAAGTGATACTAAAAAACTTTTCACAAGGTGGACCACATTATAGATCATCTTATGGACACCCTTCCCTGACACCTACAATTTCATAATCCAGGAACATCCCTGCAGCAATCTGATTATAAAACGGGATTGCCTGCAGTACCAGGGGACTTGACTCCATGACCCAGGAGGTCCCTACCTATCCCATGTTCTTAATTGTTTACATGGAAAGGTAATATTAGGGATGTATTTAGTGTATTTTCAACTTTCTTTCGTGTTATGTAGCAGCTGGAGGAGAACGTGCATCATGTGACCAACGAGCTGTCTGGAGATCATCAGCATGGCCTCAGACCCCTGAAGTGCCATGGAGCACAATTTGGGCAACTGTTGTAGCCCAGAGCTGATGTCATGCAGTAAGTACCTTTATAAAACAGAATATTAATTTCAAAAACTCACATTGTGACAAAACCGCACAAAAATCAATGGAAAATACCTGATTGGAGGGAGAGTAGGAGCCAATGTAGTTATCATCTCTGAGTTGTTAGCTAGAGTGCAGTTGGCTGTTGATAAGTGCAGAGGGCGGGCCTTTGAAGGCTGTGCTGGGTAAACAAAAGCTCCAATAGCAACCCAAAATGCTAAGGTGATCCCAGTCAATAGGCCTCCTGCAGCACCCTTAAATAAAGCAAGATATATTATTAGACAGAACTGAAATACATCACTGCACACATGAAATCAGGTGATAATGGCTTGGTCCTGCACTCGAAAACTCCCATTCGCTCCAAGGGTGCTGAATCCATCCTTATTTGGTAGAGTGGGTCAAAAATTGGGCTGGGGCATTGTTAGTAATTTTTTCTGTTATATTTTTTAATTGAAACTTGAAATTTTGTCACAAGTTTGAAGTCTGAAAAACGCTGACCTTTTCTGTTGTCAGACATGATAATGCAACAGAAGGGCAGAATTCAGATGAAAAGCCTGTTTTCCTGCGTGCTGCGCACTGAATGGATAAAACTAGCTTTTAAACCATGTGCTGAAAATTTACTCGGAAATGACCCTCTTTGCTCCCTGTAAAAACTAATATTCCCATGTGAAGCTCCTTCATAATGATTACACTTTTAAAGTGAACATTTTACCATGGTATAAATACCTTCCTGCAGTCCATTCTTCACTGCCTGTACTGAATAGATGTTAGCTTGAATTACCAATATAGCCAGATGGAATTATACTATTTTTGCCCGTTTACTGCTCTATTTTGTTTGGAGATTTAATTCAAATAGAGGATGGTTGCATTAGACAGTCGACATTTGCCACAAAGCGATATCTGAGCTACCAGAGTTATTTCCTATTCTAAATGCAGGGAACTATTCTCTACTCAGTGAGTGGTGGTAATTGGCAAATGAGGACTTTGTATCTGTGGCTGAAGTCGCAGGGCTTTATTCAGCCAAAATATAAATTAAGTAGATTTGACTGTAGAGGCTCCAGTAACACATTCTTCATGCTGGTTTAGAGTTATATGGCCCTTTCATACATGCACAGTCATCCCACATCTATTACTATGGAAACTCAGTTCTATAAATGATGTACCATGGACTGAACTGAATATTCTGTAATGGTAGAATCCACCCAGCATAGATGGTGCACACAAGGCCACTGGAGTCCCCATGCCAACCTATTCTCAGGAGGGTGCTGTTGGGTAAGCCAGGGGAGGAGCCACTGGATCCACATGTACCCAAATCTGAAGTGGCATTAGAACCCTCACATAGGAAGTGCTATGAGTCAGCAGTTGTTATTACAGCCTGTGAACAAAGAGTAGCTACACAAGGGCTACTTCATAGCCTGAAGCCCCATGGCCTTCACAGTGTGGGAGTGGGGAAGGTCTGAATTTTGTCAATAGTTTTCTGAACAAGCTCCAAAATGGAGGAGCGTTGATAAATGGGGGGTGGGGTAGGTTTGGACTAATCTCAAGTAAGAGGCCTCAAAGCAGGGCACAGAATCTGTGGGGTTGGGGCTGTCATTTTGTTCTGTGTTTGTATAGTACCTAGCACAATGGCATCCTCGTCCTTGACTAGGGCTCCTAGGTGCTACAGTATTTTTATTATTATTATATTTTATTATTTTATAATAATAATAATTAATAATAAAAGGAGGGATCATATAAATGAAGGACCAGCAAGCGGAAACTCACTGAGACAATGATCGTCACCTCTTACCTTCCAATTAGCACAAGGAAACACAGTTCCCAGTGTAAATAATCCTAGCATGGGCCCCCCACACATGCCGTGAATACTGAGTGAAGCCTGTTGAAACAACGCACAGGAGACATTTTTTAGGGCTAATCAATGTCACTTGATATATCCACAGTCTTATTCTTATCACACCTTTTTAATGTTCTCATTCTGATGCATGCAGAGCTCTGATTTCTGCTTTGTAACATTTTAATGGCAAATTATAAAATGCAAATTCCGTCAGTATATTGTTAAAGAAGAAACATTGTGATTGGTGTTTTACCTTTCCAATGATAAAGTTTTTGCAATGATTGCCCTTGTTATTTTTGTTACTGGTCACAGAAGTTAATTTAACACTAAGGTGGCAATGGCAATACTGGATATTAATATTAAGCTGGAACTGCATGTCAGAAAGGACTCAAACGTGCTCCGGTTTGCTTTGATTGTTTAGGATTGCACTCAACAAGCAGATTTCTTCACTCAGTGGATTATGTAAAGCACTCATCCTGTCAGGAGTGCTTACTATTATTATTATTTATAGTCTGTTTCTTTGTTATACAACACCATTTGTATTTCATAGAAAATATGATTTAATAGAAAAGAGAACAAACAGGGTACAAGATCAATTTTCTTTAGTTGTAGAGCTCAGTGAGTCTCTGGATATTTAAATACCTGGACAACTCCTCCCAGAAGTGATGCTGCCACAGCCATGGAAGTACACAGCACTCCAAATACTATACCTGAAAGAGATTAATGATTAATATTAGCAGCAGTTACAAGTGCATCAGTGATCAGTGGTATGGACTTCCTCAAATTGCTCTGCAGCTCCAAGATTGGTTTTATTGTTCTTTCCCATCATCTGAAAGATCAGGCAGAATGAAGGAATTTGCATTGTGGGCTTTGATGTGGGACCATATTTTACTGAACTATTCAACATCAGATCCTGTTATCTCTTTACCAAAGCAACATTAAATAGTTAGCATTAATTTAGAAATCCCGTCTCTGTGAAAAAATAGTCTTCTCCAGTGTTTTCAGTTGGTTCAGTTTTTGCATCTGACTGTATAATTGGTTTCAGTTCATCCTAGCCACTGTCCTATCTCATGCACTAGCATGGCAACGCTCTCACGCATTGCTCTGTGTGGCACTCACATGGGTGTTCTTCGTGAGGATGTTTAAAGTAACGGCAGCAGCAAAGCTAAAACTGAGGTCACAGGCAGACAAATGGACAGAGATGAAGGGTCTGAGTGTGATTGTGGTCTTACCCTATATATGAACTTAATGAAAATCTGTAGGAGAGCAGCAATATCCATATAAATATTCTAAAGATATTTTTTTAAAATTCAACACATTATTTAAAGGATGCACTGTCAGAAACTTGATTTTTTTTATATATCAACTATTTAAAAATATCAAGCTGACAGTGACCCTCTAAGAGAGATAAGGTGGACGAGGTAATAGCCTTTATTGGACCAAATTCTGTTGGTGAAAGAGACAAGCTTTCAAGCTACACCAAGCTCAAAAGCTGACCTGAAGAAGAGCTCTGTGTAAGCTTGACAGTTTGTCTCTTTCACCCACAGAAAATAAAATAAAAGATACTATGTCACCCACCTTATGTCTCTAATATCCTGAGACCAACACAGCTACAATAACACTGCATAGTGATCCTCTAAGACAGGCTAGAAATGATTTATAGCTGCCATTCTGTGGGTATCACTAATGAGTTTTCCTTGAGCTTCCCCAGTGCTTTCAACATTAAAACTTTATTAAACTTTTTTAAAGGAGTCTGAGACAGTCCCTTGTTCATACATATAAATGCAGGCTTTCATCCTACAAATAATTAAGCACATGTATAACTTTACTCATATAGCATGACGAAAATTCACATTAAGAGAACAACCCCCTCTGGCCTCAATCCTGTAAAGTTACACGAGTGCTAAAATTCGAGCACATGAGTAGTACCAGAGGCATCAATATTGAATACTCCACAAGAGTATTCACTTTTGTTCTCATAATGTGAATTTTTCATCATGCAACATGAAGCAAAAACTGAAAACTTCTAACACTGTAAGAGGCAGTATCTTAGAATCAGAGAATCATAGGACTGGAAGGGACGTTGAGAGGTCATCTAGTCCAGACCCCTGCACTCATGGCAGGACTAAGTATTATCTAGACTGTCCCTGACAGGTGTTTGTCCAACCTGCTCTTAAAAATCTCCAACGATGGAGATTCCACAACCTCCCTAGGCAATTTATTCCAGTGCTTAACCACCCTGACAGTTAGGAAGTTTTTCCTAATGTCCAACCCAAACCTCCATTGCTGCAATTTAGGCCCATTGTTTCTTCTCCTATCCTCAGAGGTTAAGAAGAACAATTCTTCTCCCTCCTCCTTGTAACAACCTTTTATGTCCTGGAAAACTGTTATGTCCCCTCTCAGTCTTCTCTTTTCCACACTCTTGAAGGACTGTGAGCAGAGAATAGGTTAGCAAGAAATTCAGCTTTATTAGGTTATTCAAAAACTCGATGCAATACTAAGTTCTGCATTTTACTTCAGAAAAAAAACAAGGGCGCTGCAGAAGTCATATACACCTATTTATTAAGTTACAGTCTTGGTTACTCCATATTTACTAACACCTTATTATAAGCTAGTGATATCAGGACCTCATTGCATAAATACCATGAGCATTCAAAAACTTCTATTTTGTGTTGATGTATAAAGAAACAAAGGGGTATTGACTAGAGAAGAAGGGTTAAAAAAATACTTTTGGCATTATGATAAATATGCATAAGTAGAAGATCCATCTACTGTACCTACATAAGCCTTTGCTGACCCAGGTGCTCATTTTTTCAGAGAGATTTGAAAAACGGTACTTGACAAAATCCTCAAATGTTACTGTTGCTAGAGCATTTATGCTTGCAGCCACAGTGCTGTAAAAACAAACATTTTAAAATAATATACAATTATGATCATATTAACAGAAATAACTCCCAAATAACATTATGCTGATCTAAAATGTGCTGGCCAAAATATTAACAGATGAATTATATTGTTTATGATCTACCTTGAACATTTCTTGAAAAGACTGGCTGACTGGCAATTATTTCTTTGTTTTATATATGAATAGTCATTAAGCTGTCATTCTGTGGGTATCACTTGATATAACTGATTAAATGACTGCAGAGTTTAAGCCCCACAACTGGGACTTATTGAGACTAGCAAAATCATGAGCACAAGCTCCTAGTCTCAGACTGGACCACTGAGAGATGAGGACATTAGAACCATTCCCATTCCTGCTGCAATCATGAGGGGCCTTTCACTTATGCCACTTTCGGTGCTCACTCAGAACAAGATAGAAGCACCTACTTAAGACACACGGTACCAAATCCTCCACTTGCCGAAACTGCATAGACCTTTTCCATGTTCTCAAAAAAGTCAAACAAGAACATCGCTATGTTAGACTCCAAAGGGCATGAAATAAATAGTGCTGGTACCATATTTTTCTGGAAAGCATCATAACTAATTAAGTCCAATTTGGCAAAATTCCCCAAAGAATGGTTCATTTCACGCTATCTAATACATCCATCTATTCTCAGACCATAATGCCCGCAACTATAATAGCTACTCCTTTCACATACTCTGTGCCAAATAAGAACCATAATTACTCAAGGCATAATTTTGACACCCTTGCTCATGCTGAGTAGGACTTTACTTAGCAAGTAATCCAGGGGAAATTGTTGTTATAGGTACAGCAGCACAAGTATGTTAGGTTCTTTATTCTTTCATCAGTTATACCCAGGCAAACCCATTGGTGTTAGCCTGCACAAAATAATTACTAAAATAATAATACAAATTAAAATCATATTCAGTTACATCTCCCTCCACAAATGCTATCATTCATTTCATTGTTGTATTGTATAGCACCAGTAATGTGCAGAGTGGTTGGTTCCACACTCAGTTAGACCCATGCTACCCTACTGAGGTCAATTTTCACAAAATAATGACTAAAATGACTTAAATACATGGTGGACATAGAAAATGTGTTTTGAGAGTTACTTTTACCAATGGATTTTTTCTTCAAGCTGGGGAAGAATTTGAGCTCGTAATAGGCAAAGACGTCACTGAGTTATCCTGGTGTAAATCCACTGACTTCAGTGGAGTTGCTCTGGATTCACACTACAACTGATCAGAATCTGTCCCAATGAGAGGTTTCAGAGTAACAGCCGTGTTAGTCTGTATTCGCAAAAAGAAAAGGAGTACTTGTGGCACCTTAGAGACTAACCAATTTATTTGAGCATGAGCTTTCGTGAAGTGAGCTGTAGCTCACGAAAGCTCATGCTCAAATAAATTGGTTAGTCTCTAAGGTGCCACAAGTACTCCTTTTCTTTTTGTTCCAATGAGGTTACTTGGGTGTAATTTACGCCTACAGGTAGGATAATTCACATCCTTTTCTTAAGGCACTACAATTAATTGAGTATACTTATTGTACATATGAGAATATCAGTTCTATTGGCTCACCTAATCCGAGACATGGAATGGAACTGGTTTCATATGAATCAAGACCATTGTGATCCTGACATGACTGTGCAGGGAACAGAAGCATGAATGTGGTAATTCTCAGATGGCTTTTATGAGTTTGAGTCTGTGGCAAGTCTGCCTGCTGCCAGTCTGGACTTCAACCTTCCATCTCTTTCTAACTTTCCTTTGAACACTGATGATGTAGTTACTACTGCCTACAAGCCAATTACTACTATCCAGTACTCAGCACAGCCTGAGGGAGAATTATTTCTCCAGACACATTTTTTTTCTACTTTGACAGTGTATTTATATAGTTTTCATAGTGGTTTTATGTTGAGCCAGACACACTGTTGTGGCCTCCATTT